>NC_037681.1:49351687-49951687 GCF_003255815.1 Theropithecus gelada
AGCTGGGACTACAGGCGCCCGCCACCTCGCCCGGCTAGTTTTTTGTATTTCTTAATAGAGACGGGGTTTCACCGTGTTAGCCAGGATGGTCTCGATCTCCTGACCTCGTGATCCGCCCGTCTCGGCCTCCCAAAGTGCTGGGATTACAGGCTTGAGCCACCGCGCCCGGCCAGTTTCTTTTCTTTTTTTGAGACGGAGTCTCACTCTGTCGCCCAGGCTGGAGTGCAGTGGCACAATCTCGGCTCACTGCAAGCTCTGCCTCCCGGGTTCACACCATTCTCCTGCCTCAGCCTCCTGAGCAGCTGGGACTACAGCGCCCGCCACCACGCCTGGCTAATTTTTTGTATTTTTAGTAGAGACGGGATTTCACTGTGTTAGCCAGGATGGTCTCGAACTCCTGACCTTGTGATCCACCTGCCTCGGCCTCCCAAAGTGCTGGGATTACAGGCGTGAGCCACCCCGCCTTGCCCGGTTTCTTTTCAAATCAGGATCCAGTCCACATTCACTCATTGGATTCGGCTGTCAAGTCTCCTTTAGTTACTTTTGCTCTAAAACAGTTTCTTACCCTCTTGCCCCCTTAGTTTCTTCCGTAACGTTGACACACGGAGGAGACCAGGCCAGTCGTCTTGCCGAATGTGCCACATGCTGGATTAGGCCATTTCCCTAAGTGAATTTAACTCATTCCTGTACCCTCTGTCCCTCTGTATTTTCTATAATCTGGAAGTTGTACCTCAGCACTACCCAGTACAACTTTCTGTGATGACAGAAGTATTCTCTGTGCTGTCCACAATGGGGTCATTCACCACAGGTGGCCAGTGAGCACCTAAGATCTAGCCAGTGCGGCTGAGTGACAGAATTTTTAATTTTATGTCATTTTCACTAATTTACGTTTAAATAGCCACATGTAGCTAGTGGCTATGGTCTGAAACAGCACAGGTCTTAAGCTTGATTAGATTTGACAAGACATCAAAGGTGATGCTGTATACTTCATATTGGAACACACCAAAAGCAAGATAATGACAAAGTCTTTCTTTCTTGGCGGGGGGAGGTTTGAGTATGATGTTTAGTATAAGATAGAGTGACTTGGCAGAGTTGGTGCAAAACTAAAGAGTACTAGATTCAGTTCTAGTCAGTGAGTCAGCAGCCTAGGCACTTGGGGAAAAAAAATTGACCCTGCTGTCCCGAGTCCTCCAAGGCCCTCTACACATACCAGCTAGGAGCTCCAAGACTGATAACGCCACTACTTGGAGGCTTGGGTAGAATCCAAGTGTCCTCAGTTTCCAGAGTGACAAGACACTGGCCTCAGCCATCAGAGCAGTAGACAAAGGCTTTTTTTTTTTTTTTTTTTTTTAAAGCTTTGAGGTATAATTTATTATTTAATTTTTAATTTTTTTTTGAGGCAGAATCTTGCTCACTCTGTCACCCAGGCTGGGTGTAGTAGCACGATCTCGACTCACAGCAACCTCCGCCTCCTAGGTTCAAGCGGTTCTCCCACTTCAGCATCCCAAGTAGCTGGGATTACAAGTGCCCACCACCACGCCCGGCTAGTTTTTGTATTTTTAATAGAGATGATGTTTCACCATGTTGGCCAGGCCGGTCTCAAACTCCTGATCTCAAGTGATCTGCCTGTCTCAGCCTCCCAAAGTGCTGGGATTACAGGCATGAGCCACCGCGCCTGGCATGAGGAATAATTTATAATCAATAAAAATATTTTAAGTGTAAAGGTCAATGAGTTTCAACAAATTGAAATCTACACCTGTATAGTCACAACACAATCCAGATACAGAAAATTTCTATTATCCCAAAGAGTTCCCTTGTGCACCTTCCCAGTTAATCCCAAATGTCCCTCTTTTCCCACAAGTCTGAGGCAACCAATGGCATACTTTCTATCACCATGGAATAAGTGTCTTTGCTCGAGCTTCATATAAATAACATCATACAAAGATACTCTTTGTTTCTTCTCCAACTACCATTATTTTAAGTCTCTGAAACAATATTTCCTTACAACTTAAGTAGTTTTTACAGTAGTGACATTTATCATTGATGGGATCTGCTTGTTTAATATGACTGTAGTCAGAAGGGAAGTTGGGCCTATTATTCTTCCAGAAATTTAAAAAAAATCATCATTAAGGAAGAGATTTATATCATCTTATTGGAACATGTAAGTCTCATGGTTGGAGAATTTGAGGATATTGCTATATTTAATATATATACATAGGTAGTTGGTTTTTTTTTTTTTTTTTTTTTTTTTTTTTTTTTGAGACAGAGTCTCACTCTGTCACCCAGGCTGGAGTGCACTGTCATGATCTTGGTTCACTGCAAGCTCCACCTCCCAAGTTCAAGCAATTCTCCTGCCTCAGCCTCCCAGGTAGCTCAGATTACAGGCATGTGCCACCATGCCTGGCTAATTTTTGTAAGTTTAGTAGAGACGGGGTTTCATCATGTTGGCCAGGCTGGCCTCGAACTTCTGACCTCATGATGCACCCACCTTGGCCTCCCAAAGTGCTGGGATTACAGGTGTGAGCCACTGTGCCCAGCCTACATATATACTCTTGATTCTGGTTTTCCAGTGATGGATCCTCCATGGTTTTGAGATTGATTGATGTTGCATGTATCTGTCGTTTGTTCTTATTGCCGAGTGGTATGTCTTGGTATGGATATGCCACAAGTAGTTTATCCCTTCTGCTGGTGGAGATCTGCATTGTTTCCAGTTAAGCACTGAAGGTAGACTTTCCCTCTATGCACTGCTTTAGTTGCACCCCATAAATTTTGATTACCTCTCCTCCCTCTCCCTCTCCATCTCCCTCTCCCTTCCCTCCCCTTCCCTTCCCTCCCCTTCCCTCTCCTTCCTTCTCCTTCCCTCTCCTTCCCTCTCCTTCCCTCCTTCCTTCCTTTCCTCCCTCCCTTCCTTTTCTCTCTCTCCAGGCTCTCACGCCATTGCCCAGGCAGCTCTGCAGCCCTGACCTCCTGGGCTCAAGTGATCCTACCACCTCAGCCTCCTGAGTAGCTGGGACTACAGGTGTAAGCCACCACACCTGGCTAATTTTTTTTTTTTTTTTTTTTTTTTTTTTTTTTTTTTTGAGACGGAGTCTCGCTCTGTCGCCCGGGCTGGAGTGCAGTGGCCGGATCTCAGCTCACTGCAAGCTCCCCCTCCCGGGTTCACGCCATTCTCCTGCCTCAGCCTCCCGAGTAGCTGGGACTACAGACGCCCGCCACCTCGCCCGGCTAGTTTTTTGTATTTCTTAATAGAGACGGGGTTTCACCATGTTAGCCAGGATGGTCTTGATCTCCTGACCTCGTGATCCGCCCGTCTCGGCCTCCCAAAGTGCTGGGATTACAGGCTTGAGCCACCGCGCCCGGCCAACCTGGCTAATTTTTAAATTTTGTTTTTTGTAGAGTTGGAGTCTCCCTATGTTACCCAGGCTAGTCTTGAAGTCCTGGGCTCAAGTGGTCTTCCCACCTCAGTCTCCGAAAATGCTGAGTTACAGGCATGAGCCACTGCACCTAGCCTGCGGTGTTTTCATTTTAAGAATTCAGTTCTTAGTATTATCCAATTTTTCCTTCTCTTGTTTTTCTCCTTTGAATCCTGGATTATTTAAAAGTGTGATTTTAAATTTCCAACTATATAAGGATTTTCCAAAGATTTTTTTGACATTTCTGATTAATTTTGTTCTAAGAGAACATATTTTATAGGATTTAATCCTTTATATTTATTGAGATTTGTTTTATGACTCAGTGTATGATCTATCTTGGCAAATGTTTCTTCTTTTTTTCTTTTGTTTCAGAGATGAGGTCTTGCTGTCACCCAGGCAACAGTGCAGTGGTTCCATCAGAGTTCACTGCAGCCTCCAACATCTAGCCTCAAGTGATCCTCCTGCCTCAGCTTCCCAAGTAGCTAGGACTACAGGCATATGCCACCACACCTGGCTAACTTTTAATGTTTTTTTGTAGAGACGAGGTCTTGCTGTGTTGCCCAGGCTGGTCTTGAACTCCTGGCCTCAAGTGATCCTCCTGTCCTCCTGCCTTGGCTTCCCAACATGCTGGGATGACAGCCAAGGCATGCAGTGCACCCAGCTGGTGAAGGTTTCTTATGCACTTGAAAACAATGTGCATCTGGCTGAATGCGGTGGCTCACGCCTGTAATCCCAGCACTTTGGGAGGCTGAGGTGGGCAGATCGCCTGAGGTCAAGAGTTCAAGACCAGCCTGGCCAACATGGTGAAAACTTGTCTCTACTAAAAATACAAAAATTAGCTGGGTGTGGTGGTGTGCGCCTGTAGTCCCAGCTGCTTGGAGGTTGAGGCAGGAGAATTGCTTGAACCCAGGAGGTGGAGGTTTCAGTGAGCCAAGATTGCGCCATTGCACTCCAGCATAGGTGACAGAGCAAAAACTCTGTCTAAAAAGAAAAGAATGTGTATCTGCTATTGTTGGGTGGAATGGTCTGTAAATATCAATGGAATCAAATTGCTTGATAGTGTGGTGCAGGTTTTCTACTTTTTGTGTCTACTTCTCCCATTACTTATTGAAATAGGTCTATTAAAGTATTCAAATATCAATGTACCTTTGTCTGTTTTTCCTTCAGTTCTGCCAGTTCTTGCTGCATGTATATTATGGTTTGTTATTGGGTATATTCACATTTAAGACTGTTGCATCTTCTTGATGAATTGACCCTTTTGACATTATGAAACGTCCATCTTTATACCAGAGAACATTTCTTGTACTAATGTCTACTTTGTCTAATGTAGCCACTCTGGTTTTTCAAGTGGCTTCTTGTTTGTATGATGTATATCTTTTTTTCCCTCTTTATCTGTGCATTTAATTTCAAAGTGTTTTTGTTATAAACAGCACCTAATTGGGTCTTTTTTTAATTTTAATTTTAATTTTTTAGTTCTGGGTTACATCTGGAGGATGTGCAGGTTGGTTACATAGGTAAACAAGTGCAATGGTGGTTTGCTGCACAGATCAACCCATCACCTACGTATTAAGCCCAGAATGCATTAGCTATTTTTCCTAATGCTCTCCCTCTCCCTACCCAACCCCCTAGCAGGCCCCAGTGTGTGTTGTTCCCTTCCCTGTGTCCATCTGTTCTCATTGTTCAGCTCCCGCTTGTAAGTTAGAATATGTGGTGTTTGGTTTTCTGTTCCTGCATTGGTTGGCTGAGGATAATGGCTTCCAGCTCCATCCATGTCCCTGCAAAGGACATTGTCTCATTCCTTTTTATGGCTGCATAGTATTCCATGGTGTCTATGTACCACCTTTTCTTTATCCAGTCTATCACGGATGGGCGTTCGGGTTGATCCCATGTCTTTGCTATTGTGAATAGTACTGCAGTGGACATATGCGTGTATGTGTCTTTATAATAGAATGATTTATATTTCTTTGGGTATATACCCAGTAATGGGATTGCTGAGTCAAATGGTATTTCTAGTTCTAGATCTTTGAGGAATCCCCACATCCCCTTTCACAATGGCTGAACTAATTTACATTCCCACCAACGGTGTAAAAGCTTTCCTATTTATCCACAACCTCACCAGCATCTGTTGTTTCTTGACTTTTTAATAATTGATGTTCTGACTGGTGGGGTTTTGCTTTTTTATCCAATTGAACGCCTCCTTTTATTGGAATGTTTAGACTATTTTCATGTAGTTTAGTTACCAGTTTGATTGGGATTAAGTGTGCCACTTTCCTATTTCTTTTCTATTTGTCTCATCTGTTTTTATTGCCCTTTTCCCCCTTCTTCTCATGACTTTTGGATTGAATAATTTTAAAATTTCAGTGCATCTCCACGATTGGCTTGTTAGCGCTGCTTCTTTGTGTTGTTGTTTTAGTGATGGCTCTGAGGTTTATCATGTGTGTCGCAATATGCATGGCCTTTCCCATTCCCTAGTGAAGGCCCCGAGTTATCAACAGGGATCCCTCTTTCTGAATCGTTGGAACTCAGATGCTGTGTAAGCCCTGGGACCCCTTCATATCACTGTTTCTCAGCAGCTCCTCGCCTGGCTTCCTGGAATTGTACCTTCTTGTGCACATCTGAGTGTGGAGTAAAGACTCAAGCGGACTCCCAGGCGGACTTTTGGTGTTTTTTTGGGGAAGACTTTCTGCCTCTACCTCCCTCTTCTCTAAGAGCAGCTGCCTCAACTTTTCTGGATTCCAGTCACTGTCTCCTTAATACCACCAGATTGGGATGCCCCTTCCCTGCTCCATGGTCTAGAACGCCTGATTCCTGGAGGCCTCACTTCCTCTGTGACCCTTCTCTCAGGAATCGCAGGGCTGCCTGTCATCCAGTGTCTGAAAATAATTGTTTCACACTTTATCCAGTTTTCTCATTGTTTCTTCTGAGAGGGTATTTGGTCCATGTTATTCCATCATGTCAGAAACAGAGGGCTCACTTATCTTTTTTATTTGAGACAGAATCTCCCTCTGCCACCCAGGCTGGAGTGCAGTGGCATAATGTTGGCTGACTGCAACCTCTGCCTCCCAGGTTCAAGCGATTCTCCTGCCTCAGCCTCCCGAGTAGCTGGGATTACAGGCATGTGCCACCACGCCTGGCTAGTTTTTGTATTTTTATTAGAGATGGGGTTTCACCATGTTGGCCAGGCTGGTCTCAAATTCCTGACCTCAGGTGATCCACCCACCTCGGCGTCCCAAAGTGCTGGTATTACAGGTATGAGCTTAATTTTTTTCTTTTTTCTTTTCTTTTTTTTTGAGATGGAGTCTTGCTCTCTTGCCAGGCTGGAGCGCAGTGGTGTGATCTCAGCTCACTGCAATCTCCACCTCCTGGGTTCAAGCGATTCTCCTGCCTCAGCCTCCCGAGTAGCTAGGACTACGGGCACGCACCACCACGCCCAGCTAATTTTTGTATTTTTAGTAGAGACGGGGTTTCACTATGTTGGCCATGATGGTCTCAATCTCCTGACCTCATGATCTGCCCACCTCAGCCTCCCAAAGTGCTGGGATTACAGGTGTGAGCCACCGTGCCTGGCCAAATTATTGTAATAATTTAAGAATGTATATAAATAATCCATGTTTACAGTAGAAAAATCTTGAAATAACAATGGAAGCAAGAATTACCCACAATCCCCTGCATCCTGATATGGGCAAAATTAATGTTTTCACATATATCCTTCCAGACATTTTTTCTGTGTCTATGTATCTATAAATATAAAAATAAGACCATATCATCCACACCACATGATGGTTTATACTGGCTGCCTACTCCTCAAGAGCGCAGGAGAAATGGCACCCATTTTTCATGTGTATTATGACAGCTCATGAGTTTCACAGGAAAGCCTACTGCATTTCAGCGATGTTTGTAAGGCTCTGGACTTGAGAAATTTCATGTGTAAAAGAAAGCTATATATGTTTTATTTTTTCAAGTCTGCAAGTCTGCAAATGTAAAAGGTTTCAAGAGGAAGAATTTTATTTCATTAAAAAAAAGGAAAGCAGCAGCTTTTACACTACATTTTTAGGCTCCCAAGGTGCTCGACATCAAATGCATTGTTCAAGTGAATGGGCATAAACAGATAACATTTCCAAAATAGATGATCAGATTTCAAGAAATTTGCCAAAGTCTAGACTGTTTATTAATTTGGATCTTTTAAAAATTAAAAAAAAAAAAAAAAAAACCCTGGACGTTGGCAGGCCAAAATGGGAGGATTTCTTGAGCTCAGGAGTTTGAGACCAACCTGGGCAACATAGTGAGACCTTGTCTCTACAAATAATACCAAAAAAAAAAAAAAAAAAAAAAAGCCAGGCATGGTGGAGTGCACCTGTGGTCCCAGCTACTCAGGAAGATGAGGTGGGAGGATCCCTTGAGCTCAGGCACTTGAGGCTGTAGTGAGCTGTGATCACACTACTGCACTCCTGCCTGGGCGACACAGTGAGATCCTGTCTCAAAAAACAACAAGAACAAAACAAAATCAAATAGGCCACTTTGCTTAAAAAATGTAGAAATTAAGCTGAGTGTGGTGGTGGGTGCCTGTAGTCCCAGGTACTCAGAAGGCCGAGGCAGGAGAATGGCATGAACCCGGGAGGCAGAGGTTGCAGTGAACCAAGATCAAGCCACTGCACTCCAGCCTAGGTAACACAGCGAGACTCTGTCTCCAAAAAAAAAACAACAAAAAACAAAAAAGAAAACAAAAAACAAACAAACAACAACAACAACAACAAAAAAGTAGAAATTAAAGCTCTAGAGCTCTTATCATGAAATGTCCTCCACTGACCCTAGCTGAGGTGGCCATGGGCTGGCCTAGCGTGCCTTTTCCTATAAAGAAATTCAGTATTGAAAAAGCACTGATTAGAGGGGTGAGGATCCAGTCTCCAGCACTTACTCCATGACCTTTGGCAAACTGCTTACCTTCCACGAGTGTCAATTTCCTCATCTACAAAGCGAAGATAAAAGCAATTCAAAGGGTGAACATGAAGATGAAATAAGATGGTCTTTTTTTTTTTTAGATGGAGTCTTGCTCTGTTGCTCTATCGCCCAGGCTGGAGTGCAGTGGCTCGATCTTGGCTCATGACACTGCAACCTCCCCCTCCCGGGTTCAAGCGATTCTCCTGTCTCAGCCTCCTGAGTAGCTGGGATTACAGGCATACGCCACCACACCCGGCTAATTTTTGTGTTTTTAGTAGAGACGGGGTTTTGTCATGTTGACCAGGCGGGTCTCGAACTCCTGACTTCAGGTGATCCTCCTGCCTTGGCCTCCTAACGTGTTGGGATTACAGCCATAAGCCACCACGCTGGGCCAATAAGATGGTCTTTAATGTGTCTGGGGACAAGGACGCTCAGGTGTTCAGTAAAAAGTCTCAGCAATGTTACAAAACTAGCTTAAATAGAGTCAATAGAGCAATAGGTATAAAATCACACCTTCCATTTATTCCCATTATCCTCATCTCTTTTCCAGCTAGGTCTTCTCTTTCTAATGGTTAAATTATTATTATTTTTATAATACAACAAATTCTACATTTGGCCACCTTGGTTTCTAGACTCACTGGTAATGTTCTGCTCTCATATTCTCTCTCTCCCCTCCTCCCTCCTCCCTCCCCCTCTCCCTGTCCTTCCCCCTTACCCCCAGCGGAGGTTGCCCATTTCCTCAGTGTGTCTGTTGGTTGCAATGAGGCCATCTTGGTCCTTTATACCTTTGTCCTTTTCCTCCCACCCATATGCACCCTAGGAAATGTGTGTATGACTTTGGGAGGCCAAGGCAAGTGGATTGCGTGACTCCAGGAGATTGAGACCCGCCTGGGCAACATGGCAAAACCCCATCTCTACTGAAAATACAAGAAATATTAGCTGAGCATGGTGGCGTGTGCCTGTAGTCCCAGCTACTTAGGAGGCTGAGGTAGGAGGATCACTGAACCCAGTAGGTGGAGGTTGCAGTGATTGAAGATTGTGTCACTGCACTCTAGCCAGGGAGACAGAGTGAGACTCTGTCTCAAAAAAAAAGGAAAAGGAAAAAGAAAAAAGTGCACACTGAACATGCTTCTGGGTGAAGTGCTTCCCTGTAAAGGGTCCTTAAAGAGCCATTGCTTCTGCTGTGATCGTGGTCAGTATTTCGGAAGCTGGCTTTCTCTGCATCTGGGATGAATGAGGCTATTGGTGCAGGCAGTCTGAGTGTCAAGAAGGTCAGCATGAGAGGAAGCCAGGATATTTGCTCTTTGGTCTCACCAGAAGAATATGCCATCCATTATTCACAGAGAGGACAAAGGTCCTCATGTATTTTAGGATGGAGCACCATGATAGGCTGTGCAGAGAGGTTTCGGGAGGATTCTAGCTGGGCCTCAGGAGGTTTGCAAGGTTTGCACTGCCGGCCATCTCTGGGGGATTGAAATTTGCCACGGAGGTTTTCAGTTCTGGTTTTAGCCCCATTGAAATGTGAGATTATTAGGGTCTGAGAGGTCAAGGGCTTTGCCCAAGCCACACAGCATCTGTAGCTGCCTGGCAGAATGTGGAGCAGCAGTCGTGAGTGCTACAGTGGAGTCAGAGGCAGGGGGTTTTGGTCCTGGGTGGGCACCTTTCCCAAATGCAGAAGTTGGAAGCTACACTGGCAGAACAAATGAGGATTCCAGAAGACAGGAGGCCCAGTGGGACTCGGGCCATTCACACCAATGGGTCGTTAACTTTTGTACCTGTGACATCTCGGAGCACAAGAAGAAAAACAAAAACGCCCAGAAGTTTGGCACCAGACAGACCTCTGTGGGAATCTAGACTCCAGCTGCCTGACTACGAGGCCTCTGATAAGGTCTTTGACCGCGGAATGAGAGATAAGTTTCAGAAAGCCACCTTGGAATGAGAGATAACTCTTATAAGTAACAATGTAACTGCTCTGACACACAATGGATGCCTAATGAATGTTAATTTCCTTTCTTTTTATCTTCCGTTCCCTAAATTTCTGTTGCCTTCTATGCAGTTCCTACAAAAGTCCCAGGACATAGGCAGGAACAATTTTTCCCCCTATTTTTGAGATGAGAAAATGGGATTCAGAGAAGTTTAATGATTTGCATGAGGCCCCAGGGACAGAGCTGGGTCTGGATCCCGGAAGTCTTGACCATAGAGTAAAGCTGCTACAGAATTAGATAAGCTGGGTTTTAATATTTTTGTGACCAGTGCTAGTTGAGTGACCTCGCTGAGCCTCCCTCATTTGTAAAGCGGGGATAATAACAGAACCTATCCAAAGGGTTGTTTTGAAGATAAATGAGCTAATATGTAAAGCGCTTAGACTGGCAAATAATAAGTGGTAGCTCTGATTCTTAACTGAGCCATTAGGATCCTGGCCTGCTCTCTGGGGCTTGTTTTTGAACATTTTCTTTGGATATTCTAGGGAACGTCTTTCAGAGTTCTGGGTGTCCTGCCTATGAATGTGGGGAAATCACTATTCAAATATATCAAGTTGCTTCTCCCTGGTGGTGACGTGTGCACCCTGTTAGAAGCCCAGGGTGGACTCCCAGGAGCCAGGCACCCACCTGCGTCCACTCTATTCGCTGACCTGAGCTTGCTGTCAAACTCTGTCCCCATGCATGTCTCTGTCTGACTGTGGCTCTGAGAGAGTGCACTCTTTCTATTCATTTGGCTACTGACAGACACCTACAACTGATTTATATCCGTGGTAACTGTCACCCAGGGGAACTGTGAGAAACAAGAATCTTTTCTTCCATTCACATCAAACAGAGGTCTCTGGGCACTGACTCTCACCCCGGCCGGCCCTGGCTCACCTCCCTGAGGAGGAAGTGTGTGTCCTCGCCCTCTCGCCTCTCCTTCCCAGGGAGCCCTGGCTCACAGCTTGAGCCAGCAGGTGTGGAGGCTGCAGACCCCGAACTGGGACTTGTTGCTTTTGAGAGCTCCCCTGAAGCCTGGCTCCTCAGGTACAGGGTGGGAATCTCTGGAAAGTATTTGTCAATCACATTCCAGAGGGGGGTTGAAATTGCTCACAAAGGCTTGTGTTTGATGGGAGTTTAATTTCTTTTCTTTTTTTATGAGTCAGGGTCTTGCTCTGTTGCCCAGGCTGGAGTGCGGTGGTATGATCATAGCTGATCAATGCTGAATTATTTATATTGTATTTTTCTTTCTTAAATTTTTTCTTTCTTCCCTCTACTCCTGTGACAAATTATGTATTTTTTAGTTCTAAAACTTCTGGTTGTTTTTCTTTGGGTCTTGTGTTTCTTTGCTGAGACTTTTTTTTTTTTTTTTAAACGTGTTTTAAGCATGTTCATAATTGCAAATTGAAGCATTTTTATGATGACTGTTTAAAAATCCTTGTTAGGGGATCCTCAAATCTGTGTCATCTTGGTGTCGCATCACTGATTGCCTCTTCTCATTCAAGTTATTTTACCTGTTCTTGGTGTGATGAGTGGTTTTCAGTTGTCTCCTAGACATTTTGGGTATTGTGTTGTGAGATTCTAGATCCTCTTCTGTCTTCTTGTTTTGCGGGGCATTTATCCTGTTTAGGTCTAGCACACAGATCTAGGTGGGACTGGATGTTCAGTTCACCACTGGGCCTTGCTGATACCATCTCAGCAAAAGCGGGACATCGCCTCACAGCCCTGCACCTTTCCTCACTGCTAACGATGGGATAGAATTTCAGCTCCCCGCTGGGCCCTGCTGGTGGAGGCTTTTTAAAAAAAATGATAATATACATACAGGAATATGTACATATTATAAGTATGTGAAACATATGCTTAATTTTTACAAACTGGAAGTTTAGGAGCATTTTACACATTTTCCTATTTCTTTGCATGTTCTTATAAAAACATATCAAACTCTTTTTTGCCATTAGCTTCCAGAGTTATTTACTCATCTGTTAACTCCTCCTCTCCCCTTGCCCTCCATCTCTCGAGCTTTCCTGTGGCTGTGGGGCAGGGAGCTGCTCTTCTCTGACATGTCCTTTTGTGGAATGGGGAGAAAGGAGGGAGAGGCACACCCCATGTGAGGTGGGGGGTTGGCTTCTGTTGGGAGAAGCCCTGAAGGGCAGCTGGGGCCAGAAGCAGCATAACCAGAAGAACTTAGTCCCCATTCTGTCATTACCACTGAGTTCCCATGTGACTCCATCATCGGTGACAAGAGGGGCTTGGCCTGGTCCTCTCTCGGATCCTGTGCTTAGGTTGCATCTATTATTCTGGAGTTTCCCAGGAACTTCCCAGGGAACCTGTCAGCCCAGTGGCAGGTGCTGGTTGGGAGGGGCCTGTTCTGTGTCCTTGGCAGTGTCTGAGCGCCCCCACCCAGCCTGTGGTACCAACAGAGCCTTTCAGGCTCTCCGGGCTGGGGCTGGCCTTGCAGGGGTGGGGCAGTGGTATTTTGGGAGATAAGCCCGCGCAGTGTCAGTCTGGAGGCAGTGCTAGCTTGCCTGCACCGTCCGCTTTTCTACCTGGGGGCGCGTGGCCTGTGAAGGGAAGGGGCTTCCAGCCCTTCTCCTCAGCCTGGGCCGGGGCCCAGGACACAAGGCATCAGGGCTCTAAGGGACTGGGAGGTCACCCAGTGTCTGATCACAAATGACAGTTTGGAAGCCCAAGGAGGGCAGAGGCTTGTTGGAGGGCACACAATAATGGTGACAAAGTCAGGACTGGAACCAACTGTCTGTCCCCTTGCCTGGAACACTTGGCCATGCCATATGCTAACCATCCTTAGCCTAGGGGCGCATTATCCTGAGGGATGGGTACCTGAGGCAGAGATGGGGGAGGCGCCTGAGCGTTCCACCTCGTAGGGTCCCTACCAGGGGCCCTCACCCCACGTGCTCCCTGGGATCTGACCTCCAGCTGGGCCTGGGATGGTCCTGGTTTATAAGGGGGCAACGCCAGCCCAGGGGGTCAGAACTCCCCCTACCTGTTCCCTGCCATACAATGTGTAGGGCTCAGACTCTGGTCTGCAGCTTGGATCTCAGGTCTGGTCCTGGAAAAAGTGGCGAGTGTTGCAGGGGAAGGGGGTTCTCATGCTGCCAGCCATCTCCTCTCCCCACGTGCAGTCAGGTTAGTGTCGCTCTCTCAACACCCATGTCGAATGTCTATTGTGGGCCTGGCTGGCGCTGGTTCTAGAGATATAAGGCATGAGTCCTACCCCCAAGGAGCTCACATTCCAGGTCTGTGTGGCTGGCTGCTGGGCCAGGACAGGGGCGGGCAGTTACAGTCAGTGGATTAGTGGTGCTGTGATGGGGAAGTGCTGGCCCTGGAAAGGCAGAGGAGAGGCACCTCTTTTCTAGAGAGTCAGCAAGGGCTCCCCTTGGGAGCAAGGGGTGGGAATTGGCCAAGGGAGATAGGTACAAGGGTTTTTTTTTTTGGTTGTTTGTGTTTTGAGATGGAGTCTCATTCTGTCATCCAGGCTGGAGTGCAGCGGCACAATCTCGACTCACTACAACTTCTGCCTCCTGAGATCAAGCAATTCTCCTGTCTCAGCCTCCTGAGAAGCTGAGATTACAGACATGCGCCACCATGCTCAGCTAATTTTTGTATTTTTGGTAGAGACAGGGTTTTACCATGTTGGCCAGGCTGATCTCGAACTCCTGACCTCAGGTGATCTGCCTGCCTTGGCCTCCCAAAGTGCTGGGATTACAGGCATGAGCCACTGCGCCCGGCCGGAGATAGGTGTAAGTAAAGGGTAGGAAGGGATATGGGAAAGGCTTTTGGGGTGGAGGGAATAGCATGAACAAAGGCCAGGAGAGGAGAGGAGCATGACAGCTACATCCCAGAACAGGGGGAGGAGAAGAACCCTCAGTGAAGTCCCTGTTAATAGCCCAGCTACGTGTTCAGGAGACTATTTGGATATAGGAAGTCCAGGTCATTTGCAATGGGAAGTGTGTTCAGGGCATCTAGTCCTTCTTGTTGCTAGATATAGAAACAGCTTTGTTCACTTTACAAATCAACAAGGGCCAAGAGGATGCTTAGTGACATTTTTTACTGAGGGAACAGGATCAGAATTTAGTAATCTTCCACTGACCAAATCCATTAGCATGGAAAGTTACAGAATGTTGGTTTCTGAAATCTTGAGTGACTTTCTGGGGTAGATGGGGGCTATCCCCTGTGGATATGGAGGGGGCTACTTATTTGGTGCTTTCAAGAGCCCTCCTCCCAACTTGTGATTCTGTATCGTGAGTCAGTTTAATTCATTCACATCAAGTATTTGTTCATCAGTTCTGGGGGGCGGGGGCAGGCCAGTGTGAACACACCCAGGAGAGTCGGGGCGATGACTGGGAACA
Organism: Theropithecus gelada; assembly: GCF_003255815.1. Taxonomy (NCBI): domain Eukaryota; kingdom Metazoa; phylum Chordata; class Mammalia; order Primates; family Cercopithecidae; genus Theropithecus; species Theropithecus gelada. The sequence continues at coordinate 49,366,367 of NC_037681.1, forward strand.
CTGGGCACTGGAGGAGACAGGTAACACCTGGCTTCCTTCCGTAGCTGTTGACCCTCTTCCAAGGGTCTGGCCACCCTTCTGCCAGGGGTCGATACAGGCTATGTGAGGCTCGGGGCTTAAACAATTTGGGGGCTTCTTTAAGAAAGAAAACAAAATTAAGTATGAAAATTTTTTTTAGAATGAGAAAAGAAGTACAACAAATGACTGGGGCCTGGATTCATGTCCCTTTCTTTCTGAGATCTCTTCAGGGGAGTTCCAGAGAGCTTCTAGGTGGCAGCCTGGCTCCCCTCTCCACCTAGAGTGCCTCCATCCTTCCGGGCAGCTCCTGGCTCCCCCAGAGGCCCGGGGCTCAGGTTGTGTTTGTCTCAGCAGTTTCCACCCATGCTCCTCCCCTGGCCTGCTCCTTACCTCGGGGATTTCATGTGGATTTCATACCTCACTGCCCCTGGGATTTGCTCTCTGTCCATAGTCACAGTGAGGGTGAGTGCGGCTCTGTGCCTGGCAGGCACACTGAGGGTCACTGGAGCCACCCCAGGGAGGGAGGATCTGCAGTCTCCCTGCTGGGCGTGTGAAAGAACCAAGACTCAGAGTTTGTTTCTTGCCTGAGATATCATTGCTGGGATCAGAATCCAGTCTGGAATCCAGGGGCTTCAGAGCCCTGGTTCTTAAGGGCTGTGCTATCAATCCCCCCTTATTGCAGGTAACACAGGAATGAACAGGAGGTTACCTGCTGGGGCCTTTCTCCATCACTCAGCTCCTGAGGGCAGGCAGTGCTGCCTCCTGCGTCTCTAGCACTTGGCACAGAGCATGGCCAGCTCACCTCAGGAACACATAATGCTCGACCATCCAGTGGAGGCAGAGTGTGGAGAGTCCGGGAGCCGAAGGAGGATGCAGTGGGGCCTGATTGGAGGGGCTTGGCGGCCATGGTGCTGAGTCTGGCCCTTACTCCAAGGACAGTAGGGGCCACGAGGGGTGTCCAGCAGGGCACAGCCATTGGATCTGTGTTCTAGAAGCTATGACTCAAGCAGCGACGTGCGGATGGGCTTTAGGGGAGCTGCACACACACCGTCTCCCTGGCAGAGCTGAGGGATACCAAAACCTGCCTTGTCACATCCCCGCCCTGGGTTCCCATGGTTGACTCGCTCTCACTCACAAGCTGTGTGGCTTGGGGCAAGGGCTTACCTTGCCAGGCCTCTTTTTCCCCACCTGGGCATCTTCATATCTGTCTCCCAGGGGGAATCCGCACAGCCACTGTTCCTGGTTTGGAGGAAGTGCCTCCTTTCTGGGCCTCTGCTAGAGGGAGTTCAGGAGTTCGGTTAGCCTTGTCAGCTGTGACCTCTGGCTTGGGGCCAGCACCTGCCCCAGGGGGACCTTGTTCTCAGTCATAATTGGCTGCCCCTCCTTGCTCCCTCCTGGATCTTGGTAAATGACAGCAGCTACTCCCAAGACCTGCCCTCCCTGGCCATCTCAGGGAAGAGGAGAGAGTCCCAGGAAGGCGCTACCCGTGTGCAAGCATTTCAGCGGCCCGGGCCTCGTGGAGGTGTAGTTGGCCTCCCACCAGCCCTCCCTGCGTGTTCCACATACCTGCCGATTCCTTTGTACAGTATATGGGGAGGAGCTGCCTGGGAAAATTCATAGAGTCTTTGGGCGAGTGGCTGTTTGCAAGCCTGCATACAAATTGAGTCCTTGGCTCCCACTCTGTGCCCCCTGGATGGGAGGGCTAGAAGTGGGTAGCATGAGGAGTGGGACTGGCTGTCATTCCAGGGAGAGGATGCCAGCTTGGGATTTCTGCCCAAGAGCCTGGGCTCAGTGAGGAAGCACACATGGGCTGCTAGGATTCACATTTTCCAAAAGTTAAGATGGAGAAATCTGGTTGGGAAGAAGGCCACAGGCTTCCTGCTCTGCAAGGATTTCTGGGGAAGTGATGGAGAGCCTACCAAGTGCTAGACAAAATTACAAGCTGTTACACGCACCTTTGAAATCCTTACAGTAACCCTCTTAAGTCAGTACTATTGTTGTACCCATTTTATAGATGAGGAAACTGGTCAAGAAAGGTAAAGTTCTGACCAGAAGGCACACAGCTGGAAGTAGCAGGATCATGATTCAAACCTAGCTCTGCCTGCTCACTCTGGCCTGGATGCTCACTTTGCCTTTCTGCCTCTAGAAGAGCTAGTAAGCAGAAGCAGATTGAGCCCAGAGACCATGTAAACAAAACCAGGGGTTCTACCGCCAACAACATCCCTGCGCCAAGCCAGCTATGCACTTCCTGGCTACAGTCACCAGGCAGAGGGGGCCCAGTGCTCTCTCTTTCTGTGGTGTCCATGACCCCAGAGGACAGGCCGGCCACTTGGGAGTGCCTGTGCTCCAGTGAGCCACAGAGGCAATGAGACCAAGGGGAAAAGTCTCTTGGCTTGGTCTCTGCCCCACGCAGGGAGCTATGGGCTCCTTCAACGAGTGGTTGCTATGCAGCCTTGTTTATTCAAGGAGAGCTTTGCTGAGAGCTGGAGCACGCCAGCAGCGGGGCTCGTGGCCACCCAGCACCTGCTCAGACAGGAGGCTGCAGCCCAAGACTGCGTGGCTGGTGGGGGCCAGGCTGGGCCAGGCCTGGGGCTTGCCTCCCTTGCCCATCCTTGCCTCCCTGGGCCCATAAGCATCAACATCTCTGTAGAGACCAAGGACCCTGGATTCCTCCAGTGACAGGGGTTTGGCCTCTGGACAGAGAGGTGAGAGGTGATAAGTCCACCAAGCCATCTGTTGTGGGGAGGTGAATGGGAGGCCGGGTCAGGACCCCTGAAGTCCTTGGAGGGAGGGAGAAGGACCCGAACTGGAGCAGGCACAAAGGCACAATGAAGGAAAAAGCATCCTGCCATGACATGGAGGCTGTGTGACCGTGGGGATGTCCCTGACCCTCTCTGGGCCTTTATGTGGCAGCTCTAGGGGAGGAGGTTGGACTCACTGCTCTCTGAGCACTGGGAGCCAAGGAAGGAGGGGCTGGCCTGGGCTGGCCCCTTCCCTGAGTCATGGCCTCTGTCGGCAGTGCTCTCTGCCTCAGGGTGAACCCTTCACAGGGCAGTGGCTCCCTGGGGTGCTGTGGGCGATGGTGCCAGGAGGGTTGTGGGCATGCTGTGGGGACGGCACCTGTGCTTAGGGTGCTAGGGCACCCCGTGAGAGCATAGGCCTTGGAGGGGCTCTGCTCTGGGTTTGAATTCTAACCCCACCTCTTTCTGGCTGTGTGGACTTGAGCTCTTTGCCTGTCTGGGCCTCAGGTCTCTCATCTGTGAAGAGGGGTTTTAAAAAAACCTCTCTTGGTGCCGCTTGTGAGCATGGAGACAGTCAGGAGGGCAGCTGGTGCGTTAGCCCATGTGCAGAACGGAAGTTACTGTTGTTGATGCTGTTGTCACGGTGGAGACTAGCGTGTTCCTTTCTGGAGCGCATTTCAGTCTCCTGAAACTAAGTTTTTGCCAGTCACTTCTCCAGGACAAGGGCTGGTGCTGGCGGGGGACCTCAGAGGGCTGCCGTTTCCTCAGGAGCGCTGGGAGGGGAGGGACACCCGTGCTGTTGGAACATCACGGAGGCAGGCCACAGGGCATTGGTGCCTGGCTTCAGGAAGTGGTGTGAGGGTCCCATAATCATTTCTATCCCAAACCGGGTAGTCCCTCACCCTTCTCACCAATGCCCTGCAGGAGACGGCCCTGTAGCCTTCTAGCCACAGGCTGGCTGGCTCCCAGGACTGGCTCAGTTTCAGCCCATGGATCCCAAGACTAGTAGATTTGAAGAAAGGGGAAGGTAGTTGGGGGCAAGGGATGGGGAGATGTCCACCTGAGCTCTGGAGACACCTGCCTCTGAGGGCAGCGCATCCCCCTGTTGACACCACGGCCACTTCAGAGGCACCAGACTCTGCGCACCAGCACAGAGGCTGGAAGTTTATTACTGCAGACAGAAGAATGCATAACATGCGTGCACAGTGTGAGGGATAGTTATAAAGTGAATGTCCATGTGGCCACCACCCAGGCCAAGAAACAGACAAACTGGCCGCCTCCCAGAACCCACCCCCATGGGCCCTGTCCTTATCACAGCCGCCTCCCTTCCCCTTAGGGTTAATCACGCTACTAATTTTTCCTTGCTTTTCTATCAAGTTTTTCATCTATGTCTGCATTTTTATTTTAATTTAATTTCGCTTCATTTTTTGAGACAAGGTTTCACTCTGTCCCCCAGGTGGGAGTGCAGTGGCACGGTCTCAGCTCACTGCAACCTCCGCCTCCTAGACTCAAGTGTTCCTCCCACCTCAGCTTCCCAAGTAGCTGGGTGTACAGGTGCATGCCACCATGCCCGGCTAATCTTTGTGTGTGTGTGTGTGTGTGTGTGTGTGTGTGTGTGTATATATATATATATATATTTTTTTTTTTTTGTAGAGATAGGGTTTTTCCATGTTGCTCAGCCTGGTCTCGAATTCCTAGCTCAGATGATCCGCCTGCATTGGCCTCCCAAAGTGCTGGGATTACAGGTGTGAGCCACCACGCCCGGCCTATGTTTGCATTTCTAAACACTCGATGTCGTTTTGTCTTCCTTTGAACTTTGTAGAAGTAGGGTCATACCCTGTGTGGTCTTTCAGGTCTGGCTCCTTTCACGAAACATTACGCTGTGGCATCATCCATCGTGTTCAGTGGGGCAGTCGTTTGTTTCATTACCCTGTAATATTCTATGTTGTGAGTGCACCATGATTGATTCCTTCATTTTCCTGTTGAACATTTAGATTTTTTTCTAGATTTTGGCCATTATCCATGGAGCTGCTCTGGACACTCTTGAGCTCCTTTCCTGGATCACCTGTGCAAGATTTTCTCAAGGGTGGGTTCCTAGGAGTGGAATTGCTGAACATTAGGTTTGTGCATTTTTAGCTCTATCAGGTAAAGCCAGACCACTTTCCCAGGGGGTTGTGCCCATTTGTACCTCACCTGCCAGCTGTCGTGAGTGCTCCCGTTGCTCTGTGCTCTCACTAGCATTTGGCATTGCCACCCATGTCAATTTTTGCCCATCTTTGTGGGATGGTGGTAGAATCTCATTTGCATTTTCTTGATTACCAGGGGGTTGGGCATCTGCCTCCAGCCCTTCTTCCTCCCCACTTTCTTCTCCTGTTGGGTGCCTTCCTTCCTCTGCTCTCTGTGACCTCAGCCCCTCATGGTGCTCAGGCTTTTGAGCCCCATTTTTCTCTCTGCCCTCCCCACCCCTCCATCCCTCTCCTCCATTCTTCTTCTTGGGGGACCAATTACTCTTCCACGTACTTCTCAGTGTTGGAATTACAGAGCCACAGTTTCCCATTTTGTGTTTTAAAACCTCTGGTTCTTGGCCCAACTCACATCCCTTCCTGGGTCTTGGATTTCTCTTCAATAAAACAAAGACAGAAAAAAAATGTCCCTCCACAGAAGCCATTTACATTTCCCAGGCAAAACCTGCTGTATCTCCTGGAGAGGCACATGCAAAACTCTGGCTCCTATTCAAGAAAGTCGACTTTCTCATGGGCCACTGGGAAGGGACAGGGCCTGGGTCTGAAGTCTTCTGAGCTTCTGGCAGGGAGGCCTTTGCCAAGAGCCCTTTCCTGGGATGTGACAGACATTCAGATGCTAGAGTCATGTCAATACATCTTTGCTGAGATTTTAGACAAGTTGCTTTCTTTCTTCCTAGTCCCTTCTGATCCTCCGAGTACAGGTGTTTGTTCACAGTCTATAGTTTGAAGATTCAAGCTCCCGCTACTGGGCAGGAATCCTCAACTGACCAGCCAAACCCTGCAGAAGGCATTCCCGGGACAGTGGGCCAAGCCGTTTTTCATTCGAGACTCCAGCACTGTGATCAAGTGCTGGGATAACTCTTACCTCGACGGTGGAAATCTCAGGGCCAGCAGAAGACTTTCAAGCCCTAGCCAATGGCTGTGTGATTTCAGGCAGGATGGACACAGTGGCATCCAACCCCTCCAAAAACCTTAGTCCTTGGGAGCACACTGCATGGGCTCTGACCAGGCACTGCAGTGGCAAGGTGACTATTTTGGGGGGGTTTGAGGGGAAGCTGGAGAAGGAAGCTTTCCTCTCAGTCCTGCTGAAGGCCTTCCCAGCTGGCAGCCAGTGTGATGCCTACAGGGTTATGGGCCCTGGGATAGGCATTGGCTCCTGATGGCCTTATGTATGTGTTATAGACTGAATGCATGTGTCCCCACAAATGCAAATATTAAAGCCTAACTCCCCATGTGTTGGTATCAGGAGGTGGGGCCTTCGGGAGGTAATTAGATTCAGATGAGGTCGTGAGGGTGGTTCTCTCATGATGGGTTAGTGCCCTTAGAAGAAGAGACCAGAGAACTTGCTCTCTCTCCCTCTGCCATGTGAGGACAAAGGGAAGACAGCTACCTGCAATCCAGGAAGCGAGTCCTCACCAGGAGCAGAATCAGCCGGCACCTTAAACTTGGACTTCCCAGCCTCCAGAACTAAATTTCTGTTTTTTTGTTTTGTTTTTTGAGTTGGAGTTTTGCTCTTGTTGCCTGGCTGGAGTGCAATGGTGTGACCTCGGCTCACTGCGACCTCTGCCTCCCAAGTTCAAGTGATTCCTCTGCCTCAGCCTCCCTAGTAGCTGGGATTACAGGTACTCACCACCACACCCAGCTAATTTTGTATTTTCAGTAGAGACAGGGTTTTGCCATGTTGGTCAGGCTGGTCTCAAACTCCTGACCTCAGGGGATCTGCCTGCCTCGGCCTCCCAAAGTGCTGGGATTACAGGTGTGAGCCATTGTGCCCAGCCAAATTTTTGTTGTTTAAGTAACGTATTCTATGGCATTTTGTTATAGCAGCCTGAGCAGTCTAAGACAGTAAGTCACACAGCCTCTGTGGGCCTCAGATTAACCCCTCATTTATAAGGAAGGAGACTAGCTGACCTCCAAGGCCCCTTCCAGCTTGAAATTTAGTGACAGGAGAAAGGCACAGGAAATTCTGTTAAATCACTAGCCCAAGTTCTGATTTATCTCTAATTTATATTTGCAACAACACCACACACAAAGGTGGCGGCAGGTTCAGAAGATTTTGAATTCTGTAAATTTATGTATAAGTTACACAGCCTTTGTTACTAGGACCACAGCCCACTCATATGGTTCCCTTTGAGAATTAGAAAAAGATGTTTCTTTCTCAAGACACTTTTCTTTTATTCATCAGAAAAAGGCTGAAATGAATGTGCAAATATGTACAGTCATTGTCTAAAACAACATTGCCAGGACTTTGGAGAAGATGTAGTGTGAGGCTCGTGCCTGTAATCCCAGCATTTTGGGAGGCTGAGGTGGGTGGATCACTTGAGGTCAGGAGTTCGAGACCAGCCTGGCCAACATGGCAAAACCCCGTCTCTACTAATAATATACACACAGAAATAACTAGCTGGGCATGGTGGCACATGCCTGTAGTCCCAGCTACTTGGGAGGCTGAGGCAGGAGGATTGCTTGAACCTGGGAGGTGGAGGTTGCAGTGAGCTGAGATCATGGCACTGCCCTCCTCTGGCCGACAGAGTGAAAATGTGTCTCAAAAAAAAAAAAGAAAAGAAAAAAGAAAAGGTTGTAGTGTAAGAGATTGAGAAATGTCTCCTTAATTAGGATGCCCTTGTGCAGTGCCCAACCTAGACAATCAAACATGGCGGCCCTGCTTGCAGCCTATCTCATTGTTTTTCAAAAACAGCCTAAATAAAGCTTTCTCTCACCCTAGGCTTTCCTATATCTTTTAGACCATTAATGATCACATCAGAATTTCCTAGGGTTGGTGGGAGACGGTTTCAAATGCTGTGGCCCATCCACCCCCAACCCGAGACACCCACACTGAGCTGCTATTACAAATGAGTGGCCACATTCCTCAGCCGCGCTGGGCATAAAACAGTTGGGAAGTGCTGCTTTGGGTTTCTGACCACTTCCTCTGCCCTGTCCTGGGAGGTCATTAGATTCAGGTGTGAACTGCCTCCTGAACAGACTGTTCTGTTAAGAAAGGTTCTTCCCAGCAACATGGTACTTGACCCCTGTTGTAAGTGTCCCGCCCCAGCCTGCCCACTGCTTCCTGCTCACCCTCGACAGCTCAGGAAATGGAAGGACCTCCTGCTGCACAAGGTGGCACCTCCGTGTTGCTGTCCAGCCTCAGCCAGGCCTCTGTAGCTTCTTGGCCCAAAGCCTTTCAAAAGGGACATTTCCCCTCTTTCTTCCTGAACATCTGAACACAGCAAAACAGTTACTAAACAACCAATACTATTAATAGCCACTGTGGATTGGGCCCCTGGGCCCAATCAGCCTATTAAATGTTTCTCATATTTTTTGGAATATTCTCAATAACCTTGGAGATAGATATTATTATTTCCATTTCACAGTTAAATGGAGACTCAGAGAATTTTAACCATGTGCCTGAGGTCACGCAGCTAGTAAGTGATGGAATTTAACCCCATTGACTCCTGAATGAATGCCCTGAAATACTACCACCTCCTTGAGCAGAAACCATCAGCCTCGACTCTTCCACTTAGTAGCTCTGTGGCTTCAACTTAGTTACTTAACCTCTCTGAGCCTCAATCATCTTGTCTATAAAATGAGGATGAAAATATGTACTTTCTTTCTCTATTTCCAAAGCTCAATGACATAGTCTTTGGAAGCATGTAGTATATTGCCTGGGCACAAAGCAAAATGGAACTAAGAAATGTTAATTCCTTCACTTAGTTTCTTCTCAACAAGACTGTCTGGAAGATGTGCTTTAGTTTTGAACTCATTCATTCAGTCACACTACAGTTACTGCGTTATTGCCATGAGCCTGGCACTGTTTGTCCCTTTGTCTGCATTCTGTGGAATTGCTGGCTGGCTGCACCTAATATTGCCTTAGAGTGGTTGCAGGAGTATTAACCCCACCTGATCTCATGATGGTAGAGGAGACGCCATCTGCAACAGTGGTGGTAGCCCCAGAGCTGGTAAAGGGGTCCAGTTGTGGTGGGGGTGCTTCTCATCCGTGAACGGCCTTCCTGCTGGCCCCCACATGCCAGTCACAGCTGGAGTCAGGGGCCTGAGTGGCGGAGGGCCTTGGATACCCCCACAGGCGGTCTGGTGGGTGTGGATATCAATCTCCCTGTCCGGGGTGAAGTCGCTCTTGGGACTGCCAGCTCTAGAAGTGGCCGAGTTGAGCGTCAGTGTGGAAACCAGCCCTGCCCCAAGCTAATAAAGATGGACACGCAGGTGGAGCCATCCAGGCCTCCTCGCAGCTGCGAGGCCTTGTCTGCAGCTCCAGAGAGGGAGGTCTGGGCTCCACTGTAGGCTTGGAAGTCCCGATAATCAGATGGCAATTGAAATCACAAGGGTAGCTGCTGCCTGTAAGAAGCCCTCCTAATAAAGATGGAGGCATCTGGGAGAGGAAAGGAAAGGAATGGTTTGATTCTTCTAAAGTCAGAATATGCCCCCGTGACTATTCAGAACTTCACACTCCTGAGTCCAGCTCTCACATGCAGCAGACTCACCTCCCTCTTCACCGCCAATATCAAGGCTGTTCTACGTGCCCTTTCTCTCCTCCTGACCTCTCCCTCTGTAGGACCCTTGGCTCTTCCTCCAGGGTCTGAGGAGTGGCACTCCCGTCTGGCCCAGCCTGTGCCCTTCTCCCTCCGCTGTTAACACTGGGCTCCCTCTCCATCAGCTCCCCTCCCTCCCCTGGGTCTTCAGCCTTTTCCTTCTGGCTCTTTCTCCTCCTCCTGTGAACTTGCTCTAGAATCTCCCTGAAAAATACAGATAACAAACAAACAAGCAAACAACACAACTTCGTCCACCCTTCCTTCCCCTCCAGCTACTCTCCAATCTCCTGCCTTTCTCATCCAAATTCCCCAGCATTGTTTGGACTCACTGTCTCTATTTAACCTTCCCCTCATACCTCAGACCTCAGCGATTTTCTGCGACCCCCATGCCTCCACAGGCACAGACATTGCTCACACTAAGCTCCCGATGATTCCATGATGGTCACATCCAGTTGGTTGAGCTGACACCTCTAATCACTCTCTGCTCATCTGGCTCTCCTGGTGCCAACTGCCCTGGCCTCCCTGGCTGTCCTTGCTCAGACTCCCTTGGGGCCTGCCCTTCTCTACCCATCTCTGCTCAATGCTGCTGTTTTCCTGAGACGTTCCTTAGCTCTGGGCACTCTCTTGAGGCCAGGTTTTGTTTTTGTTTTTGTTTTTCTTTGAGATGGAGTCTTGCTCTGTTGTCCAGGCTGGAGTGCAGTGGTGCGATCTCAGCTCACTGCAGCCTCCACCTCCCAGGTTCAAGTGATTCTCCTGCCTCAGCCTCCTGAGTAGGTAGGATTATAGACGTGTGCTACCACAAAGCTAATTTTTGTATTTTTTGGTACAGACGGGGTTTTTGCCACGTTGGCCAGGCTGGTCTCTAACTCCTGACCTCAAGTGATCCGCCCACCTCGGCCTCTCACAGGCATGAGCTGCTGTAACGGGCCCGCTTTTCATATCTTATTGAATGCAATATTGAAGTGAGATAAGCGTTATCTCCTTTTTTTTTTTTTTTGGAGACAGGATCTCTGTCGCCCAGACTGGTGTGCAGTGGCACAATCTCGGCTCACTGCAGCCTCGACCTCCTGCCTCAGCTCCCCCAAGGTAACTGAGACTACAGGGACAAGCCACCATGCCTGGCTAATTTTTGCATTTTTGTAGAGACGAGATTTTACTGTGTTGCCCAGGCTGATCTCGAACTCAAGCGATCCGCCAGCCTTGGCCTCCCAAAGTGCCAGGATTACAGCATTATTTCCACTTTGCAGTTAAAAGAGCTGGGCTCAGAGAAGTTTAACAATGTGCCTTCAGTCACGCAGCTTGCAGGCGCTGGATTTTAGTCTTATTCCCCTTCGTATCTTAGTAGCTATGGCATGTTTGAATGAGTGAGTGAATTGCAGATTTTCAGTGACAGGCCGAACTCTGGAGGTCAGAGTCTCATAAGTTGTTCACCTGACAACATCCAGGGTCCTCCCTGCAGGTCTATGGCCTGGGCTGCCTCCCATGAGGGGAGCAGAGGTGGGTGGAGGGGTGAGATGTATGTGTATGGTGATTGGAGGCGTGGGTAGCTGTTTCTTATCCTCAGGGAGACAGCACGAGATATAGGAAGGCATGTTCCGTCCAGTCTAAACCCTGCGTATAATCAGTGTCAAATCCTGGTTAAGTTGTTTATTTTCTGTGCCTGATCCAGAGGCTGGGCTAACATCTCTACATTTCAGTCCTGTAATTCTGTCAGAGGCTCCCTTCCTTGGGAAGTTCTTCCAAGGCCCCACTCGAGCGTTCTGCATGAAACTGCAGATCAGATAATGCCATTCCTCTCCTTGAACAGTCTCCAGAGTTGCCCTGGGCTTCAGGGCAAGCCCTGACCCTCTCACAGAGCATTCTGGGTCTCCCCCGATGGCCCTCATCCCGCTCCCAGGCCTGGGTCCTCTTGCCAGACCCCAGACTCACAGGCACATCTGCTCCGTGCTTTCCTCAGGCCGCCTCCTCAGCCTGGAACGCCATTCCTCCTTCCTACCCATTTAGACCCCATTTCCTACCCGTTTTGATCCCACTTCCAGGCCCAGCACGGAGGCTGCTTTTCCGTGGAGCATCTCCGGTGCCCTAGTCAGACGGTGTGGAGAGTGTCCCTGAGTGCTCATCGCTGCAGCAGGGTTACTTCGTCCTGTCGGGCGTGACAGTGAACGTTCACCTTCTCTGCTCGGCATTACAGACGACATTCGCTTAGGAGTGTGGGCTCAGGGGTGAGAGCTGGAGGGGGTCAAAGGCAACCTCTCATTTGAGTGTCTTATTCTATAGACATATCTGTCTCCTCTGCATGAGAGGCATCTGTGTCACCTGGTCTGTCTTACAGGAATGGAGGGCTGGCCTGTCATAACTTTAAAGACAGTGTGGGTGTATGGACATGCGAGTGAGTGTGCGTGTGTGTGTGTGTGTGTGTGTGTGAAGTGGGGGGCGGGGGACTTGCTTTTCCCCAGGGGAGGAGAAGGAAGATTCACACCTGACATTACTGAACAATTACTATATGCCAGCAATAGGACTATTATTTCTAACATTACTTCATTTATTCCTAACAAAACCCCTTGTTAGGACATTTTTTTCAGATGAAGAAACTGAAGCTCAGAGGAGTTAAATCAGCTTCCCAAGTTTATACAAGAGGGCCCAGGGCAGGATTCCAGCGCCCCTGTGTCTGAGCCACAGCCAGCGTTCCGGGAGTTCTGAGTGGGGCACTCGGCCGCATACTGGCTCGTGGGGTGTGAGACGGGAGGGGGCCTAGATCTGAGGCCTCTCTTCCGAGAGTATGTCAGTGGGGACCATGTTTTTGGTTCCGGAATGAGGATTTGTAAACTCTGCCATTCTTCCCCTCAGCCTGGCTCGCCCCCTCTTCCTTTCTCTGTCACCTTGGTGTGAGCTCTACTGTTCCCACCAGCTTTGTCTGAGGAGATGAGAACTCTGGCTGGAGACGTCTCAGAGGTCTCTGAAAGTCAGAGTGGGTGGTGTCATGACAGCAAGAGAAGCTGTGAGAGCGGCAGCCCCAGGGCTGTGGTGGGTGGGCTGGGTCTGCCCCGCCCCGTGGGAGCAGGTGAATGTGGAACTGCGCGCTCCCTGTGGGCTGTGCGAGGCCTGGGCGGTTGGGGTTTTGTTCTTGGGGTGAACTTCTTTACTGGGCCACCCCTAGCTAGCTTTTGTTCCCTTTCCACTTGACACTTGAGTCCCCTCTGTCACCTTTCTTCATTCCTGTGGCGCCAGTCACTATGGAACCTCCGCAGCCATAGCGTTAACGGGAGGAGGGGACAATGGCCACTTACTTTGGGTCACCCCATTCCCTGGGCTGGGAAACAGAGGCTGAGAGGGGAGGAGCCAGCCAGGCGGAGCAATTCAGAGCATCAGGAAGTGAGGACAAGATCCTGGTCACCAGAATCCACTGGCTCATTTAGCCCTTTGGATCAGGGGCTGGCTGTTCTCACAGGGGAGAGTAGCGCCTTGGTGTCTAGAGCAGTGCCGGGTGCTATGGGGCCTCGGTGAACTGCGCCTTGGGGGTCAGGTGCTCAGTGGAGTCTGTGCCCTGTCCACACTTGTGCTGGACTTCCTGATTCTTTTATAGTTTGGATATGGATCATTCAGTTCCCACAGGCCCCTGGGCCAGAGTGATTTCCTAGGGTGGTGCCCCTCACTGTACCCACATTAGTCGGGCCTGTTTGTCCATAGCAGCTCTGGCCACCTGCCACCTCTAGGGCGGGCACCTCGGAGATCCTGCACTAGACCCTGGGGCCTGAAGGGCCGAAGGTGTAGACCCTGAGAGGGTCTCAAAGGGGCTCTGCTAGAGGGGACGCTTTGGCAAGCCGTGGAATGGCTCCAGATTTCCTTTCCATACTGCTGGTGTCCTGGGGCCAGGGGAACCTGGGCTGCCTTGGCCTGTTGACCTCTGACCACTGAGGAGGCTACGGTGGGAGAACCGTCTTGTTCAGAAGGCCCATTGCAGTAGAGGTGGCTGTTGAAACTTAAGCATCTTGTACCCTCAGGCAGCTCGAGTCTTCTCTTTAGCCTCCTAGAGGGTAATCACTTTGGGGAAACTGAGGCAGCAATGACCACTCTGACAGCCTAGGGTAAGAAATAGGGCCGAGATCTTATTATAAAGTGAATCTGAACTACAGGCCAGTGATTTTTCGATCCTGTTTGAACATCAAAATCAGAAGGTAAGGCCGGGCGTGGTGGCTCATGCCTGTAATCCCAGCACTTTGGGGGTCCAAGGCAGGCAGATCACTTGAGGTCAGGAGTTTGAGACCAGCCTGGCCAACATGGTGAAACCCCATCTCTGCTAAAAATACAAAAATTAGCTGGCCATGCTGATGCATGCCTGTAATCCCAGCTACTTGGGAGGCTGAGGCAGGAGAATGGCTTGAACCTGGGAGGTGGAGATTACAGTGAGCCAAGATCATGCCACTGCACTCCAGCCTGGGCAACAGAGGGAGATTCTATCTCAAAAAAAAAAAAAAAAAAAAAGTTTAAAAAAAATCCTTGTGGCCTATTTCCTAGACTTAATTCAGCAGGGGCTAGAGATGGGGCCTGGAAATCTATAATTTTAATAGTTTCCAGGATATTCTAATCTGCAGTTAAGGAGAACAAGGACTGTAGCTAAATATTGCTTTTCTGCATATAATTTTCATAGAAAGTGTATCCTCTGGTTAGAGACATGGGGAACAGGTGGGGCCTGCAGCTCTCACAGCCCCCAAATCCCAGGACCCCAGCTTGTTTGCTGTAATTCAGCCATGGAAGGTCTGTGCCAGCCTGCCACATTCCTGCTGGGCTTTGTCTGGAAACCAGCTGCCTGGTCAATCTCTTGAGCCTGTTCCCTAGATCAGGGGGTGAAGTCTGGGGTGTTGGTATCTGTGGAACAGAATCTTCCCTCGCCTTGCCTGGGAGAGGTGCCGTGTCTCACAGGGGTTCAGGACTGCTTTTCAGCACCGTGTGGCCACATCCTTATCCCAGTAGATATTAAACAGAGAGTTCCCCTCTCCCCAGTTGTGAGGAAAATTCTCAGACAGGGAACTCGTGTCTTGAGGTTCTAAGAAGTGAGACCAGGCTGGGACCAAGCTGGGCTGGGTGCTGGGCTGGGTGCTGTGCTGGGCCCGGCGCTGGGCTGGACAGCTGTGTTTGGGTGGAGGGTTGCTAGGAGCTACTCTGCCTTCTGGGGCCCGGGTGGGGTAGCGGCTGGCTGGCTTCCAAAGGGAAGGCGGGTTTCTCAGTTCCTGAGTTGGGATTTCTTGCTCAGAAAAGGGAGTTGGCACAGGTTCCTGCCCTGTCCGCAGACGCTTTGTGGACGAGAGCTCCTGTCTGGGGTAGAAATTGGGAGCTGTGGGCTTCACCCCTGGTCTTACCACAGATCAGCTCTGAGGGCACCTCCATTACCTGTCAGGGGAAAACGGTCGCCATTATCTCAGCAAAGGATTCATAGAATTGTGTGAAGCTGCAGAGGGTGCAGTGAGACCCTGTCACATGGAGAGAGAATGAAGTTAGGTCAAGGGCAAGAGCTGACGGCTGACCCCAGAGGCTGAAGAGAGGGCAGGAGGGATCAAGTGTGGCCAATGCAGTGGCTGAGGGGTCACAGGTGTGGCTTGTTCAGTCCGGTGAGAATGAGCACCAAGGACGTCATGGAGGTCGTAACCACACATCCCGAGAGAGACTGGAGAGCCGGTGTCCGAGAGGACCCGCCAACACCTGTGTGATGAGTGGTCACAGAGGCCAACATCGCCATGGGCTTTCAGGGCAGCTGGTGGACTGAGGGGTATCGGAAGCAAACAGAAACTGCTGGAGAAACAAAGTGTCAGACACTACCTTGAAAAAAATCATCTTTCCCCGCGACCCTAAAGGTGCCCATGTCTCAGTGACAAGGGACGGCAGGTTGATGGGTTTCGTTGACACTCTTCATAACAAACTCTTCCCAAAACCACGCGGCCTCGCACTTGGGAACTGAAACATTTGTGAGTCCAATGTCAGAAAAATGGCATCCTTCAGTTTAATGGCCGATTTCTTCATGACAATAATGCTTTAGCTCCTGACGGACTTTTTGTGAAGTAGTTTAAAAGTGTTAATTTGCTTTTACTGACTTCTCTTTTCTTATCCTTAGGTCCCAGATGTTACAGGTCGGACCCCTCCAGACCCCCAAGGATTGTACGCACCACCCAGAAATAGCTGCTGCCTCTGGGCAACCTTGCAGGCACCTTCTCCACCCAGGACATGGGCACCCGTGATGATTTCCCCAAAGGTAAGGGGCACCACAGGAGGCCTGTGGCTGGTGTTTTCCGGGCTAGGGGACCTGCCTTGGACACTCCCAGAGGCCAGAACAAGGGAGATGTGGGGATGAAGGCTGCTGGGAGATGCAGCCAGGTGGCCGTGCCTTTCCAGCCCTGGCCAGCAACCCACGTGCTGCTGCTCAGCTGGCTCTCTGGGTGGCTCCCTGGCCTGGGAGTGCTTGGAGCGTTCTAGAGCCTTGGCCTGAGCTTTGCTTGCACTCTCTGCAGCAGGGTGGCTGGTTCCTTGAGGGGCTAATTCTGTTCTGTGGTCAAGGGTATGTGGATGGGCAGGGGATGTGGGCCGGGGCCTCACGGAGAGTGAATGGCTCTATTTCCTTAGCCAACTGGGTGGAGTAGTGGGAGCAGTGCGTGGCCAGTTAGCATCAGGAGATGGGCCTCGAGGCCTGGCTCTGCTTTTGGGAGCCGACTGGGTGAGCCTCAGTTTCCCCTGGAAAGTGAGGGGATTGGTCCTGCCCCAGATGAAATGGGTGCTAGCAAGATGCAGAGCTGCTTCATCCTGCAGGGGCTGGAGCAGGGGCCAGATGGCCATTTGGAAGGAAGGCAGAGCAGCAGGATGGCCAGAGCTGCTGTTCAGGAGACAGCGCTTGATGCACACGGAGGAGCTCCCGGGGGCTTCGACATAGGAATCAGAAAACACCTGCTTACTTTAGTGCTAAATCAGATCCCACCCGAACGTAGATTCCAGTGGGGAAGTGGGAGGTGCTGAGATCTTAGAAAGAAAAATCTACAAATCTAGAAATAGGATAAAGATGTTGTATGAACCTTTAGTGCTGTCAACTCCTTTGCTTTACTGATGTGGGAACTGAGACTCGGAGAAGTTAGCGTATTTCCTCAAGGTCACACAGGTGGCAAAAAGTGGGAACCCAGGCTCCTGAGTCCCAGACTAGGAGTCTTTCGACCTGGGGGTGGATGAGCTGGGTTTCCACCTGCGTGGTGGCTTCTCCAGGTGGTGGGTTAGGGCCCCATGGATGGTCCTGAGGTGTGCTTGGGAAGGACTGAGCCGGGAGGGTGTGGGACCCACGTTTGTGAAGTGACTGCTGAGTGGCAGGTACAGTACTGCAGAGATGAGTAAGACACAGTGCCTATTCCTAGGGAAGCTGCAGGGCAGGAGCAGAGAGAGGTGTGGGGAAGAGAGAGTAACGGGGGTGTGCCTGGGGCTGTGGGAACACAGGAGAGGGGGTTTGTCTTTCTCTTTTAAAAATACTGACACATAATAGTTGTACATATTTTCTGGGTGTACATGTGGTATTTGGATACAGGCATTCAAGGTGTAATGATTAAATTAGGGTAACTGGGATTTCCATTACCTCAACCACTGGCCATTTCTTGATGTTGGGAACATTCCAATTCTAGCTGTTTTGAATTATACAATACATTATTA
This sequence comes from Theropithecus gelada, assembly GCF_003255815.1. Taxonomy (NCBI): domain Eukaryota; kingdom Metazoa; phylum Chordata; class Mammalia; order Primates; family Cercopithecidae; genus Theropithecus; species Theropithecus gelada. The sequence goes on from NC_037681.1 coordinate 49,383,584, forward strand.
TGAGCTATAGTCACCCTACTGTACTATCAAACAATAGCTCTTATTCCTTCTATCTAACTGTATTTTTGTACCCATTAACCAACTTCTTTTCATTCCACCCCCTTCTCTTCCCAGCCTCTGGTAACCACCATTCTGTTCTCTGCCTCTGTGAGATTGACTTTTTTAGCTCCCATATACGAATGAAAACAAGTAAAATTTGTCTCTCTGTGCCTGGCTTACTTCACTTAAGATAATAACCTCCAGGCTGGGCATGGTGGCTCACATCTGTAATCCTAGCACTTTGGGAGGCAGAGGTGGGCAGATTGCATGAGCTCAGGAGTTTGAGACCAGCCTGGGCAACATGGTGAAACCCTGTCTCTACGAAAATACAAAAAATTAGCCGGGTGTGGTGGCAGGCGCCTGTAATCCCAGCTATTCGGGGGAGCTGAGGCAGGAGAATCACTTGAACCCAGAAGGTGGACGTTGCAGTGAGCCGAGATCGCACCACTGAGACTCCATTTAAAAAAAAAAAAAAGATAATGACCTCCAGTTCCATCCATGTAGCTGCAAGTGACAGGATTTTATTCTTTTATTCTGATAGTATCCCATTGTGTATATGTGCCACATTTTCTTTATCCATTCATCTGTTGATGGACACTTAGGTTGATTCCATATCTTGGCTATTGTGAATAATGCTGCAATAAACATGAGAGTGCAGATAGCTCAATGTACTGATTTACTTTCTGTTGGATATTTACCCAGCAGTGACCTCAAAAGCACAAGCAACAAAAACAAAATAGACAAATGGGATTCCATCAAGCTAAAAAGCTTCTGTATCCCCAAGGAAACAGTCAATAGAGTGAAGAATGGGAGAAAATATTTGCAAACTATCCATCCAACAAAGGATTAATAACCAGAATATATAAGGAACTCAAACAACTCAGTAACAAAAAACAGAGAATCTTCTTTAAAAACTGGCAAAAGATGGAAGGCTTCTTAAAGGAGCGCATGCCTTAGCTGAGCTTCCCCTCCTCTTTCCTGACTCCTGCTCCCTGTATGGTCTCAGTTCAGTGGTCCCGCCCTCTGGGAAGCTTTTTCTGTCCCCATCTCTGGCCGGGCTCCCAGGCCCCACACTGTTATTGCTTATTAATCATTGTCTTCCCCGCCAGACTTCAAATCTCACTGAGGACTGAGTCAGCCTTGCCCACTACTGTCTCCCTGCACAGGGAGTGTTCACAAATCCCTGTGTCGGGGATAGAGGGTGCCTTTTGCTGAGCCGAGGGAGGTTAGGAGAGAAGAGGGAAGATCAGTGTAAGACCTGCTGATGAGGTGCCTGGGGACTTCCAAGAAGGAGTTGGCAAAGTAATCTGATGCTCTGCTCTGCAGCGGGTGGGATTGGTCAGGGTGGAAGCCATAGGGTAGGGGATTATCTGCAGGGCGTGGCAGTGAGGAAGTGGCCTGGGAAGAGCAGCTGGTGGACAGAGGTTGGGGATGGGCACTCCAGGGGTCAGTGATGTTGGGTGATGGAAGAGGGGTGCCCATGAAGGAGATGAAAAGATGGAGTGGGGTTTGGAGCAAAGCCAGGGTACGAGGAAGGAGGAGGCAGCCAGGCTGAGAGGCTGGGGTAAGTGGGGTTGGAGGGATTTGGTGGAGATCACAGGCACCCTGCTGACCCTGCCAGGCTCTGGTGTTGTGGGTGGGGCCACCACATGCCTTGGGTTTTTGGGCAGGGACACTGGGGGTTGGAGTGCTCAGGGTTACGGCCGGGTGTTCTTGGTTTGCTCCCAGTCNTTTTTTTTTATTATTCCTCATCACCAATATTTGCAAAGATAACCCTGAGCTCTTGGCCCACCCCAGTGTTTCTTGCCCTGTGCCTTTGCCCGAGGCATGGCTGCTGGGTGAGGTGGGGTGGGGCACAGGGCGCTGGAATGTCTGTTGAGCACCTGAAACATTCAGAAAGGGGCTGGAAGTGTGGCGGCCTGTCTTAGACTATGTTAGCTGTGTCAAAACAGCTACGCCCCCACATCACTAGCCGAAAAGGAACGGGGAGCAGAAGTAATTTATCAGCCCCTGTCATGTGCCACGTACTTGCCTAGCATCTTATAGAAGTGATGTCATTGAATCATCCCATTCCACAGAAGCGTAATGGGGTTCAGAAGACAGTGGCTTGCCCGAGGCCACATAGCTTCTACCCGCGGCCAGGACCTGCCGTGTTTCCTCCTGATCTGGCACTGCTTTTATTTCCCTTCCTTCCCACGCTGCCTCTGAGTCCTAAATCCAGAAAGTGCTGTCTCCAGAAAGAGACAGCACTTTCTGGAATGGCACAGACACTCAGAAGCGTCTGTTTGCTCAGTCTATCAGTGGTGGGGCTGGGGGCAGGTCTGGCCTCTCTCCTCACCATCCCAGTCCTTCCCAGGGCAGAAGGCCCCGTTGCTGGGGTCTGAATCCCCCCTCCACTCCCTGGTCTTCTGGGACTAACTGATTTCCCATCCCCATCCCTGTACAGCCTCTCTGAATCCAGGGGGAGGCCCCCAAGGAGTTCCCCTACGGAGCACCATCCCCCGAGCCACCTCTCAGAGGCTGCTGAGGGTGCCCAGGCCGATGCCTCCCATCCAGAGTATCCCCACCACCCCCGAGGCCAGTGGAGTCAAAGAGAAGGGCCTGGACCTGCCAGGGAACGTTCTGGGTCCTCACGAGTTGAGACCCGGTGCTCAGGAGGTAAGGCAGTTCGACTGCTGGGAGTCTGGTCCTCAGCTTCTTGTCCCCCTTCCTCCTGCCTTTCTTTCTAGCCTCCACCAACCCCTGACCCCATGTCCTGAGCATCCCTGGAGGTGTCTCGAGGTCTGCAGTGAGGATAGGGACAGCACTGGGAGAGGCTCAAGGCTCTGATTTCACCACCTCTCACAGCATCCCAAACCTCCATAGCTGGCCTGGGGGCTCTGGGTGGCTGTGCCAGAGGCTGCATGACCTTTGTCCTAGAACTGGTGGTCCCCTAGGCCTTCTCTAGTCTACATGTTCCAGAATTCCTCCTGCTTTCTGGCCCTCTCCATTTTAAGCAAGAGTGTGGCAAAGAATGCTGGGCTAGGACTCACATTTGGGCCTTGGTTTCTGCTCTGCCCCTCAGAGGCTGTGTGACCGTGGGCAAGTCACACCCCTCTTTGGGCCCCAGTTTGCACATCTATGAAAATAGAGGTTTATACCAGATGTGTTTGAAGGTCCTTCCAGTTCTGATGTTCTAGGATTTTTCTGAAATGAGAACAGAAAAACAAATAATAGTCACAAAAGGGCTTGCCAGTCTCCTCACCAGGAGTGGTAAGGAAGCAGTCAGCCTTCTGGGGGTCCTAGGGTGATGTGGCTAGAAAGAGACAGCAGGCTCCACACTGTGTGAGGTGCCTGGGAGGTGAGCGTTCACCGTGGGCTGTTTCCATAGGCCAGACCCCTGTCCCGCCTCTGCTCCCAGGCACAGATCTCCAGGCAATACCTGCACTGCAATGATGAGAAGATGCAGAAGTCCTTGGGGGGCATCGTGATCCCACCCATCCCAAAGGCCAGGCCGGTTGCAGCGGCTCCCTCCTGTGTGCCTGGCTCCCTGCCCAGCCCATTACCTCCAGGCCAGGGAGTCCTCACAGGCCTGAGGGCCCCACACCTGCGGTAAGAACTCTAAGTCAAGCCTTCCTTGCTGACTTCTCTCCCTCTGTCCCCCTGAGATCCACTGGGGGTCCTCATGGCCGACCCTCCATGGGGTTGAGTTCTTGGGGCACCAGGCAGGGAAAGGGCCGGGTGCTCCACCCATGAGCCACAGACCTGGGGAGGTCCCAGCATGGTTGCCAGGGCTTCTCTGCCTCTCGGCTCTGGCAGGCTGGGTCAATGGCATCACGGACAATGTCTCCAGCATCTGTTTTCTCCCAGCGCCTTAGTGGATGAGGTTGCTGGAGAAATGAATAAAACACTAATTATTTTATCATATATATATAATTCTGAGACAGAGTCTCGCTCTGTCGCCCAGGCTGGAGTGCAGTGGTGCGATCTCAGCTCACTGCAACCTCCGCCTCTCGGGTTCAAGCGATTCTCCTGCCTCAGCCTCCTGAGTAACTGGGATTACAGGCACCCGCCACCATGCCCTGGTAATTTTTGTATTTTTAGTAGAGACGGGTTTCAGCATGTTGGCCAGGCTGGTCTCGAAACGCCTGACCTCAGGTGATCTGCCCTCCTCGGCCTCCCAAAGTGCTGGGATGACAGGTGTGAGCCACCATGCCCGGCCATGAATAAAACACTAATTATTTTAAAGCATGATATAGTTAATGGCAGTTCTTTGTAATTAAATATTTTCTTAATTGATGGATACTAAAAATACAACCAGTACCGTGTGTATGGGGGACAGTCCACAAACTTTTGGACTTGAAAAGGGGTCTTCATATCTTCCTCATATAAACAAGTGGGGAAGAGGATCTTTGTGTTGGTATAAATCGGGTTATAGTTTGTTAAGACAGACAGTGCTGTAGGTGGTCAGCAACATCCCCATGGTCAGTCCAGAGTGATGTCAGAACACGTGTGTGTGAGAGTGTTTGAGTGTGTTTGTGTGTGCATACCTGTATGAGTGCCTGCATGTATGTATGTGTGAGTGTATGTGTATGAGTGTGTATATGTGCATATATGTGTGAGTGCATGCATGTATGTGAGTGCAAGAGTATGTGTGTGTGAGTATGTGTATGTGTGTGAGTGCATGCATGTGTGTGAGTGTACATGTCTGTGTGTGTGCATGAGTGCAAGAGTATATGTCTGCATGTGTGAAGTATGTGTGCATGTATATGTGTGTGAGTGCATCTGTGTGGAGTGTGTATGTGTGTGCATGTGTGAGTGCGTGTATGTGTATGTGCGTGTGAGTGCATGTGTGCATGTGTATGTGAGTGCATGTGTGTGCATGTGTGTGGGGTGTGTGCATGTGTGTATATGTGAGACAGTGTTGTGAGTGCATGTGTGTGGAGTGTGTGTGCGTATGTATGTGTGTGCATGTGTGTGTGCGGGGTGTGTATGTGTGCATGTGTGTGAGACCGTGTGAGAGTGCGTTTGTGGAGTGTGTGTGAGCACGTGTGTGGGTGCATGTGTGTGGAGTGCGTATGTGTGTGCATGTGTGTGTGTGTGAGAGCATGCATGTGCATGAGTGCATGTGTGTGACGTGTGTGTGCATGTGTGTGAGTGCATGTGTTTGTGTGTGTGACTACATGTGTTTGAAGTGTGTGGAGTGTATGTGTGTGCATGTGTGTGGAGTGTGTGCATGCGTGTGTATGTGTGAGACCATGTGTGTGAGTGCATGTGTGTGCGTGTGTGTGCATGAGTGTGCATGTGTGTGCATGTGTGTGCATGACTGCATGTGTGTGGAGTGTGTGCATGTATGTGTGAATGCATGTGTGTCTATGTGTGAGTGCAAGTGCATGTGTGTGCATGTGTGTGTGTGCATGTGTGCATGTGTATATGGGTGTGAGTGCATGTGAGTGCATGTGAGTGCGTGCGTGTGTGTGTGTGCGTCTTGTGAGTGCATGTGTGTGCATGTGTATGTGTGTGAGTGCATGTGTGAGTGTGTGTGCATGCATGTGTGTGCATGTGAGTGCATGTGTGTGTGAGTGCATATGTGTGTGCATGTGTATGTGTGTGAGTGCATGTGTGTGAGTGCATGCGTGTGCATGTGTATGTGTGTGACTGCATGTGTGTGAGTGTGTGTGAGTGCATGTGTGTGAGTGCATGTGTGTATGTGTGTGAGTGCATGTGTGTGAGAGTGCATGTGTGTGCATGTGTGTGTGTGAGTGCATGTGCGTGTAGTGTGTGTGCGTGTGCTCAGGGCCTATGGGCTTGGCTCCTTCAGTGCAGTCACAATCCAGTTCCTCCTGTGACTGCTTCCCTCCCGTTTCTTGGTGCCTGATGACGGATTCTTCCATTTTTCTCACAATTCTTCATTTCCTCTGTCTCCCTGGTGCCTTCCCTCTGTGCACACACGTGTTCATGTCTTTCTCCGACCCTGTGGGGTATGGGGAGCCATCCATGAACCTGCTTCTGGATTCGTATTCTCTATTCAGTTTTCACCATCAGCCTCCTCAGACAGCAGCTTGCTCCACTGACCTCTGCCTCCTCACCATTGGACACGTCCTCCCCTTTCTTACTCAGACGCTGGCCTCTTCCTCCCCTCGGAGCAGCCTTGTCTGTGCCTCTCATGACTCGCTGGCCCCAGACCTGTGACTTTTCCTCTTATCTCCTTACTCTTGACCTTTTTGCATCATTTAAACCATGGATGGCCCTTGAATTTTTCTTCTTTTTCTGCATCCTGACTTTACACCTGCTTCTCGACATTCCAGGCAGCTTCCTGTGTGCCCTCTTCCATTTCTGAGTTCTGCCATTCCCGAAATTGTTCCAGGGCTCTTTGCCCCCATCTCCTGTTTTCTCCTAGGGCAGTTGTGTGTGTCCAAGTCTTCCAGATGGTGGGATGTGGGTGAGTTCACATCTCCTGCTCTAGCCCTGGAACCATCCACAGTTCAGGCTACTTGTTTCCATCTTTCTGTTGGGCATCTCCAGTTTCTCCTGGCTGATGTGATCCATCACCAGAGGGAGAGACAGGGAGGCTGTGCCGCCATCATGGCAACAAGGACCTCTTCGTGTTTCCCCAAACCACCCGCTCTCAAGACCTCATTGCTGTCAAGGTGCAGACCTTCTCCTTGGCCTTCAAGTCTCAGAGTCATCTTCGACCCTTGCTCCTAGTGCCTCCTGCTCTTAACACACTTCCATTGCCCCTCAAGTCTTTCTTAACAGCCATGAAAGCTCCATCCCCTTCTTGCCCCTGCCTTTCCCTCTTGGTTCACACTTCCGCTTCCTTCTTGACCTTCCCTAATAGTGCCTAACCTGTCTCCTTGCAGCCCTGTGCTCTCCATCCCCATCTTTCATTTTCCTGCTTCCCCCACTGCCTTGCACACCTCTTCCATGCACTTTGCCTGTATTGACATTCCTGATTGAACGAATGCAGGGTCCTTTGTGTCAAGGACCCAGGCGTATCATGCTGAGTCTCCTTGGCCTGACATTGATGGTCCATCCAGCCCACGACCCCACAGTTCCTCCCCGCTGCCCCCCAGTGCTGCTCTGCGGGGCCTTCCTACCCTTCCAGACCCTGAGGACCTATTACCATTTCACTCATCCATCCTTCCCTTTACGAGGGGTAATGGTGCTTCCCCTCATCCATCTCTGCACCCCCAACAGCCTCTCACCCCTTTCCCCACCCGTTCATTCCGTCTCTACTGTTCCATGTCTACCTACTCTCCCTTTAAAGGGTGGCAAGGAGGGGAAGTGGCCTTCTCTTCATTGTCCGCAGGCATCCAGCCCAGGAAGTGCCTCAGCCCCTCCCTTCCACTAAACAAAATAGGCAAATCTTGATTATTTAAATTTATTTTGTTTATTTTATTTTGTTTATTTTATTTTGTTTATTTTATTTTTATTTATTTATTTTTTTTGAGACGGAGTCTTGCTCTGTCACCCAGGCTGGAGTGCAGTGGCCGGATCTCAGCTCACTGCAAGCTCCTCCTCTCAGGTTCACGCCATTCTCCTGCCTCAGCCTCCCGAGTAGCTGGGACTACAGGCACCCGCCACCTCGCCTGGCTAGTTTTTTGTATTTTTTAGTAGAGACGGGTTTCACCGTGTTAGCCAGGATGGTCTCGATCTCCTGACCTTGTGATCCGCCCGTCTCGGCCTCCCAAAGTGCTGGGATTACAGGCTTGAGCCACCGCACCCGGCCTATTTTGTTTATTTTATTTGTTTTTTATTTTTTATTATTATTTTTTGAGATGGAGCCTCACTCTGTCGCCCAGGCTGGAGTGCAGTGGCATGATCTTGGCTCACTGCAACCTCCACCTCCTGGGTTCAAGCAATTCTTCTGTCTCAGCCTCCCGAGTAGCTGGGACTACAGGAGCATGCCACCATGCCTTTCTAAATTTTGTAATTTTAGTAGAGATGCGGTTTCATCATATTGGTCAGGCTGGTCTTGAACTCCTAACCTTAGGTGATCTGCCCACCTTGGCCTCCCAAAGTGCTGGGATTACAGGCATGAGCCACTGCACCCAGCCAATTTTAAAAAAAATTTTTTTTTTTTTTTTTTGAGATGGAGTCTCATTCTGTTACCCAGGCTGGAGTGCAGTGGCTTGATCTCTGCTCATTGTAACCTCCACCTCCCTGGTTCCAGTGATTCTTCTGCCTCAGCCTCCCGAGTAGCTGAGATTACAGGCACACACCACCAGGCCTGGCTAATTGTTGTATTTTTAGTAGAGATGGGGTTTCACCATGTTGGCCAGGTTGGTCTCGAACTCCTGACCTCAGGTGATCTGTCCACCTCGGCCTCCCAAAGTGCTGGGATTACAGGTGTAAGCCACCGCACCTGGCCCAGCCTACTTTATTTAAACCTCATTCTGTTCTTTAACCTGGAGCACCACAGGGCAGGGGCCATATGTCAAAAACCTCTGTGGCTTCCGTGGGGCCAGGATTGGTACCTGGCGTGGATTAGTTCCATAATAAATATCTGTCTTTTCCTGTCTGGTTGTGACATGGATTTCTCTTTGTTGAAAATATGGGGCTATCTAGTCAATGGAGGGGATGGAGGCTCTATCACCATTTCACTCATCCGTCTGTCCATTTAAAAGCTGTTGGCTGGGTGCGGTGGCTCAAGCCTGTAATCCCAGCACTTTGGGAGGCCGAGATGGGCGGATCACGAGGTCAGGAGATTAAGACCATCCTGGCTAACATGATGAAACCCTGTCTCTACTAAAAAATACAAAAAACTAGCCGGGCGAGGTGGCGGGCGCCTGTAGTCCCACCTACTCGGGAAGCTGAGGCAGGAGAATGGCGTGAACCCGGGAGGCAGAGCTTGCAGTGAGCTGAGATCTGGCCACTGCACTCCAGCTTGGGCGACAGAGCGAGACTCTGTCTCAAAAAAAAAAAAAAAAAAAGCTGTTAAGCACCTACTATGTGCCAGGCGCTATGAACTCAAAGCCAAATAGGCCATAATCTGTGTGCTCCGGGAGCTCATGAGAGATACCTCTCAGGAAGTCATCAAGGTGAAGTTCAGAGAGCTGGGTGTGTAGGCGAAGGCTGCCTGTCATGTTGGTGACCCAGGAGAAAGAGATCTGAATCACGCCAGGCAGACTTCTGAGGAAAGGGTGAGCGCACACTTGTGAGATGGAGACGGAGGTGGAAGAGGGAGAGACGGAAGGAGGAGTGAGCCCCTGCATCCTTGAGTGACAGCCTGCGGGGTGGGGGTGAAGGGCCTGTGTGCCACCTGAGAGGTGGGAGCTTCATCCTCCTGTGAGGAGGTGCCACCAAAGGCTTTCGGGTATGAACGTGGCATCTGCTATGACTTAGAAAGGCCACGTTGGCAACCTCAGAGTGGCATGGACTGTGTAGATGGAGATGGGGCTGCTGCAGGAATCCAGGGAGAAGGCCAAGGGTGCCTGAACAGGGCAGAGGCAGGGACTGTGTGGGGTGAGGATGCAGAGGTGGGGGTGGGGTGGGACGAATGGTAGGGCTAAGCCACCGGCTGGATGTGGGCTGACGACGGGGGAGCTGAGACCATGCCTGAGTTCCTGGCTTCAGCCGCTGGACAGATACCAGCACCCTTCCTGGAGACAGGGGATAGGAGAAGAGGCAGGTGCTGGGGACAGTGTGAGGCCACTCTTGGACACGCTTAGACGTTTGGGCTGGAGCAGGGAGGGGCTCTTGCTGCCCCTGCCCCGCCCACCTCACTGGGGCCTGAGGAGGAGCCGGAGCGGTGGTGGGTTTTCTGTGAGGTTCACAGAGGGTGCGGTGGGGCTGCCACGTGCAGGAAGGCAGGGTCCCTGATCGGTGTGGCCTGTCTTCGCCTCATTCCTTTCTGCTGAGGGGTCTCTAGAAAAGGGGAGGGCAAGAGGCTTCCCCAAGGTCCACAGCTTGAGAGAAGCTGAGCCAAGTCCTCTGAGGCCAAATCGCTTGCTCAGAGCAGGTGTGTGTGTGTTGTAGGGGGTGGGGTGGGGGCGAGGTTGCAGCTCAGGGCCCCAAGCCAAGGCACGAGCAGGATGAGGCCAGGCCTCGGAGAAGCGGGTGGCATCGGGGTTTTTGGCATCCTGTGCTCACCTCAGGCAGCCTGGGACCTCCATGAGCTCCTAGAAGCCAAGGGCAACCGTGTGGACTTTGACGCTCCACTTCCCTTCCCCGCCTGCCTCCAATCCTGTTAGTGCCGTTGGGCAGTGATTGGGCAGTGGTGGGTTACAATGGCAAAGGCCTAGGGGATGGGCTCCCCAGGTCAGGGGTACCCTGGGGCATTCACTTACTATCTCCAGCCCACACAATCCCTCCCTGTGGGTCTAGACCCAAGAGGCTGGTCCTGGCCCTGGGAGCAATGGCGAGTCCCTGCTGATCTAGGCCCAGACTGAAGCTCTGCTCCTCCCATGGACCCAGGGTCCCCTGACCTCCACAGTCCCCAAGGATCAGGGTTCCCCTGGATCCAGGCAGGCACTGAGGTGGGCTGTCCTACCGCCTCTCCTCCAGCCTGGCCTGGACTGTGATCCTCTGAGGCCAGAGCATGGGATGTTATGTTCCTGTCCTGTTGCTGTGGCTTGTTACTCCATTATCCCCCCAGTGGGTCCTGATGTTCGCTGAGAGGGGAAAGCCATGTGGGATGCTGCAGGGCTGGTCTCCATGGGAACCTGAGCTCCCAGAGGGCAGGGAGTGTCATGTCTTATTGATGCTCCATTCCCAGTGTCTAGAATGGTGCTTGACACATAGTAGGTCTTCAGTAAATACCTGTTGAGTAAGTAAATGGTGCTTCCAACTTAAGAAATTACAATTAAAACCAGTGCCAGGGATGCCACTGTTTTCCCTTCCTGTGGGTAACTGGGGTTGAACTTCTGGTACAAAACGGTGGTGACTTCCTGTCACAGCAAAGGGGGTCAACCCCCCCAGTCCCTGGGGGATGGGAGATGGGGGGATAGGGATTACAATCATGAGGAATGGACTGTTTAGGGGTCACTGAACTCTCACGGGGTTGGGGCAGCTTGGAGAACTTGAGCTCAGTGCTCTCTGAGCTGAGAGGCAGTTTACCCTTGTCTGCTGCAGCTGCTCTCAGTTCCACAGGCCCGAGCAGTGCAGCGGGAGGGTGGGGGCTTCCTTTAAGCCAGCAGTTTCCGTGTGGGTGTTGGCCTCCTGGGGAATGGGTGAGCTGCACTGCCAGGAAATGGGGCTGAACCTGGCCTGGTGGTCAGTTTGCCCTTGTGTTTGCAGAGGGAGCTGTATCTCCTGCAGCTTGAATCCTGGGCCAAGAGCCTCTGCACAGATAACAGTGCCCTCCCCTCAGTCCCCCATCTTGGCCATTGCCCCATCCTGGAGCCACCCTGGGCTCCCCCAGCAGTGTCTGTGGCTGGCCGTCCCTCGTGATGCTTTTCTCTCCCCCGTTCTTTTAAGATTGGCTCGGGAGAGTGGGCCTCGGAAGAAGACCCCTGCATCTGTGGGTACGTATTTTCCATGCACACCTCCCTTTGTTATTTGACTCTCTGCATTCCTGCCCTCGGTCATGGAAACAGAATTAGGGCCAGAGGAGATCTGAGAGCTCTTGTGTCTGGGCCCTTCATTTCACAGCAGGAAGCTGAAGTCACCGGAGGTCTAACTGGAGGGTGGCAGCAGGCCCAGGTGAGGTGTGGAAGAGAAGTGACATTTATTGGCACCTGCTCTGGTACATCAGGTGTGTTGACATACACCAGTTTGTGCAGCTTGCCACGGCCTCGATAAGAGAGATGATGCTTGCCCTGTGTGACAGACGAGCTGGCACACGAAGGCTCTGTGAACAGGGTGTTCTCCCTGGTCGCTGAGGCCCGTCAGGCTTTCAGTCAAGTTCCCATGGCTCTAAAGCTGGGGTCTTGACACATCAAGCAGCTGCCCCTTGCAGTGTGTTAAGCAAATAGAGAGAGTATTCCTCACCTAGAGAATGAGAAGGTAAACCAGAGTCCACAAACCTCAGCCAACCGGCCCCAGGAGCTTTAGCTGTCAGGGAATAGGGCCAGCACAGGATTGAGGCAAGGAGAGGGAACAGGGCAAGGTAGGAGGCCTTTAAAGAGGGAGGAAGGATCCTTCCTGGGTTGAACTCTATGGGGAGGTGGGACTGGTGGATGGAAGCTGAGCCTCTGCTGCAGGATTGGGGAGCAGCACACGCCGAGCCCAGGCCATGGTAGGGAAGATTTGGAGACAGCTGCTCTGCTGCCCGGGAGGAGGGGTGGCCTTCCCAGAACCAGCTTCCTGGCAGGTCACTCTGCTAATCAGCTCAGCTGGTGGGGCAGTTTGGGGAAGAGGGGTGGCTGTTGCCCAAGAGGCCCTGGGATCAAGACACAAAGCTGGGCCTGGCACAGAAACCTCTGCGGCAGCTGCTTCTCCCCGGCTCCCGGGCCAGGCTGCAGCAGGGTGAGCTCAGGCAGTCTGTGGCGAAATGCACTGGCACCCTGAGTGACCTTAAGAGCTAACCCAGAGGATGCTGGTGTGGGGGCTGGGCCAGGAGACCCCAGGCAGTAACCACTTCCTCCCCTGGCTCTCCAGCTTGCTGTTTGAGAACCAGGTCACCAGGGGGCTGTGGCAGGGGCAGGCTGCTCAGACAAGGCTTTCCAGGGCATACCTTTGGGGTGCAGGTGAAGAAATGACATAAAAAGTAGTTAAGTCCTTAAAGGGCTCTCTGCCCTCTGGCTGGCAGCTGGGCTGACACAGCTGGGCTGACACTGCCCTCTATGTGCAACATGCCTAGTACATGGTAGGGGCTCACAGGGTCTTGTCTGAAGCTGGGGGCTTCCTCACATCTGTGGCATTCCTGCAGTCCTTGCGCTGGCCAGATGGTGCCTACCACATGTGCCCTCTGCTCTGCCTCTTACCTCTGGGAAGATGAAGCTTCAAAGCCCCTCTTTCCCCTTGGCCCTTGATCCTTCTCCCTGCACCAAGCAGAGGAATCCTTTGCAGAAGACACGGGCTGGGCAGAGGACCCGGGTGACCTGGGAGCTCCGCAGGGGCCCCAGATGTAAGCTGTCTTTTCCAGCCTCAGGCAGCCTCAGCTGGTGGCCCCATCTCAGCAGACCCCTGACTTGCAGGTTCACCCAAGGATGGTGAGCTCAAAACCCTGTGAGTGGCAGAAAATGAATGAACCTGTTTGAGCCCTGCCTTCATAATGAGAAATGTACCTTTAAAATCCGCTGATGGGGAAAATATGAATGACAAAGCAATACTGTGGATTTGATGCCATCAAGTGGAAGTGAATGGGTATTTTATCCATCCCAAGAGCATTCGAAGGTTACTGGCTGTAGTAGTGTTCTCCAGAGGGATGGAACTAGTAGGATATATGTCTCTATATAAGGGAGTTTATTAGGGAGAATTGGCTCACACGATTACAAGGTGAAATCCCACAAGAGGCCGTCTGCAAGCTGGGGAAGAGAGAGGCTGGTAGTGGCTCAGTCAAAGTTCGAAAGCCTCAAACCAGGGACGCCAACAGGGCAGCCTTCAGTCTGTGACCAAAGGTCCGGGAGCCCCTGGCGTGCCACTGGTGCAAGTCCCAGAGTCCAAAGGCCAAAGAACCTGGAGTCTGATGTTCAAGGGCAGGAGGAGTAGAAGGAAGCGTCCAGCAGGGGAGAAAGCAGGCAGCCAGAAGACTCGGCAAGCAAGGTGATCCCACCTTCTTCCATCTGCTTTGTTCTAGCTGTGATGGTAGCTAGCAGCTGATTGGATGGTGCCCACCCACGTTGACGGTGGGTCCTCCTCTCCCAGTCCACTGGCTCAAATGTCAATCTCCTCTGGCAACACCTTCACAGACACACCCAGAAACAATACTTTAGCAGCTATGTAGGCATCCAATCCAGACGGCACCTATTATTACCCATCACACCGGCTCTCAGCTTTCCCATCTGTAAAATGAGACTGGACTAGTGTTAGTTCTCTGGTCCTGGCAACTCTGCCCTTTCCTGCTGCATCATGCTTTCAGGCAAGCCCACAATCATATGAAAGCATTGGTGGGCCCATTTTGTTTTTTCTTTTCCTTCCGTACAAGCCTCCCAGGACAGATACACTTATTTTCTCAGGAAATGTCTTACATCTCCTGGATAACACATCTGGCCCTGTTTCCCGCCCAGCCTCCCCACTCCCGCACCTATCTTGGAATAAAGTGTGCAGTGAATGAACGAATGGGGGGTGATGCTGGTCCACAGGTAGTCCGCCCCATGCCTGCCAGTGCTGCCCTGTACAGTAAACCTAACTCAGGTCTTGCTCCATCGAGGAAGAATGGAGGGTGCGGGGCTTAGCAGTAGAGTTGAGCCAGCCACAGGGTCAGTGAGCTCAGGAGGGTCCTGGGTGTTTCAGCTCCACTCCTGTTCTCAACCCCTCAGAGCCAAAACCTTTGGCCTCACCCATCAGAGACAGACCTGCCGCTGCCAAGAAGCCTGCCCTGCCTTTTTCTCAGTCTGCTCCCACGCTGACAGCCTTCTCCTTTGACCATGCCAAAGAAGCCTGCCCTTTGCTGAAAGAAGAGGACTGGAAGGAGATCAACACCAAGGTACCTGGGGAGCGGGAGGAGGAGGAAGTGGGGCTGGAGTGGACCGCAGGCTACATGAAGGCAAGCATCTGAAGTATTCAAGAGTGGGACCAGCCACAGAGCAGAGCAAGGAGAATCTGAGGCAGCCACCCAAGTACTAAAGGCCAGAACCTGCAGATGGGGTTAGGGTGGGGGCTGGAGAAAGGATAGGGGCTGGAAGTGGGGTGGGGACCTAGGTGCAGGGAAGACTACAGAGGGTTGCTGAGGGGTAGCAGGGAGGAAGGAAGGAGGACAGGGAGTTTGCACAGGGCTCAGGAGGAAGCCGGATGTGGGGGAGAGAGCAGGATGCCTTAGGTGAACTGGGCTGCGTGGTTTGAACTAATACCCACCATAGCAAATGAGAGGCAGCTGACTCAGGTCTGATCAGCCACGGGCTGTGCTCCACGGACTGGCGAATACCTCATACTTCTCGGGTGGCCTTGGAAGGTGGTCATTTCCCTGGTTTGAACGAATTTAGTGAAGCTTGGGGAGTCACTGTAGTGAGGAGCCTGTGCTCATTCTTTGAAACAGAGAACATTCCAGGTCAAGAAGCGTATCTTGAAGGCCTCCTGGGTGCGTATTCTCTGTTAGAGACTGGGTGGCTGTGTAAGTCATCACCACAGCCCTCCCACCGCAGAGAGGACCACAGAACATGAAACACAAACATTCAGTGCAGCGAAACGAGCTCATCCTCCACCCCGCTTCTGCGCTCCCTCCCGTGGCCACATCGTAGGCCTTGGCATTCTAAAGTGTGTCCCCACACCATGGTCTCAATTTCAAGCATCCCATTGGCTCACCACCCTCTCCTCTTGTTCTGCTCAATCCGGCTAATCCTTCAGTTCCAACACTTGTTCCCTCTCTGGCGTCAACGATATTCTCGTTGAAACGGGATCATTGCTATCAGCGTATCAGCTCTCTGTTACCTCTCTTATTTTAAGAAAGCAAAACAAAACCAAGACAAAATGATTGCTGCGTCTCTTTTCTCTCCCGAGTCCACGCCTAACAGGCATTAGTCCACACTCCACACTGAAACTGCCCACGCTGGAGTCGCCAATGACCTTCATCTTCCCAAATGTAGCCACGGTTAGTCCTCGTCTACTTTGACCCCATCACAGCTTTTGACACGACTTGTGTCTCATCCTTGAATTCTCCAGCCAGGGATAGGGGCGAGGGGTGGCTCTTTTTTGGTCCTGACTACATGAAAGGCAGCTCCTTTCCAGCCCTTCTTGGCTGCTGCCTCCTCATCTCCCCCGCCTCTGGATGCTGGAACTCCCCCAGCGCTCAGCCCTCTGGCCTCTCGTCTATTTATACTGACCCGCTAGATCCTCATCCAGTCCAGACATTAAGTACCATCTCTACGCTGAGGACTCCCACACCTCCCTTGCCAGCCTAGACCTTCCCTTGACCTCCAGACTAACATATTTAGCTGCTACTCAATACCTCTGCTTAAGTGCCTAATTATACTTCCAACTGACTGTGTCTAAAACTCAACCCTTGAACGCTCACCTCACAAAACCTCCTGTCTCCCCAGGGGACCCACTCAGCTCCAGCCTTCCAGTGGCTCAGGTCAACCATCTCGGGCATCCTTGGCTCCTCTCTTCCTCTCTTGCCCTGCACCTCATATATCAGTGAAGAGAGTGAGCTGCACCTTAGAAGCATGTTCAGAATCTGCCCACTCCACCACCCCCCATCGCTGTCCAAGCCCCGCCACCTCTTGACTGGATGTTCAGCTGCCTCCTAACCACTCTTCCTGCTTCCAGGGCGAGGCTAGCTGCAGACTCTTCCTGTGCAGCAGCTGGCATGAGCCTCAGAGAAATGGAAGTTAGAACGTTCTGTGGATGTGGAAGATGTTATCATTGGGAAGGGTGAAGGGAACACAGGAAGTCTTGGTTCTATTTTGACAACTTACGAGTTGTTCTTGCGTCTTAAACGATTTCAAAATAAAAAATTATAAAAAACAACACTTAGAGACAGCCCCCAACAGTGGAAGTCAGATCATGTCACTCCTCTGCTCAAAACCTTAAACGGCTTCCTGTGTCCTTCAGAGGAGAAGCCCAGTCCTTTCCTTGACCCATGTGATGTGGATCCTGCCCAGTCTTGTGTCCTGTCACTTCTCTGACTCAGAGAGCTCAGCCAGTGTCCACCCCCGAACTGTCCCCAACCAGCCAAGCACACCTGGCCCTTTGCACTCACTCCCTCTGCTTTGAACACTTCTAGAAATCTGTGGGGCTGGTCTCCTTCCTTTATTTCTGTCTCCACTTAAGCTTCACCTCCTCGGGGAGTCCGTCAGGACCTTCTAGGCTAAAAGCCACTGTCATCTCTGTCTCTTTTCTTTCGGCACATGCTGCCTGATATCCGCATTCGGCCTGTTTATTGTCTCTCCCCCACACCTCGAAGCTCTTAAGGTGCAAGGATTTGTCTTTTTTCTACACTTCCAGGACAGCAATGAGCACACAGGAGACATATTTTTGATGACTGAATGTTGATGATTGAATGATTGGAGGTTAATAGAGTTTGCCTTGACCTTGTGCCAGATCCAAGTCACCATCTCCAAGTCTGCCCAGGAGAAGATGCGGATGAAGCAGATGAAGGAGATGGAGCTGCTCCGGAGGCCGGAGGAGCCCAGGACAGAGCAGAAGCTCACTCCCCAGGGCCTGGGCTCCCGGAGAGCCTTCATGAAGGAAGGTACTGGGTTCCTGGTGTGGGATTTGCTCAGGCTGGGGGAGCTGAGTCCACTCTCTCATAGCCTGCTGATGGGCTCATTTTCTTTTTCAAAGTTTTTATTATTATTTATGTATTAATTTAGAGATGGGGCCTCGCTCTGTGGCCCAGGCTGAAGGGCGGTGACACAATCACAGCTCACCCCAGCCTCAAACTCTTGGGCTCAAGGGATCCTCCCGCCTCAGCCTCCCAGGTAGTGAGAAATATAGACGTGTGCTACTATGCCTGGCTAATTTCTTTTACATTTTCTGTAGAGATGGGCATCTCCCTTTGTTGCCTAGGCTGGTCTTGAACTCCTGGCCTCAAGCCATCCTCCTACCTCAGCCTCCCAACATGTTGGGGGTACTGGCATGAGCTACCGTGGCCAGCCATGGGCCCATTTTCAAAGGAGGACATTGAGGCCAGGGGAAAATAGACCTGCTTAGTCCTAGGACTTTCTCTGTGTCCACAGGCCTCCTTCCCCTCCGAGGCAGCGGGACCCTGTCTGTGCCCACTAGGCTGAGTGGCCCACGCAGAAACGATGTCAGCGTTATCCTGAGGAAGCAGGACAGCCGGACCTCCCTGCCCAGCATTCCCATCAGCCAGCAGGAGCCCCGCTTTGTCCGCCACGCCTCAGGTGGGCAGGCCCAACTGGCAGGCACATGTATCCCTCTGCCTATGCTGCCTCGGGATGCCCTGAGGCATGGCAAAGGCGGTTTTGCTTCCGCCCCTTGTCCATGTTAGACCAGGAGGCAGTCTGGGGTGGTGGCTGCCTTGCCAGAGAGAGAAACAGTGTCAGGGACTCATCATTGTCTACAGGCTGGGCTGGGGACCCAGGATATCACAACTGGAGTTGTGGTGTGCCCAGCCTGTGTGACACGTCCTGGAGGAGTGACCAGTGCACCAGGGCCAAAGACACTAGACAACAGCCCCCAAGGAAGCAGCTGAGAACAGCAGAAACAAGATGAGAGGATTGGGGAAGACCTCAGTTTCTTTCCTGTTGCTTCGTAAAATGTCAGGGCTGGGCAGCACTGGCTACAGACAGGAATCAGAGGGTCCAGAGCTTCTACCAGGGCACCTCAGGAATCATGCCTGGGACATGGGGACATTCTGTCCCCATTCTACCAGGGGAGTTTCTATTTTGCCTCTTTTTTTTTTTTTTTGTATACTGGGCATTCATGTGAGATTTCATTTGGAAAGATTTTGCTAGTGAAAAAAACTTAAAAACAGTCAGCTTGGTTCAGAGTTTCTTTAAGTGTGGGATGTGATGGTAAATGATCATAGACTAGAGCATAGACTAGATCATAGACATATAATTTCCATGCTATAAATAATGCCAGCTCACCTCCCTTTTCAATTCTCTTTCTATCCTTTCAATTGTCTTAAGTAGAAAGTCTGAATTTGGTGCCAGTCTTTAGCACCTCTCTTTTTATTTTTATTTTATTATTTTTTATAAAGAAAAGAGGTTTTATTGGTTCATAGTTCCACAGGCTATATAGGAACCATAGTCGCCTCTGCTGCTGGGGAGCCCTCAGGAAACTTACAATCATGGTAGCACCTGTCTTTTTAAACAAGGAGATCCTCTTTCAGGCTCAAAGACAGAAGCTGCCTGCACATTCTTCAGCTAGAGTTTTTAACAATGTTTTACTTTCATTGTAAATATTTATCATATTCTATGACAAACAATGTTAGTTTATGGTAGTGACAGAAAGTTCCCTTTAGAGTTAAATTCTTTAGGATTTGAAATTCTTTTGTGATTTGAAGAAAAGTACAATGTAAATGAAAGGGCAGGCTATTGAAAGATATGGCAAACATCATGAAAGTGGTAATTGAATGATATGATTGATCCTAAGAACTATTGATCTATATAACCCAACCCACTCCTTTTTTTTTTTTTTTTCTCAAGACAGAGTCTCACTCTGTCGCCCAGGCTGGAGTGCAGTGGTGTGATCTCTGCTCACGGCAACCTCCGCCTCCTGGGTTCAAGTGATCTTGCCTCAGCCTCCTGAGTGGCTGGGACTTCAGGCGCATGCCACCATGGCCCAATTAATTTTTGTATTTTAGTAGAGATGGGGTTTCACCATATTGGCCAGGCTGGTCTCGAACTTTTGACCTCAAGTGATTCGCCCACCTCAGCCTCCCAAAGTGCTGGGATTACAGATATGAGCCACCATGCCTGGCCAACCCACTCATTTTACAGCAGCAGAACTGAGACCTAGTGATGTAAAGGCCACCCAAGGTCACTCAAGGTCATGGTGCCCGGTAGTACCACCATCTAAAGATCACTAGACTGAGACTTTGGCTAGTGATGCTTGACCCAGGATAATCTGTTGTCCCTCTTTATTGGAACTGTTTATATTTGGCAGGTGAGCAGGTAGGCAGAAATAAAATCAAGTAGGTTAGGTTGTTGGAGTTAGGAAAAAAAGGCCGACATTCTCCTCTTACAACCATCTTGGAAGCTTCATTCGAATCCTCCTCATCTTCCTCTCTTCTCACAGTGAACGAAGAATCCCTTAACTTGCTTTATAGTTTGGGTTTTCAGTCTGGCTGGAAATGATAGTATTTCAGGATTGTAAACCTGCTTGTCCTCCTGATTCTCCTAATATGTCCTGTGAGGGTGTTGGAAATAGGAGCTAGGAGTCACAAAGAAAATGAGCACTCAAATAAAGGATTTCCTCATCGAGGCAAATTTACTTCCGCAGAAGGCTGCTGCTCATTCTTCTGGTGTGCGAGAGCACACCCAACAAAGGAGGGAAGCAGTTTTTATCCCGAACGCAGTCAGTCCCTACAACTGTGTCCGGTCCCCATTGGCTGGGGTCAGACGGCACAATCTAAGCTGATCCGGACCGGCTACTTCAAATGGGGGTGGGGTGGGGGTGGGGCTCCAGCGGCGGGAAGAGCAGTTTTGGAACTAAGGACGTCAAATAAGGATCAGATGTGGGTTGTTACAGATTGGGAACTGATGTGGGTCACAGATTGGGAATGGCTGGCAAGTTGTTTACCGTAACTAGGGGCAAGGAGGCAAGGAAGTTAAGCTTTGAAAATAGAGGACAGGTGGGAACTTTGAAGAGGAACTCACTGTTTCCAACAAGGAGCTGGCCTTTCTTGGGAGACTGGGTTGGTTTAGGTGAGCTCAGCTCAGGATCTGTTCAATTTCTTCTGTTTTGTGTGTGAAAAATAGAAATGACTGAACCAGAAGGCACAAATATGAACCTGACAGGAAAGCTGTCAGACATAGGGCAAAGGGGGAGGCCACACAAGCCCTCAAGACACTGGAGGCTGGAGGCCCCCTGCCAATGCCTTTTGTGGGTTTGTTTTTAAGTCCAGTGGATGCTAAATGCCCCTGCAGGGTGTGGGGAAGGCGGGGAAGGCGGGGAAGGGGGGCAGCGGGGCAGGAGGCTGGATTGCTCTCTCCAGAAGACCGAGCCTCATTTTGAGAGCGTTGCAGACAGCATGTCATTCATGTCCCTGCTGCCCAGGGAAGGATGAGGAGGTTGGATGTTACCTTCTGCCTTTCAGAGAGTGACTGAAAGAACTGATTAAGAGACCGTTCCACTTGCCAAGGGCAGTGCTGAAAAGAGAGTCCAAGAGTGAGGGCTTTGTGTCTCTACTTTTTTTTTTTTTTTTTAATCCCCGAGACTGAATCTCATTCTGTTGCCCAGGATGGAGTGCAGTGACATGATCTCGGCTCACTGCAATCTACGCTTCCCGAATTCAAGCGATTCTCCTGCCTCAGCCTCCCAAGTATTTGGGATTACAGGCATGTACCACTATGCCCAGTTAAGTTTTGTATTTTTAGTAGAGACAGGGTTTCACTATGTTGGGCAGGCTGGTGTTGAACTCCTAACCTCAGCTGATCCGCCCGCCTCGGCCTCCCAAAGTGCTAGGATTACAGGTGTGAGCTACTGTGCCCGGCTGTGCCTCCACATTCAGTAAAGGGCTTCTTCTCCACTCAGACTTGCCCAGTACCTCCAGATGTACTGTGATGAAAATCATCCTGGTGGAGGTGAAGCTCAGAAGAAAACTTGCCAGGAAGGAAGATGTGGTAGTGAGAGCTCTGGACTGGGAAGGGAACCTTCTTGTCCTGGTTGTGCTGACAGAGGAGCTGAGGGGCTGTGGAGTGTCCCCCACCCTCTCTGGGCCTCTGAGACCTCAACTGTGTGATCAGGGCATTTGGCTAGACAGAGGCCCTGTAAGATTCCTTCCTGTCCTAGGAGTTTCTGATTCCAGCATCTGTCCGCAGGGCAGGAGAGCCTAGGAAACATGACGACCTGCTTGTTGTGGGTTGCTGCGTGTGTGGCTGCATCTGGACCATGTGGGTGCCAGTTAGCTACATTGCCTTCCTCCAGCCATCTGCTCTTGGACCCTTCCCTGCTCGTGGGCAACCTCACAAAAGGCTGGATAGCAGGAGGGAAGGAGGAGGCGCTGACCACATGGGCCTCTGGTTGGGGATGAGGTTAGACTGCCACCAAAGTGAGTAGGGAGATCATTCATTGATGGCTGAGGGGGCCCCACCCTACCACAGATGGGGCAGGTTTGGAGGCGTTCCCTTGGCTGGGGGGGGTTTTTTGTCCCATGACATCACGTGGCTTATCACAAGTCTGTTTATAAGAATCACATTGGCAAGGGCAGGAAGGGGAAAAGTCAGTCAAAGGTAGAGTGAGGAGGTCTTCATGGCTCCTGGGGAGGGAAGCCCAGGCGCTGGGTTCTTAGCCTCACCAGGCACTTCCCCTTGTACACCCTCCCTGTTAGGTGGGCTCAGGGTGGTGGCATGGCCTCCCAAGGAGAGTGGTGGCAGGAGCGGCCACTCAGGCTCTTGCCTGTCCTGCTGTGTGAAGCCTGCTGTTTCTTTCCTGTGAATGCAGCTAACTCATTACCTGCGGTGCTCACACTGGGTTCTCCTGAATGGGAAGAAGAGGAGGAGATGGATCTTAGAGGCTGGAAGGAGTTGAGGCCTTTCTCGAACCCGGAGCTGGGGCTGATGGATGCACTCCAGTGCCTCAACAGCAGTGACTGGTGAGGAGACGCCTCCGCCATGTGCTGTGTTCCGGCCAGAAGCAGGGGCTGTTGCAGAATAGCTTCTGCCCCTCAACTTCCCTCCTCTCCCACTCTGGGGTTCCAGCACCACGGAGGGTAAAAGCCAGTTTGGAGGGAGGACTGTGTGCATGCATATAGATATGCGTGTGTTTATGTGCATGTGTGCATGACTGTGAGGTGCTCCTGGCTTCATGGGTGTGCCCTGGGACCCTCCAAGCAGCCTATGCGTGGCTCTGTAATGTATGTGATGTGCCAAAGCCAGGCATGGCAAGGATGCATTTGATTCCACACCGTGGGGCCCAGGAAAGGCCGCAACCCTTTATTTCTCTGAATGAAATTGAATCTGCTCCAAGCGCTCCTCCCACTGTGGGGACACAGGACCGTGGTCATGAGCAAAGCAATGCCTCGGGCTCCAGAACATTTGTGAGGAGCCCTCCCTGCCTTTAGTCCTCCCTGTTCAAGTGCCTTTTACTGAAGGTGTTGGCTTTGCGTCGAGGACCCAGATAGGTCCTGGGGGTGGGCTTCCATACAGCACTGTCAGAGCTGAGGGCTGGCCAGAGGCCACATAAAACTGGCTTTTACTGAGTGGTTAGGATTCCAGGCCAGGGTGTTACCCCAGGAAACTCTACTCTGAGGCCATGCAATGGCACCCTGCTGTGGGTGAGGGTGGACCGTGATGCTGTGTGATGTGGGGCCCCTAGTCTGCAGAGGGGTGGGGCTCCTTCCTCCCCACCGCCTGCAACAGGGCCTGGCCTTGCTTCTCAGGCAGATGAAGCAGAAGGGCCTGGTGAGCATCCAGCGCCTGGCAGCCTGTCACTCAGAGGTCCTCACCGGGAGGCTGCACGACGTGTGCTTGGCGGTGACTGGGGAGGTGAGGCCCCCCAGCCTGTGTGCTGTGCATTTGGCCTCACCGCGGCTGCTCGATGCAATCCGCTAGCAGCTGTGGAGGGGCTGTGGCTCCAGGAACATGGGGATCCCTGCCTATTTCTCAGCCTTCAGCCACTGAGGTAGGAGGTAGCCACCCATTTCTCAGTTTGGAAAACAAGCCTGGGGTTTCCTTATTTGTAATCTTTGGGAATGGAAACAATTAGAATCCTACGTGCCCACGTGTCAGCCTGCATGGTCCTCTGGCTAAGGAGGGATGGAGCATCCTGGGCCAGATCCCCAACTCCAGGGCAGTGGCAGTGTTTCCCAAAGCCTTTCTTTCATGGCTCTGGAGCTTGGTCTAGCTGGGTCCAGAGAGGCAGGAGGCTGCATTTGGTTTCACCTGGAGGCTGTGCCCTGCTCCTGGGAGCGGGGGGCTCCAGTGGGGGTCGGGGGGATGAATACGAAGGACGCTGTTTTGTTGACACACGAGGGCCTGGGCTGTGTTGGGAGCATCTGCCTTCCTGCATGTGGCCTGGAGTCTCTGTTTCCTTTGCAAAGTGAGGCATCCAGGAAAAATAGTTACGTTCTCCCAGGTTAATTAGAGCCTCAGTCAGCACTACTGGGCTTCTCATGGTACCTACTTCTCATTTGGTAGTTGCAAAGATAAAATCAGACATTCTTTGTAAAAGTGCTTTGAAGTCAGAGTGTACACATTTCCTATGGTCATGATGATGACGGGATTAATAATTGAGATGATAATGAAATGGGACAGTTTTGCTCAGAGCGGCTGCAGGGTTTTCGTTTCCAGTGTGGCAAGACCTAGGTCAGGGGAAGGGTGGGGGTGGAGGAAGAGGGTGGTGCAGGGCCCATTCTCCGTGCGTCCTAGAGCCCTTGGCAGGGTCCAGCACCCTGGAGGGCCCCTCTCCTCTCTCCAAGGTCACCAACCTGCGGTCCAAGGTGTCTTGCCTGGCCATCACCACCTTGGGAGACCTCTTCCAGGCCTTGAAGAAGAATATGGACCAGGAGGCTGAGGAGATTGCCCGCTGCTTGCTGCAGAAGATGGGGGACACCAGCGAGTTCATCCGGAGAGCAGCTGGCCAGTCCCTGAGGGCCATGGTGGAGAACGTGACCCTTGCCCGCTCCCTGGTGGTCCTCACCTCGGCTGGTGTCTAGTATGTGGCTGCCTGTTGTCTGAGGGGCGGGGGAGGTCAGGGAGGGTAAGGCAAGGGGAGAGGCCCTGGGATGTGAAAGGAGGGAAGGGTCCAGGGAGGGAGGGAAGCAGGCGAGTGAGGCTGCAGGGGGTCCCTCGGGATGCTAGAGGCCGGGGTGATGGATCAGAGGTTCAGAGTGAAGGGGCCCACCTCAGACTTCACAGCAGGTGCCTTCCACTTAGCTAGGGGAGGAAGAAGACCCCTGCTTCCCTGTGCCGGGCACCAGGCTTCTCTCCCACTTTTCATCGGCCGGGCCGGGGTGATGCAGGGAGCTCTGGCTGGAACAGGAAGGGGCTGTTGCACTCCAAGGCTGGGGAGCACACCATGGCTGTGGGAGCACCCCGGGAGACAGGGCTGCGGAGGCAGCCTGAGCATGGGCCCTGGAGCTCCTGCCACCCGCAGGAGCAGTGTTGCTTTCTGATGAAATGTGGGCCAGTGAGAAAGACGCAAAGTTTCCTTTTTCAGCTTGCCCCACTGGATCTGCTCCTGGGGAGGGGAAGGTATTGGGCTCCTGTTGGAGCTTTTCTGCAGATTTGTTTTCCCTGTCATTAACAACCCACACTAAAGGCAAAACCAAAAGCATTTCCTAAGCCGCTTCTCCCACAGAGCAAAAGGCCTCTCCACCCCATAAGTGGATCATTGCACCGATGCATGAGGTTTCTCAGTAGCCCCGGGGGCCTGTTGGACCAGCTGGGAGACCTTTAGTAACTGCACCATAGCATATTGCAAAGGGTGAGATCCTGCCCAGCCACATCACCTGGGTTCACATCCTGATTGTCACTTCACTTCTCTGAGTCTCAGTTGACTCATCTGTAAAATGGGGATAATAATGGTGTCTCCCTTATGAGGTTGTTATGAGAAGGAATTGAATTGACTCATGAAAGCACACTTAGAATGGTGCCTGCCCATACCTGCATTCACTGAGTGCTTACTGTGTCTATAATTAACTTAGGAGAAATGAATTGCATTTTTTTTTTTTCTGGATGCCTCCCTTTGGCTCAGCTTCCTCACCTGCAGAATGATGATGATAATAGTAGCTAATGAGGTGGATGTGAGATAATGGATAAAAGGTGCTGGCATGGAGGGACAGGCAATTGATCACTGTCAACAAGAACCAGGGTCACGGCTTGTGCATCTGAGTCCACTGGGATCTTGCTGAAATGCAGATTCTGGTTCAGATGCCAGTGCTGCTGGTCCAAGGACCAAGCTGAGTAGGGAGAGCTCTGATGTCCCCCACTGTGTTCCACTGGGGTGGGACTGTACGGGACAAAAGGGTCAGTGCTTTCTGATGGAGTATGAACAGAGAGGCCCTTTGAAAGAGGTGCCGTTCTGACGGGTTTCTCTTATAGAGCTCAGATTCCACTTGTTATGGTCACCAACTCACCCATGAATCCCTCTTCTCCCTCCTCTCTCAGTTCAGTTCAGCAAACATGCATTAAGCTCCTGCTGAGCGCCAGGGATGTGTCAGGCACCAGCAGGGCGGTGGGGTTGCCACAGAGGGGGAATCAGAACTCCAGCCAGGACACCAGGTAGGGCAGGGCCAAGGGCCTGGGATTAGAGAAGGCAACAGCCAGCCCTGAGGGGCCTGGAGCACGCAGCTTAGCTTTCCTGGGATCCTGCAGAGGGACAGGCAGGTGGGTGGAAGCTATGTCCTTTCCTTTTAGCTCTTGTCCCATCCCTTCTGTCAAGCCAAGCCCATTCAGCAAGGAGTCCTTACTCCCTGCCTCCACTTTCTTGCCTTCCATTTCCCTTCTGTCCATTGAGTGTTGCTCTTGTTTCTACCTCACCCCACTACTGTTCTCTGTAAGACCATTCAGGCCTTTCATTTCTGGAGATACTTAATGATCACTCTTTTCGTCATTATGGATACAGCAGTGAAAAAGAAAAATGAAGCCCCTGTTGTTTTGGAGTTACTTCCTAGTCAAGAGAGACAGACAACCTCGTCCCCACCCACAGGGAGCTGGCAGCCTGATGGGGGCCCGAAGGGTGCAACTGTCCTTCCCCGGGGACAAAGACAGCTACCTCGGGCGGTGGGTGGGACGTCTAATTCTGCCTGTGGGGCTGGGGAAGGAAGGAAGAGGAGACGTTGGTTAGGTAGGACTTTTCTAGGTGGAGGGAAGATGGAGAAGAGTATTTAGAAAAAAGGAAGGTTATGTGTGCAGGAAGCTCCCTGGAACAGTAGGCATACGGTGTATTGGGGAACGTCATGTAGCTTCATGTCGCTTTCCTTCCCTCTCCTGTTGTTGCTGTCACCCTGTTAGTAGAAAGTGAGCGCTCTTTCCTCAAAGATTCCCCTCAGCTCACATGGGGACATGTAGTTTTGGAGCCCCTGGCTGGCATGAAGCATGGGTCTGCAGTGGTAGATCTATGTTTGCCAGCCTGGGGACTCCCACACCACTGTCCTGAGACTGACCCCGGGACCATGATTTCCTTTCAGCCACCGGAGCCCCTTGGTCCGGAAATATGCAGCCGAGCACCTGTCAGCTGTGCTGGAGCAGATCGGTGCTGAGAAGCTTCTCTCGGGCTCCAGAGACAGCACAGACATGTTGGTGCACAACCTGGTGAGGCTGGCCCAGGACTCCAACCAGGACACCAGGTAGGGCAGGGCCAGGGGCCAGGGGCCTGGGGGCAGAGAAGGCAACCAACCAGCCAGCCCTGAGGGGCCTGGAGCACATAGCTCAGCTTCCCTGGGATCCTGCAGAGGGACAGGCAGGTGGGCGGAAGCTATGTCCTTTCCTTTTAGCTCTTGTCCCATCCCTTCCGTCAAGCCAAGCCCATCCAGGGAGGGGTCCTGACTCCCTGCCTCCACTTTCTGGTCTTCCATTTCCCCTCTACCCATTGAGTGTTGCTCTTGTTTCTACCTCTCCCCAGCACCGTTCTCTGTAAGACCATTCAGGCCTTTTTTTCTGGAGATTTTTAAGGATCATTCTTTTTGTTATTATGGACACAGCAGTGAATAAGAAAAATGTAGCCCCTGTTGTTTTGGAGTTACTTTCTAGTTGAGGGAGACAGATAATAAATAAATAATTATGGTAATTTTAGATACATATCAGGGATATAAAGAAAAAATAGCTGGGCGTGGTGGCTCACGCCTGTAATCCCAGCACTTTGGGAGGCCGAGGCGGGTGGATCACGAGGTCAGGAGATCGAGACCATCCTGGCTAACACGGTGAAACCCCGTCTCTACTAAAAATACAGAAAATTAGCCGGGCGAGGTGGCGGGCGCCTGTAGTCCCAGCTACTTGGAGGCTGAGGCAGGAGAATGGTCTGAACCCGGGAGGCGGAGCTTGCAGTGAGCCGAGATCGCGCCACTGCACTCCAGCCTGGGTGACAAAGCGAGACTCTGTCTCAAAAAAAAAAAAAGGCCGGATGTGGTTGCTCATACCTGTTAATCTCAGCACTTTGGGAGGCCAAGGCAGGAGGATTGCTTGAGTCCAGGAGTTTGAGACCAGCCTGGGTAACATAGTGAGATCCTGTCTCTACTTAAAAAAAAAATCCTAGGGGTGGTGTTGCACACATATAGTCCCAGCTACTGAGGGGCTGAGGTGGGAGGATCTCTTGAGCCCAGGAGGTAGAGGCTGCAATGCAATGGTGTTAGGGTGGGGGCTGCTTTAGATTGAGGGTTTGGAGAGCCTTTTTTAAGAGTGACATTTGAGTTGAGAGCTGAACGGCTACACGGAGCCAGCTCTTTGAGGATCAGGCAAAGGAAATGTCACAAAGGCCACTGGATGGGAACAAGCTTGGGGTCCAAGGGTGGGGTCGGCCAGCCTGGTGGAGCACAGTGAGTGAGGGGTGGGGGTGAGGGTGGGCAGCAGGCCCAGGTCAGGGACATTCTCTTAGGCGAAGGTCAGAAGTTGGGATTTTGGGTGGTGTGTGATTGGAAGTCATTGGAGAGTTTTCTTAGTGGAAGTATGAGGAGGTGTTAGAGGATTTTAAGCAGGAGAGTGAGAGGATCTGGTTGACTGTCTTCAAAAGCCAGGGCTGGGGCTCAGTTCCTCACACTCCTCAGTTCAGGGCTTATTACTACCACATCCATTTAGATGAGTGTGTAGGTCTCCACCCCTCACTCCATCCCCGCCCCGACTGGAGACCGTGTGGCACCTGTCGGGGCTTCAGAGGCCGTGCCCACTCTGGATGGCTGAGCTCCAGGCCAGGCATTCTTGTAGGGTACCCATGTCTGAGGGTGCTCCCTGAGCGATATAGTGCCTGCAGTTCTCCTGTTCTTCCCTGCTGCAAACAATGCTGCGTGGCACCTCCTCGGACGTGCCCAGGAGCAGGACTGTGGGTCAGGCGCACGTGTGCACCAGCAGCCCCACCCTGCCTGAGGTCCGCATCTGCCTCCCCCCTGCCCAGCCTCTCAACGTGTGGCAATTTCTGGATTTCTAATTTTTATCCATCTAATGGGTAAAAATGACAGCTCATCATTGTTTTAGAGTGCTTTGCCCCCCTGCTTATTAATAATGAGTTTGAGTATTTCTTTACACGCATGCTAGCCTTTATGATTTAAAAAAATAAAGGCTCTCTGGCTGCTGCAGGACTGGTAGTGAGAGAGAAAGGCAGGAAGAACAGCAGATGATGGCTGCCCCACAGTCCAGACAAGAGGGGCTGGAGGCTCAGACTGGAGGGTGGTGAGTGGTTTTGGGTGTATTTTGAAGACAGAGCCAACAGGATGCAGGTGGTAAGGGTTTCAAAGACGAACTGAAGATGCTCTTCAGTTTTTACCTTGAACAGTGGCGAATAATAGTGCCATTTGCTGAAATGAGGAATATCAGTGGAGAAGTGGAAGGTTTTGCTTACTCCTGCAAGAATGGCCATAATCAAAAAACCAAAGAAATAATAGATGTTGGCGTGGATGTGGTGAAAGGGAACACTTCTACCCTGCCGGTGGGAATGTAAACTAGTACAGCCACTACGGAAAACAGTGTGGAGATTCCTTAAAGAACTAAAGGTAGAACTACCATTCGATCCTGCAGTCCCACTGCTGGGTATCTACTGGGTATCATTATACAAAAAAGATACTTGTACATGCGTGTTTATAGTAGCACAATTCTCAGTTGCAAAAATGTGAAAACAGCCGAAAGGCCACATCATCAATCAACGAGTGGATAAAGAAACAGTGATATGTATGTATGTATATGTGTGTATATATATGCACACACAGAATGGAATACTACTCAGCCATAAATAAGAATGAATTAATGGCATTTGCAGCGACCTGGATGAGATGGGAGACTATTACTCTAAGTGAAATAACTCAGGAATGGAAAACCAAACATTGTATGTTGTCACTCATGAGTGGGAGCTAAGCTATGAGGGTGCAAAGGCATAAGAATGACATAATGGACTTTAGGGACTCAGGAGGAACGAGTGGGAAGGGGTTGAGGGATGAAAGACTACAAATTGAGTGCAGTGTACACTGCTCAGGTGATGTGTGCACCAAAATCTCACAAATCATCACTAAAGAACTTATGTAACTAACCACCACCTGTTCCCCAATAACCTTATGGAAATAAAAAATTAAAACAAAAACAACAAAAACAAGCAAACAAAACATTGCCTGGCCAGGCGCAGTGGCTTACATCTATAATCCCAGCACTTTGGGAGCCCAAGGCAGGTGGATCTCTTAAGGCCAGGAGTTTGAGATCAGCCTGGGCAACACAGTGAGATCCTGTCTCTACAAAAAATACCAAAATATTAGCTGGGCATGGTAGCATGTGCCTGTGGTCCTAGCTACATGAGAGGCTGAGATAAGAGGCCAGGAGGCAGTGGTTGCAGTGAGCTGAAATAGGGCCATTACACTCCAGACTGGGCAACAGAGTGAGACCCTGTCTCGAAAAAAAAAAAATCATAAATCACATTGCCATTAAACTTGGGGCAAATGCTTTGAAGAGTCACTTTAGGGGGACTGGAGGAATGGGATGAAATGTCTATAAACAACCATCCTTTGTGTAGCATCTCCTAGAGCATCTACTATATAATAAAGTGTTGTGTAACTCTGCCATGCAACATAAAAAAAAAAAAAGACGTGGAAGGTTTTGGTTTGTTTGTTGGTTTTAAATGTTGTTAGAGGGATGGAAATCAAGGTCTGAAGTCTCTCCAGATCTGCTCCTCTCCATTCTGACCTCTCCCCACACTAGATGGTGGTGACTACATTTCCTTTTCCTTCCTAGAACTCTGTCTTTCCCGGTTTCCATGGCACTGTACTCTGGGTATTCTCCTTGTCGTCTGTGACCATTCTGCCCCTGACTGCCAGCTGAGTGTAGGTGCTGCCAAGGTGTCTTTAGTCCTCATCTCCCTCTCCTGACTTGCACTTCTGGTGGCTCCAGCCACCAGCAAAGTTGGAGGCTTCTCAATTCTTGCCCTCCAGTCCAGACCCTTCTTCAAGCATCAGTCCCCTATTTCTAAAGCCTCCATGGGACCCACCACCTGATGTCCTACTGCCATCTCCAGTGCTGAGTGTCCCTAAATGAACTCATTGCCTCCTCTCCAAGTCTGCTTCTCTGTGTTCTCTCTATCATTAAAAGTGACTTTTATGTACTGAGCCACCCAAGAGGCAAAATGGGGACTCTCATACTTCACTGATTTCAAGACACACATCCTTCCCTGATTTTAAGATCTTTAAAATTGGCATGTATCTTACAATGACAGGCATTTCACAGTTGCTATTGGGTTTCAGTTGGGCTAGGCAGTGATTATGACATAGGCATTTTTGTTGTTTTAAGAGACGGGGTCTTGCCACATTGCCCAGGTTGGAGTGCAGTGGCTACTCACAGGTGTGGCCATTGCACACTACAGCCTTGAACTCCTGGGCCCATGTAATCCTCCTGACTCAGCCTCCCAAGTAGCTGAGACAACAGGCATGCACCAGTGTGCCCAGTTTATGATGTAGTTATACTATCTGCACCTTCACAAACTTAGTGATTGTCGCTCAGAGTATTATTTTCTGAATTAAATTTTCCATTGTAGGAACCACACTATGAGCCTTTCTTTGTAAACTTTTAAATTTATTTTCAGAAGGGATTTTGGGATGCTCTCTGGAGAATCATTGAGTTTAATCTGTTTAAAGTTTCTTAGGAATATTACACTATTATTTGCAATTGAAATGAATCATCATTGTATATGAGAAAAGGCATGGCAACATCAGTGGATATCCATTAGATATCAATGAAGCAAACTCTCACTGTGGAAGGAATGACCAACTCCCACATTTTTTTGCGAAGCAATCACTAAGAACTTTACCTGAACTAAGGAAGAAAAATACCGACAAGCAATGTTATATCTTCTGTTTCTGAGATAGCACATAGAAAGATTGCCTTCTCACATGGGTCAGTGTCATTGGAGGCTGCGGAAATCACCAGTTTTTATTTTTCTGATTCTCCTTAGTGGAAAATAAAGTAAGGGCGCCTTTTACAATTAATGGAGTCTTAGGTTTGAATGAAATATGATTTATGATTTTAGATGCTTCCTGCTTCACTTCCAGCCAGCTACCAAATCCTGTAGTTTCCATCTTCTCAGCAGCTCTTGGATCGGACTGTGCTTCCTTATCCTCACTGTACTGCCTGATTTCAGGCCTGCACAATCTTTTGCCTGGACTATTATGGTGGCCTCCTAATAAGTCTCCTCACCCCTAGCCTTGTCTCCACCGATCCGTCGTCTGCACTGCTGCTAGAGACATTTTGACTAATGTACAAATTGAATCATTCTTCAGCTTTCTATTGCATGCAAACTGAGGTAGTCTAACTCCTTCATGTCTCCCTAAACAGGGTCCTGTGTTCTCCTCTGGCCTGTCTGCTTCCTGTGTCCAACCCCTGCTCACTGTTCTCCAACATATCCCCCCTGCTGACATGTCACACTGTGTTATAGACCTAAATAACCCTTTTCCTCCAACGTACCCCAAATCCCACCCCATTTGTGAACTCCTAGTTATCTGTTGAGCCCCAACACAAAGGTTACCTCTTCTATGAAGCCCTCCTTGATTCCCTCACCTGCCACCACTGTTCATCAGGTAGATTAACTACTCCCTCCTATATTGTCCCACTTTACCCTTTCTCAGACTTCTAAATGTTCCATATTAGAACAAAATTGAGTACACTTTGGTATAGCCATTCAACGGAATATTTTGTAGCCATTAAAAAGGATGTTTATGGAGAGTTTTAAGGGACTTGGGAAGATGATTAATGAATGATAAAGTGAAAAAGCTGAATACAACTTGTATATACATTCTGATGTCAACTAAAGTAAATGCCACAGAAAAAAGACTATAGGAAAATATGTGAAAATTTAATAGTGATTTTCTCTTGGTAATGGGATTATGGATGATGTTTATTTTATCAATCTATTTTTTAACTGGGTAGGGATTGCTTTCATAATTAGAAAAAGTATTAAAAACTCTCTTTAATTAGGAAGATTATGTAAAGCTGTAAAGCAAATTTATTATGCATTTCGGAGGCTGTTTCTTTATCTCGCTCTCCTGTGGCAGATTTTATGGCCGGAAGATGGTGAATATCTTGATGGCGAACACTAAGTTTGATGCATTTCTGAAGCAATCCCTCCCATCTTACGACTTGCAGAAGGTCATGGCAGCCATTAAACAGCGGGTGAGTTGTGGGGCATGAGTGGGTCATGGCCTTTTGGGGGTGGGGGCGACAGTGCTGAGCCTGGCAGCCTTCGAGTGGGTCAGGGGAGTGGGGAGTGGATTCCAGAGGTATTGATTTCATCCACTACTCCTGATAGGTGAGATAGATGTGATTTCTGTCCTCTGTGCTCACACCTGGTTCTGCCCCCACACTGCCTATGTTCCTTGAGGCTTCCTGGGCTTCCACACCTTCATCTGTTAACTGGGGATCTTGATTTCTGCCCCAGCTACTTTCAGGGCTCTGGAAGTCTCAACTGTGACATCTGAAGCTCTCCTAGGTGGAAGGGATTATTGCCGTTATGTCTCCACTAGAATGTCTGGCAGTTCCCTGGAGGGCCACTCCTTTTGGCTCATGCTCTGTGTGTATTTTTCAAGGGAATAGAAGATAATGATGAACTTCCCTCTGCCAAAGGCCTCAAGGTGTCGAGGAGTCTGGTGGTGTGTGAGAACGGGCTGCCCATCAAGGAGGGGTATGGCTGCTCCTGTCTCTCTGGGCTTCACATCTAAGACTTCTGACAGAGGTGTCCTGCTTGCCCATGGCCAGGGGTGGCTCTGGGGTGGATACATGGATCTGGGGTACCGCTGACACCTAGTTGGGTCTGCAGTACTAATAGATGAATTTGTAGGATGTGTTCCCCCTCAACCCAAATCCCAGGGAGAGCAAATCCTGGCCTTGGGAGCATATGCCAGTAGAAGTTGGTTCCTGCAGACCCAGCTGAATGGGTGAGGTTCCACTAGCATCAGTGGTTGCTCTCTGTGTGAGCTCAGTGAGAGATCTCTCTGTGTGAGCTCAGTGTTTCCCTGTTCGCTTAGACCAGCAGATCCTTTAACCACCAGAGTGACCAGCCTGGGACTAGTTCAGAGGCCCAGCCTAAACTAAGGCAGATGAGAAGGCATGGACTGAGAGGCTGGGAGGAGGGGGTGTGGGGGTGCTGGGAGCAGTTAGAAACCAAGCAGGAGTCCAGTGGTCACGCCTGTGCTTAAAACTGAAGCCCCTCTGCAATGTCCTGGGCTGATCCCATCTGAACTCCCTAGCAGGGCACAGGGAAACCCCATGCCCACTTCTTCAAAGGTAACTTCCTGCCCCTCTCCCACTCTTCCTCTCTCAGCCTGACCAGAGCAGCACCTGGGATAAGCAAAATATAAGAGCAGCTGGTATTCACGCCCCTCTACATCCTCTCTCCCTGCTGTGCCTTTGCTTATCCTAGGTGCCATCTATACCTAGAACATGTCTATTGGTTCTGCAAGATTCAGCTCACCTGTCGCTTTCTCCAGGAAGCTCGACCACTTTGTGCCCCCATGTCCTCAGGGTGACAGGCTGGCCTGTTCGTCATACCTCTGTCAACCCTGTTAATTTATCTATCTCTCATTGTCTGTGAGCTCCTAACGGCAAAGGCTGTGCTCTCATCTCACAGTTCTCAGTGCTCAGCACAGCTCTTGGCTCTCAGTAGACAATGAGTGTGGAATGCAGGAGTGAATCACAGAATGAGGGACAGTGGGCTCTGCTGGATAGGACCGGGGTATAGGGCATGAGCCAATGACCTAGGCTTGGAGCTGAAAGGTAGTAGTTCTGCACAGAGCTGTTCTCATGCTGGCTAGAAGGGGCTAGCGGGCTGTGATGCACAGATGATCCCAGCGTAAGAAAATGGGACTTTTTACAATGTCCCCAGTCGCTGGGGGAGTGTGAGCAGAGCCTAGCCAGCCATGGCTCAGGATATAGGAGCCAGGTAGAAGGTTGGCCGTGATGACCTCCAAGGTCTTTCCCTGCTCTTACATGAAATGTGCACCAGTTGAAAAGTAATTCCAGCACTTTGGGAGACCAAGGTGGGTGGATCATGAGGTCAGGAGTTCGAGACCAGCCTGGCCAACATACTGAAACCCTATCTCTACTAAACATACAGAATTAGCCGGGCATGGTGACACATGCCTGTAGTCCGAGCTACGTGGGAGGCTGAGGCAGGAGAATCGTTTGAACCCAGGAGGTGGAGGTTGCAGTTAGCCGAGATCATGCCATTAAGCTCTAGCATGGGCAACAAGAATGAGACTCTGTCTCAAAAACAAAAATAAAATAAAAATAAAAAATGTGTACCAGTCATCCTTTTGTGGATAGCCACTCCCTCACTCTGACTTTCCCCATTGCTTACATATCTTCTGAAAAGAGAAAAAGGCAGGAAGAGACAGCCCTGACCCCTGACAAGGGGATGGGGCCCTGGGTAACAAGCTGTAGGTGGAGGGAAGCTGGGGGTGGACTAAGCTGCAGGTGACACTCTCCTCTCTGCCCCACCCGCCTGTAGGAGGTGGCATGGGACCAGAAGTGGGTTCATTCCCCTGGGCTTTTCCCTGGGGGTCAGATGCCATGCTCCTTACCTAGGTTCAGCTCCAATGGCCCAAGGCTGGTGGGGCCACGCTCCATGCTGCAGGGCAGCGGGGAGATGGTGGAGCAGCTACGGGAGCTGATGCGGCTGCTGGAGGCCAAGGACTTCCGGTCCCGGATGGAAGGCGTGGGGCGTCTCCTGGAGTTCTGCAAGGCCAAGCCGGAGCTCGTCGCTGCCCACCTGGTCCAGGTGAGCACCACCTGCTTCTACTCTCCCACCTGTCTCTCCCCTGGGGGGTGCAGCTTGAAGTTTGAAAACTCTGAACGGCGTTGGACATTGTGTCAGACCTCTCGGGGTGTAAGGAGCACTTGCTATGCAGTTGGTCTTTGTAACATGGAGACTACCTGGAATCGGCTGAGTGGGCAAGGGCACCGCCTCTGCTGGCACCTTGGAAATGCTCAGAGATGTCTCTTGTCCTTCTAGCAGATTTACAGCGAGGAGGGTAGGAGGGAGAGGTGGAGGATACTATGGTGAGGCCTTGGGTTGCTTCTGGGGAGCTAGGTGCATCATGTTTGGGGGCAGAGCATGTGGCTGGACAGGTGACTGGGCGGTGATGGCTGGACAGGTGTGTTAGGAGCAGGTACAAGCCCTTCACAGGCTGAACACTCGGGTGGCGCCTGCTTCTTGGTGGAGTGAGGCTGCTGACAGTCAGTTACACAGCTGAGCAAAGACACAGCTCAGAGTCAGCAGACCTGGGTTTCCATCCAAGTTTCTTACTAGCTGTGTGATCTCAGGCAAATCACTGAACCTCTTGGAGCCCCAGTTGTTGTTGTTTATGGGAAAGCGGGGGGTGGTAACATGTGCTCCATGGGTTGTTGAGATCATTCAGTAAAAAGGAGATTGCAGAGCAACTAACAAGATGCCCTGGACACTCGGCATGCAATGAGTGCTCAATACCTGTCGGTTCCTCCCCTCTTGCCCACCCTTTTGAGGAGGTGAGCTCTTCGTTTTTGGGAGTGCTCTGGCATAGGTCGGGGACGCAGGAGGAGTCTCTGCTGAGTTCGCTCAGCTGGGCCGGGTGAGGTCCAAGCTGCCTGCACTGTGAGAGTCCCGCCCAGCCTGGGTTCCCATGGGTTCTTGGTTTCTGTTTCCTCAATAGGTCTTTGATGCTTTCACCCCAAGGCTTCAGGATTCCAACAAGAAAGTGAGCCAGTGGGCGCTGGAGTCCCTCGCCAAGATGATCCCCCTCCTCAAAGAGAACTTGCACCCCATGCTGCTCTCCATCATCATCGCTGTTGCAGAGAACCTGAACTCCAAGAACTTGGGGATTTATGCTGCTGCTGTGGCTGTGTTGGATGCAATGGTTGAGAGCCTGGGTGAGTGTCCCACCTGGGCTTGTGTGGCTCTGGTCACCATGTCCACCTTCCTGCTTGGAAATCTGCAAGGTGGATAAGGCTTTGGTTGGTTCCCAGGCCAAGTGTTTCACCAGAGGCTGTGTAGGGCAGAGGTGGAAACCAGAGCCTCCAAGGCTCTTGGCTGGTGAGCTTTTCCATGTCACAGCCACCCACACCTCTGGACGACTGGAAGTAGAGGTGATGTGGAGATGATCCAGTCCAGCATCCTCATAGACACATGAGGGCAGTGACCCCCCCAGGGCCACAAGGCACCACAGTGAGTGAGTCAGGAGTGCTGAGAAGGCTTAAGCTGGGCCGGGGCTTGGTGTGGGGTTTGTTGTGATGGGCAGGGAGGGAAAGTGGAGGGAGGGGAAAGAGGATAGAAGGAAAAAAGGTGGGAGCTATGGAAGAGACATCAGGAAAGGTGAGAGCTTCTCGGTATGATATCTTGCTTCTGGAATGTTAGGGGAAATGTTGGTGCATCTGCTTGTGTTTTCTTATTCCTTTCATGGATGATAGAAGGTGATGTTTGGTGTATCCAGTACGTGGATCAAAGTGCAAATTCCAAACTTTGGGTGTGTGGAGAAAGTAGCACATGAGTGGACTTATGGCCAGCCCAGTATAAGGATGAGCTTTCCCAAACAAGCCTTGCTTCATGGCCTGAAAACTGCCTGTTTGCCTTGTTGCTGTGTGTCCTGATGAGCATAGAGCAACGTCTTGGCTTTAGCATCCAAAGACCATCCTTTAGAGAGGCTGGACACACCTCCTGACACACTTGCTGCCCCGCTCCCCCCACACACCTGCTTCCTGGCCTGAGCCCAGCTCCCTGGGGCTGGGACAGCCACCATGTCCTTGGCTGGAGGCTCCAGGAAAAGTTTCAGTTACAAATCAAAGACCTGGTCAGGTCCCTCTCTGCCTCTTGAGTTCATAAATATTGTCAATTTCCGCTCTTCATCTCAGAGGGAATTTATGATTTGCTGAGTTTGTTGCTGTAGAACAAACAATATAAATCCAGCTCTAAATTACGGCTTGTTCTCAGCGTTGCTCTGGGTAAGTGAGATTGCTGTTGCCAATAACCAAGGCTCTTGGTAAATCACCATGGGCCTTGGATTTATTGGGAAAACCTGTACCAAGCGAAATAGGCTTTAGCTATTTGAAGAGGATAAGCATCCTTGTCTGGGGAGAGGACTTTTTAACTCTTCCCTCTCCAGGTGTTTTAGTTACCACTTTTTGCCATGAGGCCAGCCTCCTTGAGCTCGCTGGAACTGTGGTGCTTTGGGCAACAGAATCTAGTGTCTCACATTGTCACAAGACTCAGGTCCCTCTTATTTGGGGCTCTGTTGTACTCCCACTAGACTGGGCGTCCTGGAAAGGAGAGCCTGGGGGTGGCCTGCTTTTGTGATCTGAACTCACCTGGTAGCAGGATTGTAGCTACTAGGACAATGCCTCAGTTCTTCCTTCCAGGACAGGGCTTCCATGGGTATGGTACCCTGTGGTTCATCAGTCAGAGGTTTTGGTGCAAGATGAAGGGTTGGCTGTCTTCCTCTCTAATCCATAGGTCAGCGCTTAGGCTGGAATGGAATGGTGTGGGCCTCAAAGGGATGAATGGAGTCCAGTAAATCCCTGGCAAAAGTCTCTGGTGGAGCCCAAAGGGTAAAACACTGTTTTTTTTGTTTTTTTGTTTTTTTTGTTTTTGTCTGTTTTTGTTTTTTTGAGATGGAATTTTTGCTCTTGTTGCCCAGGCTGGAGTGCAGTGGTGCGATCTCGACTCATTGCAACCTGGCCTCCCGGGTTCAAGTGAGTCTCCTGTCTCAGCCTCCTGAGTAGCTGGGATTACAGGTGCGTGCCACCACGCCTGGCTAACTTTTTAAATTTTTAGTAGAGATGGGGTTTCACCATGTTGGCCAGGCTGGCTGGTCTCAAACTCCTGACCTCAGGCGATCCACCTGCCTCGGCCTCCTCAAGTGTTGGGATTACACGCGTGAGCCACCGTGTCTGGCCAGATATACTGTTTTGGATCCAGGTAATTTTTGAGCAGGTGAGGCATGGGCTATCTGGGCCTGATGGCTTTGCTGTAAGCCACACCCTCTCAGCCCAGCCAGCAAAACGGGTTTTGAAAGTGTTCCTAACTTTGAAGTGACAAGCTGATTTCCACATCCATGTAGGTCAGAACTGGAGGGAGTAGGTTACCAACAAGGGGAACTCATCATTGCCAGGGAGTACCTAGGGTAGAACCCATCTCTGGGAATGGTTCTTATCTGCCTGTCATGGTCTGAACCTGGCCTGCGGATGGAAGTAACTAAAGTTCCCGCTGTCCCAGGGGATTGGGTGGTAGCAGCCGAGAGTGCATCAAATCGGTTGGAAGAGAAGGGGTATGAAGTCCCCCCAAATCACCCAAGCTGAGCCTGGTGGTTCTAGTGGTTTCTTGGGGGACCTTTAACACCTGAGGCCCCTCCTGGAAGTGGCTTGGATTGGATATGATCCAGTTTCTTTGATGGGAAGGAGTTTTCCCCTAAACCTCTTTCTTCATGCTGTGTAAGAGATTCTGGGCTCCAGGCTGGAGATGAACTGTTGCATGCTGTGAAATATTTAAATGTGGAAAGTCACAAAGCAACAGCTCAGCAGGTTACTGTTTATTTCCTGCAACACTGGAGGTCAAGGGGATCAAGAATAATGCCAAGCTAGGATGTGTTCTGGCATAAAATCCAGATGGCACAGCCAAGCTGGGAGGATGGCCTTCTTGGGGGACCTTCTAGAACTCACTGATTCTAGAATTCAGTGATAAAGAAGCCAACATCATCTGTTCTAATCCCTTGGTTTCCGAGGCTGGGTGGGGTTGAACGGAGGATTGGTTGGCAGAGCAGGTGAGGATTTCTGCCCATGTCATTTTCATGGGAGGCAGTAAGGAATGAGACATGTTGGCAGCTTGCTCCCTGACCTCCGCCGTCTGTCACTGCCAGCCTTGAGGCCTCTCTGGGATCAAGGCTCAAGTGGCATTCTTTCTACTCAGCACCAAGACCTTCTGATTTCAGGGGAATTATTCTGGGATCAAGAAGTTCCTGAGTAGAACTGGGTGGCTCTGTCTTTGGGTTCTGTTACTGGATTAGTTACAGAAGAAACTTCGTTAATTAAAACATCAGGCTGCTGACAGCTCATCCTCTCCTGATCAGACCTCAGCATTCAAGCTTCTCTGTGCCAAAAGGAACTTTCTTAATTTACTCCAGCCCCTGGTTAGTACTAGAGAGAGCAGATAAGCCTGGAATGGGGGTGGCTTCAAGTCTACTTTTGCTCTTTTGCTCTCTGACCTTAAATTTATTACCTTATATAAATCATATGAACATTATATTGTTAATGGAATTTAAAAATGGATCCGTGATGCTTCTCCAATATCAAACTGCTTAAAAATATCTCTTCTATTTTTGTCGGTCTATATACAAATTCCCTGGTTAAAAATCATAATGTAAATACAGTTTTGATTTTGCTTCTTTCATTTAACACTACCCAGTTTCCCATGCTACTAGGCAGTCTTCCTAGTTAATTAAAAAACCTAAAGTTCACTTCTACCACTGTAAAGAAGTCATACTTATTATTGAGAAAATGAAAATACAAAGCAGTTGAAAGGGGAAAAAAAAAATCCCTCACTCATAGTCCCAACTCTTAAGAGAAACCATTATTAACATTTGGCATTTCTCAATTTGAGTTTTTTCTGTGCACATTGTTGTAGGGTAAATGCAGCTGATAGCAATAACTTAAGCATCCCCTTAGAATGATCCTGAATGGCAGACACACCTAAGTGTGTTTTCTGAGCCAGGGAATCTGGGAGTGGCCAACTCAGAGATTCGTTCCTTGTTTATGAGGCACATCTGAGCCCCCGACCTGTCCTTTGGAACGTGAGCGATACAGGGGATTTAGGCCCTGAGTTTTGGGGTAAATGAAGGTTGCCAGGTGGAGGGTGTTAAGTGAAAACGCTGTATAAATTGCATGCTGTTTGCAAGTGGTTGCGATTTTCCTGCCCAGCCCTCCGCCACTGGGCCATGAGGCGCTCCCATTCAGCCCACTGCCACTAGACTCTCTCCCCTCTATGTAAGCCCCTAATAAAACCCCATGTCTTGTTTGTTGGCTCTGGGTCTCTGCTTTGGCCTCTTGAACCAGATGCCCATTCTATAAATGGGGGTCAATAGGGGTTCAGCACAGCAGTTGTGTTATACGTTTGGATTTGCATCCTGCTTTTAAAAAAAATCAGAGCATAAGCATTTGCAGATGATTATACTCTTGAGTCACTTTTTTTTTTTTTGAGATGGAGTCTGGCTCTGTCATCCAGGCTGGAGTGCAGTGGCGCCATCTGGGCTCACGGCAACCTCCGCCTCCTGGGTTCAAGCGATTCTTCTGCCTCAGCCTTCTGAGTAGCTGGGATTGCAGGCTCCCGCCACCACACCTGGCTACTTTTTGTATTTTTAGTAGAGATGGGGTTTCACCATGTTGGCCAGGCTGGTCTCAAACTCCTGACCTCAGGTCATCTGCCCACCTCGGCCTCCCAAAGTGCTGGGATTACAGGTGTGAACCACCACGCCTGGCCTTGAGTCACTTTTAACAGCTCCATCAGGTGGCTGCACCATAGCTTGTG
This sequence comes from Theropithecus gelada, assembly GCF_003255815.1. Lineage (NCBI taxonomy): Eukaryota > Metazoa > Chordata > Mammalia > Primates > Cercopithecidae > Theropithecus > Theropithecus gelada. Next base: position 49,424,936 of record NC_037681.1, read on the forward strand.
TGTTTCTGTGCAAGTGTGTCAGTCCCAGTTTTTTCTTTAGATGAGCATACCTAGTGTTGGCAGCCATGGTGAATCTGGTAAAACCAGCATGTCATTACTTACCAAGTCTTGTGCTTATTTGGGGAACTCCAGTTTCTTTGCTGCCACTGTCCTTGTTACCAGGTTTCCTACACTTTCTTAAAAGTTCTTTTCTAGCTTCCCAGTAGCCAGAGGATGATGTGGCCTGGTAGCCTCAGGGCTTGGCTGAATGGGACAGGCATAAGGCCCCTTAGACCTCCACCCCATTGTAGACAGGGGAGTCTGAACCTAGGAATGACAGAGTCTCTGGGCCGCGGCTGGGGGCTGTTTTTTCTTCATTGCAAGGCCCGTGTTTGCTTCCTTGTGATGCAGAAAAGGAGCCTAGGAAAGCCCCAGGCTAGGCTTAATGGAGTGTAGATTTTCAGCTTTTAAAACTTAGATTCTAGCCTCTTCATTGGTCTCTCTACCATGATGGTTGCTGGGCTCTCAGAGTTTTAAGGTAATAATAGTAACAATAATAGCTGATACTTGCATAGTAATTATATGCTCTAGGCACTATCCTAAGCACTGTTTGTTCATTGAACCCTTACAGCAACTTTATGAGAAAGCTATTAGTATCATCCCCATTTTATAAATGGGTAAACTGAGGCATAGAGCAGCTAAGTGGCTTGTCCAGTGTTCCGCAGTAAAATATGGAAGAACCAGGATTCAAACCCAGGCAATCTGTATTCAGCGCTCTTATAACTGCTATGCTTTAGTGTGTCTTATTGAACCTGGAGGTAACCTGAAGATGAGGCTTCACTCTAAAAGTGGCCAGTGGAAAGACAGGCCAATTGCCTGGGTGTAGTGCTCTGGGGTTCATAAACCAGCCCAGGCACACTGTGTCCTGTTTTGACGTTGCCCTGCACACTATGAGCATTTATTCAGCACCTGCAGTGTGCTCTGCACCGTGGGAGCATGGTCTGGCATGGGTCTCTGCTGGATATGCATTTTTAAGTGTTCCCCAAGTTCACTTCTTTCTGGCTCTGGGGAGAGGGGATGTTTGGGGCCAGAAGCGCGAGTCCCTGCTGTGTCTAGATGTCAGGTCTAGACGTGTCCAGGGTCAGGTTCCAGCTCAGGCTGAGGTCTGAAGGAAGTGGGTAGATGAGCAGCAAGAACACTCGGGGGGCTGCAGGCAGGTGAAAGATGATTTTATTCAGCAGCAGCTCTCAGCAGCAGCTTACTCTCACACCATCTGCCCTGGCTCAGCTGCTAAGTCCGTTGGCTCCCACACACAGCTGTGCCGGCTCTCCCTTGCCTTCAGGGTCAGCAGCTTAACTCTTTCCCTCTGGACACAAGCCGTTTCCTGGCTCCATGTCCATCTGCAGACGGTCATTCTCTCTTACGGAGGACAGTAGCTTCACTCTCTCTCTGGGCACACACAAGCCTGCACAGTGTCAGCAGGGCAGTTATGCCTTTTACAGACCATAGTGGCATAGGGCCAAGGCATGGCCTTCCCATGTTATGGCTGTGATAACAAGTGGAGTTACACGTCTGTGCTCTAAACTTGCTGAGTCACTCTGGGTGTTTACCTCAGCCTATCCTTGACCAAAGCACAGCCATGTTCCTTACATTAGAGAATGTTCTAGACTGAGCATTGTGGGAAGTGACCAAGGAGGAAGAAGTCCTTGTCTTCAAATCTGAGCCCAGGTAAATGATAGGGGTGGGACAAATAGAAACATCTGGAAACAAACAGGTGCCATTCATATGAAAACCTCTTCTTATGCAACTGACAGCTTTACCAATGCACCCTGAGACCTTATCTTGCTAATTGCAATATTCTAGAAGCTGCCATCTCATTTATCTCCCAGGACAAATTATTTTAAAGCCTCTTGGTGGGTGGATGGAGCTTTTGCAAACAGCAGAGATGTACCTGGGTCCATTTTCTCCTCTGTATCCCTCAGGAGGAGAGCAAGGGAAGCAGGGATGAGGTCTTAGCTAAACTTTTGCCTGATGAGGAAAACAAAGCACTGAGTGCACCTCTCCAGGGATGCGGGGGCTCTGTGCTGAGGTATTGAAGGAACTTGGAAAAGGTGAGTCTGGAAAGACTTCCTCGTGCAGAGCTCTAAAAACTCTGACCCTTGCAAAGAGAAGTCTGGCCTTGAGGTGGTCGGCTCCTGGGTCCCAGGATACACGTGCTGGGACTGCTATGTTAACACCACACAGGCCACCCACCCTCACTTCCCTGACAGGTGCAGGCAAGCCCCAAAGCCACATCTCTGAAAAGTGCATTTTGTTACTTGCCCCACCTGCTACTGAATTAAGCTGTGACTACTGTGGTTGCAAAATGCTGGGAGCTTGGCGTGCTGGTTTCTCTGCAGTCCACAAGGAGAAGGTTCTGAGGATGGTGTGGCTTTCTCAGCTTAGCACACCTTTCTAGGACAGCCCCATTTTTCTCATCTTGTGTGTTTTTGTGAGAAATGCAGCTCTTCAAGTTTAATAGTTTGAGAAACCAGGAGGTGTCAGCTAGAATGGAGAGGAACGAGTGGCTTCTAAACTCAGTAGAAATGGGGTCCTGCTGCAGTCGACTTCAGGAATATGAAGGAGCCCGAGAGCCTCTTTATTCCAGAAACGTCCCCACCCCATTTGCTTGTGTTTTCGCCATTAGTGGCTCATCTCTGTAATAAACACTCATACTATTTCAGTTCTTTCAAGATACGAAGGGGGTGGTGCTCAGTCCCCAGAGCTTTACCCATGGGCATGGCTGGGCAGCCAGGGAGCTGCGCCTCGCAGCTGGGTGTGGCTGGATGGTTGGTGGAGCCGGGATTGGGGGCAGGGGCACTGGGACAATTTTTAAAAAAGGGTTAAAATCCCTCTTTCCCCAAACCTCCTGAAAGACATATTGGGGCATATAGATGATAAACTTAGCCATCTTTGCAAGTATATTCATGCTGGGTCTGGGACTCAGACCACCTGGAGTTTACAAGTGAGGAAAAAATCAGGCCCGGGCAGTGAGGTCATATATAAACCATTGATGATAATACATGCTCCTCAACCCACAAACTCCCTCCTCGGACCCTGCCAGAGCCAGCCGGGTGCTTCTGCTCTGGATAGGAGGACCAAGCATCCTGGGTTCCCGGGACTGGAGACTGACGGTGCTGAAATGGGGAGAGCCTGGGCCCACCAGGGCCAGTCGGTCACCCTGGCTTCAGACCTGCAGGTTCTTGGTTACAAGAGCACAGTGCTTCTCACCCGGTGTCAGGGTTCATGTCTAAGCATCTGTCTGCTTGTCAGAGGAGCCTCTTGAGGGGGATGGGAGTACTGGGTTTTACTTGGCTTCTAGCTCCATGCCTATTACATAGATGATATCAGTATGTGTTCAGTGCAGAAATAAACCACCACTGGCTGTGGGTACATCTTGGTGGTTAAAGCACAAATTCAGGCTTTGAGAAGAGCTATACTTTCTGAATTTTAATCCTAACCTTTTACTGACCTTTGTGTAATCATGGCTCAGTGATTCCGTTTTCCATAAAACAGTATCTGTATATCCATCCACCCCTCTCTATTATCTATCTTCTATCTATCCATCATCCAATATCTTCTCTCCAACATCCATCCATCCATCCATTCATTTATCTTCTATCATCTATCTACCTACCTATCTACTTTATTTTGTTCCAAAACTCATGGCAATTTTGAGATGCAGAGGCAATATGAATCAGATCTGCGGGAATAAATGAGGCCTGTTTGGGAGCCAGTTTAGCTATTTCAGGCCACTGATTCTTTCCCAAACATGCTACATACATTCACTTTAGGTGGCCCCTTTGTGACCTGGAAAAATTAATTCAGCTCCCCCAAAGGCCTCATCCCCATGCAGGCACTGTAAGTATGTGGCCCTACAAACCCCTAGCGCTGTCACTCAGTCCCCAGCAGTGTGGCCGCTGACATCCCCCATCTCTTTCAGACAACCTGTGCCTTCTACCAGCATTTGCTGGGCGGGTACGTTTCCTGAGTGGCCGTGCAGTGCTGGATGTCACCGATCGCCTGGCAGGTGAGCACCCCCAGCCCCACCCCACCCCACCCAGCCTCCCGGTAGATTGCTGTTCTCTCCTGGCCTGTGGTCGAACCATTCACCCAGTTATCTTAGACCTGAAATAATTCCCCCCCAATCATTTAAAATTCGGATAATCTTTTTTGTGTGTGTGTGACAATCTCCATATTGCCAGAAGACAATCTTTGTTTTGATCAAAATTAGGTAGGTTTGTACAAAAGCAAAAGTGTCTCTAAAAAACTGTTAAAGGTTGAATCCTCCTAATCAGAAAATTAGAAATGCTCCAAAATCTGAAACTTTTTGAGTGCTGACATGACATTAAAAGAAAATGTACATTGGGGCAATTCCGATTTCAGATTTTTGGATTAGGGATGTAGAACTGGTAAGTATCATGAAAACATTCCAAAATCAGAAAAAAATCTGAAATACTTCTGGTACAAAACATTTTAGATAAGGGACACTCAACCTGTGTGCACTTCTTCCTCCTTGCAAACAAGGCTGCTTCTAGCCTATAGAGTACCTTTGTGTGAGTCAGAAAAAGCCTCCCTTTCCAGATAGACACTGCCTAGTGGGTGCATATGGATTGGTCAGTTGACAGCACCATCAAGAGAATTAGAAAAAGTTGCCATGTGTAGCCTTTAGCATATGCAGCCTGGCAAGCAGGCACCGGCTGGGTTTCAACCCCACAGGACCCCTTGGCCAGTGCTGGGACTGTACTATGTGGAGACGGGGCCTCGGTCTGAATCTACTCGCCTTGCTCAAGCTCCAGCTAACGAAGGGTTACTCCAATCCTGTTTCTGCTTTGAGTCCACAGGAGAAGTCCAACTGACTTCATTCCAGGGCTGAAATCTGTTCTTGTGATCCTTGAGGTGGCAACACAGAAAGGACACAGGCTTAGGTGTCCACACACCCATCTGCCGCCAGCAGCCCTGACCTTGGGCAGGTTACTTATCTTGGTTTCATGATCATTTTTGCTTGCACAAAGCCTCCTCCTTTGCCTTGGGAAGGTCCACGTGTGGCCCACAGCTGTCACTGCTGCTCTAGGATGTGCCCCCTTCCTCCCACCCCCAGCTCTATGCACTGGATCATTGAATCCTCATGACCAACCCCCAGGAGGATGTAGATTCCACTTGGTGGAGAAAAGGAGAATGGAGCTTAGAAAAGTGAAATGCACAAGGTCCCTTGGTGAGGAACCCAGGATGTATCCTGAGAGCCTGGCTGCAGAGCCAAGCCCCCAACCCTGTGCTGTGCTGCTTCCCCCTGACACTGCCTCCTGGGTGCCTGTATGCACCCTCCACACAGTGGCCAGTCTCTCAGCCTCTTGCTCTGCCCACACGTGGCTGCCCTGCCCGGAAAGCCTTCTCCATTCTTCTTCCTCTACCTGGGGGATGCCTGCTTGGCTCTGGCATTACCTTCTTCCCGTGTACTTCTCAAGACTGCATCCCACATGATATCACTGGTCTCTCTGCTGCCCTCACCTCCTAGCCCCGCTGTGAGCATTCAGAGACAGGCCCGGCACATGCTGCATGGCTGAGGACCTCGACACTAGCTGCCCTTTCAGCTTCTCCCCTGCCCCATGTCTGGCTCCTGGCCTTGCCTCTGTGTGGGTTCTATCCTTCCAGCATTCCTGGAGTGGCCTCTTACCTTACCGGAAGGCAGGTGCGAGTGAGGCAGGGCCGGCTGCAGGTGAGCTGGGGGAGAACAGGGTAGGTAAGTAAGATGGTCCTAGACACCAGACACGGAACCCTTTGCCATTGCTCAAAATCAGCATTTTCTGATTTACCTGTCCTTGTCTGGGTAGTTTACAGGGCCCAGAGGTGGGCAAGTATCTTCACCTTATCCACTTACTGTAATTTTTTCTTGTCTATTTCCAAGAGACCTCAAAAGCAAGAGCTTCTCCATAGGTCTTCTGTTAACTCCGTGTCCACCAGGAACAGAGAAGAAAATTTTTATTGACACAGGCGAGGACTAATAATAGCACAGCTTAATAGGAGTAAATCTTCTGCTAATTACTTCAGCTGCTTCTAAGCTTGAGTTTAATGGGGTTTTCTCCCTCATGCTGGCCCCCAGAAGGGCCTTGCCATCTTTGCCAGCTTAAAAGTCAACACCTGCCGGCCAGGTGACTGCCACATCCTTGCACCTGGGGAATGTGGCTCTGAAGTAGCCTGAGTTCAATTAGCCAAGACGTGAGCGGAGAGGGTGGTGTGAGCTGTGGAACTGAGTTTGGGTGGGGACTGCTACTCTTCCCGCGGAGTGAGCTTCCTGGGGGCTGAGGTGTAAACACGCCTCACTCTGCGGAAGAGAATTCAAGGAGCAAGAGTGGATCAAATGTAGCAGGATGGGGAAGGGGGCTCTGTCGGGGGCAGGTGGAGCCTCCAGCCTTTGGTGGGGATGGGGGTGGAGGGTGCGTGCCTGGGTTTGGTTCTTGAGATAGTTCTCGCTTTTCCCTGCTGTATTAGCCTATTCTCACGCTGCTGAGAAAGACATGCCCGAGACTGGGTAATTTAGAAAGAAAAAGAGGTTAAATGGATGAACAGTTCCATGTTGCTGGGGAGGCCTCACAATCATGCCACTCATCTTACATGGGGGCAAGGAAGACAGAATTTGTGCAGGAAAATTCCCCCTTATAACCTTATAAAACCATCAGATCTCGTGAGACTTACTCTCATGAGAACTGCACTGGAAAGACCTGCCCCCATGATTCAATTACTTCCTACCGGCTCCCTCCCATGACACGTAGGAATTGTGGGAGCTACAATTCAAGATGAGATTGGGGTGGGGACACAGTCAAACCACAGCACCCCCCCATTAAAAGAATTGTGTTAAAATATACAACAAAATGTACCACCCTAACCATTTTCAGGTGTACAGTTCAGTGGTAGTAAGTGTCCATGATTTTTGCAGTCATCTTCAGAACTCTCACCTTGCAAAACAGAAACTATGTCCCCATTAGACACTAGTTCCCCATTTCTCTCTTCCCCAGTCCCTGGCAACCACCATCTACTTTCTGTCTCTATGATTTTGGCTATTCTAGGTATGTCATATAAATGGAATTATACAGTTTATCTTTTTGTGTTTGGCTTAATTCACACAGCAGAATGTCCTCGAGATTTATCCATGTTGTAGCAGGTGTCAGAATTTCCTTTTTTTTTTTTTTTTTTTTTTGAGAGAGAGGTTCTCGTTCTGTCACCCAGGCTGGAGTGCAGTAATGAGATCTCAGCTCACTACAACCTCTGTCTCCCAGTGCAAGCCATTCTCATGCTTCAGGCTCCCGAGTAGCTGGGATTACAGGCGCCCACCATAACACCCAGCTAATTTTTTTTTTTTTTTTTTAAAAGACAGAGTCTTGCTCTGTTACCTGTTCTCTTCCCACTCAGCCTGGAGTTCAGTGGCATGATCTTGGCTCGCTGCTACCCCTGCCTCCTGGGTCCCAGTTCAAGCAATTCTCCTTCCTCAGCCTCCCACGTAACTGGGCTTACAGGGACGTACCACCATGCCCAGCTAATTTTTTCTGTTTTTTTTTTTTTTTTTTTTTTTTAGTAGAGATGGGGTTTCTCCATGTTGGCCAGGCTGGTCTTGAACTCCCGACCTCGTGATCCACCCGCCTCGGCCTCCCAAAGTGCTGGGATTACAGGTGTAAGCCACCACGCCCGGCCTAATTTTTGTATTTTTAGTAGAGACAGGGTTTTGCCATGTTGGCCAGGCTGGTCTCGAACTCTTGAGCTCAAGTGATCCACTCACCTAGGGCCCCCAAAGTGCTGGGATTATAGTCCTGAGCCACAGCACTTTGGCCAGAATCCCCTTCCTTTCGAAGGGTGAATAACATTCCATTAAATGTGCATACAACATTTTGTTTATCCATTCCTCAATGGACACTTGGCTGCTTCTGCCTTTTGGCGATTGTGAAGAAGGTTGGTATAAACACGGGCATACAAATCTCTGTGTTCTCACCTATTTTTGCAGGTGAGATTCCACGGGGATTGAGGACACCTTTGAGTTACCGTTATTCAGTGTAGGTAGCTACTCAGGGTCATTCATTTTCTTGTGGTTCCCTCTCATTGTCCCCCTTCTAGTTTCCCCTCATCTCCCACCCTGCGGCTGACAGGGACTGCTTTCCTGTCACCTGTTTTCTTCCCACTCAGCCTGTTTCAAGCACAGGGAACAGAACTCTCAACTCTTTCCAACCAGTGTACCTCTTCACTCCACTTTATAAAGCTCCTCCAAGCCCTTTCCTCCAGGATCCTTTCCTGGGAATGCTGGGGTGACCCACAGGGTACAGTCCTGCCCTTCCAGTTATCAGGACCACCTTCACCTCTGAGGGAACTGTGACCCTCGGAGGTTCCCTGTAAGAGCTCCGAGGGTGCTGCCTCAAAGCCAAGATTCCTTGAGAAACGTCACAAGAGAGTGTGAGGCTGACCAGAGGGTGGCCCAGGGCATCTTCCCTGGTTCCTCATTATTCCTGGCTGGCTTTGAAATCAGAGGGACCCGTGGGGCTCTCAGGGGAAGATATCCTAGGGGATTAGATGATGTGGTCCTGGTGAAGGAAGGACAAATTGCAGATTCATGAAAAATAAAACATGGTGGCTCACACCTATAATCCCAGCACTTTGGGAGGTCAAGATGGGCAGATTGTTTGAGACCAGGAGTTCAAGACCAGCCTGGGTAACACAATGAGAACCCCATCTCTACAAAAAAGTAAAAAAAAAAAAATTAACTGTGCGTGGAGGTGCATGCCTGTGGTCCCAGCTGCTGGGAAGGCTGAGGCAGGAGAATCACTTGAGCCCAGGAGGTCGAGGCTGCAGTGAACCATGATTGTGCCATTCTACTCCAGCCTAGGTGACAGAGCAAGACACTGTCTCAATAAATAAATAAAACAAAAAGTAAAGCTCCAGGTCAGCCTCTGAAATATGGAATCCCTAGAAATCTGGGGACAGTGTGAGGTAGAAAGAGTGTGGATTTTGGAGTCCAGGCAGATTTGGCCTCTGTCCTCTGCTTTGCCCTTTGCCTTGATTTGAGTCTTGCTTTCCTCCTCTGGAAAACGGACAAGCATCCTGCCTCTTGGGGGTGCTGTGAGCATGAAGTGGAGCTGTGATGTGAAGCTCTGAGCCCTGGTCTCAGGCAGTTTCCAGGATATGGAAACTATTCCACAGAATCCATAAAGCACTGTTGTTGGTGGTGTTTGCCTGCTCCAGCACTTATCCTTCGGCAGGATGACGGGCAGAGCATGTGAATCGCAAAGCCAGCTTCGTTAGTGCTAATGCGCTTAGGATAATGCGGCCACAGCTGAAGGCCCGAGCAGCCCTTCTGGGGACCCAGGAGAGCCCTTGATGTGGTTTTGATGTGGCCACAGCCCTGGCATTTACTCAGGTGATGGAGAGCTGGTTGGCAGATTCAGCTGGCTTCTGGGTTTTCTGGGGGTTAGAGAGGGTTGGGGAACTTGGGAAACCAGATTTGGGGGCTCATCACTGGAATGGTCTGTGTAGAGCTTGCTGGTTCACAAGCACATTCATGCCTCTGCTGCTGGTCTGGTCCTGAGGTTTGGCATCCGGGCACCCGGGAGGCTGTGCTAGGCTTCTCTGCTCCCAGCTGTCTTGTCTGCCAGCATGCTTCATGCGAGAGGGTCCTGATTTCCCTCTCCAGTAGTTTTTCTCTGTATTTGTGTGGACTCCCATAGGTGGTGATGTGGATAAATGCAATATTACTATAGTTACTATTTGTCACCTGCCTGCCTACAGGTAGGCACTTTATGTATATTTGTTATCGAATTTCTAACAGACTTGAGAGGTTGGTTCAGCATTTTTATCCTTACTTTATGGGTTTGGAAAAGGCTCAGAAAGGTCAGGTGGCTTCCTCAGGCTGACACAGCTGATGGCGGCAGGATTGTAACCAGGTGTGCCTGCCTCTTTCCTGTTCCCTGGGCTAGAGGAACCCTTATGATTGTCAGAGATTCTGCATATTTCTGCCTTTGTGTGCCCCTTTCTCCATAAAACTTTTAAAAATTATAGTTTCTGACTGGTTGGTGTAAGCACAGATATAAATCAGTTGGATATATTCATATATTTTCTACTAATGTTAAAAGAAACTAACACATTTTCGTAGGCCCCTAAATGTGTCATGATCCTTAGGTTCTGCACCTGCTGGGTTGCCAGCCCTTTGGGGGACAAAGTTGGTGTCCCAAGAGAGGGAAGTGGGAGAGGGAGAGAGTGCCTGGCTCAAGTGACTCTCCTTTTCTGCCTGACAGTGCTGGTGGCCTCAGTTTACCCCCGGAAGCCTCAAGCTGTAGAGCGGCATGTCCTTCCCATCCTCTGGCACTTCCTGAACACCACCACCGGGAAGGGCACCCTGCCTGGACCCAGCGGGAACATCCACGGGGTGGTGAGCAGGCTGGCCAGGAGCCTCCAGGAGCACATGGGCCCCCGCCTACTGGACTTCGCCGCCAGCCAGCCAAAGCACGTCCTCAAGATGCTCCAGGAACTCTTAAGACTCGGAGTCCTTGGGAGGCAGCCACAAGGCCACTAACAGAGGGGTGGCCCCTGACAGCAAGACAACTGGCAGCTCATACCCTTTTCAGCTGGATTAAAGATGGATCTGAAATGGGCAATTATTATTTATCTTATTTTTGTGATGGAATATTCTCCTGGTTACTTTCCCCCTTAGAGTTCCAGATGTACATGGTCTATTTTGAAGTAGAAATAAAAGAATTACTTATTTTCCTAAGGTTTTATAATCTTGTACTTTTTTTAATCACAGAGAATTTTCCAGTAACTAGGTTTGTGATGAACAAAATGAAATGTGACAGCAGCAAAACCAGTTGCAGACGGTGTTAAGCGTTAGGAAGAAAAAGGGTAGCACAGCCCTGCAAGCTGCAGCCCGCTGGAGATGATAGTTGTCCATCTGTGAGCTGCTGGGCAGCCCTCCCGAAACCCGCAGCCCGAGGTGGTCATGGAATCCAGTCCATTTGTTATGGGTCTGATTGGAGGTGAGTGTAACAAATGTGTTCAGGGACATCGTGCTTCTGCCCTGCAAAAGCTGCAGCGCACGTCTGTTGGTCCTGTGGGAACCTTCTGATGGCATCTGCGAAGCTTATCAAAAGACAAGGGGAATTTGAGATTTGCATCACTAAAAGCCTTCTCTAGAAGTTGGAGTTCTGGCTAGTTCTGAAGAGGACTAGACAATGCTTTGCCATCGAAACACCCTAAATGGAGATGCATGCAGAGCATAAAGTGCTACCGGTATGCAGATGCTGCTGAGTCTCTGAAACTGCACAGGCTGCGATTGTGGGCCACATTGGAAGCCTGGAGGGGCGTGTGGGCACAGCACAGGCCAGGACTTGTGGAAGCAGGGAAGGTGTTGGCCCCTGGGGGAGCAGCCAGTGAAATGGGGTCCTGGCAGTTGGAGAGGGAAGTCTTGGGCTCAGGCTCTGGACACATTAGGTAGGAGTGGCTCTGCCTTGGCTGGGGCCAGTGGCAGGTTAACAACTGTGTGATCAGAAAGAGTTAGAGCTAAGGCCGTGACCTCAAATGCATAGGCAAGGCAGGCCTGGTAAGACAAAGGCTGAAGGGGCAGCATCCCAGCTCTCGCAGGGGAGCCCAGCCTGCAGTCACGCGCTGGGGCAGATGCAGACGACCGAGGCCCTGAGGGCCCAGCCTCATCCAGCAAGTTTTCTGGCAGACAGCCGCCTCCCCTGTCCTTCCCCAGTAGAACCTCTTTCCCCTGTCACCTGCCCCCTAGACCTAACATCCATTCCACATCCCTGTTCTGAGCCTCTCCTGGGGAGTCTGGCTCTGGAAAGCCCCGAATCTACTCACTTATGTATTTCCAGACCCTGCCAGGCTGAGGAAGCCACTTTCCCATCTTGCCTGTGTGGCAGGTGTAGTTAGGCCGGCTCCTCCTTAAGCCCTGGGGTGAGGCTGGGCATGCAAGTCATCCCGGGTCTTGGGCTTGTCATAGGCGGCTTAAGAGTGACTTTGGGTAATTCTAGTCCAGTGAGCTGCTTCTCACCTGATTGTGACCCCAGCATGGGCTTCCCTGCGACCATCTAGCTCTTTGTTGATTCTGACTGAACCAGGTTAAAGGCCTGCTAGACAGGCAGCCCTCCAAAAATGCCCAAGAGGCTGACAGTAAATGTTTTATGTGTTGCACAATTTAATGAATTGCGTTTGCCTGTCATCTGAGCAAATGTTTTTGGTTAGGTGAGGAGACTTGCATTTTCTGCTTTTATCCTAGAATATATCAGAACATTTCAGGATTTTTTAGATCCCTAGGAGGCCAGGGATGTAGAGTCTGGCGGGGATTTTGACGGCAGAAATGAAACTCAGCAGCACTGTCCTGCCTTCCTGCCTTCCATGTCTGTTCTCACACAGGAGGTTTCCCATCCCATGGGCCTCCACCCACTCTCAGGGGTGGAGGCGTTGAAAACAGCTGAAAACACTGGAAAAGTGCAGAATACATCTTTGCACTGTTCTTTTCCCTCATTATTTCAGGTTTTATTAATCACACCTGTGGCATGACGCTGCTGGGAGGCACTGGGTGGCTCCGGTGTACCTTGGGAAATTTCCGTCTCCAAAGATTTCCTTACCTCATTACTTTGAAAACAAAGGGAAGACAGCATGTTGGTAACCTGGCCCTGGGCCTGTTGGGAATACCTGTGGGAATCTAATGGGATGGCCTGTCATGGGAAATGAAGATTGTCCTGAGAGCTGGGGCTGGAGCTGGGCCCACACATCCTTTGCTTGGCTCTGTGTGCGGCCAGGAACTCCACTTACATGAGATGCTCTTGGGGGTGGCAATACAGCCTCTAATGATGGAAGATTCTCTCTCTCTCTGTCTGTCTCTCCAGGTAACAAAAAATGCAGGTTCAGTCACTCACTGCTTGCAGACTCCAATGAACAAAAGGGAGGCCTGGTATAAAGAAACTGACTTTTTATTCCAAAACTAGTTTAGGGGAAGAAGCTGCCTTGAAGGGTACTGAGTGGTTTTTGGAGCAGAAAGCGGTCACTTTTAAAGCGGGGGGTGGGGTGCTGGCGTGAATGGCATGCAGGAGAGGAAGCAGGCAGGTGGGGGAGTGCACATACTTGCTTTGATGACTTATGTAACGGGTGGTCGAGTTGGCATCTTTGTGGGCAGAACGAGGTTGTAAAGGTGGCTGAAGCTCTTTAGGTGGGAGGGAGTTTCATAGTGGGCATACTTTGGGTTATTAATTGACTGTTGTGTCTCCAGGCAGTTTCCTGGTGGGTGCAAGTTCTGCTCTGGAGCTTCTAAGCACAGATGAAACTGCCCTGTAGGGAGAGTCTGGTGAAAGAGGTAAAAGGTTATAGTTGCATTTCTAAAGAGCTAAGTAGGAAGTGGGGAACAAGGGGAAATGGGGAAAAGAGAAGAGAAATAATTTTAAAAACTCGTTTTGTTTCTTAGAAAAATGGGTGTACTCGGTTTAGAGTGAGACTCATAGACTGAAGACTTGTCTGAGAGCTGTAACTGCCAGGACTCCCTTTTACATCAGGTAGAATTTTTTCAGATTTTGGGAAACTTTTCCTGTAGGTCCCATTGTGGCAGGCCAGGTCTCACTAACGCAGACCTCCATAACAACCGTTTCAATACGGACTGAGTGGTTAAGTTAAACATTAAAAGCTGAGAGAGCTGGTGCCCTTATACAAAGGCTGGAATGGCACGAAAGCCCACCAAGAGTTTTGCCTGGGCCTTTCCTGGGCCTTGAAGCTTGACGAGATAATGAGGAATTCTTAGTGGGACCCGTTTAGGATTAAACAAGTTTTATTAGGGGCCTGAAGAAACTCCCCAGGCCTCCACAAACAAGTTTATTGGGGGTCTGAAGGAACTCCCCAAACCTCCATGATTTAGCAGGAGACAAGATAAGGGTAATCACCGCAGCACCTGGACCCATTTAGATTAAGTGAATTTATTGAGGCTCCAGAGGAAGGGCTTTAGGACTTAGATCTTAGCTACAGATTAAAAGAAGTTAATCACCTATGTCTTTAGATGAAGGCACACTTATACACAGACGTGTAGCGTAGAAGGTATGTAAGCTCTGGAAAACTTTGTAATTTGAGTTGTTCTGGCGATATTTTCCAGGCCTTCTCCCTGTAACCAATTACAGAAATAAACCCGCTTCCTCCCCGGTTCATCTGTATCTTGTTATTGGGCCACGAGAAATAGCAGCCCGACCCTCAGTTTGGTCCAGGAACAAAATCTCATTCTGTTTTCTCCTCCCTTTATTATCTCTTACCTTCTGAGATAATAAATGTTTCTCCCCTCTCATTGTGCTTCAGAATAATCTGGCAAGACTTAAAAAATACTGAGGTCTACCCCCATCCCACAGGGATTTTGATCCACTTGGTCTGAGGTGAGGTCTAGGCAACTGTATTTTTTTTCTTTTAACTCCAGGTGATTCTAATGGCTGGGTGAATTCAAAAACCACAATAAAAAGTCCGATAAAAAAGGAAACTAGCCATGGCTTAGGCCCTGTGGGCTCCCGGCCTGTCAGCTCCCCTTACCTCACAGCCCTATGAGTGTTCTGGGGTTGACGGCAGAGACTGAGTCCAGGTTCCGGAGTCAGGCCTGTGACCTGCTGGCGTACGGCTTGGGGCCCATCTGTCAACCTCTCTGATCTTTCCATATCAATCTCGTGTGTGGATGACGTCGGTGCCCACCTTCACCTGGCTGTGCTGAAGATAAATAAGAACATTCTTATAAGGTACTTGTAAGTACTTATAAGGCCACGAAAACAGGGAGCTGTTCTCTGTTTGGGGCCTGTCATTACTCCAGCTATCTTCCCCTTTCTTCATATGCCTTCACAACCATCCCTCCCCCCAGAGAAGAAAACCCAGAAGCTCTTCTTTCCTCGCGGCCTTTCCCTCCGTTCCACTCTTCTGACTCTTGAGAATGGAGGGGGGATGATTTGAAGGGGAGCAGAGCGCTTTCTTGCCTAAAGCATTTTCCTTTTATTATAACTTAGTTCTGCCATTAGGGAAAGAAAGGGGGAAATGACCGTAAGCCTTCTGTTCTCCTTGTAATGGAGGGAGGAAGATGGGGGCCCAGAAAGGGAAGCCGAGAGGAAGAACCAACCTCCTCATTAAATTCTGCAGTGTTGCAGGTCTGCCATTCTTGATATCTTATAAGGAAGACATTATTTCTTTCATTTCCTGATGAGGAAACTGAGCCTCAGCGATGCTTAATGAACAACCTCAGCCAGTACACAGGAATCACCTGGGAATTTTGGTAAAGCGCAGATTCTGTTTCAGCAGGTCTGGGTGGAGCCTGAGTGTCTATTGTTCAATTCCCAGGTGATGTCAGTCCTGTGAGTCTGGCAGGGACCACACATTGCGGGGTCAGGCCCTAACACAGCAAGAAAGTGGCTGAAACTTGGGTATGTGTCCAGGCCTGCTTGACTCCAAAGCCCCTGACTTTCTGTTCCAGGATGCTTTATGGCTCTAAGACATTTACCTTCCCTTGGGTCAGTTTGAACCCTTAGAAAGAACCCATTGAAGCCCCATGGATATCTGGAGTTAGTCTGGTCCCAGAGTTTTGCTCCCAAAAGCTTCAGGGCAGAGGGTCTGCTTGGTCAGCTCTAATCATTAGGACATTCTGTGAACACTTGGCCTCTGGTGGGGATAGGATTTGCGGGCACAAATGAAGACTACATGAGAAAAGTGTAGTCTATTCAGAGCTTGCTTTAGCAAGGGAGTCTGCCATGATGACCTGAGTTTTGGCAGAGGCTCATATGCAAGCAGAGGAATGCTGCAGCTTCATAGTGGAAAAAGGGAAGACTTCAGGTATGCCCTGATTGGAAGCTGTTGGCCTGGGGATGCTATAGGCAACAAGTGTGGACTGTGGCTTGTTACAATATCACCCACAGTGATTGTTAAAGTAGAGATCCCTGGGTTGTACTCCAGACCTACTGAATCAGAGCCTTGATCGCTCACTCTCAAGATTGAGAACCTCTGTCACGATCTCAAAGCTTTCAGTGGTTATTAGGTTCCCAGGCTAGCCCACACCTGGGAGTCAGCATCCCTGAATCAGTCTTTACCAAATGTGGTTGATGAAAAGAATTGCTTGAGGAGATGGGGAGAGAAACAGGAACAAGTGCTTTTTAAAAACTCAGACTCAGTCTCAGCTGTAGACGTGTTACTGGGGGGAAGGCCTGGGAATCTGCAAATTATCAAGCAGCTGATTCTGAAGACCAGGCAGCCTGGGAAGCAGCGTCCTAACTGCCTGCTCCCAGCTGGGTTCCAGATAGCACGGCAGCATCCCTGTGCGCATGGGTGCTCCCTGGTGTGTGTTTCTGAGTCAGGGACCTCTTGGGGGCTCAGGTTTGGTCCTTATCATTACTGGGGTTTATTCAGGGGGCGTGCTGGTTTCGCCATATCCCGTCCCCTGGTGTTTCAGTGAAGCTGGCTGTAACATTTGAAGGCTTTGCTTTGTTTTAATCACATCTTTATAATTACCTCTCTGTGGGTTGACAGCTGTTATTAGCATCACCTTGGGTTCTCCTTGAGAATTTTTACATCCTTAAAGTGATCCGGCACTTCTGCAGCTGATGTCAGAAGCCGTTAACTAAACAATCACTTTAAAATGTCACCAGGTTTTGTAAACATAGCCAATCCTGTCCCCTTCCAAAGGAGGGAAAAAAAATTGCTAGATAAATAATTTTCATGAAGGCAATTTGTTTCCCAGGGTCTATATTCTTTTCTGTCTCATCCGCTGGTTTTTACCGCTGTGGGGCCCTGTCTCCAGAAGGAGGCCACGTCTGCTCCTGCCAGTTTTCATCTGGAAGCCCACTTCAGGGTTCGTGGCAATGAGAAGCAAAGATTTTTGGAAGATATTTTTCTCTTTTTCTTAATGCTGGCAGCAGTTCGTGTGTGTGTGTTTGTGTGTGTGTGGCTGGAAAATGACGGGAGTGGTCGAGGTTCTCAGAGGGAATTTAAAAACTCTTGGAGACCTTGTTTTGAGTTTTCATCCAAGCTAGTTTGAGGAATGGCTAGAATTTCAGCTGAACTTTGGTGAGATATGAAAAGTAATTTCCTGGGCTAGGTGTGGCAGCTCACATCTGTAATCCCAGCACTTTGAGAGGCTGAGGTGGGAGGATTGCTTGAGTCTGGGAGTTTGAGACCAGCCTGGGCAACACAGCAAGACCCCATCTCTACATAAAATTAAAAAAATCGTAACTGGGCATGGTGGTGCATGCCTGTAGTCCCAGCTAATCAGGAGACTGAGCTTACGAGTTCGAGGCTGCAGTGAACTACAGTGAGCTATGATTGTGTCACTTCACTCCAGCCTGGGCAACACTGAGTGAGACCCTGTATCTTTAAAAAGAAAAATAATTTCCTATTTGTAAATGTTGGAGAAAATGGAGAATTTCTTCCATAGAAAGGTATGCTGTCTCCTTCCAGTACTGCCTCTCTGGAATAATCTAGATCCTGCTTTCCAGGTATCAGGAGGAAGGCTGGCCAGGGTAAGAGGCCTGCTCTGCCCTCACTGGCAATGTGTCTTTGGAGTGAAATATTTTTCTCATGTGTAAAAGGTATTGAAAAAACATTTGCTTTGTCCATCTCAGAGTCTTTTTTCCCCTAAAGATTTAATGAAACAATGTAGATAATCGCATTTTGAAAAAGTAGAGCGTTACATACAAAGAAAGGTAGGATTGTTATTAACTGGAGGGAGCCTCATCCCACACTGCATGCAAAGCCTGCTGTTGAGCAGTGTTCAGAGTAATTGCTGGCCATCTATCTGACTGACTGACAGCCTCATGACTCAACATGGGAAAGACGAGAGATTCAGAGGCTTAATTTGTTTTTTTCCATGTGGTATATTTGACATATGTACTTGCGATTGCAAGCAAATGTTGTGAAGTCTTTTCATTTTGAAAGACATGAAAACCTTCAAAGAAGGAAGTCAATTCTTGCTGAGTTTGACAGCTGTTTTTAAGTTTCTCCAAAGATCAAAGCGCAGCTCAGAAATGAGGGGGAAATGATACTGGCTTCTTTTCTCAATCGGGATATTAAAGTGCGGAGGCAGCAGAGATGAACATTAAAGACCAAAATGGCCAGGATTATGAGTTCCGTTCCCCAAGATGGCTCAAAAAGATGCCTTAGAAAAGACACGTTTGCCCCTGTCGTGCAGATGGTGGGATAAGTAGGCTGACATTATCACTGCTTTGCAGGTGAAGATACGGGCCCAGAGATGCCGGGTCATAGAGCCAGGGAATGGAGGTGTCACGACTCAGGCTCTGGTGTTGTAAATCCAACCCTCAGGAGCATGATACTCTCTGGTTCCTGAGAATGAGTGGCCCATTTTCCATACCCCTTGTTTCTTTCCCCTCCTGCTCGCTTCCTCCTCTTTTTCTTTTTCCTCCAGTTTAGGCCAATCATCTTTATCTGTGGGCATTAACTGAGCCCCGCCAGTGCTATCACTCCAGCCAAAACCGATTGCTGCCTCCTGTGCTAGACTTCAAGGGTGTCTGATATGACAGCATTCAGAAGCAGGTGACTAGGTCAGTGGAATCCTAGAGCCACCTGATGCAGGGCCCACGGACTATTCACAAAGTTACTTTCTGAAGTCCAGGAGTGCAATCAAGCCTGCAGTGTCCAGGGTCCTCCATAAAATTGAATTAGAGTGCTCAGTGAATTAACTGTTTGCTCCTCCTCTTGTGCAATGCATTTTTAATAACATTTCATAAAAATGTCTGGATGGATTGATGGAGCTTTATTTAAACCTCAGGTAGGCACGGGGAGTAGACAATAGTGCAGTATAACATGTTCTGTTAATACAGGCCCAGAACACGTGTACTTTATGGCAGTTCAACTGAATCTTTGATGTGGGGCTACTTAAAAATATATTACCTTTGAAAAGACTTCCTTTGAAAGATAGAGTGGGTGCTTTAGCAGCCTGCAAGCCGTCAACCAGATGATCAATGGACAAACACGTCAGCACTTATAATTCACTGCAGCGGCTCCTCTGATACATGCAAACCACTGGTTTATTTCAGAAAAAGAATGTATTTCTCAAAATCCCTTTCATTCACATTGTAAGGTTTATGAGGCAAGTCTTGTCAATCCTAGGCCCTTCACAGTGAAAGAAAAGTCTCCTTGGTCTGTGTGCCCTGTGTTTCCTTTCAACATGGATTATTTTAGGCTCTGAACTGGGCATACGATGTGAGGAAGGAAGATAGATACTGCTTAGAGTCAATGGCAGCTCGGACCGCAGCTGCGGAGGGAGGTTGTATGTCATCTTGAAGATTGTGTTTATACTTGCAAAAAACTATCACTGTTCTGCCAGAAAATGATGTTTACTTTCTTTTTTTTTTTTTCCTCCATGAATTCTTTTGATGGAAGCAGAAAATTGTGGGTTTTTTCCCCATGGGGTGGAGCTGTTTACAGTGTCATTAAAGTGTTGGGTAAGGGGCTAGGCTCAGTACCTCCCTCTCCGCAGCTCTGGGGTCTCCATGGTCGGGAGGATGAAAGCTGTGCTCCTCCGGGGTGGAGCTGGCCCGAGTAAGAAGATGGGTATGACGTGCACCCCTTAGATGGATCTGTGGTGGGTTCCTCCTCCTCTGTATCCCTGACGGTTCTTGGTTTCTAACTCTATGAAGAAAAAGTGTAGATTCCTGCCATGCATGCTCACGGAAAGCACGGTTGTTCATTCGGGACCCCTCCTGTGTGTTCTCCATGACACTGACCCCTTCAGTGGTGGAATACTCTGCCTGGCTCCTTGCTGCCCCCGCTAGCTTGCACGGCCACCGCAGGGGGCACCTGGCCACCCTTTCCACTTTCTACCCTGCCCTGGATTTGTAAGATGAGGCCCTTTATGGAAGGAGGCCTGGGCTGGAGACTCAGCCTTGCTTCCCCTCACTGCTGGTCTGGCTCCACTTCATATCCTGGTTCCAGTAACTAAAATGTTTCTAATTCCTGTGGTTACACCCCCTCATGGTATCCCAGTTTCACCCACTGTGTCCCATTCCAGCCTCCCTGCAGCTGGGGAACAGCTTTGTTTCCTCAGACCTCCAGGAATCCTGCCCCTAAATCCTAGCTCAGGCAGGGCCCACTTTCTGAGCAGTCCCACCTGAAGCCACTTACCTGTGCGCTAACCTCAAAGGCTGCTCACACTGTATGTCTCCTCACTCAGCTCAGTGCCCAGCTTTCCTAAGGCTCACCCCATGGTCACCCAGTGGTCTGCCCAACCATTTAGGGAGAATGCCCAGATATCTGTCGGGCAAGTTTCCTGAGCCTGGTCCATTCTCATGTGTTTACCTCGGCCCCTGCCCTGCCTGGGTGGCTGGGCCTCCCTCATTGCCTGCAGCCCAGGCAGCTCCTAAGTGTCCACCCAGCAGTGGGTGTGGCTTGGCTCTAGAATCGCTGGCCTGGGCACTGCCTGAGCACTTCTCTGAGATGAGGGCGACAATAGGAGCAAACGTGAGCAGAGAGCTGCGTGTGCATTTCCAGCAGAGGGGCGGGTTGTGGCCCCTCTTGGTAGTTTAATCAGCTGTTCTTTGGGTGCCTTTGAATAATAACTGGACAAGTCAAGGTGGGATTCATTTACTCAGTCATAGCCTCTCTCTGGGGGAGGTAGCTGGAGTCCCTAGGGACACAGTTTCACAAGCTTTTGAGCCCACAATCTCAGCAAGAATGAGTTTGAGGTCTGTAATTTCTCCAAACCTTAAAAATCAGCTTTGCAGCAGATCTGGAGGATCGTCCCTTAGCTGTACCGCAGTGGGTAAGAATTCTTGTCTTTTGCCAACCCATTGAGCCGGCATTGAATCACCCAGTTACTGCAAAATCCTTTCTAAACAGAACATACACCACAGCCTCCAATGGAAACATTCCAAGATTGGCAGCAAATATCTAGCTCATTGGCAGAAGCAGGTTTTTGGCATGAACAACTGTTTTTCACTTTGATTTCAACTCCAGCAGAAGTTCTTGCAAGATGACCTGGGAATAAAGTTGGCCAAGAAGCCTCTGAGGGGAGATCGGCGTGTGGGTGCGTATGCCTTACCCACGCTATCTTCTGTGCTGCAGCGCCCACGGCATGTAGAGAATGGGCTGCCTTGTTTGGGAGGCTTAGTTTACCCTATTCAGTCGAGAAGCACGTAATGCGTAGGGCAGTGAGAGCATTTGCTACACGCTTAGGCCGAGAGGCAGCGTGGCTGGTATTGTGAGCTTTCAGCTTTGGGTTTAAAGCACTGAAACTGAGCTTGGGAAGGAGGAGAGGACAGAGGACAGGTGGGGCTGTGTGTTTTAATCCCAGCTCACTCAGCCTTCTCATTTTGGGAGCCACGCGCTTCTAAACAAAGCTCTCAATAGGGGCTTCAATGCTGTGCCACGACTTAACCTTACAACAAAGAAGCTTTCCGACCATTTGCGCACCCATGTCTGCTTTAGGCAGGTGGAGTGACGCAATACTTATGGGCAATGGAATGTAATAAAAAGAGCAGAGAGATTCTAGCACCAGACTCATCTGTGCAAAATTTTGCTCTATTCTCTTCTTAGCTGTATGACCTTGAGCAAAACACTTGAGGGGGCCTCTCCCCACACCTTCGGTTTTCATGTGCGCAAAACTGGAGAATGCTGTCTGCTTCATTCACCGTTGTGAGGCTTCAGTGATCTCAAGGAACCAACCCAGTTAAAACCCTATCAAGCATGCAACAAATACATTCTCTACTCCCCACCCCACCCCAAAATTAAGGCCAGCACTTGAAGGATTAAATACTGTCATTGTGGGGTCTAAAGTTCTGGTTAACCTTTGAACCCCAAGGCAGAGCAGGATCTGGGACTGAAAACGGCGCTTGTTTAAAATTCAGCAGACCCGCTGGGCAGTGCACCTTCCAGGCCTTTCCAGGACACCTCGGTAGGAGTTTGGTTTGCCCACCATCTCTGGGTCAGGCGGGACACTTGGCTGTCACACTTGGCCTTCTGGGGTGACTGCATGAGTGTGGCCCCCTTGTCAGCCTGTCAGGACACCTCCTCTTGCTGGGGCTGCGCCTCTGGCTGGGATTTGTCCTGGATGTGGCCGGCGCGAGGCTCTGGTTGCAGCCCGTGGCCCAGCACACAGAACTCTGGGGGAGATGCACGCCTGCTGCTGCCCTGCAGTTCAGGGGAAGAGGGGCTGCTCCCCGGCTCTGTGTCCTTCTTAGTGCTCTCCTCGCTGCTGCTGCCGAGAGAAAGGACAAATGCAGGTCAGACACTCCTCCTCTGCTGCTCCTTCCTGCCCCACCCCTGTCCTCCATTATCCCTTTCTGTCCCACCCCAGCCCTCTCCCACAATTGTGCCTGTTCACTCTGGGGGCCAGGCCTCTGCCCTCTGTACCAGGCTTGCCAGGCTGGTGCCGCCCTTGCCGTGTGCCTGCAGGGGTGGGCGCTGCGGGAGCTGGGGTGACAGGCTGAGTCTTGTTCTTTCCCCTGAAGCCCTGGATCCTGCTGCTCTGAACAAAGCAACTCCCTCAGAAGCTCTGGGAGCTGGGCCTTAATTTTGTTTTTGTTTTTAAAGCACTTCTTGTTTAATAAGGGCTAGGCTTAGCCAGTTGAATTAAAGATAACAACAACAAGGAAAAAAACCGGCTTCGCGCAGCTGCCACCCTTTTCCTGAATTGAGAAAAATGCAAACAGCTTGGCCCAGCCCAGGCCCCGCATTTGGCTGGAACAGAGCTTCTCAGCTGCGGACTGACACAGCTAAGGGGGACTTTGCATGGGGAGGGGACCCCCACAGGAGCCTGAGTGGGATTTGGCATGCCTTAGGAGTGCAGAATGGAGGGTGGCCCTGAGCATGGAGCAAGCTTCTGCTAGCAGGGGACCCACCCAGGAAGCCACACTGGCCATCTGCTGGCAGGACAGCCTGAGGCTTCCCAGAGTGGGGATTAGAGGCTAGCTGCCTGGGTTCGAGTCCTGACTCTCCGACTTATTAGTTCACCCCTCTGAGTCTGTTTCCTTCCGTATAAAATGGAAGTAATAGGCTGGGCGTGGTGGCTCATGCCTGTAATCCCAGAACTTTGGGAGGCTGAGGAGGGTGGATCACCTGGGGTCAGCGGTTCGAGACCAGCCTGGCTAACATGGTGAAACCACATCTCTACTAAAAATACCAAAAATTAGCCGGGCATAGTGGCAGATGCCTGTAATCCCAGCTACTCAGGAGGCTGAGATAGGAGAATCGCTTGAACCCAGGAGGCGGAGGTTGCAGTGAGCCGAGATTGCGCCATGGCACTCCAGCCTCTTGGGCAACAAGTGTGAAACTCCGTCTTAAAAAAAAAAAAAAAAAAGTAATAATAGTATGCAGCTCATCAGGCACTCGTAGGTATCAATATTGGGTGAAGCATGGAAGACCCTTGGTGTGCTGTTGTATTAATAGCGTAAGTGCCCCAGAGGTGGGTAGCGATACTATGGAGCTGCATTGTTGAATGAATAGGAAGTCGCACTAGGAAAGGACTCTAGGGACCACGCCATCCTACTACAGGGACTATGAGGCCTTGGTCAGAGCTCTCAGTCAGTTGCCTCAGGGCCAGGACAGGACCCCAGTTCCGCACATGCACAGGTAAGAAGGCATCTCTCTGCTTGCGACAGCACATTCTTGCCTGATCTGTGAGCTTTATTGTGCAACATGCTCAGCTCTGTGAGGTTAGGCTTACATGGGATGCCAAACCACTGGAGAATATGTTTGCATTTGGATCTGAACACGATCGAGGTGGGTGTTAGGAGTTGTGGGTAAGTGTGGTGGGCGCTTAGACCAGCACACAGCTATGGTTGTCAGACAGGAAGGAACCCAACTCACTGTGCCTTGGAGCCAATCTCATCTGTGTTGGCCTCCGGCCCCATCACAGGTCCCTACAGGAGTTCAGGGCCCAGGGGCCACTGGGCTTCTGATCCAGGAGACTGAGTAAAGGTGGCAGAGCGTGCAGGCCTGGGCAGTCCAGGCCAGGCAAAGGCTGAAAGCACCACATTGAGGGGAGAAAGTCTGGAGCCTTCTCGAATGCACACAGTGCCCCAACATCCAGAGACCTAGAGGCTGGAACCCCCACTGGGGGATTTGGCACATAAATAACAGTTGCAGCTCAGTCATTGAGCTTCCTGGGTAAGCCTCCAAGGGCTGTTCCCAATCCCCAGGGCCCCAAGATCGGGAGATACAAACATCATCCATTTTCTAAAAAGGGGTTCCTGCCTCGCACAGGGTGACTGGAAGGGCAGGCTGGTTCAGCTTGCAGGCCTGCCTCAGCTGCAAGACATCATGGGTGTGGTTGTGTCCCTGCATGTCGCTGCTTGGGGAAACAGCCCTTTCTGAGCAGCCTCTGGCTCCCTGGCACTGGCTTGTTGAATGATCTTGGGGAAATCATGCCTAGTCCCTGGTGGTGTTTCCCCATATGCAGGATAGCAGAAAAAAAAAAGCTTGCTATTCACAGGGTGGCAAAGGCCTGACGCGCTTACAGCAGGTGCGCTTCTGCTCCCGGATGCCAACTTTATACCTGGGGGCGGGGGTGCTGGGGAATGAGCACTTTCCCATCACATGTTCACAGTGTGGGAAGGCTTAGAGCTATGTGGTGTCGTGAGAGGCAGGGGAATGGTTGCAAGTCATTATATAACCTTCCACGTGACCTTGGGAAGCCCTCCTGTTTATGAACCCTCTCTCTCTCCCTCTCTCTTTAAATTCTTCTTGAGATGGAGTTTTGCTCTGTCACTTAAGCTGGAGCCCAATGGCGTGATCTTGGCTCACTGTAACTGCTGCCTCCCAGGTTCAAGCAATTCTTGTGTCTCAGCCTCCTGAGTAGCTGGGATTACAGGCACGTGTCACCATGCCCTGCTAATTTTTGTATTTTTATAGTAGGGAAGGGGTTTTACCATGTTGGCCAGGCTGGTCTCGAACTCCTGACCTCAGGTGATCTACCCACCTCAGCCTCCTAAATTTCTGGGATTACATGCGTGAGCCACCGCGCCCGGACATCCTCTCTCTTTCAAGCCACTGTTACCTCCCCACCACCCCTGCCCCAAGTGTTGAGATTCAGGACATAAAACAACCTTTTAGCTGCCCTGTTCTGAGGAGAAGCCTGAAGAAGGGCATTATTTTCTTCTTGAACAATTTTATGTTACTTTATTATTGCTCCTGCTGTTTTAAAATGTTAGTGTTTTTAATTAATGCCATTTTATTGTCCCTGTTCTCTCAAGCTCTTCTCCTGAAGGGCACAGTTTTAGAAATCTAATAACTGAGTAAGTGGCTTGAATGAGGAATAATGCATTAACATTTATAGAGGTTCTTAGATGAAAACCACTGTACTGTAGGA
The DNA here is from genome assembly GCF_003255815.1 of Theropithecus gelada. Taxonomy (NCBI): domain Eukaryota; kingdom Metazoa; phylum Chordata; class Mammalia; order Primates; family Cercopithecidae; genus Theropithecus; species Theropithecus gelada. The sequence goes on from NC_037681.1 coordinate 49,450,251, forward strand.
AGCTCATTTTAGATTTAAGAAAAGAGCAATGTTACATTAAGATTCTTGCAAAAATAATCAATATTTCATTTCTTTCAAGTGGCTGGGGAAGTTTAACTGTAATAATGCACAACTTTCCCGAGATAATATCTTTATTTAAAATTGACTGCCGAGTACTTTGTAAAAAATTACCATTTGTGCCTGGACAGATTGTGAAGTCTGCAACACATATCACTCTGGCAGAAATTAACTGCTGATTTACACAGTCGTGGGCTATGCAAAGATAGCAAGGACCAGTGTCAGTTGAGCTTTGTCTGATCTGATATCAAGACACATTGATAAGAGTTCTTCTCTAATAGACCTCAGAATTTTTTTTTGTTATTGTTTCTACGCCAGTTTGGGTAAAGGCACATTTCCCTGTGTATTCTGTAAAATAACCACTTGAGCATATGAGTTCTTCTTTCAGTGCCCAGCAATGGCTACACTTTGACTCATGCCCCATTGCGGCTGCATGTCCGGGCCTGTCTGTGCGGCTGGGCCAATGACATGCACATCTGTTGCCCTGATGAGAAAGGCACACTTGGAACTCAGTCTGCCCGGGGAAGAGGTAGCAGCCCCACCCCTGGATTCTGGCACTCAGCACTCATGAAGACTCTTGTTCTCACTCTACAAACTTTTGAAGTTAGAGGAGAAGTGGAGCCATGTCCCTGGGGATATGGGAAGCCACACATTTATATTCCACGCCTCCAGGACTAGCCATTCTCAAAGTGTGGTCTGGGGGCCCCTGGTTATTCCTGAGACACTTATAGGGGGCCCATGACGTCAAAACTATTTTCATCCTAATACTAAGATGTCACTTCTCCTTCTCACTCATTCTCTTGTGAATGTAGGGTGGAGATACCAGCATCTACATGAGGTGTGAGATCCCAACAGGTTGACGATGGAAGCAGAGCTGTGAATCCAGTCATTTTATATGAAGCCAGATGCTAAAAAGATTTGAAAAAATGTACAACAGTGCTATTCTTTTCCCTAAATTTTTTGTTGTTGTAGAAGATACTCTTTTCATAAAGACACATGCATGCAAATGTTCATTGTAGCACTATTCATAATAGCAAAGACATGGAATCAACCCAAATGCCCATCAATGACAGACTGGATAAAGAAAATGTAATACATGTATATACCATGGAGTATACTATACAGCCATAACAAAGAACAAGATCATGTCTTTTGCAGGAACATGGATGGCGCTAGAGGTCATTAATTATCCTTAGCAAACTAACCAAATACTGCATGTTCTTATAGGTGGGAGCTAAATGATGAGAACTCATGAGCACAAAGAGGGGAACAGTAGACACTGGGGCCTACTTGAGGGTGGAGGGTGGGAGGAGGGAGAGGAGCAGAAAAAATAACTATTGGGTATTAGTACCTGGATGATGAAATTATCTGTACAATAAACCCCTGTGACACAAGTTTACCTACATCACAAACCTGCACATGTACCTATGAACCTAAAATAAAAGCTTTAAAAAAACTAGACAAAAGAAAATACACACTTTTTATAAGAGTATATTATTTGTGTTAACATATATTTTTTAAAAAAATAATATTTTACATATTTCTCAGTTTTAACTTCCAATACAGTAAACATTGATAGATACAGCCTCCACACACAAAGGCTCTTTTGGGCTTTTAATAACGTTAAAGGGTTTAAAGGAGTCCTGGGACCAAATAGTTTGAGAACCTCCCAACTAGATGCTGGTCTCCTGCGGGGAACCAGAAACAAGGGGAGCCAGTGAGCCAGCCATAGGGGCAAGCCTTTTCATCTCAGCTTCCCCAGCTGTAAAACACGGGTTGTGTGGGGTTGAACTAACTTGAGTGTTTTGAACTTTATTATTTTTTTGAGGTATATATTTTAAGTTCTGGGATACATGTGCAGAACGTGCAGGTTTGTTACATAGATATACATGTTTCATGGTGGTTTGTTGCACCTATCAACCCATCATCTAGGTTTTAAGCCCTGCATGCATTAGGTATTTGTCTTAATGCTCTCCCTCCCCTTGTTCCCTACCCCCCGACAGGCCCCGGTGTGTGCGCCTTTCCTGTCCATGTGTTCTCATTTGAACTTGATTTTTTTAATACAGCAGGGCCTCTTTTCAATTAAAATCTTTCTTAGGAAGCTGGAATGTGTAACAGATAAGAGCCCAGTAACTCAAGGTTGGAGAGTAGGGGAGCTGGAACTGCCCCCTATACCTCTTTTTCCCAACTGCCTCTTCCCTTTGAGCACAGTTTGAAAACTACTGGGACCCAGAAGATCCTGAGGCCCATGCGCTCTGTTCCTCTCTATTCCAAGCCGCTGAAGGGCAGTGACCCCAGGACACTCCTTACCTGCTTTGGCTGAGCTGGGATTCACAAGAGGTGCTGGTGGGGTTCAAGATGGGAGGCTGCGGTCGGGCACCCGGCTGGCGGTCAGAAGCTGTCCTCCTGAGGAAAGGCAGAGGGTTGAGGGCACACAGAGCCGCTCTCCGCTGTGAGTCTGCTCGCAGCCAAGGCCCTGAGCTGTTCCTCCAGCATCCTGCTGGGTTCCCGAGAGGGCCTCCAGCCTCTGGTGGCAGCGATGGTGGGGTCAGTGGGTGGGTTGTTGAGAGCGGCGGTTTAGCTTCAAACAGAGAGGAGGTAGCTGGGCAGAATATGGAATGTGTGTTCCCAGACACTTTGGCTATGACTGCTTGGCTGTCTTCAGAGTCTCTTGTTTCCTTGTGCCCCTGAGAAGGGGACACTGGGGGTGACGGGGAGGGAATCGAGGAAGGGGGGCTTGCTTCTGGGTGCTGGGTTGGAGGGCCAGAGACGTTGCACTGAGCGGGTGCACTCTCGGGGGGAGGGCTGGGCAGCTTGGGCTGGTGCGATGGGGAAGTTCGCTGCTTTGTGGTTGGAGGGCTTAGCACCCTGGGGCTCACGGGTGGGCTGGGAGCTCCAGGGCTGAGTGGTGGACTGGGGGGCATCTGCACGGCAGAGGGGCTTGACTGGGCAGGTCTGTACGAGGAGGGCAGGCTCCGGCGCCTCTTGTCTGCTTGGGGCACCCAGTGTGTCCTCGTGGGAGAGGCCTTTCTGCCCACCGCGGGGCTTCTCTCTCGGCTCTGCCTCGGTCTGGCCAGGCTGGATTCTGAGGTCCTGTTTTGTCCAGATGGAGGGCTGGAGTGGTGCCAGGTAATGGCTTTCCGGGGCTGCCTGTAGAGGCTGGCGGCCTTCTCTGCCTGACTCCAAGTCCCACCCTTCACCTCTGGGCTTTGGCTGGTGGCTGGTGGGCGGCTCAGGTCCAGGACTGGCTTCCTGGGCTGGCAGCTGCTCCTGCCACTCCCTGGCCCTGTGCTGCGAGGCTTGGTGGGGTTGGCGGTGCTCTTGCTGGGCAGCAAGTCCAGGGGGCTCACAGAGGCCCTCAGCTTTGGGGAAGCCCAAGTTCTCCTGGTGGGGCCAGCCTCTCCCGGCCCTGGCTCCTGGGTTTCCTCGGGGGAGCTCTCTGTGGACTTGCTGCTTTCTGGAGACTCCAGAGAAGCGAATGATTTGTCCATCAGGACTTCCAGGGGCGGTGGAGGGAGGTGCTCGGGGTTCCCTTCCATTTCACAGCTGAGCTCCTCACTCTTGGCTGCTTCTGCTTTGGGCAGAGGGGGAAAGATAGGTGCTAAGGGCTTCCAGCCTATGCCCATTTTGAGAGGTTCTCTGCCTGATGCTGGAGAAATTTGGGACTTCGGATACAAAGGGGCAAGGCCCCTGTACATGGGAAGTCTCGGCGGCATGATGCAATTCCTGAGGCAGGGACTTGCCCCAGAGTCCTTAGAGTCCCCCAGTGTCCTCAGACTGTCTGTGGGACTGAAAGTTTCAATAAGCTTCTTGACGGATGTTCTGGTGGGACAGCCCCTGACATTCCAGTCTGTGGCCTCGGCAGCCTCACTGACATCTCCTGATGGGATGGCATTTGGAAGCTTCTCAGCTTTGCCCTGTTCGTCCTCAGGATGGGGACTGCATTTCTGCAAGATGCTCTTGTCCTGACTAGGCAAAATACTGAAGTTCTTGGTGAGGGATGCCTTGAGCCTGCTGGTGGTGTTGCTTGGACTGACCTTGCAGGTGCCATTGGGCCACACGGCTGCTGCTCTGGGCTGCAGAATCTGCTCCTGGCTCTGCTCCTGCCCTTTGGCACCCAGGGCATAAAATGCCTCCAGCTTCTGACTGAGGTCCCTCTGGACCCTTCGCAGCTCCTGAAGGGTGGGGTCCTCCACGTGACTCTGGAGACATGACTCTGACTGGGACCTCCTCTGCCTCTCAGGGGCCCTCCTGCTGCCACTGATGGTGCTAGGTCTTGGGGGGACCACTATCCTCCCCTCCTCCTCCTCAGACCAATCCTGGTGCCCAGAGGGCACAGGGACAAACTTGATCCTTTCGCTGATTGCTTCCTTCATCTTCAGAATCATTTCCTGGGCCTGGAGGCTCCTAAGCCTCCTGGTGCGGGCCTGAAATGGGCTTTCCCGGTCAGCAGGTGAAGATCGTGGCCTTGAATGTGGAGTTTGTTCCTGCCAGACACACAGACTCATGCTGCTCATTTCGTCTTCCTCCTCTGGGCTGCTGTCCTCGCTGTCACTAAGAGATGGAGCGTCCATCAGCCTGGAGGTTTTGGAAAGATGTGGTTCTACAGAGACCCCAATCCCAAAGGAATCACATGGGGTGCTTGTCCCCAGCTTCAAAGGCGGGGAGGTGATATTTTCTGGGTTTGTACTGGAGAGGCATGGGCTCCTTGCTTCATCCTGTGCTTGTGGCTGAACCTTTGCCATAGGAGCCCCTGAGAGCAGGCAGTCCTGGGGTCTGTCTGAACCCATACAGAATGGACTTTGCTGCCAGGCATGTCCGGACTGCCTAGCTTCTGTGTGGGGTGAAGTCACCGACTTCCATTCTTCAGGCTCTGGTGCAAGGTCCCAGCTGGTTTGCTTGCCCAGCTTGTCCACCGACTGCACAGACTCATTGTCAGCACCAATGCCACTGTCCTCAGAGCATAAGGGGAGACCCTGCACCCCAGCATCACCACGGCCACTTGCCAGGCTCTGTAGCTGCCCCAGAGTCCCCAGGAGGCTTTCATCCACGTTCCTTTTTGCGCTCAGCTTGTTTTCCAAGTGGGTTGCAGTGGAGTGGAGGTAGCTGCTGGAGCCCTCCAGGAAGTTGTTGGTGAGCAAGGCCACTGTGCCATTGAGCACCTGCAGTTTGCTGACTGTGTACTGCAGCAGCTGTTGCAGGAGATCTGGTTGTTCCTGGGGCTCTCTTTTCTTCAAAGGCCAAGCCAGATCCTCCCTAACTTCCTGCAGGAGTACTTCTCCATCTTTGGAGATCTCCCCCAAAAGCTGGCTGATCTCCTCAAAGCACAGCAGCAGGAAGCTGACCATGGGCTGCAGCAGCTCCCGGGTCTGCGTGGCCTGATGGATGATGCACAGAATTGCTTCATATTTGGAGAGGCTGGAGTGGAGATAGGTGTAAGCGTGCTGGTGGGCCTTTACCAGGGGCTCCGGGAAGTCCACTTTGCCTTCAGACTCATGAGCAGGGTGGATGGTTTGGTAGCAATGGCTCTGTTTGCTTGACGTGTGACATTTTTGTGTCCTTTTCCATTTGGAAGTGTCTTGGGTACTACTTTCCTGACTCTCATCTCCAGAAAAGTCTGCCCCTTGTGATCCATGGGAACCCTCTGTCTTGAACAGAATGTCCTTAGCCATGTGGCTTTGTGATTTGTTCAGCTGGGATGAAGAGGTTTTGGTTCCTGAGATCAGTCCTTCCATATCTTTCCTTTTGCCTGAAGCAGGATCTCCCATAAGCTGACAAAGACCTTTAGCTGTGGTTTGGTTCCTCCTGGAACTTGGCTGCTCCTCTGCCAGGCCCTCCCCAGCGTCATAGCAGGTGGAGTTTTTAACCAGCAAAGGGATGGAACCTCTTTCACTTCCGCCCTGACATCCTGGCCGAATTGCTTTGGGCTTTTTCAAGAACTGAATGCCACTCTTTGCAACGCTGTTTACGATGTCACTGTGTGAAGGTGTACACCCCATGATTTCAGCTTGTAGTCATCTTCCACCCACAACCTTCACAATTTTCCAAGAATCATGTTGAAATAGGAACAAAAGGCAATCTTACTAGTCCATCCAGGCAATTTTCAGGCCAGAATCCTTTGAAGTCCATGGTACAATATCCTAAACTTGGAACCAGCTTTCTTTATTTTCTTGGTCCAAATGTGAAGAGGGAGTGGTACCTGTCGTCCTGTTGTTGTTCTAAGTTTGGAACCCTGTGCTGTTAGTGAGCAGCAGGACAATTCTGAAGGCCCCCAGTCTGGTGGATTACGGGCCTGTGTTTTGCTCGCGTCCTGACAGATGTGGATAGCAAGTGCAGTTTAAGCCTATTAGGTTAATCATGCCCTAGCCAGTCAGCACTCAACAGTGTGTTCTAATATAGAACTTCTCAGCATTTACTATCTTGGGAAGCGGATTATTTTTGCACGTGCTCATGCTTTTAATTCTGTTCAGACGCCTGCCATATGAAACCTAGAGAAATGAGCCATAATTGCAAAAGGCTCTGGAAGGGATGCATTTGTGGAAGAGAAGAAGAGGGCTCGTTGATTGCAGGCCCTGGAAGAGAAGTGACCTTCACGGATTAATAAGGGCAAACCAGCCAAGTGTGCTCCAATCTGTTGTTATCAAGAAGACCCCAAAACATAATAGACAATAATTGAAGTAACGTGTTGTTGTTTGTGTGGCTTATAAAAACCCCAGGACTCTAGTGATAGAGAATGTCTCTAAATAAGATAGTGAATGAAGAAGGCAAGATTGCTTCCCTTTGCATTAGAAAATTGAGTTTGGTAGCAGAAAAGCTATCCCCCCAGTTTGGATGGGGACAGCAGGAAAAGTCACTGCCGTGTAAAGCTCAAGGCCGGTCACTACGCTCAGGAAGGCAATGCTTTCATGGGAAGAGGCTTTTTATTCAACCTTCTTCATAGGAAAACAAGCTAAAACTGGGCAGTGGAGAGCCATTTCGTTATTAGGAGGATAACTCAAGGGGAAGCCCATCTTTCTGCTCAAGCTGAGCATCGGGCTCCTGCCTGTGGCTAAGGGTAGCAGCTGCCCATTGAAAAACTCATTTTAAACTTTATTTGCTGTCAGTAAAATCTAGAACAAGGGCTTGGCCTAGAGAGACTAGAGTTTGGATCCTGACTCTTTCTCCTGTTAGTTGGGGAAACTTCTGAAAGTTTTTAAAGTTCCCTGAGGCAGAGCTCATCTTTGAAATGAGGACCATGGTACTTACTTCACAGAGCCACTGTGGGGATTGTCAATTAATACTTGGTAAGTGCTTGACCCAGTGCTTGACCCACGGTAGGTATTCAAAAACATGCAGTTTCAGCCAGGTGTGGTGACTCAACACCTACAAATCTCAGCACTTTGGAAGGTTGAGGCGAGCTGATCATTTGAGCTCAGGAGTTTGAGACCAGTCTGGGCAACATGGTGAGACTGTCTCTACTAAAAAATACAAAAAATTAGCTGGGGATGCTGGCACACACCTGTAATCTCAGCTACTCGGGAGGCCGAGGTGGGAGAATCACCTGAGCCCAGGAAGTTGAGGCTGCAGTGAGCCATAATAGTGCTACTGTAAGCCAGTCTGGACTTCGGAAGTGAGGCCGTGTCTTTAAAAAAAAAAAAAAAAAAAGTTTCTTACTCTTTTCCCCTGGAAGCTAGGGCGCTTATAATAATGAAAGCCATAAGAATTTCATTGGTTTGCATTGGTTTATTCCTGAATGGTCTGGAGATAATTGCCTGTGATGCACTTAGAGCCCTCTGAATCTGGTGCTCTTTTTGCCCCCCACCCCCACCCTGTGCTCAATCCACTGCTGCCCCAGGAGTTTTCTAAGGCCTCATTGTTTAATTTCTCTGCTCTCAAACACAATGATTCCCACTGTCTGCAGGAAGAAGAGGGGCTTTTATTTAACTGTTTCCTATTTTTGGGCATCTAGGTTGTTGCCAATTTTGAAATTTTCCAAATAGAAAAACATTGCATTGAGCATCTCTGAGCATCCCCCTGAAGTTGCTGAGATTGGAGTTGCTATTCTGGCTTCCCGGTCTTCATTTTTTTCCTGCTTAACTCCATACAACCAACAAAAACAACCCTGTGGGTGTCAGGATGTCTTCGAAACAGGCAGGACTTAGAGCTGCCTCTCGTGCTAGCTGGAGACTGGCCACTGGGGCCGTGTGCAGCGCCTGCTGCCTATCGCAGCCCAATGCCCCAGAGTGCATCATTAATAAACTTCCCTGATCTGTTTATCTGAAGCAGAACTCAGGGGAAACACAAAGCCGAATCAGCGCCTGCAGGCGAGCTGCGTTAGGCATCAAGACGGTGCTTCATTTGTCACAGCGCTGGGCTGGCCTGGTAAACAAGGGTGCCACGTGGGAAGGCTTTCTTTTCCCTTCGGGTCATCCATTTAACAGAGTGAAAAGCTCATCTGGAGGACGCTTTATGTAAATTCTTCTCCTCTCGGGATTTGGGCCCCTGCTTGACTCATCTTTGTGAAAAACTTTGATCTAAGTGATTAAAATTATTTCCAAACCAGTGATCAAAATCAAAGTGTTTGCCTGGAGGATTGGCTGTCACATAGCTCTGTACCTTACATATGAGTTTCCTTGACTATTCCAAATAATTTAGGAAGCTCTTTATTCATTGCCATTCATTTTTCATTAAGACCAACTTTTGTTTTTCTTTCTTTCTTAAACTGGATTTGCTTCAAATGAAAATTATTTTGAGTGGGCATATAAAAGTACAACTATTTTGGAAAACTGATATTTCAAAATATACCCTGTGACCCGTCAATTCCACTCCTAAGAATTTGCCCAAGAATATTGAACATAAAGGTCTGCAAAGAGACTAGTATAAGAAAATTTATGAACTCTACTCATAATGGCCTCAGATTGGAAACAACCCAAATGTTTATCAATATGGAAATAGATAAATTTGATATAATTGTACAATGGAATACTACCCAGCAATGAAAGGAACAAACTAATGAAACATGTAACAACAGGATAAATTTTAAAATCATTATGATGAGTGAAAGAAGCTAGACATTAAAGAGTGCAGGTTGAAACATTCCGTTTTTATGGAGTTCCGGTACAGGCAAGTAATCCATAGTTATATTAAATAATTAGAAAAATGGTGATCTCTGCGAAGAGTTATCAACTGGTTGTGGACATGAAGGAATTTTTTAGGGTGTGGAAATGTTCCACATATTGACCTAGGTGGTAGTTATTTGGGTATATACTATATAGGCAAAAATTCCTTGAGTTGTACAATGAAGTTCCATGCTTTATGTATGTTGCACTTGTGTGTGTGCACGCGCACACACACACCTCTAACTAAAATGCAGTATTGTATGCTTTGCTTGGTGCCTAAGAGGGTCCTAGCTATAATGTCCTTGGTCTTGGAAAAGGGTCCCTCTGTTAGTTGTCTGTTTTTATATAACTACTCCAAAAATTAGCAGCTTAAGATAACAAACATTATCTCACAGTTTGTGTGGGTCAGGAATTTGGGGGCAACTCAAAAGGATCTCTCATGAGTTTCCAGCCAAGATGTCAGCCAGGATTGCAGTCATCTGAAGGCTTGACTGGGGTTGGATGATTCTTGTCAAGATAGCTCATCTACATGGCTATGATAACTGACTCACATGAAGGCCGCCATTCCTTGCTGGCTGTTTGTAGGAGGCCTCAGTTACATGTCACGTGGACCCCTCTGTAGAGCTGCTTAAGTGTTCTTACAGCAGAGCAACTGCCTGCCCCCAGAGCAAGTCCTAATCTCCAAGGTCACCTTCACTTCCTCCATATTCTATTCTGTAGAAGCCAGTCACTACTGTAGAGTCTACATTCAAGAAGAGGAAAGTTAGGCTCCACCTTCAAAAGTCACTTGAAAAAAAAAAATCAGGGCATATCATAGCTCAAACTATGGCATCTAAAATATAACTATTCTAAACATTAGTTTATAAGGTACTAGTCTTTCCCCTTTAGCATGTTAAATAAATTCCATGCCATTTTGTTTAATGTGGCCCTGAACTAATTGATCAGCAAAGATGGTTCTAGTGTGACATCAATTCTAAGCCAAGACTGAAAGTCGTTTAAACATCTAAGAAATGTTTTACCTCTCAAATTCTATCAGCTTCACCAAAGGGGCTCTCCTGTACCTTAAGAGCTAACAAAAATTTCCCACTAGTCAAGGCCTACCTAGGACATACCTGATCTTCCATATCTGAAGGAGTGCTTTTTGCAACACAGTTCCCTGGTCTAGATGTGAGATGAACAGGTAACAGAGAGATAAACACGCATCTGTTATGGTAAGCTGGCAGGGAAGGAGGTCATGTTTGTGTTCCAGGCACTTCATTAAGCATTCACTTTACATTTGTCTTTTCAGAAGCTGGCCTTCCTTGCTTTGCTTTGGAGGATCATTAACTATCATTAAAAGAACCAATCTGGCTACTGTTATGTACCTTAGAGCAATCCATCCAGAGTTGCTCGTGGGATACACAATTCTATCAGAAACCAACATGTGATATCCAGGTGCCTGCCCTAAGTAGCTTTTGATTTGGTGATCATAGCAGAAACACCTGCCTGCTTTTCTTGACTCTTAGTGTGCGTGGCTTGTGGTCTGAATCAGTCATCACACAGGTACATTGTCCCTCTGGAGGTTGACTGCTTAACCCTTTAAGGTGCCTCTAAGGATCCTCCAAAGCGAATTTCACGTACACGAGGTCGTGTATATTTAGAATCAAAGTATCCTAAATGTACCACAAACTTGAAAAACATTTATCTAGTTTTTTTGTGTGGTAATAAGAGAAAGTGTTTTATTGAAATAGATTCAATTCTTGCATATAAATTGGTTTTTTTTTTTTTTTAAAGGGTAGGCTAACTTTTGTAACTAACAGTCCCCAAATTTCAGTGACTTAGCACAGTAAGAGTTATTATTGTTTATACAATGCCAGTGTAGACATTGGCACATTCTTTTAAACAGCCCTACTCCACATGGTGACTCAGGGATTTAAGCCCTTCCATCTTGCAACATCACCATCTTCAATACATGACTTATAGGGCAGAAAGGGAAGAGAGTATGGGGAAGTTAGGCCAGATCCTTGACTGTCTTTGCCCAGAGTTGACACCCATCATTTCTGCTTACATTCTGATGGCCAAGACTTATCACATGGCCCTACTTAGATGCAAAAAGGGCTGGGAAATGTAGTCAAGAAGAAAGCTGTTTACCAGCAACATTTCTATACTGTGGAAGAAGAGTCCCAGTTTTGGGGGTCAAGTAGTCTTCCTCTGCCATACTCATGCTTCCAGATGAGGAAACTGAGGCTGAAAAAGTTTAGATAATTTTCTCAAGTCGTATAACTAGCATGTAGCAGATCTGGGATTTGAACCCTGGTCTATTTGATTCCTCAGTCTGTGTTATTCCTACATTTTAAAAATGAGATATCTACATTTTAAATTTTACCTGGGCTTGGATGTTCAACCACATTGAACTTTTCAGATTCTGAAAATCTTTTCAGATTCTGGCCTCGACAGGAGGAAGGCTACAACAGTCTATGGCAAGCAACTTCAGTTTTGCCCCACAGCCCAAAGAATTCTTCCAGCTTGTCCTTCCAAACCTTCTTTGTCCCTGACAAGTCACTTTAGATTGATGGCTTTGCTGGATGGTCACTGGTTTTAATTTTGTTTCTGGATGGGGATTTTCAGATACCCTTAGCTCTGAGTTCTAGATCCCAGAAGGAGTCCCATGCTCAGTCGTCTCTGACCTCAGCCCAGTCTCCTGGTCTCTGGTCCTCAGCCAGCCCACCTCCCAGCTTGCTACCTTGCCAGAGAGGTGGTAGTGCCAGGGAATTGGACTTGCAAAGTGGTTTCCTGTTAACTACTGATTAAAGTCTCTATTACAAGAAAACAAGAAATGTTTTTCTATTCCCAGAGATATTTTAAAGTAAGAAATGTTGATTTTAGCAAAGATGTTTATGTTTCATTAAAATATTTGAATTTTACAAGCATTATCATTTTTAGTTTTGCTTATTACCTTCCACTCTTTTCTTCTACTTTTATATGTAGTATATAGTCCCTAATCATAATATACATACCGTTGCATTCTTGTTCACTTAACACATTGTAAACATTTTCCAAATTAAATTGTTCTATAGTTCTTAAAAAAAACGATGTGTATAATAAAATTATACACAATTATACAATTATCTCTTTATCAAAAAGATTAATAGCAAAGAGTTTATAGGTGTAAATTGAAGTGCAATACGTGAATTTGCTAACTCTTCTTTCCCATGCAGATATTTCTCAGGAAGAAGTCATTCACAGAATTGCATATGGACATCACCATACGTACCTACGCGGTGGCATCAGTGAATGGAGAAGGGGATGACTGAATATTAAGGTCACATTGAGAGGCCAATGTCTGTGGCATAGACCAACATTTTGAAAGTGGCTGAACTAGAAATTAAACCTCAGGTATGGCTGACTCCAAAGCTCTAGCACCTTCTACTGTATCTGGCTGTCTACCACAACAACTTCAAAATGAGGAGGTTGAAATACGTTAATGATTTTCAGACTCTGCTCTAAGGAGTTCTAGGTAGGTCCATGACGAATCACCTCCACCTTTTCTTTTTTTTTTTTTTTTTGAGTCAGGGGTCTGCCTCTGTCATGCAGGCTGGTGTGCAGCAGTGCCATGATCCAGCCTCAAAATCCTGGGATCAAGCAATCCTATGACCTTAGCCTCCCAAATAGCTGGGACTACAGGCATGTGCCACCATGTCTGGCTAATTTTTATTTTTATTTTTTGAAGAGATGGGGTCTTGCTATGTTGTCTAGGCTGGTCTCAAGCTCCTGGGCTCTCACAATCCTCCTGCCTGAATCTCTGGAAGTGATGGAATTACAGGAATAAGCCACTGCTCCTGGCCTTCCACTTTTATCTGTTTCATATATTGGGCTTTCCTGTAAAATATCTTCCAAGAGATTTAGCAGGAATCTATTGGGGCCTACTCTGGGCTTTCACAATCCCGTGGCTGTTAATGGATGACTCCCAAGGTCCCTTCTGCCATTAACATTCTCGTAGTTAAAAATGTGGTTCTACAATAGTTTGCCTTTCAGAGCAGCAGAGAAAAAGTGGGGTGTCCTATGGTCTGATTGCCATCTCTACCTTGCGAGTGGTCATTAGAGGAACCCAAATCCTCAAACCCTGTAATAAACATAGAATTCTTTTTTCCCCCTCCTTATTGGTCCAGATTTATTGATCTGGTTTCAAATAAAATAATATAGATGCTAATCAGAGGAAACAATAACTTTGTGCTCTTCCAACTATCTTAATGCAGCTTAATGCAGTTTTTCATCAGAATATTTTTAAAATTTAAAGACATGTTTACTATTTTTCCTCAATGTAAAGATCATTCATGCACATATGAAGGTCAGAACATTTTTTATAAAGTAAAATGTGAATAATCTCATTGACTCAGAGTTGATGATGATGTTCACATTTATTGAATGTGCCAGATTGTGTTGTGAACACTTTGTATGTCTTATTTAATTACACTATATGTAGCCCATTGCTGCATGATGAGCAGGCTGTGAAATTGAATGCCCCCAAATGGAATTTAGCATTATTAGACAAGATCCCACACTAAGCGGAAAGGAAAGGTGAAACTCAACTGAGTTTTCCTGGGAGCTGGTTGCTGAGGTGGTTGTAAGGAAGACTCTGGCCTAAAAAGCTCGAGTCCAGAGGTTGAATGCGGGCCCTTTCTTTCTTCATTCCTGCCTTTTCTTCTACTCCCCAGGCCTGTGAAACATCCTCAGATCTTTGCCTTTGTCCCCCAGGTATGAGTCTCTCCACCTGTAACAGAGGATTGTCCCTGTCCTCTGGAACTTAGCTCTGGTGTGAAGACAAGATAGCTCGGGGAAAGAAATGCTGGGTTTTGAGTCAGAACACAGCACACAGGGAAGGAATTAATTGAGAATTCTTCCCAAACTGTAAGATCACTGCTCAGCCGTGTTATCAGAAGAACATACGGGAAAACTGTGTCAATGTCCTTATGAACTGTGGGATGGTTTGCTAATTCCCTGTAGGGAAACAACAGCAGACTCGAATTTCTTGACTTTTGACTGGTTGTTTATTTGTGTATTTACTTTTACATGTATGTACTGTCATGGGATCCTTAGGGTGTTGCTTTACCAGCTGGAAACCTCTGTGGCTAGCAGTGCCTCTTCTTGGGTTTTGCTCACACCCGCTGGGCTCTTCTGCCCACTTGGCCCATCAGGCCCATCTCCTGCTTCCAGCCCAGATCCCACACCTGCCAGGGTGTGTGAGTGAGCAAGTGCAGGGTCCAGCCACTGCACACAGCCAGTTGTGCCAGCTGTGGTGGGGCAGGCAGCTCCAGGCGCCAGTACAGGCGCCAGCTCTGTGCAAGGCTGCAGCTGGACCAGACGTACTGCAAACAGCTTCTGCTGTGGGTACCAGCATGTGCACAAGGGGAATGCAATAACACCGGAAAGCTCAGAGACACCAGGAACCACAAAGCCCCAAAGAAGGAGTTATAGCATGTCACAGCCATGACTTGGGGAGCCCTGAGGTCTGGGCTCCCAGAAAGTCTTCTCTCCTTCTTGTCACCCACAATATGGTGAGCAGGGGGCATGTTTCATTCCTGTTTGTGTTACAGCTCTTTCAGTCCCACCACTCAGCAGGTCCTGAGTTCTTGTCCCATGTCCAGGAAGAATGAGGCACATGGGCAACTGAAGAGTGAGCAAGATGGAAAGGAGCTTCATTGAATGACAGAATAGTTCTGAGGAGACCCGAAGTGAGTAGCTCCTTTCCACAGGCAGGCCATGCTGATGAGTGTCCAGCTCTCAGTGGAGAGGAGACCCATAGCGGGCAGCTCCTTTCCACAGGCAGATCATCCTGACCAGTATGCAAGTGTGGCTGAATCCAGGGATTTTATGGGCTTAGAAGGGAGGAACTGCATGATGATTGGTCCATGGGTGGCCATGGGCATACCTGGAAAAAGCACCATAAATTTTCACTCTGGGTCATGAACACCACCTGGGACTGGCAGCCTGGCCCCCAGGCTTCAGGCTGTCCCTGGTTTGAAGGTGGGTCTTCACCAGGGACCCACCCCTTCCCTCCTAGGAACCTGTCTGCCTCCTGCCACCATCAACATGCCCTCCATGGCACCCAGGCTGTTCACACCAAGGGGCGCTTGCAGGCCTGCATCAAGCCTCCCTCAGCCCTCCTGGCCTCCCTTCCTGGCTCGTTGGTGCTCAGTTTCAGAGGGGGCCAAGGCAGTGGGGAATGTCTGGCATGTCAGTGCTGCCCTGAGTGTGGACACACCTAGCTGGGCCATGACAGCACCCAGTTTCAGGCTCTGACATTGGAGCAGGTGCCGGGAGTTGGGAGAGGCCAGAGAGTGGAAGCAGGCACTTCCAAGCCTGTGGGGGCAGGGGGCTTCCCATGCCCCTGAGCGTACAGGGATGCCTGGGTCTGGAACTGTGTCAATGTGGCTGCTGCTGCACTGGGGAGTGAGGGGCTGTTGCCCAGCCAACTCGGTAGGGGGTGGGACCCCTGCCTATTCCCACCCTCCTCTGGCTCTGTGGAACACATAGCCCCAGCTGCACCTTCCCCACTGCAGCTGGCATCCCCACAGTGGCTGCTCCAAACAGGCCACCGCCACCATCAGTACCCTGGGCTTTGAAAAGATAATGGCTGCTAGTTGTGCAAACTTTTCAAAATAGACTCTTCACTCTAGTTATTGTTTTGTGTGTATGCATTTGTGAGTATGAATTTGTGAGTATGCATTTGTGTGTGTGGCAAATTTGGGGAAAGACATTGGGTCATATGAATTCATCATAGTGGAACACAAGTCAGAACTGAGTTTCACAATTTCCCAGGGTTATGCAACGAGAGTCAGACTAGCTCAGAGTCTTTGAAATATTGTAGACAACTCAAATATTGTGTGCATTTTTCTCAGAAAAAGTTACAGTATTTAAATTATTATTTAATTGTATTGTAACTTAGTCTAAAGTCTGCGCTTAGACTGAAGAGCCGATAGCAGATTCAGTTCCCCTTTACATTTATCCATAAGGGTGGTTTGTCTGTGCCGAATGGGGGAATGGGACATCAATCACCACTTATAACCCTGCTTATAACTTTATAACGTTATTGCTGGGAAATTTCATTCCTGCTTGCTCATGACTTAAAAAAAATACATCCCATTTATACATTTAGAATTAGGCCCCCTTCCCTAAAAAAATCCATAAGTATTCATAACAGATTCAAAGGAGATAAATTACCCAACACTGACTCTGAAGAATAACCCAGGGAGGTGGTGATTAAAATACTTCGGCCTTATGAAAGGAGCATATCTTTGGACCAGATTAATTTCCTTTTGGCATTTATGCAGAACAGGGAGTCGATCTCTGCAGATTCTAATTTACAACAATGTCAACATTTAAAATAGACCACTAATAAAGACACCAAGAACAAACATGCCTCTAACCTGAGGTACATCAAATAACCCTTCCCTTGTATGTTTGTTGTTTTGACATTAAATGTGAATAAATAGAAAAGTGGGATCAATATTAGGTACACATTTAAACTATGTTTAATAATAATTGTATGAGCATCTCACATCATTGCTTTTTTTTCTTTGTGGTGTTAGTGAGGTATAACTGACACATGTATTTAAAGCATACAGTTTGATGAGTTTACACACACACATGTATCCATGAAACTGTTGCAGGACTTTTCCTTAGTTCAGTTAAAGACAGGGTTTTTTGTCCTATGGCCATGAAAATTCAGGCTTGCAGACCATTGAGTAAGACAGGGTTTTATTGGGTAAACAGGGAGAAAAGTGGGAAACAGAGACTCTTGCTAGGCCAGAGTCCCTGCTAGAGCACTTCCCGCCCACCATTTGAATCCCACGTTCCACACAGGAAGAGGAGGGACCAGGCTTCTCCCCGTTGCAAAGGTCGTGAACTTCCTGAGGCTCCACCTCAGTGGGCAGGCTGATTGGAGTTTCTCCAGGGACCCCCACCCGCCTGGCTGTCTCAAAACCATCACCACAATTAAGATGATAAACATGTCTATTAGCCCCAAAAGTTTTCTCATGGCCCTTTGTAATTCCTCCCTATATACCCCTTCTCATCCATCTAGGCAATTGTTGATCTTCTGTCTTTCACTATGGACTAGTTGGCATTGTTTGGGATTTAAAAAATTTATTTTTGTAGAGAAAGGGTCTCACTTGGTCACCCAAGCTGGAGGGCAGTGTTGACTTCCTGGGTTCAAGTGACCCTCCCACCTCAGCTTCTTGAGTAGCTGGGACCACAGGTATGCTCCACCATGCCTGGCTAATTTTTAAAGAGACAGGGTCTTGTTATGTTGTTCAGGCTAGTCTCAAACTCCTGGCCTCTGGTGATCCTCCCACCTTGGCCTCCCAAAGGGTTGGGAATACAGGCATGAGCCGCTGTGCCCAGCCTTGAATTTCATACAGATTTATTTTTTTGGTTTAGTTTCTTTTTCTCAGCATAGTTATACTGAGGGTCATTCATGTTACTGTATGCATCATTAGTTCAGACCTTTTCATTGCTGAGCAGGATTCACACTTGATTAGCTTTTTTTTTTTTTTTTTTCCAGTCAGGGCCTTACTCTCTCACCCAGCCTGGAGTGCAGTGGCCCAATCTCGGCTCACCACAACCTCTGCCTGCTAGGCCTAAGCAATTCTGCCTCAGCCTCCCAAGTAGCTGGGATTACAGGTGTGCGCCATTACTGCCCAGCTAATTTTTGCATTTTTAGTAGAGATGGAGTTTCACCATGTTGGCCAGGCTGGTCTCGAACTCCTGACCTCAAATGATGCACTTGCCTCAGCCTCCCAGTGTTGGGATTACAGGCGTGAGCCTCCGTGCCCCACCCCACATGATTAACTTTTGATAGCTTGAAATGTCTAGAATTTGCCCAACTCCAGGCAGTCAAAAATAAAGAATGAACCAGTCCACCTCTAGTAATGACCATCAACTGGGACGTAGTACACCGTTAACATGTCAACATGAGACTTAAATGTACATTATTTTCCTTATCGTTCATTGCCTCTAGGATGCAAAATAGTAAATAGAACTGCAGGAATAATGGATAAAATGGTGAAAATCACCTTTGCCTTCCAAGCTAGCCAAAGGGAAATGAAAACATGAGCTAATCTCAAATATTATATCAATTCTTACAAAATCCTCTTTAATTCAATTTGTGTGTTGTGAATTGAAAAGATTGAGAAAAATATTGTTCAACTTTTAAAAGATAATTTGGGGCTAGAAACTTCACAAATGTAATGAAAGGAAGATTGGGTCCTTGTACGCAAGTCAACGAATTTAGGAAATTTCTTAGGGAATCAGCACTGATATAGACTGGGGGATTTAGTGAATGTAATTTATTTAGATGTTACCTTTTAAGAACAGCATTTTTACATTATAGAAGCAATAATGTTCATAGCAGCACTATTTACAATAGATATAAATGGAAACAACCCATGTGTTCGCCAGCTGATAAATGGATAAACAAAATTTGTATATCCATACAATGTACTATTATTCAGTCATAAAAAGGAATGAAGTATTGGCCAGATGCTACAACATAGTGAACCTCGAAAACATGATGCTAAGTGAAAAGCTGGACACAACAGCTCACAGGTTGTATTATTTCATTTTTACAGAATATCCAGAATAGGCAAATTCATAGAGACAGAAACCAAATTAGTGGTTGCCAGGGACTGGATAGGATAATGGGAGTGACTGTTTGATGGATACAGGGTTCCCTTTTGTTGCAATGAAAATGTTCTGGAACTAGACAGTTGTGATGATGGTACATTGTGAATGTACTAAATGCCATGAAATTGTACACTTTAAAATGCTAAAAATGATAAATTTTATGTTACATATACTTCACCACACTAAAAAGCAATATATACCATGTAAAAATTTAGAAGGTAAAGATAAGCTCAAAGGAAACTAAAAATAAATGTGTCTGTCTCTATTATCTATTTATCTGGTTCTGTCTCAGTGAAGACAGAATGTTGCTGTCCATATAATCTGTAGCCTAGTTTTTCTTTTAATATATCATAAATTTATATCATCCAATATTCTTTACAGTATTTTTAATGACTACAATATTCCACTGAATTAAGGAAAAATAATTTCTTTGGCCAGTCTATTATTGAGCATTTAGTTTATATATATTACGAATAATATTGAAATATTCTTGTAGGTAAGTATTTGCCCACATTTGTGATTATTTTCTCAGAACAAATTCTGGGAGGTTGAATTGCCTAGATAAAGAATGTAAACATTTAAAACACTGATAGACTTTACTTTTTAAAAATAGTTCTAGATTTACAGAAGAATTGAACAGAAGGTTTCTGTATACTGTCCCCACCTTCAGTTGCCCCTGTTATTAATACCTTATATTACTATGGTACATTTGTTACCATATGTAACAAATTAATGAATTGATATTGATTCATAATTTTTAAAGTTCACACTTATTCAAATTATCTTATGTATTAGGGTTCTCTAGAGGGACAGAATTAATGGAATATAGATATATATCATAAATATATATAAAAATATATATTAAATAACTTGGAGTCCGATGTTTGAGGGCAGGAAGCATCAGCATGGGAGAAAGATGTAGGCTGGGAGGCTAGGTCAGTTTCTCTTTTCACATTTTTCTACCTACTTACATTCTAGCCTGGCTGGCAGCTGATTAGATGGTGCCCACCCAGGTTAAGGGTGGGTCTACCTTTCCCAGCTCACTGACTCAAATGTTAATCTCCTTGGCAACACCCTCACAGACACACCCGGGATTAATACTTTGTACCCTTCAATCCAGTCAAGTTGACTCTCAGTATTAACCATCATACCTTAGTTTTTATCTAATGTCCATTTTTTGTAGTTGTTCAATGATCCCATTGAGGATACCACATTATATATATGTGAAGTAATGGATACATTAATTAGCTAACGTGTATATTCTTTAGCTAATTACAATATACAATTAGTAATTATATATTATACATATATGCATATAATACAATATACACATATACATATATTATACATATCTATATACATATAGTCTTTTGAGACAAGGTCTCACTCTGTCGCCCAGGCTGGAATGCAGTGGCGCCATCTCAGCTCACTGCAGCCTCCACCTCCTGGGCTCAGAAGATCCTCCTACCTCAGTCTTTTACATAGCTGGGACTACAGGTGTGCACCATCATGCCTGGCTAATTTTTGTACTTTTTGTAGAGACAGGGTGTTGCCATGTCTCCCAGGCTGGTCTCAAACTCCTGGGCTCAAGCCATCCTCCTGCCTCAGCCTCCCAAAGTACTGGGACTATGAGCATGCACCACCATGCCTGGCCCCACGTTATATTTAGCTGTCATGTCTCAGCCTCCCCTTGGGTGTGACAGTTTGTAGATTTTCTTTGTTTTTGGTACCTTGTTTTGAGGAGTACTGGTTTAGGTATTTTACAGAATATTCCTCAGAATCTGTCTGATGTTCTCATGACTAGATTGGGATTCTGGGTTTTGGGGGACGATCACAGAGGTAGTATACCATTTTCATCACATATCAAGGGTGCATACTGTCAATGTGATTTGTGACTGTTGATATTGACCTTGATCCCTGGCTGTGCAGCATTTGTCCTGGTGGTCCCCTGTGAACTTCCTCCTCCCCCTCTCCATACTGTACTCTGTGGAAGTAAGTAGCTACTTCTGATACACGTATAATTGTGAAATGGTTAAATCAAGCTAATTAACATATTCATTACTTCACATATTGTGGTGAGAACATTTAAGATCTACCCTCTTAGCAATTCTGAACTATACGGTACATTATTAACTATAGTCAGCAGGTTGTACAATAGATCTATTGAACTTATTCATCCTAAGTGAAACTTTGTACTCTTTGACCAATATCTCCCCATTGTTCCCCTGGCAACCACCATTCTACTCCCTGCTTCTATGAGTTTGACTTTTTTTTTTTCTTTTGAGATGGAGTTTCACTCCAGCTCTGTCACCCAGGCTGGAGTACAGCAGTGTGATCTTGGCTCACTGCAACCTCCACCTCCCGGGTTCAAGCGATTCTCCTGCCTCAGCCTCCCGAGTAGCTGGGATTACAGGTATGCACAACTAGGATTGTCTAATTTTTGTATTTTTAGTAGAGACAGGGTTTTGCCATGTTGGCCAGGCTGGTCTTGAACTTCTGACCTTAGGTGATCCACCCACCTCAGCCTCCCAAAGTGCTTGGATTACAGGAGTGAGCCACCCGGCCTGGTCTATGAATTTGACATTTTTCAGACTCCACATATACGTGAGATCACACAGTATGTGTCTTTCTGTGCCTGGCTTGTTTTACTTAGGTTGATGTCTTCCAGTTTCATCCATGTTATCCTAAATTACAGGATTTCCTTTTTTTTTAAAGGTGAAAATAATATTTCAGTGTGCATATTTACCACATTTTCTATTTATCTAGTGTTGGACAGTTAGGTTGATTCTGTATTTTGGCTATTGTGAAAAATTCTGCAATGAATAGGCATACTGATTTCTTTCTTTCTTTCTTTTTTTTCTTTTAGCTGTGGGCTCAGGCTGGTCTCCAACTCCTGACCTTAGGTGATCTGCGTCAGCCTCCCAAAGCTCTTGGATTACAGGCGTGAGCCACTGCACCCAGTCAGGCAGACTGATTTCAATTCCTTTGGATATATACTCAGTAAAGAGATGGCTGGATTGTACGGTAGTCCTCTTTTTAATTTTTTGAGAAATCTCCATACTGTTTTCTATAATGGCTGTACTAATTTACATTTCCATTAGCAATGTGCCAGGGTTCCCTTTTCTCCACAGCCTCACCAACACTTGTTATCTTTTGTCTTAA
Source organism: Theropithecus gelada (assembly GCF_003255815.1). Lineage (NCBI taxonomy): Eukaryota > Metazoa > Chordata > Mammalia > Primates > Cercopithecidae > Theropithecus > Theropithecus gelada. The sequence goes on from NC_037681.1 coordinate 49,472,231, forward strand.
TAATAGCCATTCTGACAGGTGGGCGGTGATACCTCGTTGTGGTTTCGATTTGCAGTTCCCTAATGATGAGTGATATTGAACATCTTTTCATTTGCCTGCTGGCCATTTGTATGTCTTCCTTTGAGAAATGTCTATTCCTGAATAGACTTATGCCCATTTTTTAATAGAGTCTTTTAAAATATTGTTTTAGGTCCTTATGTATTTTAGATATTCCTTATCAGATGTATGGTTTGCAAATACAGCATTTCCTCTCGTTCTGTAGGTAGTCTCTTTACTCTGTTAATTTTTCCCTTTGCTGGACAAAAGCTTAATTTGATGCAACCCATTTGTCTATTTTTGCTTTTGTCACTCGTGGTTTTGGAGTCATATTCAAAAAATCATTGCCCAGACCAATGTTATGAAGCTTTCTCCTATTTCTTTCTAGTAGTTTTACAGCTTCAGGCCTTATGTTTAAATCTTTAATCCATTCTGAGTTGATTTTTATCTATGGTGTGAGATAAAGGTTCAATTTCATCCTTCTCCTGCTGCATGTGGGTAGCCAGCTTTCCCAGTATCATCTATCGAAGAAACTGTCTTCTCCACATGTGTGTTCTTAGCACCTCTGCAGAGAATCAATTGATGTTAATAAATAAATTCAGTCAAGTTGCAGGATACAAAATCAACATAGAAAAAGTAATAGGATTTCTATATACTCACAATGAACTATCAGAAAAAGAAATAAAACAATTCTACTTACAATGGCTTCAAAAAAAGTAAAATACTTTGGAATAAATTTAACCAAGCAGATGAAAGATCTGTACACTGAAAACTATAAAACGTTGATGAAAGAAATTGAAGACAGAAATGAAAGATATTCTGTGTTCATGGATTAGAACAATTAATATTATTAAAATGTTCATACTACCCAAAGTCATCTACAGATTCAATGCAATATCTATCAAAATTCTAATGTCATTCTTCACAGAAATAGAAAAAACAATCCTAAAATTCATATGGATCCACAAAAAGCCCTGAATACCTGAGGCAATTGAGTAAAAGGAACAAAGCTGGAGGTATCACACACTATCTGATTTCAAAATGTACTGTAAAGCTAAAGTAAGGTCCTGGCATAAAAACACACACATAGACTAATGGAACAGAATAGAGAGCTCAGAAGTAAATACCCTGATAAATTTATCTTCAGAAAGTTATTATTTTCTAAAGTTGAGTACCCATGATATGAGAGAACATGACTTGACTAGATTGAGTTTTATCTCTGAACCAGGAAACAGTGGACACATTTCAAGATGGGTAACTGTAAATTATGGCCTCTCTTAAGGATTTCTGGAGCTCCTTTTAATGTTTCAAAGAATCTCAAAATGGGTGGAGAGCAGAGGGTCAAGTGTGTAATCGCTGCCAGCCTTTTGGGAGGCTGAGGTGGGAGGATCACCTGAGCCCAGGAGTTCAAGACCAGCCTGGGCAACACGGCAAGACCCCATCTCTACAAAAATTTAAAAAGTTAGCTGAATGTGGTGGTGCACACCTGGAGTCCCAGCTACTTAAAAGGCTGAGGTGGGACGATCACGTGAGGCTGGGAGGTTGAGGCTGCAGTGAGTCATGATTATACCACTGTACTCCAGCCTTGGTGACATAGTGAGACCCTGTCTCAAAAACAAAACAAAAGGTGTGATTGTTAAGTAAAAAGACTAATTTTCTCACAATCTGTGTTAGTTTACTAGGGATGCCATAACAAAGTACTACAAACTGGGTAGTGTATGCAACAGAAATTTCTTTCTTTCCAGTTCTGGAAGCTGGAAGTCCAAGCTGTCAGTAGGGTTGATTTCTTCTGAGGCCATTCTTCCTTCCTTCCTTCTTCTCTCTCTCTCTGTCTCTCTTTCTTTCTCTCTTTCTTTGACAGAGTCTCACTCTGTCAGTCAGGCTGGAGTGCAGTGGTGTGATCTAGGCTCACTGCAACCTCCGCCTCCCAGGTTCAAGCAATTCTCCAGCCTCAGCCTCCCGAGTGGCTGGGATTACAGGTGCCTGTCACCACGCCAGGCTAATTTTTTTGTATTTTTAGTAGAGACGAGGTTTCACCATATTGGCCAGGCTGGTCTCAAACTCCTGACCTCAAGTGATCCATCCTCCATGGTCTCCCAAAGTGCTGGAATTACAGGCATGAGCCACCATGTCCGGCCTCATATCATCTTGATATAGCAAAGGAGGACTGGTGTTCAGACACAAGAGGACTAGAGACTGTTGCCCATAGGTCTGAGTGGCACAGGAGGGCACCCACAATGTCCCAAAGCCTTCCTTGGGGAATGCGATTTAGCAGAGAGAGCGAGCCACTGGGAACCCAGGATAAGATGAGAACTGGGTCGGGACTGAGCTGTACTCTCAATGGAGAGAAGAAATGGGAGCCCCTCTTTGTGTTCCGTGGACCACCCAGTCCTCTTTCAAGAGAGCGCCTAACCTCTGTGATGCCCAGAGGCACACAGGACACATTAAGACCAAGAAGTGTGGACTTTTTGGATAAGCCATTGAGAGCTTAAATTCAATTCCAGAGTGGAGGGAGAGAGGGGGAAAAAAGGGAGAGAAAGAGAGTTTTAAACTGAATTGTGACTGCATTATAACCTGGAATTGACTAAGAAATGACTGAATTTGAATGAGTTTATCTGAAAGTGACTAGATTAAATTTTCTCTGAGGCAGAATGGAGGCTCAAGGCAGAAATTACACTCAGTTATAAAAGAATAGAGAAAATTATATTTTTGCACACTCAAGTCAGTGACTGTGAAATTTGTACTGGCTCCAATAATTACAGGTGGCCAGGTGTCAGTCAAATCTCAAGAATAGACCAAGGGATTATTATGTGCTGTTCTTCTAAGTTATTACCTGATCTGTGGCTGTACCTCAAAAGGTCAACACAATGTCTTATCATCAGAAATCATGATGAAACCCATTCACATTTCTCTTCACTCCTGCTGTCAGAAAGCAGAATCAAGCCTTGTGAGGTGGAAAAGGTACATTTTTCAGAGTTCTGAGGAGGCCCAGGCCAGGTTATAAACCTATGACCAAAAGAGGGAAAGTAAGAAACTGTAGGTGATGCTGGATATCTTCTGCCTACCCCTGCAGACCACTGTCCACACCTCCCCACAATTCTTCTGGGAGGCATATCCCTGTTCATGGCATCGCTGGGGCTCCTGCCCTTGAGAGGCATTGCCAAGAAATCAGAGGAAGGGAGAGAGTGAGTCTGTTGACGGTGGAAGGTATCCAAGTTACCAGTGGCGAACCTGTACGGGTCTGCAGCAACCTTAGTTCTTGCCTCCTCAGATAAAAGAATTCGACTGAGGGGCAAAAGGTAGAAAAAGACACCAAGGCAAGTTTTAGGGCAGAGTGAAGGTTTACTAAAAAGCTTTAGAGTGAGCCGGGCATGGTGGCTCACACCTGTAATCCCAGCACTTTGGGAGGCTGAGGTGGGAGGATCACAAGGTCAGGAGATTGAGACCATCCTAGCTAACATGGTGAAACTCCGTCTCTACTAAAACTACAAAAAATTAGCTGGGCATGGCAGTGAGTGCCTAATCCCAGCTACTCGGGAGGCTGAGGCAGGAGAATCACTTAAACCTGGGAGGCGGAGGCTGCAGTGAGCTGAGATCACGCCACTGCACTCCAGCTTGGGTGACAGAGTGAGACTCCTTCTCAAAAACAACAACAACAACAACAAAAGCTTTAGAGCAGGAAAGAAAAGAGTATTCCTGGAGGAGGGCCAAGCGGGTGTCTTGGAGGACAGTGTCTCCTTTGACCTTGGACTAAGGGTTTTATATGTTGGCATACTCCCTGCATCTTGTGTCCCTTTTCCCTCGACTCTTCCTTTGGGGTGAGCTGCCGCTCTGCGTGGTGTCCTGCTAGCACCTGGGAGGCGGGCATGTGCAGTGTTTACCGGAGTTGTGCTCATGCTCCCTCGCGGCATTCTTCCCTCTACCTGTGGGATGTGCCTGGAAAGTCTTGTATCAGTTAAGCGCTGCCTTTTGCCTCTTATTGCGCGTGCTGGAGCTCACTCGCCCGTCTCCTGAGATCTTATCAGGAAGCGGATGATCACCAGTTTCAGGTTTTTTCTATCTGTAGGGAGACTTCCTTTCCCTGGCGCTGACTGCGACTAATTATTATTTTAGATAGATAGTTAACAACCGCCTGACCATCACCTGATGGTTGCCTGACATTCTTGGTCAGGTGGAGCCTCTCCTGCTCTGCTCATGCCTGACCAGCTACCTACTGTAACAAGTCAGGATACCGATTCCTCTGTCCTCCCTGCCAGTCCCCACAGGCTGGCGGCAGCCCTCTCTGGAGGACCACAGCACCTGTCAGGCAACGCCATTCCATACAGTCACCCTTTCTGGGCTCCAAAAATCACTCTCTCTCCTTGCTTTGAGGCTAGGGTAGTAACATACTTTTAATACTGCCCCAAAGTACTGCCCTTTTTATGAGGGTTTCCCTAAACTTTGCCCACACCCTTGAAAATCATACTTTTATTAAACACTTTACTAATTAACTGCTGCGTCTCCTATAGTGTTCTTGGCTGATGCTTTGGAGACGGCTATATGCTATATAGCAAAGCCCTATGCCGTCTGCATGAACACAGGGAGTGGGCCATGTGAACATGTGTGCTCCAAACAACATGTTTTCTTCACAAAGCTGAGTCAAGAGCTGTGAGTGAGCAAGACTAATGATTTCTCAGGTGACATGCTTGCTTACTGTAGTACAGGTTCCAGAGTCTTTTGTGCATGATTCTGGTTGTATTCGAGATCTTTTAGCTCTTTAGGATCTTCAGCATAAATAGTAATTATTGCTATAGATGTGAAAAAAAAATGATAGCCTATAGAAAATTCTGGGTACTAAGGGGTTGGCTATTCCTTTTGAAACCAGGAGTGAACACGTCTAGGTTAAGGATTTCTATTAGGAAGGCGATGGCTGAGAATTCACATTCATATTGAAAGAGGGCAGGGAGAAGTCACTCATCATAGGCAATTTCTATTCTGTCAGCAGTGGTATTTCAATATAGACTGCGATCTCCCCAGCTCCTAGCCAATGGTTTCCTGTCTGAAGAAAGTCCCAGAGGTTCCAAGGCTCCCCTCGCCTCGATGTGCTCCACAGAGTGATACTTCCTCAATGTCTTAAATGTTCTTTATGCCATTAACACAATACTTTTTATTTTCAAACAGATATATGACCCTCTCAGGAGTTCGAGACCAGCCTGGCCAACATGGTGAAACCCCATCTCTACTAAAAATACAAAAAATTAGCCAGGGATGGTGGTGCATGCTTATAGTCCCAGCTACTCAGGAGGCGGAGGCAGGAGAATCGCTTGAACCAGGGAGGTGGAGGTTGCAGTGAGCTGAGATTGTGCCACTGTACTCCAACCTGGGTGACAGAACAAGGCTCCATTTCAAAAAAAAGACAGAAACAAAAAACAGATATATGACCCTGATAACTGGATTTTTTTTTTTTTTTTTTTTTTTTTAGTGGAGCAGCTTCCTCCTAGAAATTACACAGTAATGGTTTGGTCAAAAAGGCTTGGAATTTATTAAGAGCTAGAGCCATGCACCATGTTTTGTGTGTCATACTCACTTTTTTAGTAGGGAGACCAGAAAAATGCCACCACGGGGTATTTTCAGCTAAAATGAATGAATTATCTTTCCAAAGACTTGCCACAAACCAAGAAGCTCTGGGCCTGGCATTGGACAGCAGTTCTTTCCTTGGGTGTGAAGCGATGGCTGATCTGTTTGCAGAAGAGAAAATCAACAAAGACCAGCGATTTGTACTGCCCTCCTCTGCTCCTTAGAGCATGTTAGAGAGCACGATTTCAAAACGCAGTGGAGCCACAGGTCCCTCATGAGTCAGAGAAACCCATGCAGCCTCGTCCTGGGTGATGTGGCAATTTGAGCAAAGATGGGAAGTGTTTTGCCCTCCTAAGCTGAGCCTCCGGTAGTGACCACTCCCGGCACCCAAAGGTGCTTTGTGACCTTTGATGGGCTGCTTGCTCCCTCCCTCTGTACTTACGATTCCGGATTCCACGACACGACATAAAGTTTGTGTCTCATAGACTCCACGACATCAGTGAAGCCTGTGTTTTAGAGATGCAATATCCGATTCTGGAAACAGCCTTTTCTTGGCCCACTTCAAGAAGTTGGACTAAGCTTCAGGAAAACTGATATAGAAGGAGCCCCAGATGGGGATGCAGGGTGACCCAGGTCCTTAACGACTTGACAGTGACTTTGAGAGAGTCTCCTCAAACTTCCTGGGCTACTTTGCTGTGAAGTGGAAGTCCAGGCCCCATTAATGTTTCTTCTTCCTCTGCGATTGCTGCTGGCAACCTATGAGGTAGGTGAAGTGTCATAATTAATAGCACCCGGCCCTTTAAATCTGGTCTCCATAGCACCTCCGCAATGCCATTATTGTGTATGTGCTGCCTGTGGGGACGCTGGCTGGTGCTCTCAAAGGAGGACTCTAAGGGAGGCCTGCTGAAGCCTGCCACCACCACCAGGCTTTCTGTAATCGGATCTGCATAGGGGCCTCAGGGAGTGCAGCATGAAAACACCTATTTCCATGCACTCCCAACCAACACACTGAACAATCTATACTCTTGCTGAGAAAGACCCATGAGGGACTGAAAATTCTTTTTCTACGTGACACTGAGAAGACAGTCACATGGTTTGGGTAAGTCTCACTAAACAACCGCTCTCCTGTCCACCCAGCCCTCTGAGGAAACTCATTTCTGCTAAGGCAGAGGTGAGTATCCTGAACACAGTGTATGAGACAGATGAGTATGGATTTCAGTAACTGGATATATACTGAGAGCCAATTTTGACATATTTTACAGGAATGCAACCTTTTGTACGTAATAGAATGATCAGAAAGTTCAGCACTCCAAACCTAAACGGAGTATTAAAAATGCTTCACAATTGACTTTTTTCCTTCTTACAATCAATGAATAGATGTTGCTACATTATTATGAATTAAAGCCCGTGGTTTACGTTAGGATTCACCTTTGTGTTTTATATTTGATGGGTTTTGACAAATGCATGATGTCATATGCCCACCCTTACAGTATCATACAGAAGAGTTTCACTGCCCTTAAAAATCTCTTGTGCTCCATCTGGTCATCCTTCCCGCTCTCCTTCCCAGCTCTGACAACCACTGATCATTTTACAGTCTCCATAGTTTCACACAGCTTTTTCAGACTGGCTTCTTCACTTAACAGTATGCACTTAAGTTTCCTCCGTTTGTTCGTGGCCTGATAGCTCATTACTTTTTATCGCTGACTAATATTCCCTTGTGTAGAGGTACTATGGTTTGTTCATTTGCCTATTGAAGAATGTCTTGGTTGTTTCCAATTTTGGCAATTATGAATAAAGCTGCTACTAACATTCATGTATAGGTTCTCGTGTGGACATAAGTTTTCATATCCCTTTGGTAAATGCCTGGGAGCATGATTGTTAGATCATATGGTAAGACTATGCTTAGCTTTGTAAGAGCTGCCAAGTGATATTTCAAAGTGGCCTTATCATTTTGCATTCCCACCAGCAATGAATGAGAGTTCCTGTTGCTCCACATCCTCACCAGCATTTGGTGGTGTTGGTGTTTAGGATTTTAGCTATTCTAATAGGTTTGTAATGGTATCTCATGGTGGTTTTAATCTGCAATTCCCTAATGACATATGATGTTAGCATCCTTTCACATACTTATTTGCTATCTGTATATCTTCTTTTGTGAGGTGTCTGTTGGGGTCCGCGTGTTTCCTAAACAAAGGAATGGACACACAAGACAACACAACACAAGACAAACATGGCGGCCGCCCCGAATGGCGCGCTGTGCTTTATTTTATACAGTCGTTTGTGGAATGTTGCCAAGTCACAAGACACATTGTTGTTTTTCTGACCTTTCCCTGACTTTCTGGATTTTCAAGATGTTTACACATAAACAAGCCCCCAGGGTCTGCTGTTTGCAGCTGGCTCCTTTGTCCTCCCTGTTTGCAGGGAAGGAACGCCCTGCTTCGTTTGCAAGAGCAGGACTTATCGGGAACGCCTCGTTTGCGAGCACGTAGTCCTCTACAGGTGTCTGTTCAGATCTTTTGCCCATTTAAAAAATTGAATTTTCTTTTTGTTAAATTTTAAGACTTCCTTGTATATTTTGGATAACAGCCTTTACCAGATATGTGTTTTGCAAAGATTATCTCCTAGTCTGTGGCTTGTCTTTTCATTGTCTTAACAGTACTTTTCACAGAACAGAATTGAAAAAATATAATGAAATTCAACTAGTCAATTTCTTTCATGAATTATGCCTTTGGTGTTGTATCTAAAAAGTCATAAGCAAACCTAAGGTCACTTTTTTTTCTATTGAATTGTCTTTGCTCCTGTGTTAATTATCTGTGGGCTATATTTGAGTGAGTGTATTTCTGAGCTTCTATTAGATTCCATTGATTTATTTGTGTATTCTTCTGCCAATTCCACAGTCTTGATGGTTGTAGCTTTGCAGTATATCTTTAAGCCTGTAGTGTCAGTCCTCTGACTTTGTTCTTTAAGATTGTGTTAGTTATTTTGAGTCTTTTGCCTTTCCACAGAAACTTCAGAATCAGTTTGTCAACATGTACAAAATAATTTGTTGGAATTTTGATTGGGATTGCGCTGAATCTACAGATCAGGCTGAGAAGAACTGTCATTTTAACATTATTGAGTCTTCCAGTCCACAAACATGAAATATCTCTCCATTTATTTAGATTTTCTTTGATTTATTTTATCAGAATTTTATTGTTTTCCTTATATACATTTTGAATATATTTTGTTAGATTTATACATAACTCTGTCTCTCTTTTTGGATGCTAATGTAAAATGTATTGTGTTTTAAATTAAATTCCCATTGTTAACTGCTGGTATATAGGAAAGCTACTGACTTAACATTTTATTTTATTTTAAATTTTAATCTATGTATTTATTTTGAGACTAGGTTATGATACTAGCAAATTTTTGTATTTTTTGTAGAGACAAGGTTTTTGCCATGTTGCCCAGGCTGGTCTCAAACTCCTGGGCTCAAGTGATCTGCCCACTCTGGCCTCCCAAAATTCTGGGATTATGGGCATGAGCCACCATGCCTAGCCACAATTGACTTTTGTATATCAGTCTACCTTTTAAATCTCTTCTTTGCCTTTTTCTTTCATTGATTTCTTATGTCTCTTGAAAGAGAAAATACTCAGGGTTTGGAAAAAAATATGAAATTAAATATTTAAAAAATTAATAGACTTTAAGTTTCTAGAAAATCGAGCCAACAGTATGGAGAATCCCTATGTGCCCCTCAACAGTTCTCTCTACTATTAATCTCTTCCATTAGTGTGATACATTTGTTGCAAATTTAAAATTTAAGTTTAATGCAGTAAGCAGATATTGAGTGCTTTTAGACATGCACAAGAAATGTTCCCTGCCCCCATGAAGTTCACAATCCCACTGAGAAGGTGGGAAAAAAATGCTGTCATGTGAGTAATGACTACAAAATAGTGCACAGTTTGGTTTTAACGTGTGTCCTCCTCAGCAAGGAGGAAGGCTCTGGAAGTGAGGTAGGAATGGGAGAGGTGCAGGTAGATTACAGGCAAAGTCCAAGCAGAAGGAAAGGCCTGTGCAAGGTTACAGAGGCAGGAATGATAGAGGGAGGGGATTTATCACATATCACATTGGGCAGAGGTGGGAAGTGACTTTGAAGAGCAAACAGGACAGGGTCATTGTATTAGGGTGCTTTAGAGGGATAGAACTAATAGGATAAATGAAGGGGAGTTTATTAGGAGAGTTGACTCACGTGATCACAATAGACAGTCTGCAAGCTGAGGAACAAGGAAGCCAGTCTGAGTCCCAAAACCTGAAAAGTAGGAAAGCCAGCCAGGTGCAGTGGTTCACACCCGTAATTCCAGCGCTTTGGGAGGCCGAGGCAGGCAGATCACCTGAGATAGGAGTTTGAGACCAGAATGGCTGACATGGTGAAACCCTGTCTTTACTAAAAATACAAAAATTAGCCAGGTGTGGTGGTGCATGCCTGTAATCCCAGCTACTCTGGAGGCTGAGGCAGGAGAATCGCTTGAACCCGGGAGGCAGAGGTTGCAGTGAGCCGAGATTGTGTCACTGCACTCCAGCTGGGACAACAGGATTTTTTTTTTTTTTTAAAAAAGCAAAGCAAAGAAAAAAGAAGTAAAAAGAAGAAAAAGGAGGGAAACCGATAGTACAGCCTTCAGTCTGTAGCCAAGCCCAAGGGCCCCTGGCAAATCACTGCTATAAGTCCAAGAATCCAAAAGCTGAAGAAGCCGGAGTCTAATGTTCAAGGGCAGGAAGCATCCAGCATGGGGGAAATGATGGAGCCCAGAAAACTTAGCCAGTCTAGTCTTTCCATGTTCTTCTGCCTGCTTTTATTCTGGCTGTGCTGGCAGCTGATTAGATGGTGCCCACCCGAACTGAGAGTGGGTCTGCCTCTCCCAGCCCATGGACTCAAATGTTAATCTCCTTTGACAACACCCTCACTGACACACCCAGGAATAATACTTTGCATCCTTTAATCCAATCAGGTTGACACTCAGTATTAACCATCACAGTCCTTCATGTTGCTGTGAGGAATCAAAACTTGATAAGGGGCTTACAGTTGAGTTTCTGAGCAGATCTTTAGGATCTGGTTTTCCCAGGACCATTGGTGTTTGGCTTCACATATATCTCAAGGCAGATACTCTGCACCATTTGCTTCTTTGAATCAAAATTGAAGGCTCATGCCAAGGAGAAGCACTGCATTTCTGGGGGAAAGCTACCAAATGGTTACCTCGGCTTTTTCATTTGCCACAAGGGTAGAATTTTGTGTATGCACAAAGGAAGAAAGCAAACAGCTTAGGAGGTCACAAATAGCAACACGGGCCCTACAGGGAAATTGCCCTGAGTTCTCCAAGCGCGTTGCCTGGGTTGAACTCACTCTCCTTGAGGGCCTTTGTCATTTCTGGTGGTCAGGAAAATCCTGTGGGGTCTCTAAGGGAGGAAAGCAATGAGGGAACTGAATGAACCCTATTGCTTTAATCGCTTCTCACTACTAGGGGAAGAGCAAGGAGGGCATAGAATTTTTCTTTCTTGGTCTTAGTTACCTTATCTCAACAGGCCTCTCTAGATTTACATGGAATTGCTTATTCGTGTCATCAGTGAGACTGCAGGGACACGAGAAAGTTTTGTTAGTGAAAGGACATATACACAACTTTGGTCACACCTGCCCTACAAACATCACCTGCCTTCACAATCTCTCTAGGCATCTGCCCCTTCTCTGTTGTTTTTTTGCCCCCACCCCTACTGTTGCCACCCGAGTTCAGGCTGCCCGCTTGACTGCAAGAGTGCAAGAGCAGCCACAAACTCCCTGGCTCTTGTCCCTCTCACAGTCACTGTGTTCAAAACATCAGAGGCAGCTTAGATCCATTCTTTTCCCACACAGTGTCTCATTCCTTCTCTGAAGCACCACTTCCTTTATTTTAATTTTATTTTTTTGAGACGGAGTCTTGCTCTGTCTCCCAGGCTGGAATGCAGTGGCACTATCTCGGCTCACTGCAACCTCTGCCTCCCGGGTTCAAGTGATTCTCCTGTCTTAGCCTCCTGAGTAGCTGGGATTCCAGGTGCCCACCACCATGCCCGGCTAATTTTTGTATTTTTAGTAGAGACAGGGTTTTGCCATGTTGGCCAGGCTGGTCACGAACTCCTGACCTCAAGTGATCTGCCCACCTCGGCTTCCCAAAGTGCTGGGACTACAGGCGTGAGCCACTGCACCCTGCGCACCGTTTCCTTTTGGTTCCTACCCTGCCCCAGGACCTCAGAACCTTCCCTGAAACTCCCCCATATATTCTACATCAAGTCTGGACTCTTGGGCCTGGATTTCAAGGTGTTCCCTCTCAAAACCTACCAGCCTGTCCCGTGCCTTAGTCCGCTGTTGCTCATTTTACCCTGGGCCTGGCATTTTTTCCTCCTCCTCCCTCCAAAGAATAATTTAAGTTCTACCTTCTCTATACAGGGTTACCACTTTGAGCACATAAAATATCAGATAGTTGGTTAAATTTTAATTTCAGATAATTAAAAAAAGTTTAAAAATATAGGACATATACTAAAAAGTATTATTTATATAAAATTTAAATTTAACCTATATTTTACCTGTCAACCTTATGTCTACAAAGCCTGTTCTTAATGACCCAATTTTCTCTGATCTCCTTTTTTTCAGTTTCTAAAACACCTGATTTAGTCTTTAATTCAGTATTTCATTCTATGCTATCTTATACTTATTAATTATATATACAATATTAACACTTATTGAGCAATTATTCAACATCAGGCACTGTGCTAAATTCTTTTCATACCGTAACTTACATTCTTACAAGATTCATGACGAAGTAAGTACTACTATAATACCCATTTCATAAATGAGGGAGCTGAGTCTTTGAGAGGTTATTTTATTTATTTAAGGTTCCAAAGCTAATTAAGAACTTGAATGTTGATCTGTCTACAGGGTGACCAACTTGTTTCAGTTTTCATGGCACTGCTCTGTTTTGTGTGTTTGTTTTTGTTTATTTTTTGAGATGGAGTTTTGCTCCTGTCACCCAAGCTGGAGTGCAATGGCTTGATCTCAGCTCACTGCAACCTCCGCTTCCTGGGTTCAAGCCATTCTCCTGCCTCAGACTCCAGAGTAGCTGGGATTACAGGCACCCGCCACCAGACCCAGCTAATTTTTTTTTATTTTTAGTAGAGACGGGGTTTCACTATGTTGGCCAGGCTGGCCTCAAACTCCTAACCTCAGGCAATCCACCCGCCTTGGCTTCCCAAAGTGCTGGGATTACAGGTATGAACCACCACACCCCGCCAGCACTGCTCTGTTTTTAAACTGAGTCCCACATCCCAGGAACCCCCTCAGTCCTGGGCAAGCCGTAACGTCTGACTTTAACATTGGGATTCTATCTTCTCATTTTTCATGGGTTTTAATTGTGTTCTCTCAGCTAGACTATGGACTCCCTAAGGAAAGGGACACGTCTTATGGTATTTACTCATACTAAGAATTACTCAGTAAGTGCTTGACAAGTTAGCAGTAGGAAGTCCCTTCACAGGCAAAATCTCTTTTCTAGGGTCTCTTTGTCTTTGTTTATTTGTTTTTGCTTTTGTTTTGAGACAGGGTCTCACTCTGTCACCCAGGCTGGAGTGCAATGGTGAGATCTTGTCTCATAGCAACCACCACCTCCTGGGCTCAAGTGATCCTCCAGCCTCAACCTCCTGAGTAGCTGGGACTACAGACACATGCCACCATGCCCAGCTGATCTTTTTCTTTTTTGGTAGCAACAGGGTTTTGCTATGTTGCCCAGGCTGGTCTCAAACTCCTGTGCTCAAGTATCCACCTGCCTCAGCCTCCCAAAGTGCTGGGATTACAGATGTGAGCCACCGTGCCCAGCCTCTGGGGTCTCTTTGGATTGTAGGAGCTGAGGACTGTGTGGAGCTCATGCTTGGGAGTGGCCAATCTCAGATTCAGCTGAGACCTGAGGATGACTAGAGGCCTTTGCAATAGAGGCACACACGTTTTCATGATGCCACTGAATTCTGCTTGCAAAGATGCTAGGCAATTGCTATGAGCAACAATGCCTCTCAATTGCTGAAAATGCAGCTCCCTGGTAGGTAGGTGTGTGGTGTATCACTTGACAAGCTGAGCCTTGAGAGGCATCCTGCTGTGAAGTCTGAGTTAGGGTATGGGTGAGGCTGGAGAAACAGAAGCCAGGGTGCTCGGAGGAGCAGGGTGCAAGTGCGCAGCAAGCCAGTCAGCACCTTGCTGGACGGGACAGCACCCTAGGAAGCCGTGTAGCTGTTGTTTCTTTGCTGGGACTCCACTTTTGTCCAGTGGGCATGTATCCAAAAGATTATATATTATTACATTATTATATAATAACCAAGTGGTTAAAATGATGATATGTGGGTGTTGTTAGGCTGCAATGTGTTTAATGAGGTGTGATAGGAAAGGCAGAAACAACAGATTTCCGTCCCCCAAGGGTGTGTGGCTAACTTGTCTCAACTTCATTTTAAATGCAGGTTGGTATTGAGCACACATTAAATATAATAACTTTTTTGTTTTGTAAAGAAGTCATTTGTAAAAAATCATTTGCTATTTTAAAGAAATCTAAGTTGAATTGGTAAAAGAATCTCAAGGTAACTGTCTTTTCTGTTGCTAAATCTTACTTCAAAGTGCTTGAAGTTTGTTTTTTTTTTTTTGGAGACAGTCTTGCTCTGTCGCCTAGGCTGGAGTGCAGTGGCACAATCTCGCATCACTGCAAGCTCCGCCTCCTGGGTCCACGCCATTCTCCTGCCTCCATGCCATTCTCCAGCCTCACGACGCCGGCTAATTTTTTGTATTTTTAGTAGAGATGGGGTTTCACCGTGTTAGCCAGGACAGTCTTGATCTCCTGACCTCATGATCCACCCGCCTTGGCCTCCCAAAGTGCTGAGATTACAGGCGTGAGCCACCGCGCCCGGCCTGAAGTTTTTTTATATGCTTTTAATGTTCAGATTTTTGCTTTAAGAGAATGTGTAACAGACCTGGGGCACAAAGGTTAGGCAGGAGTTTCCATTTTGAACCTTGCTGACAGACTCCTCAGTCTTTCTCTCTTTAGAAACCCATGCTGGCTTTTCCTTGTCCCCAGAGGACAGCCTCTCCACCTCAGTGTGACATTCAAGGCTATTTCTGGCCTAGTCTGGCTCCAGCCTGCCTTTCCAGCTCATCTCCTGCCAGTGTCTTACCATGGGTCTACTCCAGCTAGACTGCTAGGGACTAAATGTTTGTGTACCCCCAAATCATGTTGAAACCTAGTCCCCATTGTGAGGGGCCTTTGGAATTAAGTGTCTTTATAAAAGAGACTTCAGAGAGCTCCTTTTTCCTTCCCCCATGTGAGGCTACACTGAGAAATGGCTGTCTATGCACCAGGCAGAGGGCCCTTGCCAGCCACTGAATCTGCCAATGCCTTGATCTTGGGCTTCCCGGAGTCTAGAACCATGAGAAATAAACCTCTGTTGTTTATAAGCCACTTGGTCTATGGTATTCCGTGATAGCAGCCTGAATGGACTGACACAGACAGGCTCTTCGATTACCATCATCTAAATACACACTGAACTTTTCGGCCTCTTAATATTTTGTTCTTGCAAGGTATTGTGGTTTAGCATTTAATCTATGCTTGTTTGTTTTTTGAGACGGAGCATTTAATCTTTGGATCTAGACTGCATGGGCTGAAATCTTGGTTCTTCTATTTACTATGTGATCTTGGATAAGTTACTTAACTGCTCTATGACCTGATTTCTCCAACTGGAAAAAAATGAAACCAAAATGATATTTACCTTATAGGAGTCAAAGAATGAAAGTACTTAGAACAACGCACATCACATAGTTTAAGTACTCAGTAAATGCTAGCTCCTTATTTCCATAATTAGATCTCATCACCCTCCTCACTTAGCTCAAAATATGTCTTTTCCTTGAAGACTCTCCTGACCACCCCATCCTGCAATGTGTTTTCCATCTTGAGAAATCCCAGTACTGGCACTGTTCTTTGGTGGGTGGGTGGTTTCTGTTCTCATGCTTGTGTCTTATGATCACAGCTATTCGTTGAGCACTCACTTTGAGTCAGGCTTGTATGACTCTTGGAGGCAGGTATTCCTTATCTCACTTTACAGAGGAACCAACTGAGGCTCAGGGAGGTTAAGCGGCTTGCTAGGGTTGCAGAGAGGTGATTCTGGGGTTCCAATTCAGGTTCCCCACCCCTTGCAACCATGACGCTCTCTATTTTACTAGGAAACAAGGAGTGAATCTTGCACTTGATTCCAGCTTCCATACTGCTTTTCAAGTAGAAGGTACTCAACATATTGCTGATGATTTGATGGGTCAGTATGCAAACTGTTGCCCTTGTAAGTGCCACCCAGTGCCTTCTGGTTGTGATGATCTTGATGATGATAAAGATATTGCATGATATATTTTGATGGACCTTAAAAAGTTAGACAATAGCTTATTCTTCTTGTGTTGAACTCGATGTGAATTCAAAAAGCAATTCTCATTTATTTTTTACCTTGACTATCCCCTGCTGTTTCAAATATGATTAGGTGGGGAATGTCAGAAAGAATCTTATTATGAATGCCGCTTTTGTCACAAAGGAGACTTTCTCATGACTTAGTACCAGCTAATTAGTCTGTCAGTGGCTTTCTTTGGCGAGGTGAGTCATCTGATCCATTGTTGACAAGGTGCAAGCTACTTTCTCCCTACTCTGTGGCAGCTCCAGTGGGTCTGACATTTTCTCAACTCCTAATCAAGATGTTATTAAAGCTTCTGATGGTTTACAGCAGCCAACTGGGATGAGAGTGGATTGGTTTTGTAAACAGCTGTCGGGAAGACAACTCAGTGGTACTTTAGTAATATGTAAACACCTCAGATATTTTCCTGTGCGTGTGCATGTGATACACAGGCAGCTTCTGTGTGATTTCTAAATTCCTGGGACATGATAGTCTATCTTTTAAAAATTTTTTAAAATTTTTATTTATTTATTTATTTTGATGGAGTCTTGCTCTGTCGCCCAGGCTGGAGTGCAGTGGCGCAATCTTGGCTCACTGCAAGCTCCGCCTCCTGGGTTCATGCCGTTCTGCCTCAGCCTTCTGAGTAGCTGGGACTACAGGTGCCTGTCACCACGCCCTGCTAATTTTTTTGTATTTTTTAGTCGAGACGGGGTTTCACCATTTTGGTCAGTCTGGTCTCAAACTCCTGACCTTGTGATCCACCTGCCTCAGCTTTCCAAAGTGCTGGCATTATAGGCATGAGCCACCGCGCCTGGCTGAGACTGAAATTTTTTTTAGAGATGGGGTCTCACTATGCTGCCCAGGCTGAAGTGCAGTGGCTATTCACAGGCACAGTCACAGCTCACTACATCCTCTATCTCCTGGGCTCAAGTGAGCCTCCTGTCTCAGCCTCCCAAGTAGCTGAGACTACAAGCACATGCTGCTGCACCTGACTCTGAGACTGAAATCTTGAAAAACCCTGGCCCATTCAATCAACACACATTTACTGAATTAGTACTATGTGCTAGATACTATTCTAGGTACTTAGGATATAGCAGTGACAGAACTAGATGACAATTCCTGCCCTCTTGGAGTTTCTTTCTTTCTTTCTTTCTTTTTTAAAAAGCTTTCTATTATGGAAAACATTTCAAATTGCTAAAAAGAAGAAAGAATAATATACAGTAGTCCCCCACCTCCTTATCCACAGGGGATATGTTCTAAGATTCCCAGTGGATGCCCAAACCAAATCCTATATGTACTATGTTTTTTCCTAAACTTGCATACCTATGATAAAGTTTAATTTGTAAATTAGGCACAGCAAGAGATTAATAATAACTAATGATGAAATATAACAATTTTACCAGCATCACTACTTTTGTGCTTTGTGACCATCATTAAGCAGAACAGGAGTTACTTGAACACAAGCACTGTGATGGCTTGACAGTCGATCTGATCACTGGGCTGGCTACTAACTGACTAATAGATAAGGAGCATGTACAGTGTGGAGGCCCTGGACAAAGGGATGATTCAGATCCCAGGCAGGAGGGAGCAGGATGGTGTGAGATTTCATCATGCTACTGAGAATGGTGTGCAATTTAAAACTTATGAATTATTTACTTCTGGAATTTTCCACTTAATATTTTCAGACCATAGATGATGGCAGGTAACTAAAACTACAGAAAGTGAAACTGCCAGTAAGAGAAGACTACTGTACCCACCATTCAGCTTTAATAATGATCAATATTTTATCATCCTTTTTACATCTATCCCTCCACCACACACTTATTTTTAAGGGAGTGCTTTAAAGCAAATCCCTCAAACATTTTTCATATATACTTCAGTATGGATGTCTAACACACAAGAATTTTTAATAGAAACATGACCATCATGTCATGATCATCATACCTCCCAAAATGAACACAATTGTAAAATATAATTTAAAATCCAGTCCAGGTTAAATTTCCCCCATTTGTCTCAGAAATATTTTCATATTTGTTTGTCTGAATCCAGATCCAAAGGAAGTCTGGACATTGCAGGCTGTGGATGGAGCTCTCATGTCTCTTCCGGTCTATAACCATTCCCCTCAGCTACTTTTTGGTTGTCAGAATTGGGCTATTTGCTCTGTTAGAAATTCCTACATTTTGGCCTTGGACGATTGCATTCTCATGGTGTTTTTAAAAAATGATTTTTATTATGCTTACATTTTCTATAAAATAATAGTTATTTCTAGAGGCTTGGTCAGAGTCAGTTTCAGTGGTGGGTGCTGGGAAGATTGTTGGACTGACATCCTTATGGTAACTGGCTTATGCTATTTTTGTGCCGAAGATGCTTCTAGAGGTGTCTTATTGGTCCAAAATTTGGGGGGGTGGCTGGCATCCAAAACTTAGTTCTTGTGCCACAGTGGCAGTTTTCATCCTGATGCCGTAATATTCCTTTCATTCCATCTTCCTTTATGTAGGCTTTAAGAAGACTTACTTTATTTTTAAAAAAGTTAAAAATTAATACATAATAATTGCATATATTCATGAGGTACACAGTGATGTTGCAACACATATAATGTATAGTGATCATATCACAGTCATTAGCATATCCATCATCTCATTCACTGTTTCTTTGTGTTGAGAACATTCAATATCCTTCTTGTAGCTATTTGAAACCATATAATATATTATTGTTAACTATAGTTATCCTACAGAGTTATAGAGCACTAGAGCATATGCCTCCAATCTAGCTGTAATTATAAAGAAGACTTTGCATCATGTGATGTCTGCGAGTGGCAGCAACTGGAGGGTCTGGGGAGCAGGGCCCCATGTAGGAACATGCAAATTCCTTTGTTAGTATCTTCTCAGGAAGTAGGGCTAAGAAAAGGGAAAATAAATTTATGGAATAGGGCCAGGCCTGATAGCTCATGCCTGTAATCCAGCACTTTGGGAGGCCGAGGTGGGCGGATCACTTGAGGTCAGGAGTTCAAGACCAGCATGGCTGTCATGGCGAAACCACGTCTCTACTAAAAATACAAAAATTAGCCAGCCATGGTGGTGTGCATCTGTAATCCCAGTTACTCAGGAGGCTGAGGCAGGAGATTCGCTTGAACCGAGGAGGCGGAGGTTGCAGTGAGCTGAGATTGTGCCACTGCATTCCAGCCTGGGTGACAGAACAAGATTCTGTCTCAAAAAAAAAAAAAAAAAAAAAAAAGAATAAACATAGAATAGCATGAAACTAAGCTAGGTCAATTGAATTGAAATATGTGAGGGGGTCTTTAGGGTTTAATGTTGCAAAAGGTATCTAGGTGATTCTAATGTACAACCATGAACGCGAAACCCCATTCAGATAATAAGGCTCGTGTGGCTCAGTGGAGTCCTCTTCAGTTTGTGGTCTACTTCAGCAGGCAGTCCCCACCTGCAACCTTGACAAAGGAGACAGATTGGAGGAGGGCAAGCCCAGGTAGAAGCAGTAGGAGGTTCCTGGGGTCTCCAGTGGCTACTGATTTGTAAGGATTTCTATGGTACGTGAATTTACTCAATAAATGATATCATAAACTTTTTGAAGAATGAAGACAGGGAGTTTGGTTTGGAGAATCCAGAAATATGATAGGAAGAAAGGATGACTCCAGTGAGTAAAAAGAAGAATAGTTGCCATTTACTGACATAGGGAAGGTTATGGAGAAGGGTTCCATTTTGAACATGTTCTATTTGTGATATGTAATGTATGCTGTAGAATGGATGTTGAGTAGGCAGTTGGATATACATCTGAGGTTCAGGGCTGGAGATAGAAATTTGGGAATCATGAAAACAGAGATGATATTTGTTTATTTATTATTATTATTTGAGATGGAGTCTCACTCTGTCCCCTAGGCTGGAGTGCCGTGGCATGATCTCAGCTCACTGCAACTTCCACCTCCCGAGTTCCAGCAAGAAACTGACTTCCTGGAAACTGCATGAAGAAAGTGCTTATAGAACCATTGTAAGGGTTTCTCTGAGGCATATCCAGGAGGGTGATTGCTGAATCATAAATCACACTGCTAATTTTTTTCACTAAACACTGCCAGGTTGATCTGCAGAATATATTTACCAGTTTAAATTCCCATCAGCAGTGGATCTTTCCCCACATCTTTGCCAATATTTAGGATTATCTTTCTGATTTTTGCCATGCTGGTGGGTAAAGCAGTGGTGTGTTGAAAACAGTTCATGAGAGCTGATAAAGCACATTTTTTCCCAACTTCTTTGGTGACCTTGAACTACACTGGTAGCTGGAAACTGGCAGTACCCAGAGTATTTGCACCAAGGAAATTGGCAAACACTGTACATTAGGACTTTTCCTTCCCTGGAGAGCTGGTTTTAAAACATAGACCAGCATATTGGTAGCTATGGGGTGTGTCACACTCTTTATATTCCCACTCTCTGATTACGAGTGGGGTTGAGCATCTCTTTAATGCTTACTTGCCATTCTGGCTTTTCCTTCTGTGAATTGCCTATTCTTATACTTTTTGCATTTTTATATTGGCTTTAAAAAATATTTTATATTGACTTCTTTTTGATTTGTGAAAAGTTCCTCATGCATTTCAGATATTAATCCCTAGTTGTTTTTGAACATACCACATGTCTTCTTCCAATTTGTTAGCCATCTGTTAATTTTTTCTATGGTATTCTTAAGAGAACCCGTAATTGTGATGCAGTCAAGTCCTACGATTTTTTTTTGCTTCAAGGATTGTGCTTTTGCAAACCTGTTTTACGAAGTAAATTCCTAACCCACATTATAGAGATAGTCTCCTGCATTTTCTTTTGTATCATATGTAGGTCTTCCATTTATCTGGAGTTCACCTTTGTATATGGTACAACATGGGGCTCCCAATTTTATTTTTTCTTGATAAATTAAAGCCAGTTTCCCCAATGCCATCTTCTAAATAATTGGTATTTTTCTCATTGATCTGTGGTACCACCTTTGTGTAAATGGAGGTCCCATTTATACATGGGTCTGCTCCCGAGTTCTTCATTCTGTTTCCTATTTGCTCTATGTATTCCTATACCAGTACCATAGTATTTTTATTACTATGTGGCAATGACATAATATCTGGCATGGCAGGTCTCCTCTGGTTTTTCAAAATTGACTTCACTGTTTAAAATGTATTTCTCCTTATATATTTTATAAGTTTGTTGAGTTCTCAAAAAATTTAGTTTCTGCTGGAATTTTGGTTGTGATAACATTTACTTTGGAGACTAAATGGATATTTTTACAATGTAAAGTCATCCTATCCATGCTATATCTCTTCACTTATTCAATCTTTTATGTCCTTAAATTGAGTTTTAAAATTTTCTCCTTAAAGTTCTTGCAAGTTGTTGGGTTAATTCCTGGATACTATGCTTTAGAGTTTGTTAAACTTTATTGTTATTGTGAATGGTTTCTTATTGTCTGTTACATTTCCCAGTTGCTTACTGCTGATGTAGACAAAACTATTGATTTTTAGAAACTGATCTTGTACTTGGCAACCTTGCTGAGCTAACATTACTTCTAATACTTTGTTGATTCTGTTAGGCTTTTGATGCTGATGATCATATCTGTAAATATCGCAGACAGGAAGATTTTAGGGACTCTGCCCAGTGCTCTGATCTTTTGCATTTAAGCACTTCTACTAGTTGAACTCCAATCTGGTGCCCCAATTCTGACAGTTGGGTGTCTCTCACGGTCCTAAGGGCTAGGCCCCCTATACACTCACAATTTAGAAACTGATGATATTCTACCCCATATCCAGTCCATGTAACAGCAGTGACCTTGTCTTCTTTTGCTATTTCCTCTAACCCTTTTATCATGGTGGGGGTCCTGAAAGCTGCTGACAGATCTCCCTGCTGCCGAGTGTCTGAATTTCTGCATGCTGCTCTATGCAGCCATTCTGGGTGTTTAATGCCCCCAAAGACAGCCTGTGTAGGTTAGCAAAGTAGTGAATCAACACAGGCCTTCAGATCAGACAGACTTAGGTTTGAATCTTATTTCTGCCCCTGGCTACATGGAGCAAGTCACGCAGCCTCCCAGAGTCTGTTTCTTCATTTGTAAAGTGAAGACAAGTAAGCTCTCCATAGGCCAAGTGCCTTTACAGTGGTCAGTGAGTAATGCCCCTTCTCCACACCGTGATGTTGACCAGTAAGTCGATCACCTCCTGACACTGGATTATTGCTACACTTTTCAGGAACTTTGTGTCTCCAGATATAATTGAATCTCAGCAGCTACAGTTGGTCCACATCCCCACGTGCCTTCCCACCCCAATGAATAGTTCAAGTTCCAAGTTCTGGCCGCGTATCATTGTCCAGTCTCACTCTTGTTAACTGGGCAATACCTGGTTCTAAAGCTTGTATGTCATGAGGTACTCTAGAAAGCATGACTCTAACGAGCACTTGCATTCTTGATGATGGTGTAAAGGAGTAACGTTAGATTTTTGAACAAAGGCCACTAAGTGAGTGGGAGACTCTGGTGGCTTGGTATCCTGGGAATTTGCCTATGTATTCCGGTGTTTGGGTGTAGCAGATAAAGCCAGTGGCCTGACTGGTTCTAACAGAGATCTTTATTATAGCTAATAACAACTCGGCCATGCCTTGTCACTGACTAATAGTGGTATTTCAGAGGGATAATTTAAATCACCAGTAAAAGTGAACTGTATACCTTTGGAAACTTCACCAATAGCTCCTCTGTTACACACAGATCTTTATGACTTTCTGAGGTTCAGTGACAATCGGCCTCATTTATAGGTGCTTGAAGCCAACCAAGGGCAGATTGCCTTTCTTCTTTTAACCAGCTAAAGAGATGGGTGGGTCAGACAAGAAGAGGGTATGATGAAAGCAGGGAAAGGGAGGCGGACTCTTCAGAGGGAGGAGGAAGTATCTGTGTTACACATTATCTCTGAGAGCACTCACAGATGCTGAGCCTGCAGAGACAGAGAAACTGGCAGCTGACCAGGGTTGGGGATGGTCATGTATTTAAATATTGTGGGTTTTAGTCAACAGTGTGCTCCACCCGATTCAACAATGTGATGTGACTGCTCCTAGCAACTATTTTGATATGGTGAATTTTTGTTAACACAAGCATAGGACCTAAGAAGAGGTGGCAGTCTCTTTCCTCTCTGCACTTGGAAGGCCACCCACTCATTCCTGATAATCACATTTAAGAGAGCTCTGGACAAGCTGGGATGCATCCAAGAGAATCCCTCAACATGCTGGTGAGTGGGATTGTGACCATGTCATATCAGGAGTAGCTTAAGGGATAGGTAATGCGTGTCTTGGATAAATTGGAGTCAGACTTAAGAATTCCCAGGGCAGAAACAAAATCCAATGATGGGGAGATGCAGGGAGCTGGATTTCAGCTTCTAAGGTAGAAAGAAATTTTCCAAAAGGCTGATCAAAGATTAAATGACTGCCTTAAAAGGTAATGAGCTCCTTGTTACAGCGCGAGGCGTTAAACCACCGCTTGGTGGGAAGACACTGTAAGGGAGGATTCAAGCAACTGGGAAGGGGGCTTTTCCCAGCCCATGGAATCAATGATTCTAACAGGAAAAGATGCTCTGGGGTGAGGTGAGCGCTTACCTCTGCTCTTGCAGAGACAATGACAGACGTTCATTCAACATCTGTTCCTGCTAGGCACTGTGCGCACTGAACACAGAAGTACAGCCTCTATGAAGCAGCCGCTGTAGGCCTCAGAGACAGCTGATACGATGTAACTGTTGACTCCATGTTTCAAACCTCGGCCATGGTCTTACTAGGTCTCCTCATTAAGGGGACTTACTATGTATCCAGTAACGCTTTCTTGCTACCAGATGACAGACAGGCTGTCAGAGTTCACGACTTTAGGTGCACAGTTCACCCTGTCAGGTCCTTGGGAGACGGAGAAAGGGGGTCAGGAGAGAAGGTGGGTGAAGAGGCAGCAAAGCCGCAGGAGATATGAACTAATTGCTCAACGTGGGTGTAGCATGGATTAGGCCTTTTACAGCAAGCCCTGCCAGCAGGGAACTGGTGGATATACTCTCGGCCACACTCGGCTGGACTCTGGGGAGCCCAAGACGGGTAAGACGGGGTCCCTGGCCCGAGCAGCTGGTGGGAGAGCCGCAGGGTTGGAGACGTGAGGCCGCGAGGCTGAGCGCTGTGAAGGCGGTGGGCGTGCCGGGGCCGCCTGGCTTCGCAGCGGGGGAGGTAACACTGCGACACCCCGCAGACGCTGCTAGCCGAGGTCTCCGGCCCGCGTGCGCCGGATCTTCTGCCAGTTGGGGAGTGCGGGGGCGCGGGCGCGAGGTGAGCCAGCGCAGGCGCGCACTCCCTCCTCCGTCCCCACCGAGTTCCCGGCGCGTGCGCGGGGCCGAGGCCGAGGCCTGCGCGCCGCCCGGCCGCCTGCACTGTGCGCGCGCCCACCCCGCGTGGGAGGCAGCGGGAGGGGCCCGGCGAGGTCCGGAGCGGCGCGGCGGGAGGCTCCGTGGGCAGCCACGGGAGACAGCGCCGGCGGGAGCGCGCCTCTCGGCCTTTCCTCCGCGCCCCCGCGTCCCCAGCCGGCCGCTCCGAGAGGACCCGGAGGAGGCAGGTGGGCCGGGGGCGCGCGGGGCCCCCCGGGCCGCGGGCGGGCAGGCAGGCGGCGGGGTCGGGGCCGGGGGTGGGCGGCCCTGGGGGCCCGCGGGGAGGTCGGTGGCCCCGGGAGGGTCGCGCAGAGGCGCTGGGGGCTGTGGAAGCCCCGCGGCCGCCTCCAGTGGGCACCGGTGTCACCGACCGCGGGGAGGCCTTCTCGGGGCGGTGCGGCCCACCCGGCGGGGATGGGGGCTCCTCGTGGCGGTAGTTGACCGATGGCCCAACTTTAGGATGAGGGGCGTGGGATGTGCGGGACCCGGCGGCGGAGCTGGGCTGTGGCCCACGACCGCCGCGGCCGCCCCAGGAGTCCCCGCACGCGCAGTGGCTTTCCAACGCGGCCTCTTCCTATTTCTCACTGGACTCCCCTTGCACATTAAATTGTCGAGAAATCTTTGGCCCGTGGGTCTTCAAAGTTAAACCAAATGGCTGTCCTTGCAGTCCTTGGCTACCTGAGGTCCCTTAATTCTAAACCAGCCGCACCTGGGAGGGGAAGTTGGAAGGAGCGCTGGAGCTGAGCCCGCATCCTTAAGGATTCCGTTCACGGCTTATGATGGTAGCGCTTTGAATTAGATGTCAGGCTGTTCACGTCATGCAGACGCTGGTTTTCAGCTCTGTTCTGAGACAGTGTTTTGATATAGATCAGAGGATGATGTTCTTACGGAACAGTAACTTGCTGTATGTTCTGAGATACTAGACTGTGTTCATATTGTAGCACCGTCATCGTGTAAAACGGCACCTTTGAAAGATTTCAGTAAACACCGTCCTCCTTAGGAACATCCGCCAGCACTTAAATTGTACTTCACTTTCACTTTGACGTTTGTTGTTTGTGAATCTTGTGCACAATTTAAAGTGAGTCGTCTAAACAGCACAGGATCGGGTGGTGCGGGGCATGGAGCAACTAGGGAGGAAAGCAGAGACTTGAACCTGGTGAAGTCTAGTTGGTCTGCGTTTTTGTGTTGGAGAACCATCCTGGTTCCAGCTTATTTTGTTATCGTAAATATGATGCATTTTTAAAATGCTTTCATCTGATACGGACTATCTGGACTGTAAGATTGAGCCTTGCTATGCATGGAATGTGTTTACTTCTGTTTTGTAGAAGATTTAGCCCATGGTATACTATTTGTAGGATTCATTTCAGACATTTTGTGTTTACCACATGCAGTCCCACCGGAAAGGGCTTTTAAAAAAGTGACCTGTGTTGTCTTTTATTGCTTATGACAACTCCAATTTTGGCACGTATTTGAAACTAGTGATCTTTATATAAAACCGACTTCACTCTTTCTCCCTGTTCAAACCTACAAACTCTGGTTACTTTTAGGTTTACTTCTCCCTTGTTAATTATTTATAATGAACTATGGAGCTATGGGCTTGCTTTAGTGTGTTAACCATTATTTGTGTCTTGTTTCAGGCATTTGCATATTGTTTTCTCTTCTGGAGAGTGATCTGCACTGTTTTCCTTCAGTGCTGTTTAGAAGAGCTTTAGGAAACCAGGAACATGTTCTTTTTGCATTGCCCAATATGGTAGCACTAGCCACACATAGCTTTTGAGCGCTTGAATGGGGCTAGAGCAGTGGAAGAACTGAAATTTTAATTTTTTAAAATTTTCTTTTCCTTTTTCCTTTTTTTTTTTTTTCTTTTTTTTTTTTTTTTTTTTGAGACAGAGTCTCACTCTGTTGCCCAGGCTGGAGTGCAGTGGCCTGATCTCGGCTCACTGCAACCTCTGTCTCCCAGGTTCAAGCAATTCTCCTGCCTGAGTCTCCCAATCTGCTGGGATTACAGGCACCTGCCACCACACCCTGTTAATTTTTGCTGTGGTGTTTCACCATATTGGCCAGGGTGGTCTCAAACCCCTGACCTGAGGTGATCTGCCCATCTTGGCCTCCCAAAGTGTTGGGATTACAGGCGTGAGCCACTGCACCTGGCCAATTTTTAAATTAATTTAAATAGTCACATGTGGCTAGTAGTTAGCTGGTCAGACGCCACAGCTTTAACTTATTAGTCTCCAGGAAGCCTTCATTGACCCTCTTAAATCTGTGCTCTCATAGAACTCGGCTCTCCTTGGTCATAGCACTTACTACTTTCAGCTTTCTGGTAGGAATCAGCACTAGGCTGTAATCTACATGAAGGCAAGGACAGATCTGCTTTCCTTACCGTTTCATAGCTTAGAACTTAGTAAGAAAAACTGAATAAATATTTGTTGAATGCATAAATAGCTTTTTCAGGGCAAGTATTTCAATTTTGAATTATCTCCAGGGCCAACTAAGTGTCCAATACTGTAAATACCTGTTTAGTAGATTGTACAGATGTTATGTAGGTAGCAAAAGGATCATGGGAGTTATGCTTTAAATACTTACGTGGTGAGATTGGAATCTCAGGAGAATGATGACTCATAACAAAGTATTATAGGAAATTGAATGAAAGGGCCTCATGCTTCCAGCTAATGTAGACACAGCTTCAGTCTCCTATTAGTTGAACAACTCAAGGATGTTCTTGAACCATATCTCAAATCTGAAGTCTCCTGCCTTCAGTAAGTTTCTTTCATGGGGTCCAGACAGTCCTGAACCAGCCTGAAGATGCTAGTGGACATCCCCATTTATTACTGCTGTGTGTTAAAGGATGGACCAAGGAATCTTGAAAAAAAAAAAAAAATCACAAGGTGTTTGAGCTGCTAGCTTTTGCTAACAGCTAACTTGGAGTGATGAGTAGGATGAAATTCCTGTAGAAATCAGAGTTTGGGGAATTTGATTCTAGCTATTGTTAGTATCAGAGGCACCTGTTTTTTAGACAGTTGATTGGGGCCAATTTTTTTTTTTTTTTTTTTTTGAGACAGAGTTTTGCTCTTCTTGCCCAGGCTGAACTGCAGTGGCATGATCTCGGCTTACTGCAATCTCCGCCTCCCGGGTTTTCAAGCGATTCTCCTGCCTCAGCCTCCTGAGTATGGGATTACAGGTGCCCGCCACCATGCCTGGCTAATTTTTTGTATTTTTAGTAGAGATGGGATTTTGCCATGTTGGTCAGGCTGGTCTCGAACTCCTGACCTTGGGTGATCCACCTGCCCTGGCCTCCCAAAGTGCTGGGATTACAGGTGTGAGCTACCGTGCCTGGCAGGGCCAAATTTTTTTTTTTTTTTTTTTTTTTTTGGGCTTACTTTATAATCAGTTATCACCAGTTAACCATAGTTGGATTTGGAATGGAAGTATGTACTCAGTCCAGATCAGTATACTTAGACATTTGACCAAGAGTCCAAGTGTCATAGGTCTTCAGATCCAGGAATTGCTTTTAGGAAATGAATCTGAGACTATAGGAAGTTTATAGGGATACATAGTTTCCTTTGGTAGGACAAAAGGTAGAATGTTAAGTTTTTCATGAAGATAAGGAAATGTAACTAGGGAAAAATGCAACAAAGACAAAATACAAAGAATGTTCACTGCATTGGTCAGGTAATATTGTAGCTTCTCTGGACTTGAAGTATCTAATATGTAAAAGAATGAAGCTGGTTACATCTCATTGCATGAATGTTCTTTCCACTTTGAATCTAAGCTTTGAATATTAAAAATGTGTAACACACTATTCTAGCCCCTGTGGTAACTGATAGTTGTGTAAGATACAGTTCATATCTTTGAGGATCTCAACAGTTTACAAGGAAATGAAAGGTGCTCTGGGGATCACTTAAAAACTTTTTTTTTGAATGAGAAACTCTACCCTTTGAAAGGGAAGTCATGTGGTGACTCCTCTTAATGGACTCAGACAGATATCCACTGAGTCACTTTGCTGAAGAATTAAGAGTATAAAAACATGTCTGAGTCCCAAACCGTAATTATAGTCAGATTAATTTTCCTAAAACAGCTTTAATCATGCTATTCTCTTTTAAAAAAAATCAGTTGTTTCCCAGTGCTCATGAAAGTAAGTAGTTTGGTCTGTGATTAGGCATTTGCTCCTCAGTATAGCCCTAAAAAGCCCTTACAGCCTCACCTCTGACTGTTTTCCTAGCCATATCCCAAGTTCCAGCCCTACTGTTCCTTTAATGGGATCCCCTTTTACATTTATATCTATTCATCATTCCAGACTCATCGCAGATGATACTTTCTTTACCGTTTATGATTCTTAGAAGCTCCCACTGCAAATATTCCTGGTACTTATGTGATGGAGCAGATCCCATTCTGCCTCATAATCTATGGTTATTAGTGGTATTTTATTCACCTTAATAGATTGTAAGCTATCTAACAAGCACGGACCATCTGTTAACTCATTTTCATATTCACTGAAACATCTAGAATAGTGCCCTATATGTAGTGGTTCCTTAATAAATACTTACTACTGTTTGGAATTGATAGCATTTGAGGAAGATCACCATTGCTATGTAACACTAATTCCATGAACTTGTCATTTTCCTATTTATGTGGCAAGGTTATGTCAAAATGCTTCTGAGTATTCGGTGGTAAGTAATTTTAGCATCCAAGAAAATGTGAATATCTTAAAATAGTGACAACTAGATTAGGTTACCTAAGATCTATGTCCATATAAGCATATGATTTTTGAGGAAAAAGTAAGCCTCCTACTTTTTACCAGTTCCTGCCAGTATTAAGAAAACATGAATCAAGTTGGGAAGACAACAGTGAGCTCAATGAAATGACTGTTTTATTGTACTGGGGCACTGATGGTAAGGATAGTTATGTTAGACACAGGGTTGGTTAAGTAGAACAGAGCACACATTAAGTAATAGCTAGTATGGTGTTATCTATTACCAGATCAAGCTATCGATTGCCTATTTTTATTCTGTGCTTTTTACTGAAACAATCTAAACTCATTTTTAATTTAGTTTTATATTTTTTTTGCTTACATTTTAAAAACAGAGATTCATGATACTTCAGATTGTAAAGATCTGATACAGAAGAAACTGGAAGGCTTTTAGTTTCATAAGTTTGGTTTCATTAGCAGTTTCTCTGCTTTCTACATCATTTCTGAGATGTAGGCTAGGGTGTAGTACAAAGTCTAATTTAGAACGAATTTATTCTAAGCATTCATGTTGTCTGGGAAAAAGAGGTAATATAAGCCCCGTGCTTTAAAAGGCATGGCTTCCGTCTTCAGCCAGGATAGAACTCACAGACCCTCGGACCTTGTTAAGTCGAACAATCTTAGTAAACTCTTAGATTTGTAAGAGTGACGTGATTAATTTTCAGTCAAGTTTTCTGGGATAGAAAATAATGGAAACATTTTAAGGTAGATTATTTTCATGTGATGAGCACATGGCATGAGCTATTGGATGACAAATGATGTGACTTGTGCCAGCATTGTGGGAAGTTAAAGATTCATCTACAAGGGTTAATATGCCCTTGTTTGTTACATGAGTAGGAGGATTTCACCCATTTAGATTAGCTCAGCATTTAAAAAGTGTTTTCACCTATTATAGCTTATTCCTCTTGAGCTTTGTCTAGAAAGATTACATGCGCTGTCGACTATATAAGAGGCGGTGTGAAGCAATGTATGCCTTTTAACAACAGTTTTGCCAAAAGGAATTTTTTCCCTTTCGTAAAAGATCCTTGCTGAAAATGTCAGCAGATTTGACATCATAGAACTTTTAGGCTTTTTGTGATTGAAGGCAGTCATTCTAGGTTGCATACAAATAAAGTAGAAACACTTTTTTTTTTCTTTTTTATTATAGGTGGCTTTCTAGAAGATGACCATAGAGGACCTTCCAGATTTTCCATTAGAAGGAAATCCTTTGTTTGGAAGATACCCATTTATATTTTCTGCTTCTGATACCCCAGTTATCTTTTCCATTTCTGCAGCACCAATGCCTTCAGACTGTGGTATGTGAAGTAGCTGTGCTTATTTTGTGAGAACTGGTAACTTCTCTGTTATGCCTTTTTTGTACTCATAGTTTTTCTTAGAACCATTTTTGTGGTTCTCATAAAATTGCTAAAGTTTTCCTTTTTCAAAAATACAATTGCTTATTGCTTTTTCTGCTTCTTAAGCTAAATGCTTTATTTCTGCTGTCAGCATTTATATTATGTTAAAATGTTCATTTTAAGCATCATGATGGATTTAGAGGACTTTATTTTTAGAATGCAATGGTGCTTAGCCATCTAGCATTCTTCTGTTATTGATGTATTTATTTTGGTTAAATATACTGATGTGCTAAAAAATCCATGTACTTCGGCAAAGAGGGTAAGAGACCCTTCCCTGGAATGTGAAATGAGATTGGTTAACGTTTAAATTGGTCCATTTACATCTCCTCTGTAAAACGTTAATTTAGAAGCATTCCACTTTTCATCTATTTAGGCTTATTTCTCCAGAACCATAATAAAAGAGAACCAGGAGATAAATTTGATAGAATTGTTAAATTTCCAATTTAGAGTTTTTCAAGTAAAATGTTGGTTCACCATTTCAAATTGTCTTTGGAGGTAGAGATAATACAAATTTTAAATATTAGTAGATATAAAGTTATTGGATTGAGAATTTGTCCTTTTAGTCATACTCATTGTAGTATAGTAATTCCTCATCTCCAAGTACCTTTTGTTGTTGTTGTTGTTGTATTCAGATTCTATCCCAGCTTACGTAGACCAGTTATCAGAAGTATCATATAAAACCTGTACCTTGATCCTGGGAGTTATTTGCAGGTTTTGCAATAATTGACTGGGCTTATTTTCAGATACAACAAAATCAGTTATGCAGGGGAAACCTTGAACCTTGTGCATTGTCCCTTATGTATGATACTTGTCTCACTCCATCTTGACTTCTAATTGTCTTATTTTCGTTCCTATATTGTAGCGCTTTGGGATGGAGAACAATCATACTTTATTTTTGTTTATCTCAAGAAGGCTAACATAATCATTTGTTATTAGTTGCTCAATGATTGTTGAATAAATACATTGAATGAAAGGTGATAATGGATATTGACCCTTTGTGTAACTGAAATTAAACATTGAAACCCCATCTCTACTAAAAATACAAAAATTAGCCAGGCATGATGATGTGCACTTATAATGTCAGCTACTCAGGAGGCTGAGGCAGGAGAATCACTTGAACCAGGAGGCAGAGTTTGCAGTGTGCTGAGATCACACCACTGCACTCCAGCCTGGGCCACAGAGTGAGACTTTGTCTCCCAAAAAAAAAAAAAAAAAAAGCATTGTAATCTTAGAATTACAGGTTCATAGACGCTTATGAACCTTTCCCTACTCACCTTCCTGTGTAGAAATTGTATTTTCAGGATCTCTGTCAGATAACCGTTTAACCTCTTGCGTGTCTTTAATAGTGGGAAACTAACAAAATAGTCAATTTTATTGTTAAAAAGCTTTAGTTGTAATAAAACTGTGTTTGTATATTGACTCAGAATTGATCTCCCTGAAATTTTGGCCAATTCTAGTTTGATACATGGCACAAATTCTTTTATAGGATAGCCTTTAAGTATTTGCAAATAGTTTGAACATTTTAAGTTAGTCCGAACCTCCTTAGGCTACACATTTCTGGTTCTTTCACCAGTTTCTCATTGTCAGGATTTCTAGACCCTTTTCTTCGTAGTTGCTTTGTTGGTACACTGTGGTCAGCGTCCTCTTGAAAAGCAGCATACATAATTGCATTTATTGAGCAAGTATTTATTGAAGGCCTCTTGTGTGCTAGGGACTGTCCTGGATGCTGGAAGTATCAGTGACCAAGACAGGTCTTCTAGTAGGGAACACAGTAAACAAACAAATGAATAGACAAAGCACAAATAGGTCATAATGAATTCTGTGGAACAAAGAAACAGGGTGCTGTGATAGAGAACAATGGGGCCAAGGCAGCTGCTTTAGATGGGGTCGTCATTCAGAGAATCAGAAGAGGCGGGCTGTGAGAAGAGCCTGGAAAGAAGTGTTCCAGGAAAAAAACCAGAAAAGTAAAGGCACAGTGTTGGGGGAAGATCTTGGTGTATCCTAAGAATTAATGGAAGGCCTCTGTGGTTGAGAAGCAAAGTGATTAATGGCAGAGTGGAAGGAGACGGAATTGGAGAGTAAGGCACCAGCCTGGTCATGTGGGGTCATGTAGGCCCCCATAAGGAATTTTTATGTGATACCAACTAATGAGCGTAAAACCAAGAAACAAAAAGAAACCAGTCCACAGAAATCAGAGTTGAGACATGTGACACGGTGTTGACTCTCAAGGTGATTACCCTGTAAAACTATGTACTGTTCTTGCACAACCGTTTTTGGAATCTTTTGCCTTGAAATGCCTTCAGAATCAGTTTATGCAGAACACACATTATATACATTATAAATATCACAATACCTTATATTTTGCTTAAAAATTGAATTATCTGTTAAATTTAAATAATATAAAAAGTCTCATTTACCCATGTAGTTACTGTTTCTAGTGCTCTTCATTCCTTTGTGTAGGTCCAGATTTCCATCTGGTACCATTTCCTTCTGCCTGAGGCACTTCCTTTAATGTTTCTTACGGTGCTGGTCTGCCAGTAATGAATTCTTTCAGCTGTTTTATGTCTGAAAACATCTTATTTACCTTCTTTTTTTGAAAAATATGTTTGCTGGGTTTAGAATTATAGGTTGGTAGTTTTCTTTCAGTACTTGAAAAATCTTGCTCTGCTGTCTTCCCATTTGCATTGTTTCTGCTGTCATTTTTGTTTCTCTAGATGTAACATGTCTTTTTTTTGGCTGCTTTAAAGAGTTTCTCTTTATTTTGAGCAATTTTACTATTATGCGCTTAGGTATATTATTTTCTGTGTGTTCTTGTTCTTGGGGTTGGTTGAACTGCTTGGATCTGTGGGTTTCAGTTTCCATTAAGTTTGGGAAATCATTAAAAAAATTTTTTTTTCTGCTTCTCTCCCTTTTCAGATACTGTAATTGCATGTTTGTTATAGACTGCTTGAAGTCCCACAACTCACTGATTTTTTTAATATTTAAACTTTTTTTCTCTTTATTTTGGTTAGTTTCTATTACTATATCTTCAAGTTCATTAATCTTTCCTTCTGCAGTGTCTAATTAGCTGCTGATTTTATCCAGTGCAGTTTTCATTTCAGATGAAGTTTTCATCTCTAAAGTTTACTTTGGCTTTTTTTTATGCCCAGGTCTCTTCTCCACCTTTGGACATTTGGAATAGAGGTATAATGACTGTTTTAATGTCCTTCTCTATGAATTATAATATCCGTATCAACTCTAGGTCTGTTTCATTATTCCCCTGATGATGGGTCATGTTTTCCTGTTTCTTTGCATGCCTGATAATCTTTAATTGGATGCCAGACATTGTGAATTTTACTTTGTTGGATGCTGGATATTTTTGTACTCATGTAAGTATTCTTGCACTTCGTTCCGGGATACAGTTTAGTTACTTTGAAATAGTTGGACCCTTTGAGGTCCTGCTTTTCTGATTTGTTAGGTGGGTCTGGAGCCATTCTTGGTCTGGAGCTAATTATTCCCTACTGCTGAAAATTCTACTCCAGGGGTCTCCAACCCCCTGGCTACAGACTGGTACTGGTCCCCCTGCCCTGGCCCCTGGTGCCAGAAAGGTTGGGGACTGCTGTTCTCCTCAATGCTGTGTGAATTATGAGGATTCTTTTTCAGTCTTCCTGGTGAGAATAGGTACTAATCCCTGTAGTCATTATGGATGGTTCTTGCCCTTACCTCAAGTATTTCCTCACAAGCATATGATGAATAGTTGAGGAGGACCCTCTGCAGGTCTCCAGGGTTCTCTTGCAGTGTGTGCATCCGTCTCTGCTGTATTCTGCCCTGTGACCTCTGGCCACCCCAAGTTCCCCAGACTCTCAGCTCTGTCTCCTCAACTCAGGGAGTTTGCTGGGCTTTTTCTTGGTCCCCCCCGCCCCACCCCTGAACTGTGCTCCTGGAGACTCCCTCAAGGCAGTTAGCTGGGGCATGTGTAGGACTTTTCTCGTTTGTATTCCATTCCTCAGGGACCACTGTCTTTCACTGTCTAATGTCCAGTGTCTTGAAAACCATTGTTCCCTCCCTCTGGTGTTTTGGTTGTTTCAGTTGGAAGGGCAAATTTGGCCCTCATTATTCCATCTTGACTTAAAGCAGACATCACCTCCATTTTCTCCCCCCACCCCACTTTCTTTTGATAAAAGCTATTTTTTAGGCCGGGCATGGTGGCTCACACCTGTAATCCCCCCACTTTGGGAGGCTGAGGCGGGTGGATCACCTGAGGTTAGGAGTTCAAGACCAGCCTAACATGGTGAAACCCCATCTCTACTAAAAATATAAAAATTAGCCATGTGTGGTGGCGGGCACCTGTGGTCCCAGCTACTTGGGAGGCTGAGGCAGGAGAATCGCTTGAACCAGGGAGGCAGAGGTTGCAGTGAGCTGAGATCACTGAGATCGGCCACTGCACTCCAGCCTGGGCGAAAGAGTGTGGACTCCATCCCCCCAAAAAATAGAAACATAAAACTTTTTTTAATCTCAAAAGCTTGCAACAAGATAAGAAATACTTTATTTTCCTGCATGGAAGTTGAAAATTCAAATGTAGTTAGATATGTTAATATTTTACATTGTAGCTTAGAGGTTATGGTCTCGTTCTGGCATTAATCCTGACTCAATCACTTTCCAGTTGTGTGATTTTGGGCAAATTGTTTATTTTCTCCCTTTGTTTCTTCTTTAAAATGGGAATAACAATAGTGCCTACTTCACGTGGTAGTTATGAGGATTAAATAAATTAATATACACAAAGTTCATAGAACAGTCCCTAGTATCTACAAGACACTTAATAAATCTAACTTATTGTTATTTAAATGAGCCATCTGGAGGGCAGCACGTTAAGAAGATTTCCAGATTTGCTCTTGGAGCATCTTGAGGTGTGAAATGAGGATGGCAGTTTCTGCTGACAGACTTGCCTGGTTTGCAGTTTGAATGTCTTGGTTGATGTCATCAGATGTTTTGGTGAATTCTCTGGGCGACCCCCACAGAAACAGGCACAAAAGTTCCTTACGTGAGCCATGGTGGCGATTTGTCTAAAGTTTACATCAAATCATTCAGTAGGGGTTGGGGAAAAGGACAGTTTTAATAAATTGGAAATATTAGTTTGGAGAGTTGTAACCAGATATTGGAGGAAACTGGAGGAATTGAGGATCCAGTCCAGTTTGTAGGTGGATGACAACGCCCCAAAGACAATAAACAGGACTAGAATCTGATAATGGGTGTACTCTGAGTTTTCTGCGGAAACACAATTTTTCTCTCTACAGTTCCCCATTTCTACCAAAGATAATCACAGGCTAATTTGTTTGCAAATAAGTTTTGTCTCATTAAGCTGGCCTGATTATATACATAAGTGCAGCAAGAATAGTGAATATGTGCACATTCTGAAGTATGCCATTCCAGTCAGAGGTTTGGTAATATCTTAGGGGCTTTATTGGTTCTGTAAAGTCAATCCGAATTCTTTAAAACTGGTAATAAGGAATCTGAAATGAGACTTTAAAAAGCCTTTTCAGTCTAAGAAACCAAGCAGAGGCCTTGCCCAATTGTGTCCTGTTAGAGGGAAAACAAACTTTTATTGAACTTACGTAAATGCTTATATTGCCATGAAAAAATACTCAATAAGAGTGTCTGAATTTTGGAGGGGTTGGGGTAGGGAGAAAAGAAAATGTTTACATTTTCTTTTTTTTTTTTTTTTTTTTTTTTTTTTGAGGCGGAGTCTCGCTCTGTCGCCCAGGCTGGAGTGCAGTGGCGCGATCTCGGCTCACTGCAAGCTCCGCCTCCCGGGCTTACGCCATTCTCCTGCCTCAGCCTCCCGAGTAGCTGGGACCACAGGCGCCCGCCACCTCGCCCGGCTAGTTTTTTGTAATTTTTAGTAGAGACGGGGTTTCACCATGTTAGCCAGGATGGTCTCGATCTCCCGACCTCGTGATCCGCCCGTCTCGGCCTCCCAAAGTGCTGGGATTACAGGCTTGAGCCACCGCGCCCGGCCTTTTTTTTTTTTTTTTTACAAAAAGTATTCTTCACCAAATTGCTGTAAGTTGTAGGTCTTAAGGGAAAAGAGAAAAGGCGTTCTTTAAATCTAGAAAACAAACATTAAAGAACCCGCAATATTTCAAAGACATAAAAATTATCACCCTCATCAGTTCATTCAGTTCCCTGTAATTCTTGTCCTGCTTGATTTTGGGTTAGCAGCCTCATGAATCCATTGGTTTGGTTTTCTATTACAGTTCTGGAAATTCTTACCCAGTCCAATGCTGTGATCTTAAAGTTATCAGAAACCTATACTTGTCAGAGTTTTTTCTGTAAATCTTCCTGCAATTTTGTATCACTCATGCTTACAAAAGCTTTCAGGAAAATATCAGAGTAAAAAATCACTGTCTATAGATGGCAAAAGATTTAAAATGTCCATAGTTACAGATTTGATGAGAGTTCATTTTAATGCAGTTGACAAGGAAATTTGTTATTTGTTTTATAACATTTGAAGATAATAACTGGAATTATGACTGATAAAATTACACCAGAACATATCCAATTTCTAGGAATTTCATACAATTTCTAGAACACTTACATTAATAATATAGTCATACAAAAATAACATAAGGAAGGTTAAGCATCACCTTTGACAATGCTTCTCATGCAATGTAATATATCAAGCCTAGTTTCACATTTATTTGACAAGGCTTCCCATGCAAAGATGCTTAATTACTTTAATGTCTGTGTGTGTGTGTGTGTGTGTGTGTGTGTGTGTGTTTTAATAAGGAAATAGAACAAGATTTTCTGGGGGCCTCTGAAAAATCCCAGAATTAGTCTAAGGTCAGAAAAGACTTCATTCAGAATTTGAATTTTGGAAAGTTTATAAAAAATAACCCAAAAGATTCAAAACACTTGATTAAATAGATTACAGGTATTTAGTTATCCATTTAACCAAAGTGACAAAGATTTCAAAGGCAAATACAGAAAGCCATGTAGTTGTTTAAAAAAAAAACAAAAAAACCAAAACCCCTTGACTTTTTGAGAGAGAAACTTAATCAAAGACAACGTGAAGCAATTATCTTGACAAAACACAGAATCTTTGTTTTCTAGGCAGACCATTCAAAAGTTAAAGAAAAACCTTTCACAGTCTCCCATCAAAAGCAGGCCCATACTCCAAGAAAGTTTAGTCATTTTTAACAGGAGCTCAAATGCTAGTTATGCCTTGTTTTGATTTGAATGATAATAGATTCATTCAATTTTAGCCAGCTTAATCACACAAGATTCTCCTTCTCCCTCTTTTCAACTTCTTCTAGCCATTTTGTTTTTTTCCTTTATTTTCTTTTTCAAAAAACATATCTTCATACCTCATATCTTTTCTTGACTGTCATGCTGGCATTCTGTAGGTTTAGAAATCTATGAATATACCATAATTTCTGGAAGCACATGTTTCCTTAAATTTTTCAGTGTAGCACAGGACATGTTTACTAACACACCCAGGTATCTTTAGTTTCTCTGTCCAAAAGTAGGTAACATTATATTCAGCAATTAATGTTTCAGTATTTATCTTATGTGGACTTACATTGATTTAATTCACTTGTTTTGAACAATTATGCTTGGATTACTTAAGAAAATTTCATGAAACATTAAATCGCTAAGCATTATCTTGTTTTTCTTGCCGAGAAATTTTGTAGCATGGAGATAGCAGAAGCTTATTTGTAATTCTCTAGTCTTGAACATGAGCTTATTCGACTAGTAAACCTACATAGAATCAAAGTTGTACATTTGCCTTATGTCTAATGCTGACAACTCTGAAGGCATATTGGTTTTTTAAACCAACAATGTTTTTGTTTATTGAAAATCACCCGAGTCACATGAACTTAAAAAGCATTTGAATTAGTTCCTATTTTTCTGAGAGTTTTCAGGAATACTTAATTTATATAAATACTTGTTTTTACTTATATCTATTGAACATACATAGCTATAAGATCTCTGTGTCTGTCGTACATAGCTATAAGATCTCTGTGTCTGTATGTTTGTGTGTACAGACAGACACAGATCTTATAGCTTTCATTTCCAAATTTTAGCCATGTGTCAGTTAAAATAATACAAAGCTTATTAGTTTATGAAAGAAGCTGGATCCAAATTGTACCTCTGAGAGATGGAACAAGTCAAGGTTACCTGCTCAGATGGCTACAGCTTTTTAGTGAAGCTTTTTTTTTTTAATTTGAATGCTGTAGGGATGCTTTTAGAGAAGCTATTTCTGAGTCATTTTGTGTCCAGAAGCTTCTGCATACAAATCCAAGAATGCATTCCATTGTCTCTGAAAGGCTCAGGATACTCTTTCTTCAAGGGCACTCCCAAAGGCAGACTGACTATCTTATCTAAAATTAAACGTTCTCCGAAGTGGTCACTGAAATTGCAAATTATTCTTTGTAAAGTTCACCCATTTTTCCAAAAAGGCACAAGATTCTGATCCACAGTTGTTTCTGGACCCCATGTTTGCATTAGATTCTCTGAAAAGTCTTAACTATTAAGGATTCTTTTTTCAGCAGCTGCTCTGGAACACAGGAATCACGCGTTTCACCCTTCCCCCTTTTGAGCAGAATAGGGTGACTTCCTGAGAAGTTTCAGCAAAGGTTGCTCAGCATAATTGGAGAGTTCTACACAGAAGGAGGAGAGCTCAGATTCAAAAGAGACTTACTCTAGAACTCCATGGCCGGGTGAGAGAGCAGCCAGTGCCACGGCCGTGGGTACCAGCACCTAGTTACTCACTGGCTTTGGGGCTTTGCAGGGGTCTTCTGATCCTGCTTCGGACACCAAAAACTGTCAAGAAAATCCAGGGTGCTTTTCTTAATATAAATATTAAGTGAGTAAAAAAACTGCAAACAGGGAGACTTTCCAAACCAAGGTAAGAAGCTTGTCTCATGAAGGTCATAGTAAGGTTTATAAAGCCTAGAAGAGGAAATTCATATAGCTTAATTCTCACTGGTTAGAATGAGTGGGTTAGTTTGGTCATTGCTGATTTGCTACAACGTGCTGAGTCTTGCTGACCAAGCTTCATGTGCAGTTTAAGTAGGTGTTTTGGAGAATAGGTCCTTATAGGTTTTCCTGAGCTGGATGTGGGACATTGGCTCAGAGGCCAAGGTTTGTCTTGGCTTCTATTTTGATTTTTGCCTAACAGGACCATTTTGTTGTCTAAGATTATGAATGTTGTTTCCGTTTTAGTCTTTCTGATTCTCTTCTGATGGACTGCTGCTCTGCTTCTATACATGTCTTTAGTTTGTTGCCTTTCATCTTTTAGTTATCCTCACTTTAAAAGTAAGAACCATGTGTACATAGTATAATTTTGGAAAATATATAAATGCAAAGAAGAAAGCAAAAACAAACTCCATGAGTCCCACTACTTATGCATGCTGTTACAATCTGAGCTTAATGGCAAGTTACCTCAGCAAGTAGAATAATAGAGGAAAGAAGATAGACTTTGGAGACAGACCTGGTTTTCTACCCCAGATTTGCCACTTACTAGCTGTGCAACGTTGAGCTGGTATTATTTAGTCTGAGCTTTGCTTTCCTCATGTGCAAAATGAGAATAATACCTGCCAGGTAAGGTGTTGGTGAGGATTTTTAAAGTGTTTAGTAAGTGCTCAGCAAATGTTCGTAATATTTTCCTTCTTTAGATACTTCTGCTTTTTTTTAGCATCTAAAATATTTGTATCATTTGAACCTTGGTTTTATTGTTTATTATTTTCAATATATTTATTTGAAACTTTTAGTAAATTTAATTCACATCTTTTTTTTTAATTTCAGAATTTT
This sequence comes from Theropithecus gelada, assembly GCF_003255815.1. Taxonomy (NCBI): domain Eukaryota; kingdom Metazoa; phylum Chordata; class Mammalia; order Primates; family Cercopithecidae; genus Theropithecus; species Theropithecus gelada. The sequence continues at coordinate 49,512,612 of NC_037681.1, forward strand.
CTTTCTTTGATCCTAATGATGCATCATGCCAGGAAATTCTTTTTGATCCCAAAACTTCAGTTTCTGAATTATTTGCCATTTTAAGACAATGGGTTCCTCAGGTCCAACAAAACATTGACATTATTGGAAATGAGGTAAGGAATTCTTACAGTTTAAGTTTTGTATTGTTAGGATTGTTAATGGTATAGATTTTTTCCCCATCTGAAAGGAAGATGATAATGAAGGAGAAACCCTTTAAATGTTCTGATATTTATTTGTATTTCCAGGATTTTCATGGGGCAGTGAGTTAATACTATATATTCTTCTGATTATTTCTTCATGCTCTGTCCTTCTGACATTTATAGACTCTTGGTGGGTGCAGGGAGGGGCATTTTTCGTATTTCCTTCTTTGTAAAAATTAATTTTGTAAACTTTTATGCATTTCATGAAGGGATTTAATTACCATCATGTTCTATTTACACTTTTGGGTGTTTTGGTAAAGATACAGGGTTGAATGTAGTCTTTAAGAATATTAGATTTTTTGAGGGAGGGTTCCTTCACCAGTATGTTGCTGTGTTGTAGGCAGAGTGCTTACACTTTTTTTTAAGATATTATTAACTGAACACTTTAGTGGTGGCATAAAAATTATAATTCAAGGATTTTTTTAACTTCTAATCCATCTTGTTTCATATGCCTTTCTACTCCGTTTTATTTCTGAGATAGTTTAAAATTTCTTTATTGAGTATTACTATCTTTTCTACGGGTATCATTACACCCGTAGAAATAAAATTTTGCTCATTTTTGAGAGGAACATATTTGGAGTGCCAGATTACCCTTGGAATAATCTTCAAGAATTTCCTTCAGCCTGCTGACAAGTTCAGTTTTCATTCTTGTTGTTGAGTGCAGATTAAAAATTTACCCTTTAGAGATGCCGATACTGTCTATACACTTTACTGAGAAGTAATTCAGATTTGATAGACTAACTTGGTTCCTCAGCATTGGTTTGAAAGCAATAGGTACCTCAGTAGTTAGGTTGTAACCATATTTTCCTTGACTGCTTCAGATTCTTAAGAGAGGTTGCAATGTGAATGATAGAGATGGACTGACAGATATGACTCTTTTACATTATACCTGCAAATCTGGAGCTCATGGTATTGGTAAGTGTGTGGTAAATCTATCAATTGCTTATATCATCTGCATTTGTGCTTAGATAATCTATATTTATGCCCATATATTGTCCATGGGAAGGCACCCAGCTGCTGATGATAATATTGCCTGAAGAGTTGAGGATTCAGTTAGGTCCTTCCAAAAACCATATTCCCTTTTCTCAAGGAGGTCTTTATACCCTCCTGATACCTCCGAGCTTTTCTGGATCAGGCCTCATGCCTGATTGTGTATTAGATGAGAGTAACTGCTAATGCCCTAAAATCTTTCTGAGGGTTTATAACAAGGTTTGACAGTCCAAGGCCAGTCTTTACATACTGATTCCTAATCTCAACACCCCAGTCTGGAGACCTAAGGTCTGTTCCTACATATGTAACATATGTGCATATTTTCCAAAATTGTTACTGTCTTGTGCTTTGTCATTTTATAAACCTGCATCTCTTACCTAACTATATACTGTGATTGTCTCTTCTTGTTTCAATAGTCTGATGCAGTAGTGCTGAAACTTATGGTGGTGACAGACTCCCTTTTTCCCCTCACAACCCATCATGGACTGATACTTTCACGAAATAAAATAAAAATGAATTTGTAATACAAAATAAAATAAAACCATAAAATATAAGCCCAAATATTTTTCAAAAGGCATGAAACTGGCCAGGCATGATGATTTACACCTGTAATCTCAACACTTTGGGAGGCCACGGCAGGAGGATTGCTTGAGGCCAGGAGTTTGAGACCAGCCTGGGTGACATAGTGAGACCTTGTCTCTACAAAAAATTAAATAATAAGCCAACTGTGGTGGTGCCTGCCTAGAGTTTCAGCTACTTGCGAGGCTGAGGCAGGAGGATCGTGTAAGCCCAGTAGTTTAGGGTTGGCGTGGGCTGTGATTGCATCACTACACTCCAATCTGGGTGACAGAGCAAGACCCTGTCTTTAAAAAAGAAGAAAGAATAAAAGGCATAAGACTACATTTTATTTAACATAACGAGAAGACATATTAAATGGGGAAAAGCTATAAAAAGTACACACAGATTGCAATTTGGGACTGCCGGTGGTCCACAGAACATGTTTGGAGTAGCACTGATCTGCTGTGTTGTTGTTGATGGCTTCATAGCATTCTATGTGTGTCTCTATTTAACCAATTTCTTATTATACTTTTTGGATTTTTTAGAATTATATTAATAACAGTGCAGAGATGAGCATCTTTACAGCCAAGTGTATCCCATTTATCGCATTCCTGTGTATAATTATTTTCTTAGTATAAATTCTTGCAAGTGAAATTTTCGAGGTGTGTTTATACAGTGCACTGTTTGCTTTGGCTTTTTAAATGAGACAATTGATAGCCATCCATTGGAACTTAAAATTTGTACTAAAGGAAAGTGATTTGGAAAATCTTCTTTAGGTGATGTGGAAACAGCTGTAAAATTTGCAACTCAACTTATTGACCTGGGAGCAGACATTAGTTTGCGGAGTCGCTGGACAAACATGAATGCTTTGCATTATGCTGCTTATTTTGATGTCCCAGAACTTATAAGAGTGATTTTGAAAACATCGAAACCAAAAGGCAAGTATTATAAGATCACTTTTAGATATTATTAACTGAACACTTTAGTGGTGGCATATAAATTATAATTCAAGGATTTTTTTAACTTCTAATCCATCTTGTTTCATATGCCTTTCTACTCCGTTTTATTTCTGAGATAGTTTAAAATTTCTTTATTGAGTATTACTATCTTTTCTACAAAAGGATTAGTACAGAGATACAAAATGAAAGAGTGTTCTCTGGGTTTTCATATCTCTATAAGTTCTCCAGTATAACACGGATGTTTTATATAATTGATTCTACATGCTTTATGATTCTTTTGCCTTGCTTGGGTAGCCAGAAATAGAACAATAAGGTCTTCAGAGATTGGCATTGGAATAATAAATACTATTTGTTTTAGATGGCATTTGGTTCTGAAATTATATAATTCAACTTAAGGGATAATATTTCCGTTTTTTCCTCCCTGTTTTGATGGTGATATCCTGAAATTGAAGATCTGAATGTCTAAGTCACAGTCCTGGTATTTTGATTCTTCTTTCTGGTTCTCTTTGGGGCCAATTTTCTTTATTTTTTAGAAAAATACGAGAGCAAGCAAATAGTATTAACATTAAATTAAAGAAAGTGTACAATATTTTCCCCATTGTAGGAACATGCTTTAGAGATTCAGTAAATTTCCCAGAATGTTCATTTCTAACCTCCAATCTGCATAATTGTCCATTTTTTTCTTTAAAATTCTACCTTTTCACTTTGTGAATGATGTTAGGAAGAAAGCCTCTGTCGACACTTCTGTGTTTTTAATAATTCAAGAGAGTGTGTCTTGAGTATATCTGGGTCGTTTACAGTTGTAGGAAGGATATGTGGGTGTGGTGTCGTTTAGTTGAGGGTAGGATTTGCAGAACCAGAGGTATTATATTTAAACCCTTGTTATGGAAAATATTCAAGATGGGATTCCCAAATCTGGAGGATTTCCTGTATTTAAATATAACATATGATGCTATATTAAAAGTTATTAAAATGTCCTTAGAGTTGCAAGATTGCTTTTCTCATTATGAAATTCAAATTCATTTGTTCAGTAGAGTATTATGAATCAATTTATAGGTAAGCATTTCTATGCTTAATTAGACACTAGCTGCTTTGAAAATTCTGCTTTGTTTTACCTACCAGGTATTGGCTGTTTTGTTTCTGTAAAGGGCCAGCTAGCAAATATTTTAGACTTTTTGGACCACATGGTCTCTGATGAAACTACTCAGTTCCATAGTTGTAGCATGGAAGTAGCCACAGAGGATATGTAAATGAGTGCATGTGCCTGTGTTCTAATAAAACTTTATAAAAACAGATGGGCTGGATTTGGCCTTTGGGTCATAGGTTGCTGACCCCTGACCTAAATTCTACTACTCTACCTCACTGTAGTTGTCATGGCAAATATGCCACAGACTTAATGGGAGATTGTGATAAGCTGTTACTTTTACAAATATGAATTATTGCCATTAATTGTTTTAAAATGTGTTTTAGTTTGAAAATCCAGGATAATATCACTCCATCTTATAATGAATTTTATTGTACTAAGAAAATAATCAACTGTTTAACTAGATTGTAATATAAACATTTTGTTCTATTGTGAAATCATGCTTCTAGTGGGTTGATTTAAGTCTTATAAATGATAAAAGTCCCTCCTCCCAAAACCCTGTCTTCTTTTAAATTATAATAGCTAAGTTTAAAATTTTAGTTAATACACTTGTGATGTTTCATTGCAGATGTGGATGCCACTTGCAGTGATTTTAATTTTGGAACAGCTTTGCATATTGCAGCATACAACTTGTGTGCAGGTGCTGTGAAGTGCCTCTTGGAGCAGGGAGCAAATCCTGCATTTAGGGTAAGAGGTTAAATTAAAAGTGAAAAATATTAAAAGAATTAAGAAGTCTTATCCTACTTTCTGGTAAAGTGTTGGCTCTGAATGTTATTAATAGAAGAACTCTTACATGAGCAGGTAATTTATATCTTTGTTCCACATGTAAAGAGTGATGGTGATCTCTATTGTAAATAAATTTAAGGCATGATGATAACTTTGCTTTTATATCGATAAGTCCCATTCAGGAAAGTAAAGTCTTCCTTTAAGTGTCATAATCTTTAAGTATCTTTCATTTAGGGGTTTGATGTATTTATGAAAAGTTAGCTGTTAAGTACAAATACATATATTAAAGTTATATTTTTCTCTTAAGTCATATTCTAAATTTTTTTGGAAATAAAATTCATTTCAGAAAGTTAAAATAAATACCCATTTAAGGATGAAGTAAGCCTTTGAAAATGAAACATTTAAAGGAAAAGTGTATTTTTTTAATAGTAAAATGTCACTAATTTACAGAGTTACACAGGATTGAATTTCATAGTCTTCAGATCCTTTTTTTTTTTCTCCAGAAAGTGGCTCTCAGTTTTCACTTTCTTTATATTGATAACAATAACTCGCCGTGGCAGGTATTCTTAATCATGTTATACTTTCCCTTGAAGGGGTGAGTGTGAACGGCGGATAGAGTGCAGTATTTGAAAACACCTGTCTTCCCTTCCCTTTCCTATTTTTCCCATTTTCCCTACTTCTTTGCCAGTTTTCTTTCTGTTTAACCACCTTGATTACCCCCCAACTTTTAATTTCTTCCCTTCCTCCCTCCCTCCCTTCTGACTCTATTGGTTATTGGGCACTGGGAGAATACTACAGTAGTGTAGATAAAGCCCTTGCCCTCAAAAAGAATGTATTGCAGAGGGGAGGTGGGACAAGGAAGCAATCAGTTTTACTGTAGTGTGCGAATTCAGTGCGACACGATGGGGCGGGGGTGGCAGAGGGCCGTGGGTCATCTTCCCAAGGCTTCAACAGGGGGTGACATCTAAATCAAGTGCTTACATAGGCAAGAATTAACCAGGTACTGGAGGGAGGTGAGGAAGGCATTTTAGGCAGAGAGAGTAGCATGCAAGAAACCTAGAGGTGATCATTCAGTCCAGCTGGAATGTGAAGGGGATGCATTTGCTTTTGTTGGTACAGCTGTTGACAAAGCCCCATTAGTGGGGACGATGTTCTGAATTTGTTAGGATGCCATGAGATATGTTATTGAGCTAAATTACCAATTTAGGCCAGAAACAGATGAATAGGTTGCCATATTTTGAAAATACTTAAAAAACAGTGGTAAACATGTGGGTCAGCAGTAGCCCTCAGACCATAGTGTGATAGCCACCATCTTCATTTTTAATTTTTATTTTAAATATTAGATTCAGGGAGTATATGTACAGGTTTGTGAAATAGGTTATATTGCCTGGTGCTGAGGTTTGGGCTTCTGTTGATGCCGTTACCCAAACAGTGAACATAGTACCCAATAGGTAGTTTTTCAACCCTTGCCCTAGCCCTTCCCCACCTCCTTCCCTCCCACACTCCCTCCCGTCTTTAGGGGTCCCAGTGTCTGTTGTTCCTATCTTTATGTCTGTGTGTATCCAGTGTTCAGCTCCCACTAATAAGTGAGAACACGCATTATTTGATTTTCTGTTTCCGCATTAATTTTCTTAGGATAATGGCCTCCAGTTGCATCCTTGTTGTTGCAAAGGGCATGGTTTCATTTTTTAAATGACTATGTAGTATGCTGTATTTGTACCACATTTTCTTTATCCAGTCCACTATTGATGAGCCCCGAGGTTGATTCCATGTCTTTGCTGTTATGAATCATGCTGTGAAAAACTTATGAGTGCAGTGTCTTTTTGCTGAAATAATTTATTTTCCTTTGGGTGTGTACCCAGTAGTGGGATCTAGGTCAAATGGTAATTCTGTTTTTAGTTTTTTGAGAAATCTCCAGTTTGCTTTCCACAGGGGCTGAACCAATTTACACTTCCACTAACAGTGTATAAATGTTCCTTTTCTCCATAACCTCACCAACATGTTATTTTGTGACTTTTTAATAATGGCCATTCTGACTGGTATGAGATAGTCTCTCATTGTGGTGTTGATTAGCATTTCTCTGATGATTAGTGATGTTGAGCATTTTTTATATTTGTTGGTTGCTGGTATGTCTTCTTTTGAGAAGTGTCCATGTTCTTTGCCACTTTTTAATGGGATTTTTTTCTTCTTTTTGATTTGTTTACATTCCTTATAGATTCTGGATATTAATCTTTTGTTGGATGCATAGTTTGTATTTTTACCTGTTCTGTAGGTTGTCTGTTTACTCTATTGATAGTTTCTTTTGCTGTGCAGAAGCTCTAGTTTAATGAGGTCCTGTTTGACAATTTTTATTTTTGTTGCCTTTGCTTTTGAGGACTTAGTCGCAAATTCTTTGCCTAAGCCAATGCCTGGAAGAGTATTTCCTAGATTTTTGTCTAGGATTTTTGTAGTTTGATTTCTTATATTTAAGTTTTTTAAATCCATCTTGAGTTAATTTTTGTATATAGTGAGTAGTGGGGGCCCAGTTTCATGCATATGGTTAGCTAGTTTTCCCAGCACGATTTATGAGTAGAGTGTCCTTTCCCTCGTGTTTATTTTTGTTACCTTTGTCAAAGAGCAGTTGGTTGGTTGTAAGTGTATGGCTTTATTTCAGGGGTCTCTAGTCTATTTCATTGGTCTATATGTCTATTTTTTGTAGCAATATCATGCTGTTTTGATTACTGTAGTCTTGTATAATTTTAAGTCAGGTAATGTGATACCTCTGGCTTTTGTTCTTTCTGCTTAGGATTGCTTTGGCTATTTGGGCTCCTTTTTTGGCTCCGTATGAATTTTTTAGAACAGTTTTTTCTAATCCTGTGAAAACCGATGTTGGAAATTTGATAGGAAGAGTGTTGAATCTGTCAATTGCTCTGGGCAATGTGGACGTTTTAGTGATACTGATTCTTCCAGTCCGTGAGAATGTAGTGTTTTTCCATTTGTGTTGTCTGTGATTTCTCTCAGCAACGTTTTATAGTTATTGTAGAGATCTTCCATCCCCTTGGTTGGATGTATTCCTTGGTATTTTTATTATTATTTTGTGGCTATTGTAAATGGAATTGTGTTCTTGATTTTGTTCTCAGCCTGTTATTGGTGTATAGAAATGCTACTGATTTTCGTATATTGATTTTGTGTCCTGACACTTTACTGAAGTTGTTTATCAGGTCTAGGAGTTTTTTTTGGCAGAACCTTTAGAATTTTCTACATATAGAACCATATTGTTGATGAAGGGAGATAACTTGACTTCCTCTTTTCCTATTTGAATGCCTTTTATTTCTTTCTCTTGCCTGATTACTCTGGTTAGGACTTCCAGTACTGTGTTGAATAGGCGTAGTGAGAGTGGACATTCTTGTCTTGTTCTCAGGAGGAATGTTTCCAACTTGCCCATTCAGTATGATGTTGGCTGTGGGTTTGTCATAGATGGCTCTTATTATTTCGAGGTATGTTCCTTCGATGCCTAATTTGTTGAAGGTTTTTTGTCTTGAAGTGGTGTTGGAATTTGTCGATTGCTTTTTCTGTGTCCGTTGAGATGATCATACAGTTTTTAATTTTGTTATGTGGTGAATCACATTTATTGACTTGCATATGTTGAACCTCCTTGCATGAATTGATCATGGTGAATTCTCTTTTTGGTATGCTGCTGAATTTGGTTTGCTAGTAACTTGAGGATTTCTGTGTCTGTGTTTACCAGGGATGTTGGTCTGTAGTTTTCTTTTTTGTTGTGTCTTTGCCAGATTTTGGTATCAAGACGTTACTGCTTTCATAGAATGAATTTGGGAGAAATCCCTCTTCCTTGGTTTTTTCATAGCGTTTTGGTAGGATTCTTAACCAGCTCCTCCTCATACGTTTGGTAGAATTTGGCTGTGAATCCATTTGGGCTTTTTCTGGATGATAGGTTTTTTATTACTGATTCAATTTTGTAACTCATTATTGGTATGTTCAGGGTTTCACTTTCTTCCTGGTTCTTGGAACGTTGTGTGTTTCTAGGAATTTAGATTCCTAGATTTTCTAGATTTCCTTTAGATTTTCTAGTTTGTATGAATAGAGGTATTCACATTAGTTGCTGAGGATCTTTTGCATTTCTGTGGGATTGTTGTAATGTCATATTTATAATTGCCAGTTGTGCTTATTTGGATCTTCTCTTTCTTTTTCTTTGTTAACCTAGCTAGCAGTCTATCAATCTTCATTGTTTCAAAGAACCGCCTTTTCATTTTGCTGATCCTTTGAATGCCTTTTTTGGTTTCAGTTTCATTTAGTTGTACTCCAATTTTAGTTATTTCTTTGACTAGCTTTGGGTTTAGTTTGTTCTTATTTTTCTAGTTCCCTTAGGTGCAATGTTAGGTTGTTAATTTGAGATCTCCCTGTCTTCTTGATTCAGACATTTTTGTACTTTCCTCTTAACACTGGTTTTGCTACATCCCAGAGGTTTTGGTATATTGTGTCTCTATTTTCATTTGTTTCAAATAATTTTTTGAATTCTGCCTTAATTTCATTGTTTATTAATTATTTAATAATATAATTTTATTAATATTAATTATTAATGTAACTATTAAATATTTTAATATATAATTTATTATATTATTATTTATTATTCTTTGTACTACTATTCATATTATTATTCATTCCAAAAGTCATTCTGGAGCAAGTTTTCTAGTTTGCATGTATTTGTGTGGTTTTGAGAGCTCTTCTTGGTATTGATTTCTATTTTTATTCCACTGTGGTTCAAGAGATTCTTGGTGTGATTTTGATTTTTTGAATTTGTTGAGACTTGCTTTATGACCGTGGTCAATCTTTGAGTATGTTCCATGTGCCAATGAGAATAGCATTTATATTCTGTGATTGTTGGGTGGAGTATTCTTTAGATGCCCATTAAGTCTAATTGGTCAAGTGCTGTATTTAAGTCCAAAATTTCTTTGTTAGTTTTCTGCCTTGATGATCTAATGCCTTCAGTGAAGTGTTGAAGTCACCCACTGTTATTGTCTGACTATGTTCATCTTTTTGTAAGTCTAGTTATAATGTTTTATAAATTTGGGTGCTCCAATGTTGGGTGTATGTATATTTAGGATAGTTAAGTCTTCTTGTTGAATTGAACCCTTTATCATTATGTAATGCCCTACTTTGTCCCTCTTGACTGTTGTTGGCTTAAAGTATGTTTAACTGATGTAAGAATAGTGCTCTTTTTTATTTCCATTTGCTCCTTTTTATTTCCATTTGCATGGTAGATCTTTCTCCAGCCTTTTACTTTGAGCCTGTGGGTGTCATTACATGTGCAATAGGTATCTTGAAGACAGCAGAAGGACGGGTCTTTTTTTTTTTTTAAACCCAATTTGCCACTGTATGTCTTTTGAGTGCTGTGTTTAGGCTGTTTATGTTCAGGGTTAATATTGATATGTGAAGTTGGGCTCCTATTGTTGTGTTGTTAGCTAGTTGCTTTGTAGTCTTGATTGTGTAGTTGCTTTTATGGAGTCTATAGACTATGTGCTTATGTATACTTTTGTGACAACAAGTATTATTTTTTTGTTTCCATGTTTAGAACTCTGTTAGTCATCCTTTATTAACTTTCCTCAGGGTTAATATTGATATGTGAAGTTTTGTTCCTGTTGTTGTGATTTTAGCTAGTTGCTTCCTAGTCTCATCTGTATAGTTGCTTTATGGAGAACATAGTCTATGCGCTTATGTATGCTTTTGTGGTAGCAAGTTTTGTTCTTTTGTTTCCATGTGTAGAACTCCCTTAATCATCTTTTATAGGGCCAGTCTGGTAGTATGCCACCACTTTAGAAGAAAGTGGAATTCCACAATCGATCATGAATAAGCCTTCTTGTGTTAGGAAGATATCATCATTGTTACTGCACTATTCTTACTATTATTTAGTTTTTGTTTTTGTTTTTTTTTTTTACAGGAGTCTTGATTGTTGAATTGTATGGTAATTTACAACAGAAGTGTGTGACAGGCTCCAAAAAGTGGGGATATAGGGCCGGGCGCGGTGGCTCAAGCCTGTAATCCCAGCACTTTGGGAGGCCGAGACGGGCGGATCACGAGGTCGGGAGATCGAGACCATCCTGGCTAACACGGTGAAACCCCGTCTCTACTAAAAAATACAAAAAAAGACTAGCCGGGCGCGGTGGCGGGCGCCTGTAGTCCCAGCTACTCAGGAGGCTGAGGCAGGAGAATGGCGTGAACCCGGGAGGCGGAGCTTGCAGTGAGCTGAGATCCGGCCACTGCATTCCAGCCTGGGCGGCAGAGCGAGACTCCGTCTCAAAAAAAAAAAAAAAAAAAAAAAAAAAAAAAAAAAAAAAAAAAAAAAAGTGGGGATATAACAAAAGTCCAAAGTAAAATATTCACTGTAAGCATAGCTTACAACTTATCAGCCTGGCTGTATTTTTAAAATTGTTATGTTTCCCTATTTTTCTCTCTCTGTTTTTTAGAGTATACATTAGTGTAACACATATCTTTATTGTATTCTGTATGTTTTCTTGAAATCTGGGATTAAAAGAGTCCATTACCATCCCAGAAATCTAGTAACATACCTTCTTGCCATGTTTTTACTAAGGACCAACCTGACTTGAATTTTACAACAAAAAAATGTGAAGCAATTGCAAACTAAGTGTGTTCTAAAAGCCTCATTCATTTTTCCACGTGGTTCATTTCAAGATTATCATCAGTGAAGAAAGGGAAAAAAGTTTCTCAGTTAACAAAAGTATCTTTATTCTTCATATTAAGAGAAAATTACAATCTAGATTATTTCTCATGAAGTCTAAGGTTTTTGGTTAGGGAATGTAAGGTGACAGATAATTCATATGATAGGGCTTTGATGATACATATACCATGCAAATGACTGTGGGGTTGTCTCTGGTTATCTGGTCACAGGATAAATCCTAGGATACCAGTCTTTCCGTCATGGTGAAAACAGAGCTTTTTTCTTGATTATAGCCCAGGTTTTAGAAGTATCAAAACCATAGTTTCTAGTTTTGAAATCTGAGTTACCCCATGAATGGGCAGGGGGCTGAGGTCACAGAGCCAAGAGGGCAGCTCTGGAACTGTGGATTTGGGTCCGGGAAGCCAGTCAGTCTTGTGACTTCTGTTTCCAAGCTTGCTTTCTCAAATGCCTGTGAGGGCAGGATGCTGTCCGCTTAGGACCTGAGCACTGCTCCCCACCATGGATGCAGTGCTTTTCCCTGCCAGAGAACCTGCACGGCTCCTCCCTGGTCTGCTTTGGATCTCTGTGGAGATGCCTCTCATCAGTGAGGTCTCCCTGACCACTTAATCTAAAGAGTTTCCCCTACAACCATCTCTGTCTCCACATTTCCTACTTCCCTTCCCTGCTTTTTTTTTTTTTTTTCCCTCCAGGCCACTTATTACTGTTTATTATGCCACATATAATTTACTTGTTTAATGTTGTGTGGTCTGTCTCTCCCACCAGAATGTAATGTTCCTTGAGGACAGGGCTTGTGTTTTTTTCACCGTAGGATCTTTAGCACCTAGAATGGTGCCTGCATATTGTAGGTGTTCAGGAAATGTTTTTGAATAAACAAATGATGAATGAATTTAACATAAAATTCCTCCAACAGAAATTTTATATGACTTTCTAGTGCTCTAAGTAAATAAGAGTTGAACATTTTTCTCTTATCTTTATTTGTAGAATGACAAAGGACAGATCCCTGCTGATGTTGTTCCAGACCCAGTAGATATGCCGTTAGAGATGGCTGACGCTGCAGCCACTGCTAAGGAAATCAAGCAGATGCTCCTAGATGCGGTGCCTCTGTCATGTAACATCTCAAAGGCCATGCTCCCAAATTATGATCATGTCACTGGCAAGGCAATGCTTACGTCACTTGGCCTGAAGTTGGGGGATCGTGTCGTTATTGCAGGACAGAAGGTACAGTAAGTAGCTGCAATCTCTGAAGCCAAGGTTGTTATGTCCATGACCTATGTTTAGGGGCACAGAGAGTAAGGCCAGAGTTTCGAGTTTTTTAAAAAAGGTTCAACCTGTAGGTAGAAAGATGCTTAATGGACAATGTAAAACTTGGATACGAATTTACTGTTAAGTTATGCTTTAAGAATATGAACTACTTGAACTTAATAATGAAGACATCTTTATTTGAATAAAGAGTGGAGCGGAGTAGAACTTCTTGAGTGAATTTAGAGGCATGAGCTGAGGGATGATCTAGGGTGGAGGATTTTCTTTGCAGTCCCCTCTTCCCCCATGGTGCTTCTCCGACTGCTGCTACTCCATAGAAATGGAGCACAGGAGACCCTTGCTGTTCGTGGGTGTTTGTCTTTGGGTTCCCACAAATAGGGCAGTCTGAGATACTGTGTAGCCTGGTGATAAGGATTTATGTGGAAAAGAGGACTCTTCCTACTCCCGTCATCCAGACACCTTTTTTCCTCCCAAGCTTTTGTTTCCATATTGCATTCATTTATTACCAGTTGCTTTTAAAAAATATCTCACATGGGAGGTTTTCTTGTTTTTTCTTTTTAAAATTAATTATTTTATTATATTTTAAGTTCTGGAATACATGTGCAGAGCGTGCAAGTTTGCTACGTAGGCATACATGTGCCGTGGTGGTTTGCTGCACCCATCAGCTTGTCGTCTGTATTAGGTATTTCTCCTAATGCTATCCCTCCCCAGCCCCCCACCCTCAGTTTTTTCTTAATATTGAGGTTAATAGGGAGCTTGGTATGGAGAATGGAATAGGGAATTCCTGCTTGGATATTGAATTTCCCAACATAGTTGCATCCCAATTTTTTTTTTTTTTTTTTTTGAGAAAAGTCTTACTTTGCTGCCCAGGCTGGAGTGCAGTGGCACAGTTATAGGTCACTGTAGCCCTGAACTCCTGGGCTCAAGCGACCCTCCTGCCTCAGCCCCTGGAGTAGCTGGAACTACAGGCGTGTGCTACTATCCAGCCTATTAGGATTCTTATGTCTTCTTGGAAATTGACTCCCTTATTATTATTTAATACTCCTTTTTATCCTTGGTAATGTTCCTTGTTCTGAAGTGAGAGCAAGGAACATTACCAAGGATAAAAGGGTAATGTTGAGAGAGTGAATTTTTAAAAACTTCCATGGTGAAGTAAAGTTGCAAGAGTAGGACTGTTGGAATTACTAATAATTCCCAAAAGTTATTCTGATTTATCTTTTCTTTAGGTTGGTACATTAAGATTTTGTGGAACAACTGAATTTGCAAGTGGGCAGTGGGCCGGCATTGAACTGGATGAGCCAGAAGGAAAAAATAATGGAAGTGTTGGGAAAGTCCAGTACTTTAAATGTGCCCCCAAGTATGGTAAGGTTGATATTATTTAACTCAGTAAGCATTAATTAAAAATAATCAAGTTCTACGCTTTTATAGTTGTTAAATAAAACTTTTCTCCTGATTACTTATGTGATAAATGAGGGGCATGTGGAGGTAGGGAGGACTTTTTAAAGGTAGGAGATAGTTATGTTTATTTACCCTGATGGGAGGTGACGTGAGAGCGAGAAATGGTAGTTGCAGGAGAGAAAGGGGACACTTATAGAAGGAAAGGCCTGAAAAACTTAAAAGGGAAATGGAATTCAGTATAAGAGTTAGCCTTACTTTAGATCAGGTGCAGCTTTCCACTATTTTATTTTATTTTATTTTATTTATTTATTTTTTGAGATGGAGTCTCGCTCTGTTGCCCAGGCTGGAGTACAGTGGCGCAATCTCGTCTCACGGCAACCTCTGCCTCCCAGGTTCAAGTGATTCTCATGCCTCAGCCTCCTGAGTAGCTGGGATTACAGGCACTTGCCACCATGCCTGGATAATTGTTGTATTTTCAGTAGACACAGGGTTTCCCCACATTGGCCAGGCTGGTCTCGACCTCCTGACCTCAAGTGATCTGCCCACCTTGGCCTACCAAAGTGCTGGGATTACAGGCATGAGCCACCGTGCCTGGCCAACCATGAGTTTCAGAGGCCATGATGGAAAGGTTTAGGAGGGTGTCTGGTAGTGACTGGTGAAGAGCGCGTCTGATGGGGTTGCCTTAATGATGTTTTTGGGAAAGTGTCTTTCTTGGGACTGGTCTCTTGGGTGGCTTTTAGTGGAGGGACAGTGATGAGAGAGGTGTTTTCATTAGTAGGCTGTGAGCTGTTGGACTGCCCTTGATTCTTGCTGCCAGCAGTATAGTGATTGGGAGAAGGCCTCTGACCAGGGGCACACCCAGCTCTGCAGACCTCCCTTAAGTCCTGCTCCTGGTGGTGTCGTGGCCAAGGGAGGGACTTGGTTATCAAGGAAGTACAGAGCTCTGGAGGTCATGAAGAACCTGGAAAACTGGAAAAATCAAGCAAGGCCAACTTTACGACCACACTCCTGAGGTTTCTTTGAAACTCTGCGAGGTTTCTTTCTCTTTCTGACAAATGTTTCAGTAAATTCTGACAAATGTTTAAGTAAATTCTTTCTGACATGTTTAGGTAAATTTATTCTTCCTCTCTCTCATACACACCCATCCTGCCTATTGATTTCAATTTGATTTTGTAGTTACTTACTATGTTGTGAATATTTTTCCTTGAAATGAAATACTCTTCTAGAACGTTATTTCCACGATTGTGTAGTATTCATCTTGTGGCCTGATGGTGAGGTGGTGTGGTATGATGATGATGAAGGGTATAGACTTTGGAGTCTGACTGCTTGTGTGTGAATCGATTTCTTTACTTACCAGCTATGTGACTCTGTTTCTCTTCTTGTGCCTCAGTTTGTCTTCTGTGAAATAGGGATGACACTATCATAAGGACTAGTGCAAGAATTAAATGTGTTGGTAAAAGTATAAAGCACCTAGAACAGTGCTTGATTCCCTGTAAGCACTCAGCAGATGAGAGCTGCTGGCTATCACGCATTTATCAAAATTACTAGTTTCCTTTCATCACACACTTAGGATGGAATCTCATTTTTTTGGTCTATTAAAACTTTTTTTGTTTGTTTACAAAAATGCTTATTGTATAAGATTTGAAAATGAGGAAAATAAAAATTCTGCATTTTTATTTGATATCCTAATATAATTTCCCTAAATCTTTACATATTGTTTGAAAATGTGATTTTGAATAGCTCCATTTCCTTTAATTTTTCCAGTTTGATTCATGAAAATTTCTGTATTTTAATTTGTATTTATCTTATTGTGGTGAAATAGAGCACTTATTAAAGTGTTTTGTTGTAGTGTAGGTATTTTTTATGTTCCTTGGCAATTGCCTGTTCATATTATTTTCCCAGTAAAAATTGGGATATTAGTGTGTCTTTTTAAAAAAAGGATGAGTTTTAAAATACATACTTATGATATTAAGCTTTATTTATTATGGATATTTTGTCCAGCTTGTCATTTGCCTTTGACCCTCAATTGCAATGTTTTTTGGACATGTAGTTTCATGGCTTAAAGTCTTTTCTTTTATAAATTCTTATATTGCTTTTATGCTTTGATAATTCTTCCTAATCTAAGGATTAGTTATACATTTTATATTTCTTTAAATGTTTATATTTTTCATTTTATTTTTAGTTGACACATAATAATTGTACCTATTTATGGGGTACAGAGTGATATTTCTGTGTAATGTAAGGTATAATGATTAAATCAGGGTAATTAGGATATCCATCACCCCAAACATTTATCATTTGTGTTGAGAACATTCAAAATCCTCTCTTTTAGCTTTTTGAACATATACAATAAATTGTTGTTAACCGTCTTCACCCTGCAGTGCTGTAGAACACTAGAACTTATTCCTCCTGTTTAGCTGTAATGTAAATGTTTTAATTTTTATACTTAATTATGTAATCTATTTGGAATTTATTTGGTTAGTAGTCTGAGGTTAAGAATTTAATTTTAATTTTCCTCCAGTAGATTACTTTGCCACCTGTCAAGCAGACTAAGGGCAGGATCAAAAGCCTTTAGCAACACATGGGGCAGAGGTAAATCAGAATTATGGGAATAATTTAGATTGCCAGCAGAACACGTTGGGACTCCCAAACTCTCATTGTCCCGAGGGGAGGTGTGCTTGATTAGCACAAAGCTGGATACTCCCAGGACCTGCAATCCTCTTATATGTACTTAAGGGCAAGTTGTGGGGCAGGGGTCATGTGTTAGATTGTGTGAAAATGGGTGTAACCCTTGACAGTCCTGGGAGCCCCAGATCATGGCTAAGCTACTTAGGTGGAGGTGAGGGGAGTTGGGGAATCCCCTGGCTAATCAGAAGCCAAGGAATTTCTCAACAACGGTTTTCTCTCTTGCTAAATCTATCATCTTTTCCCTTTGGCTTGTTGTGCTGCTTTTATTATAGATTAAGTTCTTATCAATGCTATGGTATATTTCAGGATTGTTTTCTATTGATCTGTTAATTCTCATACGTATTAGATTTTTTAACTGTAGAAAATGATAAGTTTTAATAGTTGGGTGGTATTACTGTTTTTATGTCTTTTAATAATTACCAAAGTGAATATATATACTTGGTTTACTAAAGTCAGATTGTATGGCAGGGCTTATTACAAAACTCTCTCTTAGCTTGTTTTTCTCTGCCCTCAAATCCTGCTCCTTAGAAGCAAGAACTTTTTCAATGCTTTTAGCTGTATCATCTGATATTAATATCTGTATTTGTAAATCATATGTTTACATGAATCTTTCTTGATTTTTCCAGTTTGAGACATCTAGTGAGTTCGTATTCTGAAGAGAAAGATTTAGTGCGCTACATGAGACGATAGAGTATTACCTTAAATATACGGAGAGAATGTGAAACCCATTGTAACAGTTTCTTGGTTGACTTGTTTTTGATATGGGATGTCCTTCAGTAGCTTTCTGACAAAGGACTCATGAGAAGTAAATGTGTTGAGTCCTTCTATTCTAAACACGTTGATTTCTCGCCTCATACTTCATGCGATAATTTGGGATAAGGAATGTTAGGTTAGGTTGGATTTCATATTCTCTGAGTATATTTAAGGAGATACTCTAGTGTCTCAGGTACAGTTTGACAGACTTTTTCTGTAAGGGGCCACATAGTAAATGTTTTAGGCCTTGTGGGCTCTGCACTTTCTGGTGCACCTGCTACTCAGCTCTGCTGTTGTAGTAAACAGGCAGCCATGGGCAGTGTGTAAGCAAATGGATATGGCTACATTTCAGTAAAACTAGACCAATAAACAGGCAGTAGCCAGGATATGGCTGTTGGGCCATAGTTTACCAACTACCATCCTGAGCTTCCAGTGTTGCCGTTCAAAAGTTTCGAAGTATTGTTGTACAGATTATTTAGTATAAAATGAAAAAGAAAAAACAAAAAGTAGGTAGAGATTTTTCCATCTTCTATTTTTGACCCTTTCTTCCTTCTAGGAAGCTTTTAGTATTTTTTCTTCTTTTCTTTTTTTTTTCCTTCAGAGTTCATACCATTTTTATTCCTTACCGATATTTTAGTGGGGGTTGGAGAAGAAGAATTGGAGTTAAAGCTGTGTTCAGTGGGCCATGTTTATCTGGAAATTTGTTATTTTTGTCTTTCCAAATAATTCTTCATCATGTGTTTGTTTTTAGTTAAGCCTTACAGTTACATGTCGAGATTTGAGAAAAATCCTATCAATAATTCAGTTAGCCTGAGTAACTGAGTAATAGAGGTTGCCCGTATACTATGCATCCAGTCATTGCTTTACATTTAGTTTTGGTTCTCTGAAATGCTTTGGTTAATAAAAAAAAAAAAAAAAGAAAAATGCAAACTGTATAGATGAGGTTTTATATACTGTAGAAATCTTTCTAAGCCATAGAATTAAATGTTTAATTTAATACACAGATATACTTTAGCTTACAGAAATTTCCTGGTAAGATTTTTTTTTGTTAGAAAATATATTATTTATAGTGAAGTAGAGGTGTCAGTATTCATGATAGAGGTTATATCAGCCAAGGTTGCCTTCATATTGATAAAAATACCTTATTCACTTGTAATCATAAACATTATTCCAGTAAAAGAGGTACATTTTCTCTCCTTTTTGTCTTTTTGCCTGTGTGATCACCATAATAAGTTAAAATGAAATAGCTCTTACATAATGAAAGGAGAAAAGAAAAAAGAGAAAGCCAACATACCACAGCCTAGACAATTCCACCCAGCACTGCTGCATCCAGCAGTCTCTCCTCTCCCCACTCCAATTAATTTAGCCCTCTACCCCATCCCACTTTGTTAGCGGGGAGGTTCACCAAATGATGGGGCTTGCTCAGAAGAGAAACATGTTATGGTCAGTGGAAGTTGAAGAGAAAGTACAAAAAGATGGAGAGGGCTGCCCTTCTCTTTTAATAATTGTGAGAGGATTTACTAATCCTGAAAAGTGTCCTTCAGTGACTGATCCCCGATCTAGACTTTGGCCCTTCAACTTGCTGCTGTCCAAAAAATCACACATTTTCCCTGAGATGAAGAAAAACATAATTTATTGAACATGGTTATGACATTAATGACACAAACAAATTAGAAAAATACTCCATAGCCTGACTTCTCTTATAAATGTTTATTTTAGGTTTCTTCCAATCCTGCCTGCTGCCTGTATTCCCACATACAATTTTTCACAAATGTTACAGTGTAATCAAATATATAACTTAATTTTTTATTTCCTTTTTTTTTTTTTTTTTTTGAGACAGTCTCTCTGTCTGTCGCCCAGGCTGGAGTGCAGTGGCCTCCCAGGTTCAAGCGATTCTCCTGCCTCAGCCTCCCGAGTGGAATTACAGGCACGCACCACTGTGCCTGGCTAATTTTTGTATTTTTAGTAGAGATGGGGTTTTGCCATGTTGGTCAGGCTGATCTTAAACTCCTGGTCTTGGGTGATCTGCCTGCCTTGGCCTCCTAAAGGGCTGGGATTATAGGTGTGAGCCACCGCGCCTGGCCTGATTTACTTTTCATATTTTTATATATTTCTACATAATCTTTATTGTCTTATAATGATATAGTGGTTTATGGATATAGTTAATTCATCATATTGGCAGACAATTATGTTTTCTCCTACTTATGAATAATATTACAGTGATGACATATTCAGATATAAAACCTTTTCCTCCTATTTAGAGTATTTTCTCATGATTCATTTCCAGAAGTGTGATTGGGTCATTGTAGTAAACAGAAATTGTGGCAGCTCTTGAATTTTTTTTTTTTTTCTTTTAGTATACAGATGAAACCTTGTAACCTTTGTCAGTACCATTAAATATAATTATTTCTTTAAAATTCTATAAAGTGGATTAGGTCAAGATTTTTGTTTTCTAAAAAGATCATACAAATTTACATTCCCAGGGTATAAAATAATTTCTTTCATCAAACCCTTGCCAACACTGGTTGTAATCATCGTCGTCATCATTATCACCAAGCTTGAGAGAGAAAGAGAGAGAAAGGGTGTGTATGTGTGTGTGTGTTAGGGAAGGCAAATAATTTAGAGAAAGAATAGAAAGTCATGGAAAATCTCATAGATAGGAGACAGAAGAGAGAACATTGTGAATAAGTTAAAAAAAGATAGGAAAATCAGGATAAAGTAGTATGGACTCTGAGGTGGGAGAGAATTTTAAGATTAGCAGAAAAGTAGTGGAGTTGGTACTTTTTAGTTATTAACAAAGCACTCACTTCTTATAGAGTCTCCAGCATTTCTACCCGGCTTTAAAACAAGTTGTTTTTAATATATTCCGTTTTAGTCATAATGTATATTTGCTAGATGGTAGACACTCAATGAAAGAGTGTAATACACATATTATGGCTTTATTTTCACTTTTTAAATATCTTAGCCAGATTATCTTGGTATTTATAGTTTATATTCACTATCTTTAATGTCAGTGCATTCTTCTTATACTGGTTATTTTATTGTGTGGATAAACTCCTTTTTGATGGAATTTTGTACTCCCAACTGCTGCAGATAGGCAACCCCCTGCCCCTGCCGCTCCCCTCCCCAGTGCACACTGTATTGTTTCCGATTGTCAGGACCTGAGGGCCAGGCCTTTTAGGAAGATTATATTTTATAGTCAGAAAGCTTTATTTTATGCCTGCTATGTGTAACACACTGTAATTAGGTACGGGGGGAATGCAGAGTTAAGTAACATTTAAATTTTGTCTTTAAAGGTGTTAGTCTGGAAGAGAGATAAGACATGGGCATAAAAAGCTATAATGTGGGATAAATATAACTTCCAAAGGAGATATAAGTTGGCATGGAAGAATAAGTTTTTATGCTCTATAGCTTACTATTATTTGCCAATTGCTTAGAAATAATAGAAAACTATTAATATTACCTTTACTCGTTTCTCTTTCTCCTGAATTTCACTTAACAACTGAAATGTGGTTCTTACATTATTGATGTATGGTTAGTCTCGAAAACTAGACTGTAAGCTCTTTGAGGGTAAGTACTGTGTCTTACATTTTTTTTCCCTCTCATCATAGGACATACGGTGGGCATTAAAGGTTTATATTAAAGATTTATATTACTAATTAGTTGTACTTGTTCCTTTATTTGAAGTGTTTTAACTGTTTAACACTAAAATTCTACATTCTCCCTTAGGTATTTTTGCACCTCTTTCAAAGATAAGTAAAGCAAAAGATCGAAGGAAGAATATAGCACACACTCCTTCTACAAAAGCTGCCGTGCCTCTCATCAGGTCCCAGAAAATTGACATAGCTCATGTAACGTCCAAAGTAAATACTGGTAGGTCAAACCACAAAGTTATTCAGTATTTTAGTTCTGCTTCAGTATTTTAATTTTATTTGTAGAATTCCTACTATTTAGATTGCTTCACTTTTTTTTGTTAGCCAACTGTGAAACCTGAATTTAATAAAACCTGCATCTTACGTGTTTTTAAACCTCAATTTTAATGACTTCAGTCCCTAACAAATGTATTTCAGATTTGTTCCTTCCTTTTTTCCCCTTACCGTCTCCATACTTTTATCACACATAATCTATCCTCAAAGCTAGATTTCATACTGTCATCAAACTTTTATGGAACAAAACTAGCTTTAGGCTCCTCACCTATTGAAGGATGTTTAGTGACTTCTCTTTTACCAGAAAAAAGTTCTGACTCCTGAAACTAGCAGTTGCGGCTCTCTTTCTTTATTGATAGAGTCTCGCACGGCTTCCATAGGTGAACTAGTTTATCGTATCTCTTCCTGTCTTTTACGTACGTTTTCTCACTCCTCCCTTCATACTTTGTCTCATGCTATTTATCTGGGTGCCGTAATTTGACGTCTGCCTTTTGAGGTCCTCACCATTTTTTCGACTTCTTATTCCTATCCTGTTTCTTATTCCTATCCTGTTTATCCATGAACGCTTTCTTGATAACTCCAGTTCACTTTAATCTCCTCATTCCCTAACTTTGTATGTACTTTTTATCCATACTGCCCAATTGTTATTTGTTATCTTGGGTTTTGTCCTCTGATTGCTTTATTTGTGCAAGTGTCCTATTCTCTCAGCAAAATTTCAAACTTGAACTGAACCATGAGAGCAAATTGTAGTGTTGTTTTCACTGTAGCAATGCACAAAATAGGTGCTCAATAAATACTTGCTAATTTGTAAATACTTGAGGTGGAAAGCTTTCTACCAGGATGAAAGGAATTTGTCCAAGAATTCGACTGGCCTTTATATTCTGTTCCGCTGGGCTATTTGAATATCCCTGTGTCAATACTGCACTCCATAATAAGTAGTTTTTAAAAATAAGTCCTGATGTCCAGTAGTGGAGAGCCTCTTATCTCGTTCTTGATCATTGTTTTGCCTGTTTTGGGCTTTTATAAATCACACTTCCATATATAGTTTACAATGAACTGTTAAGTTTCCTTTTAAAAATTCTGTTGAGGTTTTAACTGATGTTTTAGTTAAAGCTTAAATCAGTGTGGAAAGAACTGACATCTTTACAATAGTCAGTTTTTAAATTATGAGTTTAGAATATCTTTCCATTTAATTAGGCCCTTTGAAAATATCCCAACAAAATTGTGTAATTTTTTTCTACAGATATTTTGTATCTGCCTTGTTAGGTCTATTGGTAGGTACTCCATACTTTTTGATGCTATTATAAGTAGCATCCTTTTAACCTGAAGCCCAGAAGTATACAGTAAATATAGACAGAAAGCTCCAAGAGAAGCCCCCTCTATTTCTGGTCTGAGAAGCAGAAAAGAGGTCTCCTATTAGATAGAATGTGGATGAAATTGCCTATTGTTTTTCTTGTTTGCCTTTTCTTTCCCTTGTTTCTCTCCCATCCAGTCCCCAGGCAATCCTTTATTGTATGGATGGGCAGCTGTGGATGGGCAGGCATCTGAAACCCCAAGGAAGGGAAATCCATGTCTCTGACCAGAGAAACTTTGATCCAAGGACATAGATGGAATCCCCACTGGTTTTTCTTCTGTTTTCTCACTGCTTGGCCCCAGAGGCACAGTCAATCTCAGGATCGTATGACAGAGCAAGGAAACTAAAGCTTAGACATTCTACTCAGAATACCAACAAGGGGTGCCCAGGAGCAGAAAGTATCATGATTTCATGGAGAAGAGGGAGCTCAAGAAAGAGGCCTCACAATTTTGGCTGTGAACTCCTAGGTCTTCTTGCAAGTGGTGTATGCATGGATCTGACCAAAGCCTTTGGTCTCCTTGGTAGACCACTGCTCGGGTCCCAGCCTGACTACTGGGCTGCACAGCACATGAGACAAATTCAAACAGCACTGTAGAGGCTGTGGAAACAGAACCCACATTAGAACCACAGTGTGCAGAGAGTGGTCAGGAGCTTCCACCTGGAGCCTACATGGGTGGACTGCCTGCTAAAATGCAACAGTCAACGTCCTCCATAGGATTTAAACACGACCTATTCCAGTGTCCATACATAATATTCAGAAGACACAAGATACAATTTTAAATTACCCAAAATATGAAAAACCAGGAAAGTCAACACCTCTAACAAGGAAAAAGACAGTCCAAGCATAGCAGCTTCGAGACTACATGGCCATTGCAGTGAACACATAAAGATTTTAAATAATATAACCACACTCTAAGAATTAAGGGTGTAGCTGGGCATTGTGGTGCATGCCTGTAGTCCCAGCTACTCCAGAGACTGAGGCAGGAGGATCGCTTGAGTCCAGGAGTTTAGGCTGCAATGGGCTATGATTGTGCCACTGCACTACAGCCTGGCTAACAGAACAAGACACTGTTTCTTTAAAAAAAAAAAAAAAAGAAAAAATCATACGTGAACACTATTGACACAAATGAAAAGAAAGTTTCAGCCAAGAAATAGAAGATATGAAAAAGAAGCAAAGATACACCCATGTGTGTTATATATATATATATATATACACACACACACACACACAAATAAGTACAAGCAGAATTGTGGAAATCTAAGACTGGTGAATTGTATCACTGCCAATATCCTGGTTGACATATTATACTTATTATGCCATAATTTTGCAAAATATTACCTTTGGAGGAAACCCAAAGTGTACAAGGAATCTCCTTGTATTATTTGTATAAAAACTTTAAATATTTTATAACTGAAAAATATAATGAAAAATAAAAATGTCCTCTTCAGGTTGCCTTCATAAAATGTCTCCTCTCTACCCTCTTCATTCAGTTTCTGCTGTTGGAGTTCAGGCTCTAATGGCTGGACTATGCTAATAACGTCTGACTGGTCCCTGCTTCCAGCCTCTCCCGCTGTGGTTTCGTTGCAGCCCTGCTGTCAGGAGAGTGTTATTTAACTAGACTCTGTTCATGCCAGTGTTCCTTTTCAAAGCCCAGCAGAGGCTCCTTCTTTGCAGAAGAGTTCTTAGTCCTTAGCGGGGCACTGTCACCCCCTCTGAGGTGTTACTGTGACCTGTCTGTCTAGTCTGGCTTCTCCTACATTCCGGAAGTACTCCAGTCCAGCCAAGCTGCTCACCATTTTCTGTGTCTTTCCTTAAGATTTTCTTTTTGTCCATCCAGAATGCCTGCCCTCAGCTCTTCCTCACCATATGGCCAGTATTCTCAGGAAGAAATCTGACCTGTCCCTCAGGACCCATCTCAGAATGTGATCATCTTGATGAGACATGAATTTATCTTTGTAGCCACTGTTATTGTCTCCTTCTCATATGCTAGTACTTATACTAAAACATGTCCTCATATGTCTGTGCAGTTGTTATCCAGTATGTTTTCAGAAGTGAGTAAGACTTAGATAATGAGGGATGCATGTACTTTAAAAAATACATTTTATGTTTAATGTTAAAATTCTTAATGTTAAAATTTTAATGTTAAAATTCTTGCTGAAAGTGTTTCATTTTTGCGTCCAAGGATTAATGACATCAAAAAAAGATAGTGCTTCTGAGTCAACACTTTCATTACCTCCTGGGGAAGAACTGAAAACTGTGACAGAGAAAGACGGTAATATACCTTGTAACCTCTGTTTCTCAAAATTGAACTTTTGATGGAACTTTAATAGTCGGAAAACAGTTTATATGGAGGTTAAGTTTTAAAGTTGGTAAGGGAGAAATTATAGTAAAAACTAAACTTGGAAATCACTGAAGCAGCTCATACCAAGCTATATACATTATATTTTGTGTGTGTAAAACACTGTACTATGATTCTTTTGTCTTACTTAAATTAGATAACTACTGGACTAGATTTAAGAAAATAAAAGGAAATTCCATAATATAGATAGCTCTACACAAACGTTTCATTTGCCTTTAGCTATGAAATCATTAGATGAATTGAGCATGAGTATTCCTACTTGCCTCCTGGTTTAACTCAAAACATCTTAATATTAAGCTTTTGTTGCCTTAAAACATACTAATATCATGTTTAATTTTTGTATAAATAAGATGGAACTCTGTCATCTAAGGTGAGAGGTGAGTGATGGTCATTAGATTAAGTAGTCAGTTTACATCAATTGATGTGGTGACACCTCTTATATAAGATTGTGATCTTACTGTGGGAATCCTTAAAATATTATTGCTTGTGTTATAAAATCTTTTATAGATAAACTACAGTTGCTATTTGGATGAAATCAGGCATTTAATTTGACACTAGATAATCCATAATTGAGGAAGTTAAATGAAGGGTTTCAGAAAGATTTGCCTCGACGAGCTGCTTCTTGGTCCACATCTTATTTTCCACAGTTTGACACGTTCTTTTTCTTTATCTGTTGCAGTCGCCTTGCTTGGATCTGTCAGCAGCTGCTCCTCTACATCTTCTTTGGAACACAGACAGAGCTACCCCAAGAAACAGAATGCAATCAGCAGTAACAAGAAGACAATGAGCAAAAGCCCTTCCCTTTCATCCAGAGCCAGTGCTGGTATCTATGGCTTTTTCAACCAGGCTTTCTTGGTGTTTTTTATCTTGGTTTGTTTGTAAGTAGATTTGCTCTTTTTAAATGTGTAGAAGGAACCCTTTACTTCAATCAGATTGAACTACTTTTACTCTTCCCCCGCCTCCCCCTGAGCCTTAAGCCTTAAGGTCTCTTCGTTTTGCTGTGTCAGATATAAGACTTTGCATTTATTTTCATGTAATTCATTCTTAGTGGTTTCACCTCATCTGAATTTAGCCTCTTCATAGGACTTTGTGTCATCTTCATATTTAAAAAGCATGTGTTCTCTGTTTTTATTCAAGTGGTTGTTTCAAAACTATGTTTGCTTAAAACCTAGGAGAAGGTCAGAGGTCCTCTCCCAGGATGGCAATACCAGCCAGTTCTGAGACAGCTTTTTTAACTAGCCGTGAACCTGCATAATCTCACTCAGTCCACATTTCTTCAGTTATTTGTAAAGATACGTAAAACACTTTATCAGACTTCCTTTTGAAATGACATAGATTTTGTCTGTTGCAGTTCACTTATTTGCTGCCTATACAGTGAACTTGTCCGGAAAGGCAAAAGCCATCCTGGCAAAAATTGTTCTTCATGAGCCCCTTTATTACCAGAGTCTTTTTTTAGTACTTCTATTAATAGTACTTGTACTGAACCAACATTTTATTATGGAAAATGTTCATGACAGATTTTTAAAAAAATACTCGATGGGAAAAAACCTCCCAAACTCTCAACAATAACATTGACATAATAAGCCTAAACATTGGGACCCTAAAAGTAGAGAACCTGAAAGTTTTGCCTGAAGTTGTTTGCCTGGAGTATTTATTCTCTAAATGGCTTCCTCTCTCCATACCCCCACCAGTTTGTTGTCTTTATGTTGTGAGGAGCAGAGGTGAGAAGGTACAGTGCTGACACAGCCGTCCTGTTTGTCCGAATTTCATTCACGTTTTAAGGCCCCCTTCATTTGGCATTTGCACTTTTGACATTTATTTGATTTTAAAATTTGTATGTGGGTATGGAATTTTTTTAACCTTCTAAACAAAGTAGTCTAACATGCCTATATATTTACCTTTTAAAAAATAAATTTGAGGGTTATGTTGACTTAATAGTGAAGATGAAGAGAGTTATCAGAGTGAGAAAGAGGACCTTTCAAAGAGGGAGATGGGCAGAGAATGGGAGATATGGGAAAGTCTGTGTTGGGAACCCCAGAGACATTTACTTAAAACATGTTTCTCGAGTGAGTAGATATTCCACTTTTTCTGTAGATTTGCATTTGAGGGAGATGTAGACTGCAGAGAACGAACAATAATGGAAAGTTAGGTTAAAAAATTAGAGAAAGAAGAATAGAAATAAAGGATTTGGGAAATGGGAAAGGTAGGGACCTCAGCCTCATCATATCCCATAGTTTTTTACTTTTTTTTTTTTCTTTTATTAAAGACAAGGTCTTGCTCTGTCACCCAGGTGGAGTGCAGTGTTGCAATCATAGCTACTGCGGCCTTCTACTCCTGGACCCACGTGATCCTCCCACCTTGGCCTCCCAAAGTGCTGGGATTTACAGGCGTGAGCCATCATGCCTAGCCTGTGTCCCACTTTTGAACTTGCCATCTTTGGTTCATTGTCTACAGGCAACAAGGGGACGGGTCTGAGGATTTCTGGTCACTGAGTCTTGGTTTTAATCTAGGTGTACCACTTACTGGCTGTTTGTTGACAGTGTGTCTTAGTTAATTCCTGAGTTTGTATCTTATTTTTCAGTATAATTTTTAGGAAAAGCACTTTATAAACTATGAAATGCTGTAGAATATTAGTTATGATGAGGGCCTAGAACTTGCATAATCCAGACCTTCTCCATGGGTTTATGTTCCTTGTTTAGTTGCTGTGTTTTTGGTCTCTTCTTTTTTCACAATATGACTTATCCTCATCCCATGCCCTCCTCCAGAGTTCTCTACTCCCTCTCAGATGGCAGCTCTTCAAATCTCTGTTTATGTAGTGACGGGACAAGGCTCAAGCACCCACCTCTTCTCGTTCAGCTGTTATATTTGAACAGCTTTCTAGATCGTATTTCTCTAGGACTTCTATATTTAATAGTGGGCGTTTCAAGGTTTAGTTTTGAATGAATCAAGTTGAGAGGGCAGTGGTTTTGTTCTTAATAACAAAATCAATTTAGGATAATTGGGACCGTATAGCAATTTCACCTTCAAATCGTGCTACCTTTGGCTAGTCACAGTGGCTCATGCCTGTTATCCTAGAACTTTGGGAAGCTGAGGTGGGAGGATCACTTGAGCCCAGGAGTTTGAGACCAGCTTGGTCAACACAGCGAGACCCTGTTTCTTAAAAGAAAGAAAAAGTCAAATCACATGACTTTTTATATAATTTACACTGAGTCTAAGTGAACTATTAATAATATAATTCTAGTATTTTAGTAGAATAGAAATTGGCAAACTATGGCCCATAGGCCAAATCTGACCTACCACTTGTTTTTGTAAAGTTCTTTGGAATCTAGCCATGCACATTTAAAAAAAATGTATTGTTTGTATTTACTTCCATGCTGCAACGGCAGAGTTCAATAGTTGTGGCAGAGGTATGGCTAGCAAATCCTAACATATTTACTGTCCAGCTCTTTGCAGAAACAGTTTGCTGTGACCCCTCTTCTAGTAGAAATGCTGCAGGCAATATTGGCAGAGTTGGTACTTTACCAGGGATAAGGTTTTGTGAATTTCCCATGGCAGTAATTTTCCCAGGAAACTCTTCACGTTTCCTTTGAGTAACTTGACCTCACACGTGAGAAACACGACTGTAGATGACTTATGTGATGAAAGGCATCAGATATCAAAATCACCAACTAATTAGACTAGTTAGAATACCTAGTGTGATTTTTTTGGCTAATGTGCTTTTTGAGTTTTTCTCCCTTTGTTTTTTCTCCTGTTTTCCTGCCCTGCCCCTGTGTCCCTCCCTGACTTGAACAGGTTTGAATTCCTCAGCAACATCTACAGCAAATAATAGCCGTTGTGAGGGGGAACTCCGCCTCGGAGAGAGAGTGCTAGTGGTAGGACAGAGACTGGGCACCATTAGGTTCTTTGGGACAACAAACTTCGCTCCAGGTAACTCATCTGCGTATTTGCTTAACTTGAATTCTTTAGAATACAAAAGGTTTAAAATTTTACATGTAAATAGAATTTAATTGTAGAGAAATCTTGATGAACAGTTTTTATGGATGGCAGCTATAGCACAGAAAATGTGAAACGATGATGAACACTCAGACTGTGTTTACTCAGGTGGATGGTTACCCATACATTTTTTTCTTGCCACTTGTGTTTTAAATGGTCAGTGTTAAAAATTAGTTGTCATTCTCCAGTTTTACTCCTACTGATTGCTGGGTGTGCTAAGTGACAGGCAAACATTTTAGGATTAGATTTTTGCTAAGGATAGTCTTTAAAATAAGTAGTAAATAATGAGTTAACTGTATACCTTTTTATCAGAGTGGCTTGCAGAGAAAAGCACACAAAAGGGCTCAAAATACATTTTTTTGGGGGGCTCTTAAAAATACATGTTTGTGTATTTATATATTCATTCCAATCTATACTTAACATTGTGTTTCCAAAAGTAAAGATTACTTTCTATTTTTTTTTTTTTTTTTTTGAGATGGAGCTTTGCTCTCATTGCCCAGGCTGGAGCGCAATGGCATGATTTCGGCTCACTGCAACCTCTGCCTCCTGGGTTCAAGTGATTCTCCTGCCTCAGCCTCCCGAGTAGCTGGGATTACAGGCATGTGCCACCACGCCCAGCTAATTTTGTATTTTTAGTAGAGATGGGATTTCTCCATGTTGGACAGGCTGGACTCAAACTCCCAAACTCAGGTGATCTGCCCGCCTCGGCCTCCCAAAGTGCTGGGATTACAGGTGTGAGCCACCGTGCCCGGCCGGATTACTTTGTTTTGTATTGTCAGAGATTAATAATTTTAAACAGAAGTCGGTTGAACGAAAACAAGTTTGTATATTTTAAATAGCAATATACTATTTTAACACATGGTGGCATTGCAGTATTTTAGGAAAAGGTTATCTAGAACATTGATTTTTAAAAAAAAGTTTGTAGCATTTAGCCAAGAACTATGAGGGATCTGAGATTTTGCCCTACTTGCAAGCTAACAAATTCGCCTGCCACAGTTTCATAGATGTTGGTGGAAGATATTGTGAGTACTAGAGTCATCACAAGTTTGAGACAAAGCACTCTAGTACTCAGTCATAGCAGTAGCCAGAGTATCGGCATTTTCTTGAACTATTCCCTTAGTGCCAATTCTCACAGGGTGAGAGCGAGTGAGCCAGGTGTCACCTGCACAGCCAGTGTTTTTTTGTTCCAGGAGAGGACCCCAGAACTTAGGGAAACTGAATCTTTAAACTGAACTTATTGTACCCATGCCTGCCATTTGCTCTGGTGGGAGATGCTATCTCTATCCTCCAGGGCTGTCCCCTACACAGACGTTTATGAAAAGGTAGTCTAGAACAAAAGTAGTCTACCAGTAAGGCATGTGGAAACATGACAGGACCGTAGGTGACTGTCTCCCAACACAGTCTTGTTTCACTTATACCACTTACAATTAATTGCAAGCCAGCTGCTTGATTTGAGTTAGGTGTTTTATAATTCATGACTTTCTTAGGCCTCCAGGTAGTAATTGAGATTAGTTAGGATATACTTAATATGGCATTCAAATAAAAACTTAATCCCACAGGTAGGTTATTTTTTTACAATTACCATATCTTTTGAGTTCCCTTTCTCTGATGATATTAAACCAAGGTAGAATGGTTTGATTCTCTGGATATAATTCTTCATTTTAGGTTGATTTCCATTTTTAAATTCATAATGTAAAGCATTTAGAAATTTGGGAAGTAGTAAGCAAATATTAGAAAAGGTGGAAACTTTTTTGTTAAAAACGTTCTGTCCTGTAAGGAAGTAGTTGCATCAAAAATAAATCACTGCTGCGGAACAGTGGTAGTATCTTCAGTATTTGGAGGTTGTAAGATCTAGATTTGAGAGAGGTCGTATTTAGTCTCATCAGCATTTTTTATCAGCGACACCTTGGAAAGAAAATTAACATTTAATTGGGAAGATATCCATACCACACCACTGCCAAGCTGTAGTCTTTATCGTTAACACTTGCCATATGTATTTCTACTGTATGTTACACGTTTCCAAGAGTTACATGGTTAACATTAGTAATTATATGGTCAATTAAAATGGGAAAATGCAAAAATAGGAAAGCATAAAAGGCAGAAGCAAGTAAAACTTGGAAAATTGTAACTATAGCACTGAGAAGTAACAGTGGCAACCAGACTAACCTGGTTTAGGACATTCGGAAATGTGATGACCTATTTTCAGAGCGTTAGTGTGGCTTAACAATAGTTTTGTAGACATTACTTGTATTACATATTAGGAAATGGACTCAGGTATCATCTTTTTATACATAGAGGAAAAAAATTAAGAACTTGTGAATTGGTTTTTTTAGAAGGCATTAAGAACTTGTGAGTTGGTTTTTTAGAAGGCATATAATTAACTCTTTGAACTAGTAATCTGGAAGAAACACTATTTTTGTAATTTGTAATAAGTTTCTTGATATCTATGCCCTATTTTTTACTCGATATTGATTATAAGAGACCAAATACAATTACTACTGTATGCTCCTTTTAAATCACAAATAAATGGACTATTAGATACTTTTAATTGGTCTTGAGGCACCCTCAATTCGAAAATCCTTATTTTAGGATTATGTGTCCATTTACCTTATATTGGGTAAAACCACATTTAAAGCAACCTTGCTACTTTAAGTTTAGGCTCTCTAGAAAAGGAAATCCTGTTATTTCCTTCAGAGTAGTAGGTCCTTTTAAATACAAAAAGTCTTTAAAATAATTATATTAGCTAACCTAAACCTTTTCATTTAGGTAAAAAAAGATTTTTCTTTTTATCTTGGGTAGAAAAAAGAAAAGAAAAAGCACTCACCATGATGTCTAGTGGTATTTTCTATAATATTTTTGTTCTTTAAATATTTGAGCACTGTTTGTGGTGTTCTAATGTTAGGTGAGTAAGATGAAAAGATTGCATGTTCATTTTATGATTTTTAAATCTCAATATTATGTTTCACTTCTTTCACTGAAACACACTATATTACCGAGTCAAGAAGAGTTTTTCATTGCAGCTTTTAGATATATTTTGGTCATATACTGTTTGCACAGTTGCCAATTCTTGCCAAATTTGTGTTTGTGCATTTTATTTTCCTCCTTTAATGTACTACTCTGCAATTATACTTGTAAAATGTTTTGCCTGTTCACTTTTCGAATTTTCAGAGTTTACAATTTTATCATTTGAAATCTTAATGAGTATCATGATCTTCCCTCATTTTGGTCATTTATGGAAATGTTAAACCACCTAGACTTTGGTTTTATATAGTAGCATAACAGTTTTGGATAAAGTACAGATGCTTTTAAAATGCAATATTCATGTTCTAGGATATTGGTATGGTATAGAGCTTGAAAAACCCCATGGCAAGAATGATGGTTCAGTTGGAGGTGTGCAGTATTTTAGTTGTTCTCCAAGATATGGAATATTTGCTCCCCCATCCAGGGTGCAAAGGTGAGAGAATGAAATTTATGTTTATTTACATAAACTTTTTGTAATTTGCAGTGGTTAATAGAGACACTAATTTTATATTAAAGACATGCTCTGATCGTGGCTCATGTCTTCTTTCAAGGGGTTAACCAACCACCTTCAGAGAGAAGGCTCATGGAAAGCTAAATTTGCTTTGCTGAGGATTTGCAATTTTAAAAACCTCCTTTATTCCTCATTTGCAAACCCTATGAGTATGTGTAGGCTATTAGAAGTGGCGTTTGGAGCTAAGAACAGTGAGAGCAGCAAGCTTAATCTGTCATGCAAACAAAAGTAAAAATGCTCTCTGATTGCTTCAGTCACATCCTAACTACATTAAATTTCCTGCCAGCAGGCACCCCATTCATTCTCCTGCAAACCTAATGGAACCAAAATGGCTTTTTCCTCTGATTTCTTTAGTTTTCAAAAATAGATAGGCAGTAGATCTTTGGGGGAAGTGAAGCTTCAAGGATTTTTATATAATATACCTCCTTGGTGTTTCTTCTTAAGATAGTATCTTTCATACCACCTCATCTGGTTTTAAAAAATAAGTTGAGCAGAAACAAAGTCCTCATAAAATTCCAGATATCATTATGTGAAATGGCTTCTCTTATGCTCTGGAAGAAATCGGTTGGTATGCCTTTGAGTGGATGGGAAATGGGACTAATCTTTAAATGAGAGATAACATATATGGCATCATCACATTCATGAGACTAGAACTACGATCGCAATCTGGGAGTCTTGTCTGGTTTTCCCTCACAACTAGACTGTTGTGACTATCTCCTGGCAAATTGAAGTTTTTACATCCATTTCTCCCTCGGTTTCTTTTTCTTAGTGAATCATTACATATTTGTTTAGTATTAATTTCCTTCTGTGATATACTTGATGTAATTTTCTTCTTATTTATGGTGATACAGAATTTAACATACAGTGTTTTGTCGTTTATAAAGTATCTTCACTTAAATGTTGTTTCATTTGATCTTAATAAATACTGATCAGGTAAGCTGGAGAATAATAACTATCACAAATATTTGTTGAGCATTTAGTAAGTGGGTAGGCTCTGTACAGTGTACTTTAGATGCATACCTCATTAATTCCCCCAGACCCTGTGAGCTGTAAGCTATTAGGATCATTCCCATTTTGCAAATGAAGAAACAGGTTTCAAAGAGATAAGTGATTTAGCTGAAGTCATACAACTAATTAGGCGAGGAGCTGGACTCAGCCTGGGTATGTTATTTTGTAATTTTTTTTTGTAAGCCCTTGCTTTTAGTTGGTTTGTTCTTTTTTTTTTTTTTTTGTATTTATTTTATAAATGAAGAAAAGGAAGTAGTAACTACGAATAGTGCTCATACATGCTGGGGTCTGTTTGCAGGACTCTTCATATATTAACCTGTTTACTGCTCTCCAGTAACCCTGTAGTGCAGGCACCATGTTCCATAGATGAGGAAAGTAAGTCACAAGAGGTGACGTGTGCTGTGCTCCCAGCTGGGGATTGGAACCCATGTAGTCTGGTATCAGCATGCATGCCCTTAACCATAACCCTATAATGGTTAGAAGAGCTTCAGGGACCTTCTTCAGGGCATATATCTTGTAAATAATTGGTTTGGGAGTAAAATCCATGCTGAGTCACCAGTCAGTCTTCTGTGTTCTCATGTTACTTTGGGCATATCTTCATCAAAACATTGCAGCAGTCTCTTAGAAATTTTGTCTGTCTCCTAGTCATGAGGACTGGGATTCTGCTTGTCATGTTTGATTACCCAGAGTACATAGTTTGGCATATTTTAGGCACAGTAAATATTGATCCAATCTGATTCCTGGTTCAGTGGTTTTATGCTGTAACAGCTTTTTCCTCCTCCTTTACATTGTAAAGCCACTTTCTCATGGTTTCATCTTTCTTGCTTTGTTTCTGCAGCACACGTTTTTTACTTTTTTTTTTTTTTTTGATTGCCTTCTATTTGGTTTTCTTTAAGGTGGTGCATTTAAAAGCAGCCCCCTCTGCTTAAAAAAAAATAGGGCTGTCTCTAAATGAACTGCTATCTCAATCCAGCTGTCTTCCTGTCATCTTCTGATTGTCTCATTCATCATCATCAAATACTATTAAGTGTCTTTTAGCACTTATGCTGTGCTAGGCATTCTATAAGCAAATAAAACAGACATGGTCCCTGATTTTGAGGAGTTTCTAATCTGAACCAGCTTTGGAACTCTAGAAAGATACCACTGATCTTCAAAATGGAAGAATTTTAAGCCAGGGACTATCCCAGAATGTTTGCACACATTATTTTTTTCTGCTTGGATGGCTTTCTACACCCACTTACTATTGCCCAACTTTCACCTAGTTAATACCTTTTCTTTGGCTAATATATGACTCAGTCAAAACTTCCTTACAGAAACTCTGAGAAAACTCACGAGGTTAATCACACATACAGACACACAAACACACACACACACACACACACACACACACACACATTGCTCAAGTGATCTTCATTAGCATAGTGTTCACTTTCTTAGTTCTTACTATTATTAGGCACTTACTACTAATGAACTGATTACTTCTAGAATTCACTCCCTCTCAACTGTCTGTTACTGCTTCATTCAAATATCCGTCCTCTTCATAAAATCATATTCTTTGTGTCCATCAGTCTCTCATTGTGGTATGTTGTATATCATGTAAAAATGATGCCTGTGAATTGTAACGTGAAATTGCAAATATTGCAAGAGTTGCAGGATTTCTTGATGGTAATAAGATATGCTGGAGGAAGTGATTGACAAATGACGGCTTTCCAGGTTTAGGTCACTAAACAGTTGAAAGAAAATGAGCGTGTCAGGATTGACTTTTTAAAAATAAAGAATGATTTGAATATCATAAAATGAAGGAAAACCCATCGGGAAAGTGACCTTTATGATTGTGGCTTAGAGTCAAATATAAAGTAAAAGATGTTGAATTGTATTAGTCATATAGTTTTACCAGAAAAATCACTCACACAAACTCAGCCAATGTATTTTTCTTTCAATTTAAGAATTAGTGCCTTTTTCACAGTATTAATCTAACATTTGTTAAGTTTAATATAAAATAAACATATTTTCATATTTTTAGTTTCACCTTTGAAGATGAAGTTACAAAGAAATAAATTCAGGTCCATATTTTAGGTGAATTCACTTGAATTTTTTTCTACACTAATTATCTTTGGATAGTGAGAACCTCTTCTATTTAATTATTGTTTTTCTTCCATGCCAGATGGAAGCTCATTCCTGGCTTATAATGGACACTCAATAAATATTTGTCTAATGAATGACTACAATTGGGGTGAAAAACTTAGTTGATAGCCAGTCTTAAACCTGAAAACCAGCTACTTCTAACGAGGTGTGCTTTGTTTTATTCATAGAGTAACAGATTCCCTGGATACCCTTTCAGAAATTTCTTCAAATAAACAGAATCATTCTTATCCTGGTAAGACTACACAGTTTTGTGGTCCTAATCATTATTTCTTTGCTTTCATTTATTGAAAAATTTTTATTGTGAGGTATATATGTATACAAAAGGGTCTATCAACTGTATTTGTATAGTTTGTGTAATAATAGAGCAGACATCTGTTACCTATCCCGTGGCTGAAGAAGAAGATGACCTGATCTGTAGAAGCCCCTGAGTACCTCATCATCTCATCTGCCTCCCTCTTCATATACCCCATCCTCAGGTGTGGAGGAGTCTTGAATTGCACATTAATTATTCCCTTGATTCTCTTTATTTTTATCACCCATATATAGATATATCAATAAATAATAAGCTTTTAGTTTTGGTTGTTTGCTATTTTGTTATTTAGCATTCCATTGAAATATTCATTCCATAATTGATGGTTATTTGGGTTAAATCCTGTTTCTTTTCTATTACAAACTATATTCTTGTGCACACTTGAAGTTTCTCTAGCATTGCCAGGCATGGGATACCTATGCCCTCCACCTTCCTAGGTAATGCCTGTCTGTCTGTATTGCATACTGTATCTGCGATGAACCGGAGCCTCTGCTGCTCCTCAACTCATTAGTACTTACCTTGTTTGATTTAGAAGTCTTTGCCTATCTGAAGGGCTTAAATGGTATTTCATTACGGTTTTAATTTGTGTTTTCTAGATTACAAATGAGGATGAGCCTATTTTCATGCTTATAGGCCATATGCCTTTCCTGTATTATGAAGTACCTGTTAAAGTTTCTTGCCCATTTTCAGAGGGTGGTTTGTCTTTATCTTATTGATTTGTAGGCGGCTTTGTGTATTTTGGGGACAAACATTTTGTGAATTTCATGTGTGGCAAATATCTTGCCCAGGTTGTTACTTGTCTTTTAATCTTTTTATTTATTATTTTTGGTGTCTTTAGGTTAGCAGAACTCCTTAATTTTTTGTAGTCAAAATAGCAAAACATGTTATGGTTTGCCCTTTTTGTTTTAAGAAATCTTTTCTTAAAATTGAAATTATGAAGATATTTTATGTTGTTGTTTTCTAAAAGATTTATATTTTTGTGTTTCCCATTTGTCAGTTTACTCAGAATTGATTTTGTGTGTGGTAAGGATCTAATTTCTTTCTTTCTTTTGCACGGATAACCATCTGTGAAAGAATGATTTGTATAATACCAATCCTTGAATAATTGTTGAGGTTAATTTTATGGTCCACTCTAATAGGTATGTTGTTTTAATTTGAAATTCCCTCGTGTTTTAATTTGGGATTTTCTAAAGATGTTTGATGATGTGTTGGTTGCTAGGGATGCTGTGACAAAGTACCACAGACTGGGTGGTTGAAACACAAAAATTGATTTTCTCAAAATTCTGGAGGCTCTACAAGTCTGAGATCAAGGTGTTGGCAGGTTTGGTTTATTCTGAGGCCTTTCTCCATGCCTTGTAGATGGCCTTCTATCTTTGGTGTCTTCATGTGGTCTTTTTCATTTTGTGTGTGTGTGTGTCCCACTCTCCTCATCATAAAGACACTAGTCACGTTGATTAGAGCCCATCCATATGACCTCATTTAACTTAATTACCTCCAATTACATATGACCTCATTTTACCGTCATTATCTTCAAATATAGTCACATTCTGAAATGCCAGGAGGTTAGGACTTCAGCATATGAGTTTTTGGGGGACACAATTCAGTCTGTAACAGATGCTGACTATCTTTTCATATGTTTATGTGCCATCTCTTTTTTTGTATTTTTTATTGACATATCATAGTTGTACATATTTTCGGAGTACATGTGATAGTTTTATGCACATATACAATGTGTAATCATTAAGTCAGGGTAATTGGGATATCTATCACCTCAAACATCGATCTTTTCTTTGTGTTGGGAATGTTATAATTCTTCTCTCCTAGCTATTTTGAAATATGCAATAAGTTATTAACTATAATTTTCCCCCTGTGCTATTGAATACTAGAACTTATCCCTTCTATTTAACTGCATGTTTGTGCCCATTAGCCAACCTCTCTTTATCCCCCTTCCCACCCACACACCCCTCCCAGCCTTTGATGTTAATCATTCCACTCTACCTTCACAAGATCCACTGTTTTAGCTCCTGCACGTGAGTGAGAACGTGTGATATTTGTCTTTCTGTGCCTGGCTTATTTCACTTAACCTCCAGTTCCATCCATGTTGCTGCAAGTGACAGGATTTCATTCTTTTTATGGTGGAATACTCTTCCACTGTGTACATATACTATATTTTCTTTCTCCATTCATCCACTGGTGGACACTTAGGTTGATTCCATATCTTGGCTGTTGGGAATCGTGCTGCAATAAACATAAGAGTGCGGCTATCTCTTCAATGTACTGATTTCCTTTCTTTTGGATATATACCAGCAGTAGAATTGCTGGATTCTATGATAGTTCTATTTTTAGTTTTTTGAAGAACCTCCATCCTGTTTTTCCATGATGGCTGTAGTACTGCTTATTCTCAACAGCGTACAACAATGTCCCAACAATGGTATGCTATATCTTTTTTGATGAAGTGCCCGTTCACATCTTTCGGTCATTTTTAAATTCTGTTTGCTATTTTCTTATTGTTCTTTGTATATTTTGAATACCAAACATGTATCAGACATGTGTTTTGCAAATATTTTCCCCCAGTCTGTGGCTTGTCTTTTCATTCTCATAACAGTGTATTTCACAGAGCAGAAGCTTTTAGTTTTAATGAAGTCCAAGTTATCAGTTTTTCATTTCATGAATTGTGCTTTGGTGTTTTATCTAAAAGTCATCATCAAACCCAAGATCACTCTGATTTTTGTCCTGTGTTATCTTCTAGGAGTTTTATAGTTTTGTGTCTTATACTTAGATCTATGATCCATTTTGAGTTAATTTTGGGGTAAGATGTGAGGTCTGTATCTAGATTTTTTTTTTTTTCCGCATGAGAATGTCCAGTTGTTGGAGTATTATGTGTTGAAAAGACTGTCTTTTTTTCCATTGAATTGCCTTTGCTCGTTTTTCAAAGATCAGTTGACTAATTTATATGGGGCTGTTTCTGGGCTCTCTGTTCTGTTTCATTGATCTATTTGTCTCATCTTTTGCCAGTACCACACTGTCTTGATTACTGTAGCTTAATAGTGATTCTTCAGGTTGAGTAGTGTCAGTCCTCTGGTTTTGATCTGCTTCTTCAGTGTTGTGTTGGCTATTCTGGGCCTTTCACCTGTGTATATACACTTCATAATCAGTTTGTTAATATCCATAAAATAACTTGCTGGGATTTTAACTGGGATTGCATTGACTATATCGATCAAGTTGGGAAGAACTGACATGTTAATATTTAGTCTTTTTACCTATGAACATGGACTGTCTCCCTATTTATATCTTCTTTGACTTCTTCCATCAGAGTTTTATAGTTTTCCTTATATAGACTTTGTACATATTTTGTTAGATTTATACCTATGTATTTAGTTGTTTGGCATTAATGTAAATGGTATTGCTTTCGTAATAATATATTTTTTTTATCTTATACCAGCGTTCTTTTGGTTAAGTATTTGCCTAATATATCTTTTTCTGTCCATTGACTTGTAACCTTTCTATGTTCTTGTGTTTTTAGAATATTTCTAAATGGAATATAGTTAGGTTTTTCTTTTATTATTATTACTATTATACTTTAAGTTCTAGGGTACATGTGCACAACATGCAGGTTTGTTACATATGTATACATGTGCCATGTTGGTGTGTTGCACCCATTAACTTGTCATTTACATTAGGTATATCTCCTAATGCTATTCCTCTCCCCTCCCTGCTCCCCACAATAGGCCCCGGTGTGTGATGTTCCCCTTCCTGTGTCCAAGTGTTCTCATCATTCAGTTCCCACCTATGAGTGAGAACATGCGGTGTTTGGTTTTCTGTTCTTGCAATAGGTTGCTGAGAATGATGGTTTCCAGCTGCATCCATGTCCCTACAGGTTTTACTTTTTCAAAAAAGTCTGACAATCTTTCTTTTAACCTGAGAGTCTTACTCATTTGCATTTATTGTAATTACTGATATACACTGATGATATTTTTGTTATTTGTTTTCTATTCACTTTTTTGTACTTAATAAGTGATTTTTGTTTCTCAACTTTATTCTGGCTATATATCCCACCCTCTGTTTTTTTTTTTTTTTCATTCTGTTTACTCCCTCTACTTATGTAGAAGTTATAGTCTATGAAGATGCTTCTTAGTAATTACTGTAGATAATTTAGCATTAATACTTGGTAAAGTCTGAAGTTAATGATTTTTATCCTTTCTCAAATAATAGAAAATAATTAGAAACTGAGTTGTCCAGTTTATATTTTATTTCTCCTATAAATTTGACATTATTGTAGTAGTTTTATATTGTAACATTACTCTCATATTTCCCAGTATCTTTACTCATTAGTCTCATATTTCCCAGTATTTTTACTCATTAACCTTCAAAATTTCTACTTGGGATCATTTTTAAAATTTCATGTATATTCTTTAAAATTTCTTTTAGAAAGGGTCTATTGGGTAGCAAACTCTTTGTTTTTTGTCTTTTCCAATGATAATTTTACTCGGTGTAGAATTTTAGGTTGAAAGATATTTTCCCCTTGCATATTGACAGTATCGTGCTGTTTTTTGGCTTCTGTCATTGTTGATGAGACGTCATCTGTGAGTCTAACTAATTCATATTAGTCGTTTCACTATGATATGTCTAGGTAGAGATTCCTTTTTGTTTATCCTTTTTGTTTGGCATTATGGATTTTTCTGTATCTGGGAGTTGATCAATTATTTACAATTCTTATAATTTTAAAATAGTTTCTCCTTTATTATCTTTCTTAGCTCCTTCTGAAACTCTGTTTAGCAGTATGTTGGACCTTCTCATTTGCTTTCCCATGCTGTCTCATATTTCTCACAACTTGTCACTCTAGACTATATTTTGGATATCTTCAGACCCATCATTCTGTTTCCTGATTCTCTCTTCAGCTATGTTTATTCTGCTGCTTAATCCAGCCATAAAGTTTTAAAATTATAAAGATTGTCTTTTTTTTCCTTTTTTCAAATCTGCTTGTGACTTACCATTGCAATTCTTTCCCCATATTTTCAAATTTTTCTTTTATGTCTTTAAATATTTAAAGTATTATCTTTTATTTTGTGTTAAATAATTCAGTATCTAAAGCCTTTGTGAGTCGGATTCTGCCATCTGTTTCTGTTGAGACTAACTTATGGTTTGCCTTCTTTCCTTGT
Source organism: Theropithecus gelada (assembly GCF_003255815.1). NCBI lineage: Eukaryota > Metazoa > Chordata > Mammalia > Primates > Cercopithecidae > Theropithecus > Theropithecus gelada. The sequence continues at coordinate 49,553,790 of NC_037681.1, forward strand.
GAGTTTTGTAATTTATTCTTGTGAGATGCTTGTTTTACTCAGAATTTTATATATAAAAATTCTTTGAGGCCTGCGTAGATGCCTCCAGACAAGATTATATCTACCTGTGCCAGTTGCCTGGAGGCACTGCCAACCTGGGACACTTTAATTTATAGTCTCTGCAACATATTTTTGCAGATAACATGAATTTCATTCATGGTAACAAATTCTGAGGGGAGAAAATTTTGTCTCTTACTGAGGATTAAGGTTGACATAAGTGACTTTCCTTTGTCTTAATCTGAATGGTGTTTCGTTTTGTTTCTCATTTCACCTTGCACTGACAGTGAGCTGTTTGGGATCCTCACTTTAACCAAGAATTTTTTGTGAGACTCCATTTGGAGGCCCTAGGCTTTATTTCCTTCCCTGTCTCCTGTGCAGCCAGTAAGGTGAAAGCCCAGGTCCTCTGGAATTCAGTGGAAAGCCTACTGGTATAAGATGGTCAATTACTTTGGTGGTTGGGGGACTCTGATGGTTTCTCTTTTTTGTTTTCAGCCTCTTTGAAATTGTGCCTTTTGTGTCAGCTCGATAGTATTTTTTAACAATTATAGTTTTAAACTAAAATTGTGTCAATCAAAAGATTCATTTAGCACATCTGGTCTGCCGTAACTGGCCAGGCTGGAAATCTTGTTTCTTTTTAAAAACATCTTTTTAAAAATTTACCTCTTGTGAAGTGTTTTTGTTTCTGTTGTATTATTTGGAGATGCCAACAATCAAAAGCTCTGAAGTTAATTGTTCAGTGTTTTATGAATGATTGTATCTTTAAACCATTTTATCTTTTTCTTTTTTGTATGATTATCAAGATTGTCATATTTGATAGTAAAAATAATTAGCTTTATAAATGTGTAATTCAATTTTATTTGATTTTTAAGAAATCTTATAATGAAATTCTCCAAATGTAATGTCATGCTCTTCGCTTATTCATCTATGCGTATAGTTTGATCATGAAGGTAAAGATGAAAATTTGTTAAGAAATCTAAACTACCATTATATTCTGTATACTTACCTTCTCTGTTTTCTTTTCTTTTTTAATGAGATAGGATCTCACTCTATTGCCCAGGCTGGTCTTGAACTCCTGAGTTCAAGCAGTCTTCCCACTTGGCTTCCCAAAGTGCTGGGATTACAGGTGTGAGCCACCGTGCCGGCCTGCTTTCTGTTTTGAAAGAAACATTTAATATAATAGAACATCTATAGAAGAAGTGATAAAATATCGGCCGGGCGCGGTGGCTCAAGCCTGTAATCCCAGCACTTTGGGAGGCCGAGACGGGCAGATCACGAGTTCAGGAGATCGAGACCATCCTGGCTAACACGGTGAAACCCCGTCTCTACTAAAATACAAAAAAAATTAGCCGGGCGAGGTGGCGGGCGCCTGTAGTCCCAGCTACTCGGGAGGCTGAGGCAGGAGAATGGCGTGAACCCGGGAGGCGGGGCTTGCAGTGAGCTGAGATCCGGCCACTGCACTCCAGCCTGGGCAACAGAGCCAGACTCCGTCTCAAAAAAAAAAAAAAAAAAAAAAATCATTTTAAATAAGAACTGAAAGCTTATATTTTTCTTCTTCTAACCCCAACTTTCATATTTAGGTTTTAGGAGAAGTTTCAGCACAACTTCTGCTTCTTCCCAAAAGGAGATTAACAGAAGAAATGCTTTTGCCAAGTAAGTATTAAGAAGATTTAGAAAAACGCCTTTCAAGATGAACATGATGGGATTCTGTGAAGAAAGAAAAGTGGAGTGCTGTATCTTTTGCATCGCTTGGTAGAGTTTTAACACGTAGGAGAAAAGGTGTGATGAGTGTATTGAGAAGAGTTCTTCCTCCCTCCTTTGCAAGTGCAATTAAAAATGTCATCAGTGACTAAAACTAGTGCACTGCATATATTTTATCTTCGTAGAGGTTAGAACTGTTAATAAAAGTTAGAGGAATTTACATATTGTCTTTTCATTAAGTAGGGCGGATTGCTTTTAAACTCTCCTTAAGTAATCAGAGATTTGATTTAATATTGCCAGTGATACATGAAAGAAATGTAAGGTGTAATCTTACCAGTTATTTTGAAAAATGCTCCCAATTCCTCTTAAGAGTATATTGCTCACAAAAGCCTTTTGTTGTTTTGTTTTGTTGTAGAGAGAATGCCCTTTGCTCTTTTTCATTTTTGTTCATCTCCCCCAGACCCACTTTACTACTCCCCAGTGGTTTTCTGAAGCTTTTTCACTTTAGAGCAATATGAGGCTCTTCCAGACTGATTGGGTTTAGAGGTTCTTTTTTTAAAATGCTGCCGGTTAATCTATGAATAATACCCTGGGGGAAAAGGCTTAGCTGCTTAGGGAGGTACACATGCTTGCTTAAGTAGTGGGACCCTAGCAGCCACCAGAAATTAGAGCCCAAAGGCTAGAACTTGATGTCCCACCGGGGACAGGCAGGTCATTTGTTTACCTTCTGGCATGAAGGTATTGGCAAGCTTCGCAGAGGTCTGAAATTTCACAGGAGAAGCCTGGCTGGTCCTAAGGACTGTTAGGTACTGTTGAGAGGGTTGGGTGGGGCTGTTTTTCTCCCTTCCTCAAAACCATCACCAATTTTGAGAATTTTGAAATTGGTCTTCTTGCTTGAGTAGCTGAAAGAATTTAAGGGCAGTCAGTTTATGCTCCCAGTTTATTGAAGATATTCAAGAGTTCCTAGGCAGAATGGAAGAAGCTGCTAAGAAGAAACAACCAGGAAATAAAGGATTCTGAAGGGAGAGAGGTATCCAAATCAGTGTCGAGATGCTGGTGAGTGGAAGAACATGATACAGAGAAGCAAGGGAAGGAGAAAACAATCTGAGCCCTGGGAATTATACAGCAGGTATGGTTATACACAAGGCGCTCTGCAGACATGAGGTGGAAATATCAGTACTTCCCTGTTTTCTCTAAAACTAAAAAAGCTTTAGTAATATTTATACAGGTTAACACTAGTACCTTAAAAATATACTTTTATTGAGCATTAGAGAATAAACTTTTTTTTTTTTTTTTTTTTTGTGAGATGGAGTCTCACTCTGTTGCCCAGGCTGGAGTGTGGTGGTGTGATCTCGGCTCACTGCAAACTCCACCTCCCAGGTTCACACCATTCTCCTGCCTCAGCCTCCCGACTACAGGTGTCCTGCCACCATGCCCTGCTAATTTTTTTTTTTTTTTTTAAGTGGAGACGAGTTTTCACCGTGTTAGCCAGGATGGTCTCAATCTCTTGACCTGGTGATCCACCCACCTTGGCCTCCCAAAGTGCTGGGATTATAGGCGTGAGCCACCACACCTGGCCGAGAGTAAACTTTTTACGTTATTTATTTATCTGTTTTTACTCATAATGTGTGCAACCAAAATGTTTGGTGATCATTGTTCTCAGGAACAAAAGAAAGGGTTTCAGGTGCTGGCAGGCACTAGGACATTTGTCCCTGCTCTTAGGGGTGAGGGAAACAGGGCAGTGCTCGATGGCCTTCTGCTAAGGGGCCAGAGTTGATTGCGTGTTGTACTGTTGTTAACCTGGAGATGTGGTGTGTTCTGAGGCACATGTGTTGAGAAAGTGCGTTTCTTGAGATTCATCCAACTCTGCTCCATTTCCTAGCTTATTTGTATGGAAATAAATGATACTTTGAGAAGAAATGTGGAGAATCGAGTCAGAGATGATGGACGTTCTTGGGTAGAAACCTGAAGGTCTTGGAGGACACATGTGGCCCCTACGAGTGAAAGCAAGCTGGGAGAGGGGAAGGAACAGTCCCCCCATGCCCTTTCTGTGAGAAAACAAGATTTTTCTAGATCATGTACAGAAATGGTAGTGAGGAGTACGTTTCATCCCGAGGAAGACATGGCAGAAAGGGGGAGGGAAGCAGCTCTGTCTTCAGAACACTGTATGTCCAGTGCCAAGAATTAGCTTGAGATTTTACCACACAGGTAAAATCAGGTCACAGGGACCTGATAGGCATGAGGCATCCATTCTCCTTCACTCTGCGGATGTCTCCATCCCGCCTGGGATCTGTCTCCTGTCCCATCGTTACTAACTCGCTTCAGCTCTTCTCCATGTTATCAGCAGGGCTTGCTCAAAGATCCTCACTGGGTCCTGTCTGTGGAATCTGGCTCACTGGCATGGTTTGGTCAGCCCAAATTTGATTGTCTTTAGGCGGAACTCGTATGATCCTGTCTGCCACAGGTCTGGTCTCTCACATCATGTGCTTGGGTTTGTTTTCTACCTGTCCCTTAAAGCTTTCGAATTCTCAAACACAGAATGAAGTCCAGTTTCATTGGCCCAGCATACAGAGACCTACATGATTGGCTCCTGTGTTTCCCTGACTTTTGTTTCATGGTAATATCCTCACAGGTGATTGCAGTTCTCTAAACTGTATGCTTTTCAGGAATATAAAAAGTAACATATATTTTGGCCAGGCACAGTGGCTCATGCCTATAATCTCAACACTTTGGGAGGCCAAGGCGGGAGGATCACTTGAGGTCAGGAGATCGAGATAATCTTGGCCAACATGGTGAAAGCCCGTGTCTGTTAAACTACAAAAAATTAGCTGGGTGTGGTGGCTTGCACGTGTAGTCCCAGCTGCTCAGGAGGCTGAGGCAGGGGAATCGCTTGAACCCGGGAGGCGGGGGTTTCAGTGAGCCAAGATCACACCACTGCCCTCTATCCTGGCAACAGAGCAAGACTCCGTCTCAAAAAAAAAAAATTAGCTGGGCATAGTGGCAGGCACCTGTAGTCCCAGCTACTTGGGATGCTGAGGCAGATCACTTGAACCTGGGGGGTGGAGGTTGCAGTGAGCCTAGATTGCTCCACTGCACTCCAGCCTGGGTGACAGAGCAAGATTCTGTTTCAAAAAACAAAAAAAAGTAATATATATATTTTTCTCAGACGACAATCTCTGCATTTCCTTTTCTGTGTGCTTATCTTTCAAGCTGGCAGAAATGTCATTTCCCCACTAACGTGTCTTTCCTGAGGCTTTAAGGGAGAAGAGACATCTTCCTCTTCTGTGCTGTATACAGTCTTTATTATAGTATTTATAACATTTTACTGACTATTATGTACAAATACCTAGAACGTAGCCCCATGCCTGCCATTTCATAGGTGGCCAATACATGTTTTTGAATGAGTAAACGGAGCTCTCAAACATACCGCAATTCTAAGTGTCTCAATTCTCTGGCTTTTGAGCTTTGACATACCTTGAATCAGATAAATCATTCTTATTAGAATGTGAAGTGTTTACCCAAGCCATTAATTTTTGGTTTAGATGTTGAATCCATTATTTGCTTGTTTCTTTAAAAGCTTTTTTGATTATGAAAGTTGTATAATATTTGAAAAATTAAGAAAAACCAAATGTGAAAAGGTCATCTGTAATGTTGATATCTAGATGAGATTATCACTGTTAGCATTTGGTATATACTTTTCCAATTGTTTTCCTAATGCATGTGTCTGCTTTTTTTTTTTTTTTTTTTTTTTTTTTTTTTTTTTTTTTTTTTTTTTTGAGAGGGAGTTTCACTCTTGTCGCCCCAGCTGGAGTGCAATGGTGTGATCTTGGTCACTGCAACCTCCGCCTCCTGGGTTCAAGTGATTCTCCTGCCTCAGCCTCCTGAGTAGCTGGGATTACAGGCCCGTGCCACCATGCCCAGCTAATTTTTTGTATTTTTAGTAGAAATGGGGTTTCACCATGTTAGCCAGGCTGGTCTCGAATTCCTGACCTCAGGTGATCCACCTGCCTCGGCCTCCCAAAATTCTAGGATTACAGGTGTGCACCACCGTGCCCGACCATGTGTCTGAATTTTTAAGCAAAGGGAAATGAATCATATTCCATATACCCATTTCAAAGCTTTCCCCCTGTATGTCGCGCTCATATTCCCATATTCTTTAATAGCTTCCTTCCGCGTTATTTTAGCAATGTTTTTAAAGACTGTGCCGTGATATGAAAACATTTTTATGTTTTTTTTCATTAATTTTTTTGAGCCTCAGATTCTTCTTCCGTTATAAGGAGGTAATAATCCCCTCTTCACTGGTTTGGGTGAGATCAAAAGAGATAACGTATGTGAAGTGTTAGGTACCTACTGAGTGTTCAGGAAGTGATAGCTGTTGTCATTATTCATGTGAAAATTACAGTAATTTTGTCAGGTTACAAAAATTTATTCACAATAATAAATGAAAAAAATCAGAATTTAACTCGTAATAGATGCCAGACTTGTAAAACATGTATTGAACTCTCCCCTTCCTTGCACCTTCCCCAATACTTCCTGTCTCTTTCTCTACATATATGTGTGTGAGGGTGTTTTTCAATATTTATGTATTTATTTGATGAGTCTTACTCTGTCGCCCAGGCTGGAGAGCAGTGGCACTATCTCAGCTCACTGAAACCTCCGCCTCCCGAGTTGAAGTGATTCTCGTGCCTCAGCCTCTCGAGTAGCTGGGATTACAGGCGCCTGCCACTGTGCCCCTCTAAGTTTTATATTTTTTGTACAGCCAGGGTTTCACCATGTTGGCCAGGCTGGTCTGAAACTCCTGGCCTTAAGTGATCTGACTGCCTCAGCCTCCCACAGTGCTGGGATTATAGGCATGAGCTGCCGTGCCTGGCTCTGTTTTCAGTTCATGCATTAAAGGTCTTTATTTGCAGTTAATTTTAATGTGGAGGAGTGGTGAGAATCATAGCCTTTGTCTCAGCTAATTTTTACAGCACTTCTAATTCCATGTTCACTCCTTTTTCACTGCTTTGAAGTTTTACTTTTTAATCACATGTAAAATAATTATGTGTATGTTTCATTTTTCTAAAATATGTTTTCTGTGTCATTTAAAACTACATTCTTATGCCAGAGCCACATTATTTTAACTGTTTTAACTTTATAATTTAACCTAATGGCAGTGTAAACCTTGCCTCATTATTTTTCAACCTTTTCTTAATTACCAGTACCCATTCTGTTTGTGAAGAGAGCCTGGCCTTTGTGCTTATGCAGCCATGGATCTGAGCCTCATCTTTGCTCTTTTCATCTCTCTGACCTTAGGCACATAGCTTAATTTTTTTTTTTTTTTTTTTTTTTTTTTTTNTGCTTTAAACCACCTGAGGAAAAGGCATTTATTACTGTAAGGCTTAAAATAAAATAAGAGACAGAGTATTCTTTTTTTCCTTAATTATGCATTTTATTTTTTTTTTTTTTTTTTTTTTTTTGAGACAGAGTCTCGCTCTGTCGCCCAGGCTGGAGTGCAGTGGCGCGATCTCGGCTCACTGCAAGCTCCGCCTCCCGGGTTCACGCCATTCTCCTGCCTCAGCCTCCCGAGTAGCTGGGACTACAGGCGCCCACGACCGCGCCCGGCTAATTTTTTGTATTTTTAGTAGAGACGGGGTTTCACCGTGGTCTCGATCTCCTGACCTTGTGATCCGCCCGCCTCGGCCTCCCAAAGTGCTGGGATTACAGGCGTGAGCCACCGCGCCCGGCCAGCTTAATTTTTTTGAGCCTCAGATTCTTCTTCCGTTATAAGGAGGTAATAATCCCCTCTTCACTGGTTTGGGTGAGATCAAAAGAGATAACGTATGTGAAGTGTTAGGTACCTACTAAGTGTTCAGGAAGTGATAGCTATTGTCATTATTCATGTGAAAATTACAGTAATTTTGTCAGGTTACAAAAAACATCCATTTGGGGAGAATTAACCTATATACATTTCTATTTAGTAACAGAGCTCCTTCATGTGTGAAGGAAAAAAACATGAAGCTCCTTCATGTTTTTCAGTAAAGATTTATGCTTTTTCTTACAGGTATTACATGTTTCTTCAGTAAATTTATTATTTGTGCATTTGACATGTAAATAATTTAAGACTATTTTTTAATTAGAATTCTATCACGTACTTGCAGATGTGGCTTAGAATAAATCTCTGAGCCTCAGTTTTCCTATCCATTAAAATTAGTCATCTTCATTTCTTGCAGGGTGGTTAATAGGAGCAAATGAGACATTGTATGTGACAGTGTATTAAAAATATAGAAAGTGAAATGAAATATGAAATAAGAGCCAGATTCTGTTCACAACAAGCTCCTGTGTAGTTTTAGTAACAGGTTCTGTGTTGAATCTCCTGTGGGGTAGGGAGAAGGGTTTCTTTTGGAGGGGAGGTGGCATGGGATAGAGGATGGAAGGCTCCAGGTAGTTTTGGTGGTTTCTTTCTGGCCGTTTTGGAAGGTCTCAGCCCAGGGGGCAACAAGACCCTGGTCATGTTTCTGTTGTGGGTGAGTATCAGGGTCAGTTACTTCCAGTGGACAGTGCAGGCAGCTCTGGGGCAATATGGCCTTGAGGCCTTGGGTGAGTGCACTGGGGAGTCCCATGCCTCATTATCAGGTTGTGGTGGTGGTGAGTGCTAGGAGACGTTCTAGCACATTGTAAGGAATGTTATGTTGTAGGGAGAAGGAGAGGCAGCTGCTCAAGGCACTTCAGACCCTTATTAGTGTTAGTGGCCGGGAGGGTGCTAAACCTTTAACCGTAACTGGAGTTTATACATAGAACATATATGCATATATGTATAGATATTTCCAAAGTTGTAGATTTACAGTTTTTGAAATTTGTTTTCATATGAAAAAATATTTTTTTCGAGTGAACAAAAAATAAATTTACTACACTATCAAAATACTAGATTCTTTTCTTTTTGCTTTATTTGATAATATTGATAGCAATTAAAACAGCTAAAATACTAGATTCTTTTTGCTTTATTTGATAATACTGGTAGAAATTAATTAGGTATAAGTGTATTTTTTCTAATTGCTATTTTACTGAAAGCATATATAGGGCAAATGAAATCTTAAATCCAGAATAGGGTAGTCTTAAAATAGCGCAAAGACAAAAACTTTTAAAATGTTAAACAAAAGTACAGTTGAACTTTGAGTAATGAGTGTGGGCATTTAGGAGTGCCATCCCCTGCTTGTCTGCACAGTTGAAAATCAGTGTATATCTTTTGACTCTCCCAGAACTTAACTACTGATAGCCTACTGTTGACTAGAAGCCTTACCTATGACATAAACAGCTGATTAATACATATTTTGTATGTTACATGTAGTATGTACTGTATTCTTACAATAAAGTAAGAAAAAAATGTTAAAGTCATAAGGAAAATATATTTACTATACCTTAAGTAGAAGCAGATCATCATAAAGATCTTCATCTTCATTGTCCTCACTTTGTGCAGCCTGAGGAGGAGGAGGAGGAAGAGAAGAGGTTGGTCTTGCTGTCCCGGGTGGCCGGGGCAGAAGAAACTCCGTGTATACGTGGACCCACATACTTCAAACCTGTGTAGTTCATGGGTCAACTGCATGTTTTAAAACTGCTATTTAAGATTTGAAAATCAAGTTGTGACCATAAAGTATTCTCTTTTGGGAACTGAATGAATGAATGCTGCATCTGGCAGTGGAAATGATATCAGGAAATGATGGCTGTCTTCATTCTTTATGTGAAAATCACAGTAATCTTCAGCACTAAAGAATTTTCCCCACTTTTCCCTTCCGCACAGATCGAAAGCTGCTTTGCGTCGCAGTTGGAGCAGCACTCCCCCTGCAGGCGGCATTGAAGGGAGCGTGAAGCTGCACGAGGGGTCTCAGGTCCTGCTCACGAGCTCTAACGAGATGGGTACTGTTAGGTACGTGGGCCCCACTGACTTTGCTTCAGGTATCTGGCTTGGACTTGAGCTCCGAAGCGCTAAGGGAAAAAATGATGGGTCAGTGGGCGACAAGCGCTATTTCACCTGTAAGCCGAACCATGGAGTCTTAGTTCGACCGAGTAGAGTGACCTATCGGGGAATTAATGGGTCCAAGCTTGTGGATGAGAATTGTTGAGTTAAGCTTCTAATATATTAAATAAGCTCGAATATATATACACATTTGGTGTAAATAAAGAGTCCATGGTAAATGGTTTACTTTATTTAGCCATATTTAAATTTTGAAAATATAGTTACCTTCTTAAAAACCATTATAACAATTCAGAGTTCTTTACAAAGCCATGAATATGAACTCTGGGGAATCATGGTTCTTTTAAAGCAATTTTCAAAATAAGTACCGATTAAAGCTTTAGGTCCCAAGAAAATTCTGGGACTCAGGAAGAAAAAGTGCCATCAGGTGACCAGCTGTTGCATTTCTTTGCTTATTCTGTTTTTGTTTTGCACAAACCTATTGGATTTTTCTTAGCGCCATAATTGCGAAGGGTTTCTCTAGCTTTGGTTACGAATAATGTTCACATGACCTTTTTTTTGGTCAAGCATTTTTGGAATTTTTCTTTCTTTCTGTGCTTTATTACTAATAAGTCCAATAAGTGAATAGTAACTAGATGACTAGTATGTATTTTTATATTTTGGTAAAATTATTTGCCCTTTCAGAAATGCCTCGTCTAAAGATACATGATAATTTTGGGGTTGGAAGGGGCCTCAGAGCCTCTCCAGCTCTGCTTCTTGTCCATTGCCAAATACCGAAGTGGAAGCCCGTCTTACCTGGGGTCACTAACTGGTTGGTTAACTGAGCTAAGAGTAGAATGTGGGTCTCCTCACTTGTGGCCCAGTGCTCTTTCCTCTATACAAAATGTCTGATCTCAGATTTTTCTTCTGCTGCTTGACTGCTTCATCTGGATGAACTACAAAAACCCATGATTAAGGTTTATGAATTCAAGTGGTAATTAGATTTTTTTGCACAAACTTACTTAACTTCCTTATTGGATATGTTTGTAACACATAAACACGAAGCACTTTTAAAACATGATGCACTTTTATCTTTGTGAAGAATTTACCGTCCTTTCCTCCTGAGATATGAGAAACATTTTAAAAAACATATTTAACAGAAGAGAGCAAATAAAGATATATTAGGAGGGATGTATTAGTTATTTACTTAAATGTTTATAATATCTGGATTTTTTTTTGTTTTATTACTCATAGAACTGGTGTTGGGTTTGCTGTTTTTATTTCTCGAATTGTTGCAGAGTTCAGCTTGTTACAAAGCTACAGAACTGTACTGTTTTTATTTTTCTTCTTGAGCACATGTTAACAAACTAAGCTTCATATTAGAGTGATGTCATAATGTAAAATGTTTGCATTGTGGTTACATATTGAAGTTAATGTCCTGTCTGTGTAAAGATTCATCTTTTATTGTGAATATTTAGACTTTACCACAGAAATATTGGAACAGTTTGCTTTATAAGATTAAAAAGTATCCTTCAGAATGGAGCTTGCCTTGTGCTTAGAAATAATATGTTGAACTATTTTGCAATATACTATTTTAAATCTAAATTCTGTCACTTCGCTGCCTTTTTAAAATAGTGTGGTGTTTCAAATATTGCTAGAGCTATTTTCCTGAAATACATTTGCAAAATAAGGCTGCTTTGTAATCAAGGAATATTTTTATTGATTGAAGGAAATGACTGTACTGCGATTCAAAAGTAAACTTATTTTATTATACAGATTATTTCTTAAAAACTCTATTTATACCTTAACATGAAATCCATGACCACACCAAACTTGGTTATTCATAATTTTTCCTGTTAAATATAAAACACTATAAGTTAAAAACAGTAATGCCAACGTTGAATTTATTTTTGAGGTCAAAGAACCAGTTCTCTTTATATTTAGATGAGGATTATTAAGTCCATATAACATGTATGTTTACATATATTGTACATGCAAATTAGGTGTTTTCATTTGTGTTTTGCTTATGAAATGTCATTTAAAGTTCAATTCTTGAGCATCAATAAAAAGGGAAGCTGTGTGGTTTTGGAATGGTATCTTGTCATTTACCCTATTTGCAACTCTCCTTTTTCTCAGTAACTCAGGGTACATATGCTTTGAACTTTTTCCTCATGGTAATGGCTTGGGTTTGTCCTATCCCTATAAAGAATATTAAAAAGTATCATGCTTTCTACTCAAAAATGTATGTTCATAGCCACCCTCCTATTATTGTTTTGATGAATAGTGAGTCATTTAAGAAAAGAATACATTTCTACAGTTAGGATTTCACTTGTTTATTTAGTGTAGGATGGAACACTTTGAATTTAGAAAATAGAAATAACTGCCTTTTACTAAACTTTGTTTTTATATTTTGTTTTATATTTAGGGTGATTTTGAGGGGATATTTTTAAGTATGTAAGAATGGTGAGATACAGCTGTTTGCTGACTGAACCGTGGTGTTGTAATCTTGGTGTGAGTCTCTGGCACCTCCTCCCAAGAGCTCCTTGTTCCCCTCTCATGTTTTAATTTTCTCTTTAGCATTTGGTCATGCTTACTACTGATTACAGCTTCTTGCTTATTATTTCTTTCTTCCTTCACTAGATTGAGGAGTGGATTTTTGACTGTTTTGTTCACCACTTTATCCCCAACACCTAGAATAATACTTGATACCTAGTAGATGCGCGGTTTTGTTGCGTGAACAAAGGCAGTAAAGGCCACTGATTGTTGGAAATATGCTATCTAGCTAGCTAGCTTCAGACAAGGGGCCTTGTGAGACTAGGCCACAGAACAGGTAAATTTTCTTAGACATGGAAGGAAGGAGGACAAGAAAAGTTTGAATCCAGGAGCCCCGAACTTACCCCTGAAGAGTGTCGTGTAAGAGACAACAGATGCTGAGTGGTGCAGCAGTAGGGAATGGGGAGGAAAGACACAGCAGGACCAACTGGGTCAGCTCCCTTTCCCTTCTGCCTGGTGCTAACTTTCAATTCCTATTTTAATATGATGGTAACGTACAGAACGTGAAAATACGTGTGGTCTAATGTGGAGAGAATGAACTGGATCATACCCAAGTGGGGATAACGTTGATCTCCAGTATTTTATTTTTATATATATATATATATATAAATATATATATATATATTTATAAATATATATATATATATTTTTTTGAGTCGGGGTCTCAGTCTGTCACCCAGGCTGGAATGCCATGGTGCGATCTTGGCTCACCGCGACCTCTGCCTCCTGGGTTCAAGCGATTCTCCTGCCTCAGCCTCCCGAGTAGCTGGGATTACACAGGCACCCACCACCATGCCCAGCTAATTTTTTTGTATTTTTAGTAGAGACAGGGTTTCCCCATGTTGGCCAGGCTGGTCTCAAACTCCAGACCTCAGGTGATCCACCTGCCTTGGCCTGCCAAAGTGCTGGGATTACAGGCCTGATCCACCATGCCTGCCTGTGTTAGATATTTTTATTTCAGAGTTTTATTTTGAGGCTACCTATTTAGAATGTGTGATAATATTATTTAAACCACATCAACCAATGGCTAGAAGCCTATTGTGTTAAAATCATTCTTAATTGAGAAATAGTTCTAGTAATTTTAACTACTTACCAGATGGATATTTGTTATCAAAATAACAAATGACTGAATGACTCAGAGACATATAATATCCGTTGCCACATTGCAAGCCAATAGAAGAATTAATTTTTTATTTTTTTCATGCCCTTTGCTTCTCTACACTTATTTATAATACAAATACAGTGGTTAATACAAAACTCACGTTATCATGTATATTTTTAGTAATTGTTTAGTATCCCTTGGTACATAGGCCTTATTTACAAACAGTGTCACATATGCTGTTTGAATATAAAATAAGCATTCCTGATGAAGTTTATGTATAGGATGAACAAGTTAAACTTGCAGGACATGTTAAGATTGTATTATAAGCGGAATATGATGCTTTTGCTTAGGCAAAAAGATGTTCTATCATACTTTTTTGCTAATGCTTCTTTTTATGAGAGGAAGTCTACATGGTGGAATTCGAGTAGACGGGCACATATTACATTAATATCCTTTCATTATGTGTGGTCAAATGAAACTTTGTTTTATAGCTCTCTGTTGAGAGCAGCATCAAGGTGTAGGAGAAGCATTTTCCTTTTATCTTTTTAGAATGTCTTCCAATGATTAGAATGTTCATGACGATAAATCAGCAGCAAATTTCATCATACTATACCTTTCAAATAGGGCAAGTGTAGTGGTCATGGTGGTGCTGAGAAGGGGCAGGGCATTCTGAATTATTAAAGATATTTCAGGTGTTTAAATTGAGGCTGTTAGCTGAAAACATAATCTGTTCCCAAGGATCACTGGTGTCATTTTTTAAATGCTCATAAATCTGGTTTAAGTTCGGCTCTAAAATCCCTGATGAACCCAGATATGTGAGTTTGTTGCCACCGTAGCCCCAATAGACTCCTGCGTCAGGAGGCATTTGGTCTCAGGATTAGATATTTAGTCAGAGTTGTTTCAACTGGCTACATAAAATCCAATTGGGATCAACTGAACTCAGCAAGCTAACTATCCTGTACTGAATTTGAATTTTAGGCATTTCTAAAGCATAGAAGGTTTAATCATCCAAGTGCTCTGTTCTTGGCCTGTGTCCATCTGAGGGAGGTTAAGTTCTTTCAGTTCCAGCCCTTCATGACTTTATTCCAAGTGGACAGACTTAACCTTATTGAAGACTGAACTAATTATTATTTTTCACATAACAAATCAAATCAGACCGACATGGAGATGAATCATATTACGATTATATGCACAGCTTCAAGCCATGCTTTTTGTTCTTTTCTCTAGTATGACTTCTGAGATTCAGCTTGAAACTCAGTCAACAGTGTTAATGACATTGGCTGCCCCTGACAGTTCTTCTTGTTGTGAAGGGTGGGTGTTACTGTCCAGTATCTTTGGGGGAAAAAAACCCCTAAAATGGATTTTTAAATGAATTTTAATAGTCATAAAAAGTCTAATATTGATGGCAAGGGGAAGTGGATTTTGCATTACAGACAATATAGAGCATTACAGAACAGAAGAATAAAGCGAAAAATTATAGTTGCCTTTATTGAACCTGCTAATACAAATGGCTTTCTAATAAGAATTCCAGTACATTACACATATCAGTGAAAATATTGTACTTTTTTCAGATGATATTTTCTCTTACTTGAAGGGAATAGAGCTTAGGGAATTAAGAAATAGCATGAGATTCTTGAGGCCTCACTTTACACCCCCCGGTGTGTAACAAAGGAAAATCCAATGTAATTTTCTGCTTTAGTTTCTTATCCTTTATAAAACATCACCAGCTGTTTCCTGGTGCATACTTGAGGAAAAAGAATTTCTATCTTGAAAATTATTTCTTCTGAGAACTGTGAAATACTATATAAATATTACTTTGAGAATAATGCGAGAAGATTTAAATTGTTTCTTTTCTCAACTATTAGATGCAGTAAAATGTAGGAAATTTGCCCACAGTCTTCACAATCTTATCTTGGTGGGATGTTGGAATTGGCTATCTTTTTGGATTCCCTGTTTCTAGGGATCCATTATAAAACTATATGGTTCACAACAGGTTTCCAAAAATTGCCATCCAATGGCAGTGGATATCTGTATGAGCCTGAAAAGAGGGGTTCTGTCCAATTCTATGGTGATTGTGAGAGAGGACTCCTGTTCTTAATGAATTGCTCATCATAATGGCACTTGGATGCAGTTATTGAGGAGCATCAGAATCCACAGGCACCTCCTGCTCTCAAACACCTGACTTGCTGTAGGCTTTGCCACCTCACTTTGGGAATGGGCACCATATGGGTTGGCTGTGTTCCCACCCAAATCTCATCTTGAATTGTAGCTTCTATCATCCCCGTATGTCATGGGAGGGACCTGGTAGGAGGTAATTAAATCATGGGGGTGGGTTTTTCCCATGCTGTTCTCATGATAGTGAATGAGTCTCATGAGATCTGATAGTTTTATAAAGGGCAGTTCCCCTGCACACGCTCTCTTGCCTGCTACCATGTAAGACATGCCTTTGGTCCTCCTTTGCCTTCCACCATGATTGTGAGGCCTCCCCAGCCATGTGGAACTGTGAGTCCATCAAACCTCTTTTTCTTTATAAATTACCAGTCTTGGGTATGTCTTTATCAGCAGTGTGAGAACAGACTAATATAGGCACTGAGAGGTGCAAATTGTCAACTGACAAAAAGAAAGTGCATCAGATATACCACCAAATATTGGTGTGATAAAAGGTAAGTTTTATGGTTTTACTTTGCTAATAAGGTTGCCATTATAGCAAATGTAATGACAGAGAAATAAGTGGTGTGGCACTGAAAGTATGAAAGTTATTAAATGGACATGACTCATAGTTCTGCCGGCTTTGCTTCTTTCTGGAAATCATCCCTGATTAATCTCATTTTGCTATGGTAAGGATTTGATGATTTGTTAAAGAGATCTTTGAATAGAAAGATCTTTGAATAAACAGGACTGATACTAAACTCTCTGGTCTACTTCTATATAAAGATTACATATAATTTGTCTCATTGGGATAAGAGTCAAGGACACATGCACACACCAGTCATGCTCCACTGATTATGGCTGGGTGCTGGAATTTACCTTACACAGGTGAAGTCTTACAGAATCACAGACTTCACAGTTAGAAGGGGCCTTTGAGACCATATATATATATATATATATATATATATATATATATATATATTTTTTTTTTTAGATGTGAATCTTGCACTGTCACCCAGGCTGGAGTGCAGTGACATGATCTCCGCTCACTGCAACCTCCGCCTCCTGGGTTCAAGCAATTCTCCTGCCTCACCCTCCCGAGTAGCTGGGATTACAGGCACCTGCCACCATGCTCAGCTAATTTTTTGTATTTTTAGTACAGACGGGGTTTCACTATGGTGGCCAGACTTGTCTTGAACTCCTGACCTCATTTTTTAAATAAGAAAATGAGTTTCAGTAACTTGCTTGAGTCAGGGAGGTAGGTAATTGCAGTCCAGTAGTGGTAACTCTCTTCACTCCTGCCCGGTCTGCTTGCTGTTTTCTCAAGTAACTGATGAATGCTAAACTATCCAAGATGATATAATCATCTGAAGTTTTATCAATCTGATGTTCATCTATGTTAGCAAATAACCTCTTCTAATATGTAAATATTCTAGGGAGAAATACTATCCTAGCTGCTAAGGTTTCGATGTGAGTTCATTTAATAAGACTGTCTTTCACCTAACACCAGCTGAAATGAACATTGAGTGTGGAGGAAAAATAACTGCGGGTTAGTTCTCACAAGGAGGCAATAAGTCTTAGGAAATTGATGGGATGGGGAGAGAGCCTGAGGATGTCAAGAAGAGGGTTATAAGAAATGAACATGTGAAGGCACTAAAGCCTAATTTTGGTACTTGTGCTTTTTCTGAGGTTAGACTTGTAGTGCCATTTTTCCACATGAAGGGTAACACACTTGTTTTACACTTACTGAATGCTGAAGAGAGGAAGGTGGTTCCTGCAGTTTTGTGGTCACAGTGCATGCAACTTCCTGTCCCCCCCCCCCACCCCTCATGNTTTTTTTGTGTGTGTGGCATGGGTTGTGTGTGTCTGGGAGGGGCTGTAGGCATGGGTGGGGTGGGGTGGGAGGACCTGTGGACATTGGCAAACCTGATGCTGAATCTAGACTTGCAGAGCATCGCCAGCCAGTGCACCCATCTGCATCCCTCCTGGGGCAAAGAGTTGGAATCAGGATTTTATCCCCATCTGCCACTGGAGTGCGGCACTTCCTCGGACTCAGCTGTTCTCACGGCCATGGTTGTGGGCCTTGCTATGGGTGCTCCCTATGGTGGGTTTGCGGGATGGAGTTGGAAGATCAAGTAGGTGTGGGTGCTGCTTGATGGGAATGATCAGAGTCTCTGCTGCCTGCCCGTGTGCATGAGAGTCCAGGGAGGGAGAGCCGCGGCTCTGAGGGCTGTCTGCGCATGGGTTCCTCTGAGAGCACGTGTGAGTGGGAGGCCCCTAGGGCACTGGTGTTCCCTTCAGGGATGCCCTTTAGGTCAATATCCTACTTTTACTGTTGAGAAAACAGGAGTGATTTGTTTGGTATCACAGCTTCTGAGGGGCTATTCCCAAAGGATAATATATTCTAAAAATAAAATAGAATAATATTGAGATTGCTTCCTTTCTAAAGCATTAATAGCTTCTCCCTAAGTATTCAGAGATGAACCATCACAGGACAAAGGGTAGGAATCCTTTTGCCAAGTGAAAAACAGAATAGGATTTTTCTTTTTTTTTTCTTTTTTCTTTCTTTTTTTTTTTTTTTTTTGAGATGGAGTCTCGCTCTGTTGCCCAGGCTGGAGTGCAATGATGCAGCTCACTGCAACCTCTGCCTCTCAGGTTCAAGCGATTCTCCTGCCTCAGCCTCCCGAGTGCTGGGATTACAGGTGCCCGCCACAGGGCCTGGCTAATTTTTGTATTTTTAAAGTAGAGATGGGGTTTCACCACGTTGGCCAGGCTGGTCTCGAGCTCCTGACCTCAGGCGATCTGCCCGCCTCAGACTCCTAAAGTGCCGGGATTACAGGTGTGAGACACTGTGCCTGGCAGATGTTTTAAAATTGATGCATATAAAGATGAGAGGGAATGATGAAAAAGAGGCAAAGAATGCAGATGGGGAACATAAAGTGCTGCAGAAGCCCACTTTGAAAAGTGGTGAGGAATGGCCAGGTGCAATGGTTCATGTCTGTAATCCCAGCACTTTGGGAGGCCGAGGCGGGCAGATCACCTGAGGTCAGGCATTTGAGACCAGCCTGGCCAACATGGTGAAACCCTGTCTTTACTAAAGATACACAGATTAGCCAGGCATGGTGGCACATGCCTGTAATCCCAGCTACTCGGGAGGCTGAGGCAGGAGAATCACTTGAGCCGGGGAGGCAGAGGTTGCAGTGAAGCGAGATTGGGCCACAGAGCCTGGGCAACAGAGCCAGACTCCATCTCAAAAAAAAAAAAAAAAAGCAGCGAGAAGTCCCCACTTTTCGTTGGCACCAGATGTCCCTTATGTGTTTGGAGCCAGCATTGCCATCGTTGGTCTCTTGCCTGTGGACTGTGGACCTCTGGAATCCAATAAGCCAACTGTATTCTGAATGTCTTCCATACAGCCACTACCCACAGGCATTGCCATGTCCCAAATAGTCACAGACACTGTTGTGATTAATGACCTACACCTTTATAAAGAGATTACTGAATTCTTAATGGCTTTTGTCATTATTGACTGAATTCATGGATACTAAAGTACAGCTCTTACCTATTCCTGGCATATAGGAAGCCCTGCATAAATATTTACTGAATAAATATTGGGTCTGTAGAATTTTTTTGACATTAAAAAGGGATCTTCATTCCCGAAGAGGTGGAGTCCTGGGACCAAGTGCTGTTTTCATCTGTACCCACGCATTTCGTTTCCATGACAGGCACGGCTGACCTGGGCATCCACTCTGTCTACCGCGTCTGCACGTCCGTTCTGTCATTTCATGTTTGCACAGATGTTGTCGGAGGCCAGAGCCTTTTATCCCATCTCAAAGGGCCTTTGATCCTGATCTAAGGTCTGTGGAGCCACTGAGCTCCAGAGCTGGCAGGAAGTGAGGACAGAGACCTTGTCTGATTCTGCACCCCAAGCCTGGTGCCTGCACACAGTAGGCCATCAGGGAACCCCTGGGAGTATCAGGGTGATTCCAACAAGTGCATCAGGTGGAATTCAGGCCTCTGAAGTCTGAGTTTCAGCATCTGGAGGCACACCTCCACCCACTTTCTCTTCACAGCACATGTTTCTCCATCCCTCATGTCCCTTGGCCGATGCACCCTCTTTTATTCTGTGTAGGATTTACTGATAATAGTCCTGTCTGTATGCTGGAAATCACATTCCTTTTTCACAGTCCACTGAATCCTTATCTTACAAAGTTGGATTTTGTGACCCTGAGAATCCATGCAGGAAGCCCAGCTAAGCCCCAGGGAAGCTGCTGCCACAAACACATCCGCATTGGTGGCTCTGGAGGACAACAATTGGACATTTGAAATCAGCCAAGGATCCCAGGAAGGACAGCTCACCTGGGCCTGGTGGGTATATGGGAGGCGGGGAGGACCATGACTGGGGTGCTGCCGGAGTGTGCCTGGTTGGCAACGAGAGCCACACAGAGGAAAAGCGGGGCCAGGGGTTGAAAGAGCAGATTGGGTGAGGGTGGGACTCTGGCCCTGAGACGTGGCTCTTCCAAGGGCAGGCCCCCTCCCCGCTGTGGGCGACCCTCAGGTAGTGCCTGCTGTTAGAGGGCAGAACTTGGGGACAGGCTCCTGTTAGACTCTCCAAGGGCGGCACTCTGGGTTGGGGGTGGTGAGAGATTGAATGATCTGCCTTTCCTTGCTGGACTTTGTTCTTTGTAATAATATTGGAATCATCTTTCATCATCAAAGGAGAGAGATGCCTTTGTGTTTGAGAGAGGGAGAAAGAAAGGGGAAGAGAGAGAGAGAGAGAGAGAGAGAGAGAAGGCCCCCTCCTCACTCCTGCCCTCTCCTGCCCCTGAAGTCCTTGAACTTGCCAAGTGCTGGGCTCCCAGACTCCCTTTGCAAAGTCTCTCTCCTTTGCATACATACGACTTTCTCTTCTTGAGCCTCAGGAAGGTCCAGCAGGAGAACCAGGGCTGTGCCTCTCCCCAAAGTGTGATACCACGTGTCCCCCACTGACAGCAGCGCTGCTGAGAATCTCAGGGCATGAGGGTCAAAGGCTCTGCCCTCCTACATGGTGGTGGGAAAGCCAGTGAATCTGATGCTTGTACCCTGGCAGAGATGCTGGGATGCCTGGCAGTGTTGGCTTTAAGCACCCAACCTCATCTTGATAGTTTACAGTTTCCCAGAGGGGACCACTGGATAAGCAGTAAGTTGGAGAGAGCACTGAATCAGGAGTCATAAGGCCTGAGTTCTAGTCCCAGCTCTTCCACTTCCTGTGTGGCCACGGCAAGTCCCATAATCTCTCTGGGCCACAGCTTTCTCATTCATAGAACTGGGGAGAGATCTGCATCGTCTGTTCATAGGGTGGTGTTGAGAAATGTGAAAGGTCTGAGGAGGATGCTAGCTGACGAGGGCTCTTATGAGACAGGGGTAGTCTTTATCTCCCTGCTCCCTGCCCAGTCCTCCTGCCAGGTATGCTCAGGTGCACACACATTCCTCTTCTCAAGGGGTAAGACAGTATTCTTCTTAGATACCGAGATGGGTCACCCAGTGGCTAAGGTGAAGGTATTTTACATGGATCCTGACTGAAGGTGGAGATCAGAACAGCCATGACCTTGCAGGGCTTCCATCACCACTTTGAGTCCCTGTGAGCAGTGTGGTCAGGTTGGGCTTTCTGGAACCACTGGCTGTTGGTCCTTCCCTGCTTTCCTGGGGGCGGGAGGGTGGCCGCTGCTTTTACTGTGCAAGTCTTCCCTGTGATCCCCACAGTACAGTGGTTCCTGGAGGAAGCCTAGATCCTAACCCTGGGGCCTGCTCAGTTCCAGTTCCTGGTACCCAGGGCCTGCTGAGGACCTGCAGACCCAAGCATGGGCAGCTGGGCTCTGGGTCTGCCCAGGGTGCTATGTTTAATAATTTAGAACCACCTTTGAGATGTTCTAGTCCAATCCTCAAATCTCACCTGTGTGGATACCCAGGTTAAAGGTTTAAGACTGCCCTAAACCACATGGGTGTCTAATGGCCAAGTTGGGGCTGGAGCTTGGGATTCCTGGGTCCACCCTGGGTATCTTCACTTCCCAAGCTCTGTTAACCATAAGATGTGTGTAGCACCTTCCTAAATATGAGGTTGGAATGTCCAGGCATTATTATCCCTACTTGAGACATGAGGACAGTGGGCTGTGAATGAGAGTAGCTGCAGAGTGACCTGCCCGGGTCAGTTGCTTGAGTAGTGACATGGCTGGCATGAAAGTTCCCCTCTGTGTTTGTCTCTAGTTTGGTTTTCCAGAGTCAGCAGGCCATGAGAATGGATCCAGGCTATGGAATGCAGATATGGTTTGGATTTGTGTCCCTGCCCAAATCTTACCTTGAATTGTAATCCCCATTGTTGGAGGAGGGGCCTGGTGGGAGGTGAGTGGATCATGGGTGGATTTCCCCCTTGCTGTTCTCATGATAGTGAATGAGTTCTCATGAGATCGGGTTGTTTAAAAGTGTATAGCACTTCCCCCTGCATTCCCTTCTTTCTGCTCCAGCCATGTCAGATGTGCCTCCTTCCCCTTCACCTTCTGCCATGATTGTAAGTTTCCTGAGGCCTCCTCCCCAGCCACGCTTCCTGTACAGCCTGCAGAACTATAAGCCAATTAAACCTCTTTTCTTTATAAATTATTCAGTGTCAGGTAGTTCTTATATAAATGCAAGAATGGACTAACACAAATGCATTGCAGGAGCCTTGCACAAGCTCCTTGGGCCTGGGGCTTAGCCGTCATCTACCTCTGTCTTCTGTTCATTCTCTTCCAGTCAGTCACCCCACTATCCAAGCCTAAAGTTGATTCCCTGGGTTCCACTGAGGAACTTGCTACCCAGGCTGCCCACTCTTGCTCCTTCCATCCTTGCTCCTGTCCTTGGCACAACAACTGCAGCAAAGACTGGTTCTCACTCACCGGGCGAGGGCGGGTCTCTCGGAGGAAGGACTTGAGGTCTCCCCCTGCCATAAGCTCCAGTAGGATGAACCGGGGCAGGGCCTGCAGGCTCACCCCGATGCAGCGAACGATGTTCTGGTGGTTGAATTTGCTGCAGAGCAGAGTGGGGTATAACCAAAATTAGCTGAGTCTGGGCGAATGTTAAATTGGGGGGAACAGGATACAAAGTTACATTTTCAGCAGCTACAATGTATAAATGCATTCTGTAAATAGGGGCAGCAGGGGTCCCGGGCTGAGCCTAAACCCAGAATCTCGCTGGTGAGGGAAGAACCAGAGCAGGCTCCACAGGAGTTCCGTTTGCAGGAGAGGGGCTGGAGGTGCGAGGATGTTGCTCAGGCACTTGGGTGAGAAAGTGTCTCGAGGGCAGGACGGTGTCTTTCTCAGATACTGGTGCACGGACTGGGCACTAGAATTCATGGTCGATTTCTCCCAGGAAGGTCTCAGGCAGAAGGTGAAGCAAAACAACTGCTTCTAAGAGAGACTGGGTGAGACTTGCCAGGTGACAGCATGTGAAACAGAGCCAGGAAAAGGGGATGGCCTCATAAGTCCATCAGTTTCCTGTGGATTCCTCACGGAGGGGACCAAGACTTGGGTTTTCTTGTTAACATGATCCCTTTAGAACACACAGGCAGTGGGGCCTAGGAATTCCACATGGGCCAACATGTGCATGCATGTGTGTGCATACACATACATGTACATGCCCCCACCAAGTGTTGAAAGACTGGGTGATTAGACACTAACATATAATGGTTAGTTACCACCAAGTAGTGAGATTGAGCGATTTGGGTCTTCTTCAATATAATCTCATACTTGCCAAGTTTTATTCATAATCAGGAGTTACATGTATCATCAGAAAATAAATGTTATTTTGTGTGTTCTCCTGTGACTCCAGACCTCACAGCCATATCGCTCACATTGCCTGGCCTTGTTACCCCTGCCACTTCCACCAAGGGGACATCCCAATCTGCCCCCACCTGTCAGGACGTTCAGAGACTTCCTGGTATGATGGGGGCCATGAGCCCCCACCTGATCTTGAGGTCAAACATCTGCCTCCTCCTTGAGGGGATCTGCTGCCACTGTGGACGCCCTCAGGAGCCACAGGCACTGAGACTCTCAGCTTAAATACAGACCCTGGAACCTCAAGTCAAAAGGTGTAGCCAGCTGAGACTCATCCCTGCTGATGGGAGCCTAGGATGGGGTGGCCTTCCATCATATTAGGAGCACATTTACTGGGATTGGTGAAGGGTCTGGGAGGGAGATTGTATCTTGTACTGTCAAAGTCTAGCATGTTCCATTTCTTAAGAAAAAGTGAGGGGAGAAGAACCAATGGAGAACAGCAGGGAACTGGTTGCAGACCGTGACATCGGTGGCATTATTAGGCCACACAGATTTTGTTTCTGAAACAACCACCAGGGGTTGTTCCAGTCTGGTAAGAAGTGTCTAGAATGTTTGGGAGTCTCCTACTGGAGAAAAAGGGACATGCTGGGGACAACACCATTTCCCTTGGAGACATCGATGTGTTAAAAAACCTCTCCAGGTTCTTTGGGGCAGTGGGGAGTTGGGGTGAGGGTGTCTCTCTGTGGCCTTACCTGATGATCAGGGCTTCCATGAGGAAATCCAGTTCGTCCTGTTCTGAGCACACCTCAGGCAGCGTCTGGGCAGAGAAGGGGAAGGTGGGGAGGAGGAGGAGGCTGTGAGCTGACAGCCGCAGCCTACAGAGTCTGCAAGCCAAGGGCAGGCTCAAGAGTGAGCCACTTCTTACCTTCACAGCCACTTGCAGGGGGCTTGGGTCGTTGGGCACTCCGGACACCTGGCCTTCATACACCTCCCCAAAGGCGCCATGGCCCAGACCCCTGTGCAAAGGAGAAGACAAGATGAGACAGAGTGAAACAGGCCACAGTAATGAGGCAGCTGGGGCTCCTGAGCCCGGGGCTCACATTTAGTGGACAAACACAAGAGGCAGGGGATAACGTACACACTCAGGAGTAACACCCTCAACACGGCTGTGCTATGCAATAAGAAGGATTCCAACCAGGGACTCATGACAATGGTCAAATGTTTATTCATTCAATCAGTAGTTATTGAGTCTGATATTTGCCAGGGACACAGGGGTGTATGAACCATGGCTTTTCCCTGGGGAGGCTCATGCTCCTTTAGGACAGACATATCGCCGGGGGGTACTGGCTGGGGAGTGTTGCCAGTGAGTCACAGAGAAAGGTACAGTTGCTCTAGATGCTCAGAGGAGGGGCCCTTTGCTCCCCTGCTCCCCTGGAGGGAAGCAGGGCCAGGAAGCCTTGGAGAGAGCATACCTCAATGAATTTTGAGGAGAGCCCTGGTTCTCCTCTCATTGTATAAACTCCATAAACATATAGGAGTTAGTGTAAACCAACACACATGGCCCTGAATGTCAAGGCCTGTCCTCCTAGGAGGGCTGGGGGTGCCCACAGGGAGGGCTCTGCTGACCTTTTGTGGCTAGAGGAGTGTGTGATGCTGTGATAACATTCAGCCCCTAGACTGCAGCCCCTCCCCTCCCAGGACGGCAGCAGGGCGCTCACCGAATGAGGGTGATGTTTTTCCGCGGCACCTCCTTCAGGTCACTGATGGAGGAGGTCTTGCCAGCAAAGCAGTAGTTGGGGTTGTAGTCGGTCATGATGGTTGAGGTGCGGAGCTTACTCAGCTTGTACTCAGGGCTCTGCAGCTCCATCTGCATGGCTTGCAGCTCCTGGTGCTTCCGGCGGTACACTGCAGATGGATGGTCAGCTGCAACATGGCCTGGACCAGGCAGCCTGGCCCTTGAAGCACTACACAGGCCACTTCCTACAGGAAGCCTCCCTGGATCTCCGTATCCTCCCCTGAGCTCTGAACCTTTCCATCATACTTAGAAATACTAACAAAATGATTCTAGATGTGAAGGTGTGTCTTTAATTGAAACATGATTTAAAGTAAATGTAAAGCTAAAAATCACAAACACAGAAAAGAATTATTTGTATTATACAGGGCAGAGTCATGTTAGTCTGGGTCCTCCAAGAAGCAGACTGGAGACGGGATTAGACCCAAGATGGTCTGCAGATTTTATTAGAAGAAATGCCCATGAGAGGAAATGGGGAGGGAGCCAGGGAAGGCTGGGTGAACCAGCAGACCGTGTTGCAAGTCTGACCCCATGTGAACGAGGGAGGGAGGGAAGGTTGGGTGGAAGCACCCTGGGTGCCATGCAGCCTAAGGAATTTTCAGCAAGGCCCTAAGGCGTTCTGGAGCCAAAGTCAGTCATCAGAGGAGTCCCACGGCTCCTGGGAATTGGCCTGCCTTAGTATTTCTGCTGTGCCAGCCACGGGGTAGGGCAGCTTCACTGCAATCACAGCAGTGGATTTGAGGGTGCAGCTGGGATCTTGGTCAATTGTGTTTCCTATAGTTGGAGAACTGCCAAGCCGCAGAGTTGGAGAAGAGCCACAGAATGAAAAGATCTCTAAACTGGTGTCTGGGGATCTGAGCTCTAATTCCGCCTTT
This sequence comes from Theropithecus gelada, assembly GCF_003255815.1. Classification (NCBI taxonomy): domain Eukaryota; kingdom Metazoa; phylum Chordata; class Mammalia; order Primates; family Cercopithecidae; genus Theropithecus; species Theropithecus gelada. Next base: position 49,579,708 of record NC_037681.1, read on the forward strand.
TGTTACTTACAAGCTGAGCCGTGAGGACCAGGTCACAGGACCTCTTTGGACAGTAGTTTCCCTCTCTGTAAGCAGGGATGGTAACTCCTGCCCTGTCTCCCTAACCACTCCCACTCCCCACCCCCAGGGTTGTCAATGAAATGAATTCACCAACGTAAAATGGTTTTGAAAAGTTCTAAAGAGCTCTACCAATGTGAATGACCATTATCACTCCTACGTGTGAGGATGTGCTGGAAGGCAAACTCCATGGGAGCCAGAACAAAATTGTGATTCAGAGGGTAGATTCTGTGTGTAAAGCCCAGCACCCCCAACACATGGGCCAGGGCAAACGAGTCACCCACTATGTGCTCAGTTCCCTCCTCTATGCTATGGACCGACCACGATCAGATTAGGGTTACTTGAGGATCGAATGAACTGAAATGTGTAAATTGCTGAGCATGTAGTAACCATGCAACAAGTGTTAACTCCTATTATCCTGTCCCTTTGAGGGATGGCACCATATGGGGACGCAGCGTGTGCTGCCATCTCCCTTCTACTGGAAGATCCCTTTGCCTGCAGGGGCCTGGCCTGTGAGGGCTCCCAGGAGCCTTTCCCTCTGCCCTATTCAAGCCTCTGCCCATCTGTACTGGGCATGTCTCTGCCAGCAGTAAGGGCTGGTTGGGACCACACTGAGCTCTCTGTGACCTGCAGGTCAGCTCACCTTGGCTCACAGGCTGAACAGAAATATACTCAGAAACCGAACTTCCCATCTCTCTGCCTGGAGGGTGGTAGAGGGCTGGTTTGGAGAAGAGTGGGCTAGTGCATTATACAGGGTGGGAGCCAAACAGCAGCTGTGCCCGCAGAAGCACATGGGAGCTAGAAGTGATGTCTAGGGCTGGGGGCGAGCTTTCCCCATTGTGATGGACACTGAAGAGCGCTCCCCACCCCCTGATCAGCCAGAGGATACACACGGGGCTGAGGTGCAGAATCAGGGGCTCCTCAGGGAACTGCAGCTGCTCTGGTTGGGGGAAGGTTGGGAGCTTCGGTTTTGGCTTGGCCTGGGCTTCCCTAATCACCACCCCACCGAGTTCCAGGGACTACCATAATGAAGTGACACCCTGGCACCCGTGGCACAGCCTGAGACACTATTCCGTCCTGCCTTCCCGCCTCCTTGGGAGTCCCTGGGGCTCTGTGCACTCACCAATCATGATGCCGGAGAAAGCCAGGACCAGGGCAGCCACGAGGGCAGAGGTCACCACGGAGAGGATCAGTGAGAGTGGCAGGTGTGGCTCCGGGGTGGGCGACACTGGAAGACAGGTCCCAGTGGGGCACTGACAACCACACCCGTTCTCCTTTGAGCTGGTCCCAAGTCAAAAATAACCTCTCCAGCTGTGACAAAAACTACCTGCTCCCTCCCATCTTTGGAGACCTTGTCACACTTCTGTTTTCAGAGAATCACGAGCAGGACCAGACTCATCCTGTTTTTACAAGCGTTTAGCTGTAGCTTTTGAGTGGAGGGAAATTTAACAGGGATGAATATCAATGGCGGGACGTTGGTTAAAACATGAGCTGCACAACTACAGGGTGAGGATGGAAGGTGAAACGAAAGTAGATCTGGAAGAGATGTGGGGACCGCAGGTGACCAAACAACAGGGTGCGCTCTAAGTAACCCCCTCTGAGGCTAAATTACTTCCCTGTGGCCCTGAGGCACTGGGCTTAGAGTGGGGAGGGGTCCTGTGCCCTCTGCTGGCCAGACCACACGGAGGCATCGTGCTTGGTACTGGACACTACATTTCAAAAGGGACATCGACAATGGAACACATGCAGAAGAGGGACACCGGTGCGGTGGGGGGAGGAGACACAAAACTGCATCTTGTATGAACTGCTGCAAACAAACAGGTTATTTAATCTGAAGAAGAGTTAAAGGAGGAGGATTGGGACAGGTGCGGTGGCTCATGCCTGTAATCCCAGCACTTTGGGAGGCCAAGGTGGGTGCGGTGGCTCATGCCTGTAATCCCAGCACTTTGGGAGGCCAAGGCGGGTGGATCACCTGAGGTCAGGAGTTCGAGACCAGCCTGGCCAACATGGTGAATCCGTGTCTCTACTGAAAATATGAAAATTAGCCTGGCATTGTCGCAGGCGCCTGTAGTCCCAGCTACTCGGGAGGCTGAGGCAGGAGAATCGCTTGAACCTGGGAGGTGGAGGTTGCAGTGAGCCAAGACCACATCATTGCACTCCAGCCCAGGCAACAGGAGTGAAACTCTGCCAAAAAAAAGAAAAGGAGGAGGACGGGAGCCCTGTCTTCAAACACTGCACATGAAAAGCTGCTGCTGTAAGGAAACCTAGGAGAGGAAGGTTAAGGGGACAGGGCTCCGGCTCTGAAACTGCCCAAGGGAACAGAGCACCTTAGGAGCAGTGAGATCCCTGTCACCGGGCATGTTTAAGTGGGGGCAGAATGGCCCCTCAGTGGGGACGGTATTCTATACCAGAGGACTTTTAAGACTCCTTCAGGAGCCATGGCCCACCTTTTACACAGGGGTCAGAGCGCTTGAGCTGTCGCAGGTAGGGGAGGTAAGACAGCTTACAAAACCGAATCCAGGGTGTCCTGGAACCCAGAAACCACCTGTGGTCATGCGCCAAATCTCAGGCTGTCTGTCCCTCTGCCTCCCCCAGCCCCGCCCCCTTACCAATGCAGGAGACGCCATCCTCTGCCAGCACTGTCCCGTGGTCACAGAAGCAGATGACCTTGTGGCTTTCAGTGTCCATGTGACATTCGTCTACCTCACAGTGACTGCAGTTTAGATAATGCTTAATATTCACTTCCCCATGGCCTTCCATCACTGGTGACAAGGAGGCAGGGTCAGTCACCGGCCGAGCCTGCTTCCCCACTCCCAGCCTCAGTACTGTGTCTCCAGGTGGTCACTGTGGGTGCTCTGGTCCCTGTTCCTAGGTCCCATAGCCACTGGAAGCACAACTGTGTAGGGGAGTCTTCCTGTGCATATGGAGAGTGCAGTGGAGGCAGCTGGCATGGGTGCCTATGGATGTTTGCATTTGTGCCGGTGGTGGGAGGAAGCCCACACATGTGATCTTTAGGTTGGCTGGTGCAGGTATTGGGCTGTTGTTGTTACCTTTCCTAGGATTCTGCCTCTGTATTCATATTAAAGCACACATCCTGACTTCCAGAAAATGTGGTGACCTGCGCTATAGGAAGCTTGCCTGCCAGGGACCCATAATTGTGCCTCTGTATCCTGGATACATGTCAGAGACTCTGAGGTTTTAGCTGGGTGGGAGGACTGACCTAAGGAAGTTTGTTCTGCTGCCTGGAAGAGGGGCTACCTTTTAAAGCTGGGGTGTACAGGATGCCCAGTGGACTGATGAAGGAAACCCCATCTTCCCCATCCATTTCGGGGTCATTGTTTGAGGCTGCATTGCCGCCTGAGTAGCAAACCAGAGCAGAGTTTAACATGGGGGGTGGGTGCCAAAATCAACACACATGCACGTCAGCGGGGCATGCAGCTCTGGCCAAAGTTAGGGGGTCACTGGGGCTTCAGGGATAGGGATGCGGGGAGGGAAGGGAGGCTCAGGGCACAGAGGCTGCACATGGGATTTGGCCCAGTAGATGCTGGGTGTGTGGCCACTTTCCCCTCAGGTCCAGGCCAGCTCTGATGGAGGAGGGGCCTCTACCACTTTGCTGGGGGCCCACTAAGAAGTGGTTAATGTGAGCAAGAGTCCGAAAAGTTCTAGTCCTTCTAGGCTGGGATACGCCCGTGGTGCCTCTCCCAGGACTGGTCAGGATGAGGAGTTGCTCTCCAACCCCACTGGGTCAGGGTTGGGGTGTGGCGGGGTGTGGGGATTGCGGGAGATGAGCCCCTGTACCCTAAGGCTCCTGTCCCTCCTTTCACCTGGGGCTGGGCTATCTTTGGGCTCCCCCCTCGGGCTCCTCCCACCCACCCAGCTTGGAAAAGAAGAGCATGTGGTTAACACAAGCATCTTACAGACAGCATCAAAGCAAAACACAGACATGAACACCACAGAGCATGCATGCATTCGTCCTAATCTGTGGGGAGCGGGGAGCCATCATCTCCCAGCCTCTCAGCTTCAGAAGGCTCTGCTGACTGTGCTCTGAAGCCCAGATGAAGCAGCTGGGGTCAATGGCCGGCTGCTTGCTGAAGGGCTGGGCTAAGCCTGCCTGCAGTTGCCCTTGGGAGTAGCTCCCGTCAGCAGGAACAGCAGCGCCTTTCAGGAAGCTGGTGGGCTGGGGTAGGGAGCAGGAGTGAGGAGTCCATGAAACCACAAACCAGCCCCTTCAGGAGCTGGCTTGGCCAGGTCATCCAAGGGAGGCTGAGGGAGTCCTTACGGGTGACTCAGAGACTAGTCTGGAAAGCCAAAGCCTCTTTATCATCGACTTTGGGGGAGATCAAGAATCACATGGGATCTTGATGTTGTCGCTGAGGAAGCCTGGAGGCAGGATGCTGGCTCGAGAGCCAACACCCTGCCTCTGGCAGGTCCAGCCAGGCAGAGAGGGAGGCGTGCAGTCACATCACAGTCCACACTTGGGCAGGCCAGGGGAGGGCCGGGAGAGGGCAGGGAGGTGAGGAGCCTAGGACTAAGGGGGGGGAGTGACACCTTGAACACGAATCATCTTTACCTATATATCCTCCGCCTCCTCCACCTGAGGAGCACCCCCCTCCACCCCCTCCGAAACCCCCTCTTGTCTCCCACCCCCACTTCTTCATGGCCTGGGGGCAGGAATGTCCTCCGGTGGCACCCTCCAGCAAAGATTTTCCGGCCCAGAGCAAGGAAGTGTTATCATTCCAGCCACCTCCACCACCTGCGGGAAGAGATAGGGAACCCGCATGAGGATGCCGGCCAGAAGGATGCAGGACGCCTTGGAGGGCGCCTGCACCAGCTCCAGCTTCCAGGGCCCATCTTCAGTAGGAAAACCACAGTAGGAAAACCAGGAGGCTGCTTGCCCTAGGGAGACCTGTTTGGCCACAGCTGAGTACACCCAGATGAGAGCGTGCCTTGTACCCCTGCTTCCTGCCAGTCCTCTCTGGCTCAAAAGGAGGGGCTGTGCTTGGTTAAGGATTGGGGGACGTGGGCAGACAGGCAGCATGGTGACTAAACTCGTTCCTCTATCTTCTCATCATGTCAGCCAAGCCCCATAGTGCTGGACCTTCATTTCATTAACTGCCTCCCATCCTAACAAGAAATGGGACTCATCAGTCTTTGAGCAGCCAAATGTCAAAACCCTGCACTAAAGTTCCTTGCAGGAATCCTGGACTAGGCACCACAGAGCCCACTGCTGTCTATGAAACCATGGGCAAGAATGCCCATTCTGAGCCTGTGTTTCTTCACTTGTAGCTTGGGGATAATAAGATCCAGCTCATGGGATTGATGTAAGATCAAAGGAGACAGCGAGTGTATGAAATGCTCCACAAACTGCCAGGGGTGAGGAGTGTCAGGGGCTTGAGAGGCAGAACACATGCGTGCAGACAGCCTCACACCTCGGCTCAGCCTGCTTAGAGGTTCTCCAGGGCCAGGCTCTCAGGAACCGCTCCAAGGTCAGGAGCAGAAGCCCTGGTCGGTGGTGGACGATGCCCTGGCAACAAAGGCAGCCTCAGGGCTGTGCTTCCCAATGACTGGGGCTGCTTTGGGCTCTTGCAAAGGAAGCTATCTACAGAGCCGAGGTTGAGTGTAGCCACAGGTTGACCACAAGAAATCTCTTCTGCTAACCTTTGAGATTCCAGGACATCCCCTATCCCTACTGTTCCATAGGACATTTGAACAGACATCTACAGTTGTCCCTCAGTATCTGTGGAGGATTGGTTCCAGGATCCCTCCATCACACCAAAATAAATGTCCCTTTATATAAAGTGGCATGGTATTTGCACATTCTCCCATAAAAAAAATCATCTCTAGATTACATATAATACCCAATACAGGGTAAATCCTATGTAATAGCTATTGTATTGTTTAGGGAATAAGTCTGTACATGTTCAGTAAAGACACAATCATCTTTTTTTTTTTTTTTGAATATTTTTGATCTGTGGTTGGTTGAATCCAACGAACACAGAACTGATGGATAGGAAAGGGCGACTGTATCCTAAAAACCCTAAAACCCTTTCTGCTGCAGCGATGATGTGTGGCGGGGACCTGGACATTGACGGGGGAAGGTGGAAACAGCAGTGTGTGTGTCTGCCGGAGCCCTGCGGGTGAACCGGCCTGGCAGGGTTTCTGGAAGCACTTGTGGCCGAGATTCCTTGGGACCCAGAGGGACCTGTAGGTGGGATAACTGTCTTGCTAGAAAGAGGAAGCCAGGTTTTGAAAATGAAGCTGAGGTCAGGAACAAGCTTGAATCTAGAATGGGGACAAGCAGAGCTGAGGCAAGGCCATCAGGCAAGCTGCGGGGACTTTGTCAGCCATGAGACCTGCAGGGGTGGGTGCTGAGCTTGGGTTTCGCTGTCCTCCCTTCTGCTCTCAGAGGAGGGTGTGGGCCTGTCAAGGCGGTTGTCATGTGGCAGAGGGAAGGCCCCTTAGGCGCCATAGGGGCCAGAAGTTGGCTCTGGTGTTTGTGTAGGGCTGTGAGCAAGTGCATAATAAATAAATCAGAACGAGATGGTGGAGATCATGTGCTGTGCTTTGATCCTGCTCAGCCCCCAGCTGAGGAGGTTTCTGACCCCACACCCATCTTGCAGCCTTCGAGCAAATGTGTGGAAAGGAAAATAACCCATATAAAAATCAGAACAACGGTGTTTTAAAAATACGAACTGAGTCTGGCCAGACGCAGTGGCTCACGTGTGTAATCCCAGCACTTTGGGAGGCCGAGGCAGGCAGATCACTTGAGGTCAAGAGATCGAGACCAGCCTGATCAACATGATGAAACCCCATCTCTACTAAAAATACAAAAATTAGCTGGGCGTGGTGGTGCGTGCCTGTAATCCCAGCTGCTCTGGAGGCTGAGGCAGAAGAATCGCTTGAACCCATGAGTCAGAGGTGGCAGTGAGTCGAGACCGTGCCACTGCGCTCCAGCCTGGCGACAGAACAAGACTCCGTCGCAAAAACAAACAAACAAACGAACGAACAAAATTGTCTCCATCACTAAACAGCTCGACCATGTTGAGAAAAAAAAGAGTCATCAGGCCTTGGTGAGCCCATTGGCTCTCCTGTAAAACAGGAATGGTATCTGCCTGGAAGCCTGCAGGGTTGTTTTGACAGCACATGTGCAACAGAGGCGGAGGTGCTTCAGGGTTTCTCAGGTGCTGGGCCTCGGTAGGGGTGCTGTGAACGTCACTGGAGAACCTCATGGTGGACCCATGACTGTTTCTACTCTTCTATCTCTAGCTGTTCTCAATTGAGAGACAGTTTGCACATTTGTTTTAATTAATCCCAAATCTTAAATGCCTTCTAAGATCCTCCCACAGTCTGATTGTGTGGAAGAGAAAATACAAAAAGGAATTGCATTTTCTGTCTTTAGGGGTGGCTGACTTTAGAGGAATCAGGGAATTGATACTCTCTTCCCTGCCTGTCTCGCATTTTTGTGCTTCTGGCTCCCACTAATGAAGGAAGAGAGCTCAGCCGTGGAGAGTCAAGAAGGAGATTTTCCAGTGGCGTATGCTTGGGTCTGGCAGCCCTGGGCCTGGAGGTCTGTACCATAGGGGTCTAGGGGGCCTGACATTGCCCAGAATTTTTTCATCTGCTCACATCTTAACTGGGGGGCCCATCTGCCCCTGGAGGAAGAAGGAATATCCAGGGGAGGCTCTAACACTTGCATGTTGGTAAAACCCAGGGAGGGTCAGCTGGCTGATTGACGGCTGCTCCCTGCCTCACTTTCTCAGTAACCTTCTATAAGTCCAAGCTCCAGGTCAGCAGGACGGCCTACAGGGCTCCCAGGGTGCTGCCTGCCCTCCCTCCCTGGATATTGGGACCAATATCCAGAGCTCCCAGCATCCCAGGTGCCAGTGACTGAGATGCCCTCAGGCATGCGATGGCATCAGGGCCCAGCTGAAAGCCTGGGAGAGGTTCCGGGAGAGGGCATGCTTGCGGCGCTTTACCTGCGGCTCCGGAATTGCCGTTCAGCCCTAGAACCGAGGAGTTATTCTCCAGTCTCTCTGGGTGGAACGTGTCTGTCTTGGCCCCATAGGCCCTGCCGCCACCTCCAGCTGCAATGATCAGGGGCACCGGCACTCCATCCTTCATCTGACCGGGGAGACGTTGAGACATTGAAAAACCCAGCTGTGCTTCCCCATGGAGCCCCCAAGCCCTGGTTAACTCAGCCTGACTGAGGGTTTGCTGGGCAGTGGGGTGACCTGGTGACCTCTCAGTGGTCTGAGGTGGTTTGCGGGCTGTGAACCCTTGTTACAATAGCCCATCAACTCCACAAGCTTCTCTATCAGTCAGGGTTCAACCAGAGAAGCAAAACCTATACACCAAAAGCAAAATATGTATACCAGGAGGTGCGGGTTGATCTCAGAGGCTGCTTCCTCCACTTCCTCCAGCCCCTTTCCTGAAGCTCCTCAGACTGGCCTCAGAGGTCTGGATGCTGGTGATTAGAAGCAGGTCTCTCTGTACTCTCTCTCCCTCATTCTTAGGGGTCTCTGACTCTGGCCCCCAAAGATTCAAGATTAAGCCCTCAGCATCACAGTCCTGTGGGAGGACCTAGCAGGTGGCCTCGGTCTTCAGTTTCTGGCCTGGCTGTGATGATGTCAGAAAAATCTACCTTAGGACAGAGAGCTGGTCCAGGAGGGCACAGTAGGACCCTCTGAAAGTAGGATGGCATAGGCTGTGCATGGTGAAATTGGGCTGCTGTATCAGTAAGAGAAGAGTCTACCCTTTCCTGGACAGACAGAATCTATATCGCTCTGGATCTCAGTCTGCTCATCTCTATTTTTTAATTCTTTTATTGGTTTTAGAGACAGGGTCTTGCTCTGTTGCTCAGGCTGGAGTGCTGTGGCGTGATCACAGCTCACTGTAGCCTTGAACTCCTGGGCTCAAGGGATCCTCCTGCCTCAGCCTCCCAAGTAGCTGTGACTACAGGTGCAAGCCACCACAAGTGACTAATTTTTAAATTTTTTTTTGGTAGAGACAAGGTTTTGCTATGTTGTCCAAGCTGATCACGAATTCCTGACCTCAAGCGATCCTCCTGCTTCAGCCTCCCAAAATGCTAGGACTACAGGAATGAGCTACTGCACCTGGCCCTGCTCATCTTTAAATGGGGATAAGAGCATCTGAGGTGTTTCTGTCCCAGGGCTGTCATGAGGCTCTAACATCGCAGATTCACAGAAACCTGGTGGAAATCTGGCGGTGTAGACCTTACCTTAAATACGTAGGTGGCTCCACCCCCTCCTCCTCCTCCTCCTGCCCACTCATGCACGCTTCTGTTCACACGGATTTCTTCTTCTATCACATTGTTCTCTCCAATGCAGACTTTCTGGATTAACTGGTTTGTCTGTAGAAACAAAAAGCACGTTAGGTTTGTGGCCAAACCGGAGTTCTCCACTTTGCAGCAGACAGAACTTCTAGGCTTAAAAACAGGATCTGACTCTTTTTTTTTTTTTTTTTGAGATGGAGTCTCACTCTGGCACCCAGACTGGAGTGCAGTGGCGTGACCTCAGCTCGCTGCAACCTCTGCCTGCTGGGTTCAACCAATTCTCCTGCCTCTGCCTCCCGAGTAGCTGGGACTACAAGCGCACGCCACTATGCCCAGCTAATTTTTTGTATTTTTAGTGGAGACGGGGTTTCACCATGCTGGCCAGGCTCATCTCGAACTCCTGACCTCATGATCCGCCCACCTCAGCCTCCCAAAGTGCTGGGATTACAGGCGCGAGCTACCGCGCCCGGCTAGGATCTGACTCTCTCTCAAAAAAATTTACAGTTGAGTTTAGGAGGCAGAAAAATACACTAATAACTGTCCCTACGGGCAGTGTTAGGGAAGGACTACAAGGATGGCTTAGACAGAAAATGCTAGGAGAAACTGGGAGCGAGAGAGCAAGGCTTTACTGCTGTGAGGACTGCCTGTAGGAGGCAACTTTTAGTTGAGCCTTGAAGGATAGGGAGGTTTTTTTTTTTGTTTGTTTTGTTTGTTTGTTTTTCACAGAGAGTAGGGCAAAGTTATGTCATTGCAAGAACAAAGAGTGGCATGAGCCCGGAGGGAAGTGGGTAAGTGGGGTGTGTGGGGGAAAAGCACAAGGGTCTCTTTGGTCCAGAAGTCTATCAGGACAGAGAGATTGTCCAGGATGACCTGTTTCCATCCTGTGGGATGAAGAGATCCGAGAAAGAATGGGAAAGCCGTATGTGGTGAGATGGGGCTGGAGGGAGTGTAAATTAGGTGGGTAGAGAGAATTGAACTGAACAGTCTGATCGTGGCTAGAGGCCTTGAAGGCACTGCGAGGAGTGGACTTCATTCTCTCTTTTTTTTTTTTTAAAATTTTTATTTATTTATTTATTTATTTATTTATTTTTTATTTTTTATTTTTTTTGAGACGGAGTCTCGCTCTGTGGCCCAGGCTGGAGTGCAGTGGCCGATCTCAGCTCACTGCAAGCTCCGCCTCCCGGGTTCACGCCGTTCTCCTGCCTCAGCCTCCCGAGTAGCTGGGACTACAGGCACCTGCCACCTTGCCCGGCTAGTTTTTTGTATTTTTTAGTAGAGACGGGGTTTCACGGTTTCACCGTGTTAGCCAGGATGGTCTCGATCTCCTGACCTCGTGATCCACCCGTTTCGGCCTCCCAAAGTGCTGGGATTACAGGCTTGAGCCACCGCGCCCGGCCCGTGGACTTCATTCTCTACGACAGCCATTCTCTCACTGAAAGCCATCGAGGTTTTCTGAGAAGTCACAGCTCTGAAGCATCAGGAGGAGAGAAAAAAACCACAAAGGCCAGACTCAAGTTTTATTCCCAGTTCTTCTCTGGGAAAATCAGTTCTCCCTTTTGGACATCTCATTCCTCCTAGCTACTGTTCCATTTCTTCCCTCTGGAATCCCTGGCACAGCCCTCTGCTTGCCTTGTAGAGTGAGCCCTGCAATCAGGTAGTCTGGATTCTCCACCCACCCCGGGAAACCGTGACAGGGGCCCTTGATCTCTCATGCTCCAGTGTGGCTGGGAATAAAGACAACACAGGTCATTGTGGCATTTACTGAGGGTAGTACAAGTAAGGCGTCTAGTGGAGCGCCTCATGTACAGTGGGAACTGAGTAAATGGCTGCTATTCTTATCTGTTTTTTGAGACAGAGTCTTACTCCATGCAATGGCACGATCTCGGCCCACTGCAACTTCTGCCTCCCGGGTTCAAACAATTCTGGTGTCTCAGCCTCCTGAGCAGCTGTGACTACAGGTGCGCACCACCATGCCCCGCTAATTTTTGTATTTTTAGTAGAGGAGGGGTTTTGCCATGTTGGCCAGGCTGGTCTTGAACGCCTGACCTCAGGTGATCTGCCCGCCTTGGCCTCCCAAAGTGCTGGGATTACAGGTGTGAGCCACTGTGCCCGGCCAGCTGCTGTTCTAATTTAGATTCACTTCTGGGCCCACATATGCTCCTGGTTGGGGCTAAGGTATGAGAGAGCCCTCAAGATTGTGCTGGAGATTTCTGTAACAGAATCCTGGAATCCCTGAAGAAGGAGGATGGTGCTTCAAAAACAGCCACGCCTGCTTGTCGGCCACCACAGCTCAGACAAATTCTTCAAACATCAGCCTGACCTCGGAGGAAAGTGACTTTTCTTTCACTTAATAGAAAAAAAGCCAGTAAAACATCACATTTCCATCGATGCTGCTTCATAACCAGCCAGTGGATGCAGCCATTCTTCTTGAGCCACTTCTTAGGCTAAAGCACTCAGGGGTGCCGGCAATGAGTACTACAGAAATTTCCAGATAAATAGCCGAGAAGCAATTTGTTCCATGGCATTTTGGATTTAATGATGGAAATAATTTGATATTTCTTAGAGTGGATTTTGTGTGGGTGGAAGGCTCTGAATTGCTGTTGTAGAGATCTGGCATTTCCCGTACATATGTGCAGCTATGTCCCGGCCTGGGGGGAGACTCCTGGGAGGAGCCTGCTCACTGCCACCTGGCACAGGCATGAGTTGCAAGGAATGTGCCCTGAGGGTTGGCCTTGGGGATGAGCTGTCAGCTGGGCAGAGTGCAGGATTCGGGGTCCAGTCTGGGTTCTTTTTTTTTTTTTTTTTTGGAGACAGGGTCTCACTCTGTCACCCAGGCTGGAGTGCAGCGGCGGGATCATAGCTCACTGGAGCCACGAACTCCTGGGCTCAAGTAATCATCCTGCCTTAGTCTCTGGAGTAGCTGGGACTACAGGCACAAGCTACCAGGCTTGACTAATTTTTCTTTTTTCTTTTTTTTAGACACAGGGTCTTGCTATGTTGCCCAGACTGGTCTCTGACTCCTGGCTTCAAGTAGTTCTCTTGCCTCAGCCTCCTGAGTAGCTGGGAGTACAGGTACGAACTACCATGCTTGACTAATTTATTTATTTATTTTTTTGAGACAGGGTATTGCTATGTTGCCCAGGCTAGTTTCTAACTAAGTGATTATCCTGACTCAGCATTCTCAAAGTGTGGGATTATAGGCATGAGCCATCACACCCTGCTCAGTCTGGGTTCTTGATGGCTCTGCCAGAGATTTGCTGGGCTATACTAGGTGAGGCACCCCGCCTCCCTGGACTTGTCTCCTCATCTGGAGATGGAGGGGCTGCCCAGTCTGAACCAGCGGTGCTAAGAAGGTCCACCCCCTCAGCCTCTGCTCCATCTCCTCTCTTGGCTGGTGGGCAGCAGTGGGACCTATGGGATGCCCTCCCCTCGTGAACAGATCTGGAGATTGCTGGGATAGGGAGGAGAGAGCAGTGGGGCTTGAGGATGGGCTTTCCTGTAGTTAGAGTCTGGACCCATGCTCATCACCCTGCCCCTGCTTCTGGTGTCTCCTTTAGATCAGGTGGGGATGGGGAGCGGTCAAGGCTCTTGCTGGACCAGTAGCAGCGTTCGGAGGAGCTGCTGCCCTTTCCTCACTTGACTTCCAGGACTCCCCATCCTCTTGTATCCTCTCCTACCTCCCTGGTTCCTCTTTTTCGTCCCCCTTTGCTGGTTCCTCTTCTTTTCCTGACCTCTAAATGTTGAGGGTCCCTTAAGTTCAGTCCTTGCTTTCTTCTCTATCTGTACTGCATCCTAGGCAATCTCATCCTGTCTCAACTTTATGCTAATTTCTCCCATATTTATATCTATTTATATCCCCAGCCTGGACCTCTCTCCTGAACTCCAGTGGCCTGGTTCCCATCATCCACCTGTCTGCCTGTGGCTGTCTACCAGGCCTCTACAACTCAGCATGTCTGATATTGAACTCCTGATCTTACCCCCAAATTTGCTCCTTCCACAGTGTTCCCTAAGTCACGTGATGGCAGCTCCCTTCTTCCAGTGGCTCAGGCACAACTTTTGGAGTCATCCTTGACTCTTTTCTTTCTCTTAATTTCTCATTCAATCTGGCAGAAAATCCTTTTGGATTTGACTTTGAAATTACGCCCAGGATTCAACCACTTTTCATCCCCTCCACTGTTACAATCCTAGTCTAAGCCATCATCATCTCTTGCCAGGATTAATGCCATAGCCTTCGAATTCACTGTCTTGACCCTTCCCCTGTGTCCATAGATTCTTCAATGGTAGATTCTTCACATTGCAGCCAGAGTGAGCTTTTTAATAAACATACCACATTATGTCACCATTTGCCTCAAAACCCTCCTATGGCTCCAACATGTCTTAAAGTGGCCTGATCCAGTCCTATTACCTCTGCCTCATCTCTTACCTACCCTTCCTTTTGCTCCCTCTCCTCTAGCCTGAGTGTTCCTTGAGCATCGACGAACCTCTGGGACGTGGCCTTTGCTGGGGTCACTGTTTCCCCAGATATTCCCCCTTCCCTCTCCTCAAATGTAAGTTCCTTGAAAGCTAAGATTTTTCTTTTGTTCACCAATATATCCCAAGTTCCTGTAACAGGGATGGCACAAAGTAGATGCTCAATAAATATTGGTTAAATACATTTGAATGAATTGAGTGCTGTCTGGATTGTGGGCTGGCTCTTCATAATATCTGTCTTGCAGGGGATGGTAATGGTGGGATTTAACATTTAGAACAGACTCGGCGGCCTAGGGGACATTTGGAAATGTCTGGAGGCTTTTGTGATTGTCATTTCTGGGGGCTGTTACTGGCGCCAAGTGAGCAGAGGATAAGGATGCTGCTAAACATCCTGTAATACACAGGACAGACTCCCACCTCTAGCCACAAAGAATTACCTGCTCCAAAATGCCAATAATGCCACTGTTGAGAAAGCCTGATTTAGACTCATGCCACCAGGGGAGGTTTGGACGGAACTGGAGAAGAAAAGGGCTGAGGGCTGTGTGTGAGCACATGTGTTGCAGTTAAGGGCAGGGAGGAGGATTCTAGCAGGAGCTGGAGCCCATTTCCAGCACAGGAGCTCCAGCGTGGCCAGGTACATAGAAGGGCAACTCCCCACTGCCCCCAAAGATGTGCAGTTGAACCAGCAAAGCTGCCACATCCGGCAGTTTAATTATTTTTTATTTTTATTTATTTTTGTGACAGAGTCTTGCTCTGTTGCCCAGGCTAGAGTGCGGTGGTATGATCTTGACTCACTGCAACCTCTGCCTCCCGGGTTCAAGTGATTCTTGTGCCTCAGACTCCCAAATAGCTGAGACTACAGGTGTGCGCCACTAGCTTGGCTAATTTTTGTATTTTAAGTATATACATGGTTTCACTGTGTTGGCCAGGCTGGTCTTGAACTTCTGACCTCAAGTGATCCTCCCGCTTTGGCCTTCCAATGTGCTGGGATTACAGGTATGAGCCACTGCACCCGGCCCCTGCAGTTTAATTCTTAGAGTCCCCTTCATTCTCTTGAGAATTGTGTCTAGACACCATTTTTTCTGCCTAGGGAGAACTGGAGATGGAGGTAGTGCCTGACAAGGGCCATTTTCCCCCCTTTCCAAATGCCTGCTCAGGGGTGGAGGTGTGAAGCCACAGGGAAGACAAGTTACTCTCCCCACAGGCCCCCGCTATGCCTTGCCCGACCAGCAGAGGGAGCTGCCCTCTGTCCCTAGCCGAGAATCGCCTCCTCCCGCCTGCTTGGGAACTTCCTGTGCGTCCACAACTTTTGAAAGCTAGTAGGTTGATTAATAAAAATAATAAAGTGCAGCAACCCCGAGGAACAACTAGATTTCAATTGAATTTTTAAAAAAGACGCGGTCCTGTGAAAAGACGTAACTGATTACAGTCCAATCAAGTGAAAGTCCGTTGCAGAAGATAATGCAATCTTTCTGCTTAGATGAAAGAATTACATTAGCACTCAATAAATTCCTGTGAAAATTACAGCAGCCTGCAATTTAATGGCTTAATATATTATATTAGGTTGGAAAGTCCCAATTATAGTTGCTAAATAAAAGTTGGAGTTGAGACATTTTTTATGCAAAAGGTTGCACTAGCTAAGCTTACTCCTATCGTTTCGCCTTAACCCCGAAGGGGCAGAAGGGAAAGGCTGAACTCTACTTTTCATGCTTCTTCAGCTCCTGGTCCAGAGCCTGGCTCTTAGGAGCCCTGAATTTATTTTGTGGAAGTAAACTGCTTTCTCGGGAGCCCCTCTTCCCACATCTCTCTGCCAAGGATGCTCTCATATAAGTCTCTGGAGAAGGATCCGGGGCTCCTGGGTGCTAGAACATGCCTCAGCCCCTTTTCCCAAGCAAAAGCTGTGATTCAGGTGAGGGAGGGTGGGGCCTGACCCAACCAGGAGATTCACCCTGCAGGGTGCTGAGTTCCTGCTAGGATGGCCAGCCCTGCCAGGTCCTGCCTCCCCCCAGCACAGGCAAGAGGTGAACCACTGGGGTGCTGGGAGTTTGCATGACTGCTGTTTAATTACCCTTTGCTGTCTCATTCTCCTGGTATGAACTTCCAGGAGGAGGGTGTTGAGTGCTGGTGCCTCCAAGAGGCCTCCCCGGAGCCTGAGAGAGTGCAGATGAGAAACCCCTGCTCTGGGCACTTACACTGGGGCAGGCGTCCTCTCCCTGCTGCCCAACCAGGATGTACAGCGTGTCGTCTTTCTCCAGGTTGAAGATGCCCAGCACAGACACGCCGTGGGACCGCATCATGGTATTCTTCCCGCCTTTCCCGCCAGCAGCTCCGTAGCCCGAGATGCTGTAATGGGACAAAGAATGTCGGCTCCTGCTGTGGTATGAAGACTCTCCCCATTCCTGCCAACCCAGCAGCTTCCAGTGGGCTGAGCACATCCCCGTCATGGTCTGAGGGTTCTCCCCCATATCAGTCCCTGCAGAAAGGGATTCCTCTCCCCATCTTCAGGAGAGGATGGTCAAGTTTAGAGAGGGAGAGGGAGTTACCTCAGTCACAGAACTAGGAAGGTTAAAGACTAGTAAAGGGTGCAAGAGAGAAAGAGAGGAAAAGGGCACGGAGGAGAGAGGGAAGAAGGGAGAGAAAGAGGGGAGAGAGAGAGGGAAACAGCAGAGAAAGAGAAGACTATATGAATGTGGCATATTGGGGTGATGACTTTCTGAATACCTAGGATTTCCTCTTTATGGTTTTCTCTCCTTGTCCCAGATCAATAGACTCATGTGACCTTAGACAAGTAACTTCCCTATTCCTCATCTATAATATGGGGATAATAAGTGAACTTGCCTCCTAGCCTACATGTGTTATGAGGATTAAAGAAATTAAGACATGTGGTCTTAGAATTGTGGCTAATAAGCACTCAATAAGTATTACTTATTATTATTATTATTAATGATGGTAGTAGCCATAATTGACTTGGTACAAAGTTGTAAAGTCTCTCCATGGGGTCTGGAAACAAGGAGGTTCCACACAGAATGATTGAGGAAAGCAGTGTGTATGAGCCGACTGTCTATTCCCATCCCGCCAGTAATTCCTTCTGGAGCAATGTGTGTGCAGACAACAAACAACCCATCAGGATGAAAATAAAAACAGAGTGTGGGGATGGGAGATGATTTCTGCTGCCTCTTAGGTTGCGGCAATGAAGTTAAGCAAGGATGGGGAAAAAAAGAACTCTCTTCTGTAGTATATCAGAAGAGCGGCATGTCTTGAAGACAGCTAGCGCACCAGCTAACAAATGGGTCCCCAGAGACCAGCTGCCAGGGTACAGGACTCAGGAGACTTTCACATCCATGTGTATTCAGATCCAAGGTCTTTTATGAAAAACCAGGAAGAGATGCAGGGCAGTTTTGCCCATGTGCACGCACGGTAGCTCCTTTATCTACAGCTCCAGGAAATGTCCCTTCTTCCCAGTGTGTGAGGGGGCTCCCAGAGCTCTCGCAAGGCAGAGCCCACGGCCCTTCTGCACAGGCTTTTTGCGAACATGGCAGGCAAGGAACTGAGGTCTTCATGAAATGCAAATGGAGAGTCTAGTGCCCACTGCCCTGGTGGGTGCCTGGGCACTGATGGGAGTTTATTGAATGTTGGGAGGGGTGTAAGGCTTTGTGGACCTGAGACAGCTCCAGGCTCTTCAAGAGCTCACAAAGAAACTGGGGAGATGATCTTCATGATGAAAAGAGAAGTCTCCCCATAGGGTGGCTACGTTCAGGAGGCGAAGTGGAGGGCTCCGGGGCTCCCTGATCAGATGGGGCCATTTCCTGCCCCTGTGCCCTCTCTGAACCCCAGCCCCTTCCCTAGTAAGAGAAGAATCGTTTTCATTCCAAACAACACAATAGTCCAACACAAGGAGCTCATGGGTGAAAGCCCCGGGGAAGCTGCGAATCTCTGGCCAAAGTAAGGGTCGTCAGGTGCTTAGGGCCAGGAGGGAGATGGGGGACTGCAACAGGTGGTTCTGGGGTGTGAGGATGGGGTGAGGAAGCTGATGTTGGCTTCATGTGGAGCTTGCAGATGGGTAGGGCTCTGAGACAAACAGAAAGAGGTGGTGGGAATTGGGGCTAGTGGGAATTGGCGCTAGTGTGAACAGAAGTGAAGAAGCAGGGAGCCTCTGGTATGTCTGGCTGCAGCAGGTGGATGGAGTGGGAAGCTGAGGGCTGTAGGTCTGGAGAGGGCTGTGGGCTGATTACCAGCATCCTCCAATGTACCAGGCACAACGCACGCTCACAGGCACACGGCATCACCCGATAGCCATAAACAACAAATGTTATTAATCTCATTTGACAAATGAGGAAACTGAGGCTCAGAGGCACTAAGTAACTCATCTGAGGCCACACAGCCAGTCAGTGGCTGGCTATGGTCCAAACCCTTGCACATCCCCTCTTAGAGGTCATTTCCTCCCCAGTGTGCTGCTGGGAAGCACAAAGAGAAGGGTGTGAGAAGCTATTCGCCCCTCCGAATTCCCAGACCCTCAGCCAAACACTCCCTCCTGATCCATTAGGAATGGACAAGGTGATAACGATAATTAAAAGGCTGAGGAAAAGGAAGGCTTATTGGTGAAAGGTAAGAGGAGGCAGCATTATTTAGCTCAGTGAACCTGGGTAGGGGACGATGTGGCGGCTTCCTGTCGTCTGGGGACAGCAGTGTGGATGGGCCCCAACTCTGACCTGCTCGCTTCCCCAGGTTTCTGGGGCCTGGTCAGGCTGCATAAAAAAGTCATCTCCACCTGAAGATGTGGTTTGCTTGGAAAACTTCTGCCCAAAATGAAGTCCTCAACCTCCCCACTCCTGCTGTGGTTGAGTGGTAAGCATCATGCTGCCCATTCCTTTTGGCATCATTTGCATAGTCATTTGCATCAACCATGCATTATAAATCATTCTCAACTCTTTCGTATGTTTAAATTTAGCCAAATTATTACATTTTAGACATTGTTTGTTCCTGACTCCTTTTACCCTTCCTAAGCCTTCTTTGCTATTTTTCCCACCCTGCTCCGCTCAACCACCTTTGAAAGCCAGCCCCATCTATGTCTTGACCTAGTTCTTGATGGTGAGCTGGGATGGAAAAAGCCCTGGGCTCCAAGTCATCTGCTGGTTCTTGTCCCTGTTCTTTTGACTGTGTGACCTGAGGCAACATGGTCCATGTCTCAGAGCCTCAACTTCCACTACTGAGGAAGAAAATGAAGACAAGAACCCCTGCTCTCATGGGCATACAAAAAGAATCTGAGAAGACTGCAAACCCATGCAAAGCACAGGGCGAGACCGGGGCTGGGGTCAGCTTTCTAGATTCCAAAGCAGACAGTAGAGCTTGGCGAGCAGGTGTCCGTGGCTGGGTTGTACTTTCCTGGGTAGTGGCCTCAGCCCCACATTTCCAACCCAGATGAGAGGCTGGCTTAAAGTCAGGGGGAGCAGGCAGCTGCCTGCCTGAATTTATTGCAGGGGTCCTAGAAGGAGTAGCTCCCTCATCAGTCCCCTGAAGTCTAAAATTCCACCATTAGAGCTTCACTGCTCTGGAAGCTTCTAGTTGCTACTACAGGGCTGATTGCCTTCGGAGTGGGATGTGCCACAGGTAGAAAAGCAAGGGCTTGAATGCAGACAGACCTGGATCCAAATCCCAGCTCTGCCACTCAGGGCCAGGAGTAGGCTGAGCCCAGCGAGGTGCCTCCCTCCCAGGGAGGACCTTGCACTCTATTGACCCTGAGAGGAAGCACCTCCTTAAATTTTCTGCCCAAGGTACTTTGCTTACCTCTCCCTGGTCCTGACCCTGCCAGTGTTACTCACTAGCTGTGTGAGCTTGGGTAGGTTATTTACCCTCTCTGAGCCCAGATTCCTCATGTATAAAAAGGGGATAATAATACCTACCTTGGAGGGCTGTTATGAGAATTAAATGAGATGATGCTTATAAGGGACCTACTTCAGAGCCCAGAGGATAGCCAGCAAGTGACAAATGGCAGCTGCTGTCATCCTGTGCCCCCATGGGTGAGCCTGTCCACTCCTTCTCCGGGGGTGACTTCTGGGATGCAGAAGGGGACCAAGTGGGTGAACCAGGGCATGGCCAAGGGGGCTTGGGGTCAAGGCTGTTCAGTTTCACCCAGAGCCCACTTCTGTGTAAAGCACAGGGCAGCCTTAGCACTTCTGAAGACTCCTGCACCCTGTGAATCACGTTACACAAACTCATGCTATGATAATAGCCTCAGCCTGCCTCTTCGAAGCTTTCTCCCCATCCCTTGTAAACAATTTATTTTTGATGGTTGAGAAACAACAAGAAATTAATATACCTGCCACTCAAGTGGGGAAAATGACTCACAGTGATTCCAATTTACTGGAAATTACAAGATACTGCTCTCAACGAGCTGATGCTGTAATTTTTTTGTTTTTCCTCATCTAAATCCATGTCCCCTGGTCAGAATAGATGTTTATTGGGTTTGTGTTTTGTATTATTGACTGCGAGCCATTGTTACCTGATGTAATTGAGTTGTGAATCTTTTTTAAATAAAGAATTAGCAGCAAATCAAAGTGACTGCCTGCCAGATCCTGAAATGAGAGCACAGCTGGTGTGTAGCACAACCACAGTGTCCACACCCACATGGGAGATCCTGGGGGAGAGAGTGGACTCCCACTCAGAAAAACGGAAGCGCCCCATTCCTTTCTGGCACACCCTCCGGAGGAGCGGGAGAGCAGCACCTTGCTGTGGGCTCTGCCTTTAACTCCCCGTGGGATCCTGGGCAAGGTCCTTTTCTCTCCTGTTTCTCAGTTTCCTCATGTGTGAAATCAGGATGGTGAGGTCTGTCCTACCCACCCTGCAGGGTTATTGTGATAACACATGATGTGTGTGAGTGTGGATGGAGATTGGACAGCGGGAGATTTCTGATCAGGTATATAGTGTTATATAGTATATAGTTGTATTATCCAGATAGGGGTCAGGGTTGAAGGGCTCAATTGTGGAGGCAGATGCTTTTCAGTGGGGCCGGCCCAGGTTCCACTCTTGTTGCGTCAATGAGCAAGGTTCATGCTCGTTTCTCCCTCAGCACCTTCCTGGCCAGTGTAGCCCTAAGTGCCTCGAAACACCTGAGCTTGCAGGGACTTCAGTGACCTCTCTCCATAGCCTCTCGCTCTGCAGATGGAGCCTCTGGAGAGGAGGGAAGACAACTTTCTAAGTCACATGGAGCATTGGTGGTGGAGGTTGAACTCAAACTTAATTCTGCCTGCAGCCCATCCATCTTTGCCTAATTCCTCCATCTCTGACATTCCCTGGTCTGTGCCCTTTACAGCGATGGCTATCCATACAATTACTTTGGCAATTAATCATGCCTGTGACATCTCTCCTACTATTGTCTAGAGCTTGATTGGCATTGTGGACTGTTATTAAACTTTTCTGTCCTGTGGTCTTTCTAGAGACTGTGAGGCTCCAGAGTCTCAGGCCTTTCTACCAGTCTAGTCAGTGCCTGGAACACAGTAGGGCTCCATGGTTCAGTGCCTGGTACACAGCAGGAGTGTTATGGCTCAGTGCCTGACATACGGTAGGACTTCATGGCTCAGTGCCCTGTACACAGTTGGGGCTCCATGGCTCAGTGCCCTGCACACAGTAGGGGCTATATGGCTCAGTGCCCTGCACACAGTTGGGGCTCCATGGCTCAGTGCCCTGCACATAGTAGGGGCTCTATGGCTCAGTGCCCTGCACACAGTAGGGCTCCATGGCTATTTGTGGAGTTGAATGATGGTGTTATCTGGCTGCACACGCTGGTGCCCCAGGTAAGGAAATGAATGCCATTGGTAGAGACCATCAGGAACGGCTGTGGTCCAGGTCAGCTGGCTCCAGCTGGGACCTGGGGCCTCTTGTCCGTTATGTCTGAAGAGCAGGTGAGCTGTGTGAGGACTGCCATCAGGAGCTATGGGCTATGCTTGACAAATGGTGTTATATGTGATCTGTGTGTGTGTGGTAGTGGGTGGGGAGGAGGTGGGGGCAGGACTGCGGGCTGAGAAGGATGCTGGTCCTAGACAGGTAGGAAGGCAGGTGGGCTGGAGGGGGAGAGAGGGATGAAGGAGGGGAGAAGTCAGGGAGAGAGAGGGGGTGGGCTGGGCTAAGTGCTGGTGCCTCTGGGGCAGACCACCTGTGGGCTCTCACTGAGTCCCCCGACAGACCTCTCAGAGCTGGATTGTGCCATCGTCTGTCTCCATTTTATGACAACACTGAGGATGCTGTCCCCCTCCCCAGCACAAACCCCATAATCCACGTTCTTCTTGTGGCACTGCAGTGGCCTCCCACGCTCCCACCCGCTCCAGCCACCCACCCTCTAGACACCATGGTCACTCAGCACCACCGCCCAGAGGCCCCCTGATCAGGGCCTCTCGCTGCTGCCCTAGCCTTGCCCGTCCTCAGCTACGCACGTGGGAGAGTGGCTGCGCTCCTTGTCCTCGCTTCCTCAGCCCACGCCAGAGTGTGGATGTAGTCTCAGCGTTGCCCCCGACCCCACATTCACTCAGTCCTCAACTTACCCTGATCCCAGCTCCTGAACACCTCTGGGCCTGTCCCCTGCACCTGACCCTGTCCTGGCTTAGTCCTTTTGACCCTGGCCTGAGTGACAGTGACTCCCTTCCATCGGCTCTCCCCACCTCCAGGCCGTTTCTCTCACTTCCAACCTCACGCTGTCACCAGGGGGAGTAAGAGGCATTTGGGGGTAACACTGAAGCCCCAGGACCTGGCCCTGCTGCCTCCAGCCTCGGCTCCCCCAGGCCAGCTTTGCCCGACTTCTCATCAGCAGTACCAACTTCTTGTGCTCACTGCAGGCTCTGGCCGCCCGCTTCTTTGTAGACAATGCTTAGGGCCTTCGAACTTAACCCAGGTGCCCATCTCCTGGCAGGAGTCATTCACAAGCTCAGCTGGGCGCAGTGCCTTTCCCCCGCCTCCACAGCAGCGCCTTGTGTAAACCTCCACTGTGGTTCTCTCTACACCCCATGGAGATGCCTGTGCACACACCACCACACCATTGGCAGCAGTGCCTCTGGGGCAGGGCTGGATCTTAATCACCTTTGCACACCTGGTGTCAGGCACAGCATCCTAATGGGAGCTTACTATGGTTCCCTGAGGTCTGCAGAGCAGGGGGAATATGAAGCCCAGGAATCTGGACACACGGACTGCATCACCTGTCAGAGGAAGTGGTAAGTCCAGGGCAGGGAAAGCAGGACATGGTGGGTGGAGGAGATGCAGGTTCCAGGGCTGCACCCAAGCCCCCATGCCAGCCTGCTGTCTCCTCCTGCCTGCCCTGCCCCCCGCTTCCTCTCCCTGTTTCTGGGCCTCTTCCTTTGGGGAGGTGGGCAAAGCTATAGAGGGTGGGAGGTGGGCCCAGGATAAGTTACCAGCTAAGAGTGGGGGTGTTTCCAACTGTGTACATCCTGGAGGAGGCCCCAGGCCGTGGTGGTCCCCCCTTGGCATGAAGCTGGGGCTTGGCCGCATTTGCTCCCTTCCCTTCATCTCCCCAGCAGTGGGCAGAGAAGTCAGCGGAGCGGTCCCAGTGCCAGGCCTCAGTGGCAGCCACGCCTCCAGGATGGGTGGGTTCACTAGGGCTTGGCTCCCACCTTTCTGTGTCCAAGCACCTTTTTCTCACATCCTCCAGTGTGTCTTGTGTTTTTTTCAACAGATGAACTGTACTTATTAAATAGCAATAACTACTATGGAGAAAAAGTCTTCCAGAGAAAGGGTGCTGACTTCTCGGTCGTATTCTGACTTGGGGACATTTTGAAGTGGTCTAAGAATCAAATCATTAACTGCCTGCTTCTTAGATTACTAAGTTATGTGACCAGTAGACTCAGGTCATCTAAGACCTGAGTCTCTTCCAAGGCCAAGGAGGAGGTGAGGGTCAGGAATATCTGTTAGAACCTTTATTTAGTTAAAACACAAGTATTCAAAAACAACAATGACTGGCCGGGTGTGGTGGCTCACATCTATAATCCCAGCACTTTGGGAGGCCAAGGCAGGAGGATCACTTGAGGCCAGGAGTTCGAGACCAGCCTGGTCAACATGGTGAAACCCTGTCTCTACTAAAATTACAAAAATTAGCTCATGCCTGTAATTGCAGCTACTCGAGAGAATGAGGTTGGAGAATTGCTTGCACCTGGGAGGCGGAGGTTGCAGTGAGCTGAGGTGGCACCACTGCCCTCCAGCCTGGGCAACAGAGCGTGACTCTGTCTCAAAAACAGCAGTGACAAAAACCCCAACTGAGTGGCTTTTGGTTTTGGTTCTTCCATTTTGATATGGTCCTATCTTAGGCCAGACCAAAATGTCTCCTTTACTAATTTGGACACTTCAAACTGGCTGCTTCAACAGAGGCAAAATTGCCAGACAGTGCTGGGGCCCGGAGCTGGCCTCAGTCTCAATATTTCTAAGAGATGAGTGGAGACGGCTTTCTGATTTTGGCTGGGATTCTATCAACGCGCTGTGGAAATACTGTGGCACTTCATGCAGATCAGAAACCTGACTTGACTTAGATATGGCTGTGATTAATAATAAATGGGAAAATGAATTAATTATTATTTAATAAGTGTAGTTCATCTGGCAGTCCAAATTTTTCAGAATCCGAGGAAGTCAAAGAGATGTCTTTGGGGACAGGAAAAGTCAGACACTAACGCGTATGGGGTGGGTGTGTTTGGAAACCCTGCCTGGCTGCTGCCTGCTGCTGGATAGCAGCGTTGCTTCAGCTGATTTCTCCGCCCGTGGGCCAGGGAGCACCCACCACGTGTAAGCATTGTGCCAGGGACTATATATCACCTTTACAGCCCCTGCCTCTCACAGATGGGGAATCAGAGTCTCAAGAGATTAACTGACCTATGCAAGTTTGGAAGTGAGCTTGATTCACACTGTCTCGGGGGAACACAGCCCAAGAGAATCCCCATGCAAGGGATCTCCTGACAGTGTGCCTGACAGTGTGTCTCCCTCTGGGGCACAGGGAGCAGGGGAATTCTGGCCAAGCTGGCATTAGAGTTGCCCTGGGCAGGGGTAGGACAATGGACTCTCCTGGGGGCTTACTGTTGGGGTTCCTGTGCGCCTCCCAGCTGCTCTGCTTTCTCCTTTGTATTGCTTTTTGTATATGGGGTATGTTGGCCAATATCCCTTCAGGAGGCTGGGCCCCTCTCATAGCCTCTCATTTCCAGAGGCTTCCAGGAGGTGGGTGGTGGGCGATTCCTATGCCCTCCTTCCTTTCCTGCCCCTTCTGCCCTCTGCATGCCTCCCAGAGTCCAGGCATGGGCTTTAGTAGAAAGACTTAGAGCCAGAGCGCCCTGGGTTTGAATCCCAGCTCCATCACCGACTGTGCAGCCTTACATGTGTTGCTAAGCTCCTCCGACTCCAGGGTCCTCGCATGGAAACATGGGAACACCAACAATAACGCCACCCACCCTATGCTAAAGCAGGAGCAACACCTGTGGGTCCTTAGCAAGTATTCATCTCCTCCTCTCCAGGAGTCCTTTCCTGCCTGCACCGGCCCCACGGAGGCTTGGCTCAGCAGGAAGGGGAGGTCTGGCTTGCTCGTTGTAGCAGGGCCAGGGGTGGTCCGGTGTCTTCCGGGATATTTACTGGGGGCGTGTGGGCACTGTAGCAGCTAATCTGATTGTAGCCCAATCTTGTTACAGCATTTCTGCCCAGAGTGCCATTTAAAAAGCACTTAGGGCTGTCCCTGTAACACATTTACCCTGAGGCCCCAGGGATGGGGCTGCCACAGGAAATGTTAACCTGGAGAGAGAAAACAGGGCAACTTGAGAAGCCCCTCTCCTTCCCAGGAGGCCCAGGATGTGGTGGATGCTGGAGGCTGCAGGAAGGGGAGGGGCGCTCATTTCCCATTGTTTCCGCCCCGGGAGGACATCGCTCCCACAAGGCATAGTGGTTCTGCTTTCCTTTTAACCTGCCCTGCCATGCTCCGTGGAGGGGCTGCATGAGGCGCTGCCCCAGATGTCTGGAGGTGGAGGCTGCTTCTGGATGTGTAACTGTGGGTAGGCTCCTGACTCTCTGAGCCTCAGTGTCCTCAATTGTAAAATGAGGATGGCGGCACTGGCCTTGCCTAGTCATAGAGCTCATTTAGGGGCTACCCAGTTTTATCTAAGTCCAAGACTTGATCAAGCTCAGAGGTTCTAAAAGGCTGCATTGACATCAACTTGTTAGAACTGTCAGTTCTCAGCGCCCACTCCAGACCTGCAGAACCAGAAGCTCCAGGAGGTGCTCTTGCAATCAGGGTCTCCACCAGGCCTCCAATCTTACCATTAGCTTCCTTTGATGCCATGGCCCCAAAGTGCTCAAATGGAGCTGGATCTCCTTGAGCCTGGCCCTGCTCTAAGGGAATGCTGGGGGCTGGGGTAGGGTTGGGGCTGGGAGGAGCTTTCCAGCACAGTTTGCTCTGCTTACCAACAGCGAAGGCCCAGGAAAGGAGGTGCAAGGATAAGAGTTTCAGTTTCAGGTGCATTGTGTTTCTGTTTCCCAAACATTTTACATGCATGCCTCATTTGAAGAGCATTAAGCAATATTCAATGAACAGGCCACCATAATTATCCTTATTAGCAATAATTCTGAAGCTAGCTCATGCATGCATACCACCTCCAGCAAGAGCCTGTGAGTTTCTTGAGGACAAAGGACACATCTTCTTTTGTTGCCATATTTCACTATCCCAAATCTCCCCATCTCCAACCTCTACACCCCACTATGGGCCTGAGTCTGTGGCCTTTGAACCTTGGCACGCCTGGGCACCCCAGGAGCATGTACCCGTAGGCAAGACTCCAGGCCCCTTCAGGAGGGGTGCTCTGCCCTCCCCTCCCCCTCTCCCATACGCACCTGTAGGTGTCGGTGGCTGGCACCTTCCAGATCTGGATGCCCTTCAGGGGGCCCTCGTTCCCCACCTCCACGCTCAGGTTGGAGTTCTGGTAGGCGTTGTTGCACTGCGCCTGGGTGGGACCATGGGGTCCGCTGGCCCCACATGTGGTGAACAGCCAATGAACTGTGGCACAAGAGGAGAGGCAGTCACTCATGTGGCCAGGCCCTCCCTCCCCCAGTGGGCCTCCCTGGGTGACCTCTGAGATGTCTGCTCCATGGCCCCAAACCCTCCATCCAAGATGGTACCAAGGTCGGGGCAAGAAACACCAATCAGCCATCAAACTGGAAACTTCCGTAGAAAGTCTACTAGTACCAGACCCTGAGTCAGAGACAAAGATGGAGCAGACTTAAGATGGACCCTGGCCTTAAGAAGCTTACAGGCTTCTATGAGAGACCCAAAGGGATGCAACCAACAAAAATACAGGACAGCAAGAACAACAAGCCACAGGAAGGCCCAGCCAACACTGTGCTTGGGGAGTTCCAGGAAGGGGAGAAAGCCCCTGCAGGTGAGACAAGGGTGGGCAGCACCTGGGTCTTTTCCCAGGGTCTCACTGAGCCTAGCACGGTGCTGGGCAAACAACAGGTGCTCAATCTGTGCTATTATTGACTGCAACTAACCTGCTCCCAAAGGCTTAGCATTGCATATAGGAGCCTCTTAGCTTGGAGACAATTGAAAAAGAGAATTGAAAGCTCTGTAATGCTACATTGGCCCAGGGACCCAGGCCGGTGGCGGGGGCAGGAAGCCCTGCACTCCCAGGCCATGGCTTGGCCTGCCTGTCAGGCGCTCCCTAACAGACCTGCAGCAAGGCAAGGCAGGGCTCAGGCTCCTTATTAAAACCAGCTTGCATTTGGAAATGCAATGAAAGCAGCTTTCAGGCTCTCTATGCAACAGAGTATAAGAAATGGAAAAACAGGTCAAATTTGTCTTTGGTGCATGCTCCTCCTTTTCCCAGCCCCCCTCACCCACTTCCTGGTGTTCTGTGTCCCACCCAATGTCCTTAGGTAGCCTTCTGGGGGCGACACAAGAACACTCAGCACAAACTGCCCCCCCACCCACCATGGGCCATTTCCTTTCAAACTTTCTATCTTTGAGCCAGACCAAACCTTGGGGAGTTGTCAGATCTCATATTGGCCAGAATTCTAACATTTTTACAACCTATAAAAACCTTTAAAGAGGTGTTGTTGATAAACTACTTTTACTTAAAATACAAAAATCTTATAAGATTGCAGAAATTCCCTTAAAAGAGAGATTAAGTTCAAGTCTAAGGAAAATGATGGAAACATTAATTTGGGTGTGCATAATTTTGCTCACTAAAACAAACTGAAAACATTTCTGAAGACTGCACTAATTTAGTGATGCAAATATGAAAGCTTAACTTGGGTTGCTGATTATAAGCAATAGAATGAGACTGCTGTGGGCAGAGTTGCTAATCTGAAAACTGGGTCAGTTGTGGTGGGTTTTTGTCATGCTGCCCCTGGCCTGGAGTCTGGGAGATGGAAGTTCTGGGTGGGGTTCTAATGCATATGCTACTCAACATGGAGTCCTCAACACTTTTCTGGGTTTTTTTTTTTTTTTTTTTTTTGGGCAAAGGAAGATGTTGATTTCTATTTGGTTTCTGAATGGTCATTTCAAGGGCTAGAAGGTAATGGAGCCATTCACTTTGGGTGTGAATGACTGATTGTTAGTTTTCTGATTTTTTGTTTGTTTGTTTGACACAGGGTCTCAGTCTTGCTCGGGCTGAGGGCTGTGGGGCAATCATGGCTCACTGCAGTCTCGGGTTTCTGGGCTGAAGCAATCTTCCTGCCTCAGCCTCCTGAGTAGCTGGGACTACAGATCCATGCCACCAAGCCCAGGTAATTTTTAAAACTTTTTATTGAGATGGGGGTCTCACTCTGTCACCCAGGCTGGAGTGCAGTGACACAATCACAGCTCACTGCAGCCTTGAAGTCCTGGGCTCAAGTGATCCTCCTGCCTCAGCCTCCCACAGTGCTGGGATTATGGGCATGAATCACCATGCCCGGACTCTATTTTTATTATAAAGAGGGCAAACTTGCTAATTCAGACTCTTTATAAAGGCATTTTTAGCAGAGCTAGTTAGGCCAGTTGCCCTTTTACCCACTCCTGTGCCCAAAATATGTATGTGGGCTGTGCTACGTCACCACGTGAGGGGTGATGTGGAAAGAACACAGACTTTGAAAGCAGCATGAACACCAGGGTCTGGGGGCAGCTTCATCATTTATTGATTAGGGGATCTTGATCTAGTTCCTTTGTCTGTAAAAGAGGTTGGATTGGCATATTAAAAAAAAGCAAGGGGGTAGGAAAGTTTGCCGCCAAGTCCCAAACTCTAAAAATGTGAGTGTATCCTTGACTCCTGCCTGTACCCAAGGCTGGTGCTGTCCTGGACAGCAGGACATGTGGCCAGGGGAGTTTCTGTGAATATGGATCCCGTGCCAACAGCACCTGGGAATTTAAAGTCAGTGGGTTGGAAAAGACCCCTCATTGCCAAGACAATCCTAAGCCAAAAGAACAAAGCTGGAGGCATCACGCTACCTGACTTCAAACTATACTACAAGGCTACAGTAACCAAAACAGCATGGTACTGGTACCAAAACAGAGATATAGACCAATGGAACAGAACAGAGCCAACAGAAATAATGCCACACATCTACAGATCAGAGCCATCTGATCTTTGACAAACTTGACAAAAACAAGAAATGGGGAAAGGATTCCCTATTTAATAAATGGTGCTGGGAAAATTGGCTTGCCATAAGTAGAAAGCTGAAACTGGATCCTTTCCTTACTCCTTATACGAAAATTAATTCAAGATGGATTAGAGACTTAAATGTTAGACCTAAAACCATAAAAACCCTAGAAGAAAACCTAGGTAATACCATACAGGACATAGGCATGGGCAAGGACTTCATGTCTAAAGCACCAAAAGCAACGGCAACAAAAGCCAAAATTGACAAATGGGATCTAATTAAACTAAAGAGCTTCTGCACAGCAAAAGAAACTACCATCAGAGTGAACAGGCAACCTACAGAATGGGAGAAAATTTTTACAAACTACTCATTTGACAAAGGGCTAATATCTAGAACCTACAAAGAACTCAATCAAATTTACAGAAAAAAAACAAAGAACCCTATCAAGAAGTGGGAAAAGGATATGAACAGACACTTCTCAAAAGAAGACATGCATACAGCCAACAGGCACATGAAAAAATGCTCATCATCACTCACCATCAGAGAAATGCAAATCAAAACGACAATGAGATACCATCTCACACCAGTTAGAATGGCAATCATTAAAAAATCAGGAAACAACAGGTGCTGGAGAGGATGTGGAGAAATAGGAACATTTTTACACTGTTGGTGGGACTGTAAACTAGTTCAACCATTGTGGAAAACAGTGTGGCGATTCCTCAAGGATCTAAAACTAGAAATACCATTTGACCCAGCCATCTCATTACTGGGTATATACCCAAAGGATTATAAGTCATGCTGCTATAAAGACACATGCACACGTATGTTTATTGCGACACTATTCACAATAGCAAAGACTTGGAATCAACCCAAATGTCAACCCAAATGTCCATCAGTGACAGACTGGATTAAGAAAATATGGCACATATGCAGCCATAAAAAAGGATGAGCTCATGTCCTTTGTAGGGACATGGATGCAACTGGAAACCATCATTCTCAGCAAACTATCAGAAGAACAGAAAACCAAATACCACATGTTCTCACTGATAGGTGGGAATTGAACAATGAGATCACTTGGACACAGGAAGGGGAACATCACACACCGGGTCCTATTGTGGGGAGGAGGTAGGGAATAGGGATAGCATTAGGAGATATACCTAATGTAAATGACGAGTTAATGGGTGCAGCACACCAACATGGCACATGTATACATATGTAACAAACCTGCACATTGTGTACATGTACCCTAGAACTTAAAGTATAATAATAATAAAAAAAGATTAAACAAATCATTACAAAATAAAAAGGCATTTCACAGTGAAAAAAAATAATAAAGTCAGTGGGTTGGGGAGGAAGATGGGGGCAGGAAGAAAAATAAAGCCTCAGAAAAGAAGTTGGGAAATCCACTCCTCTCCTTATCTATAGTTCCTTGAAACCTGTTCTGCAGACCCAGGCTTTCCTTACAGCAAGTAGCCTGGGTGTGAGGGTGGCCTTATCAATCACAGGGCAGAAGCGTGGCAGTTCAGTTAGTTAATTCAACCCTGAAAATGAGAGAATACATGTATCTATATTACATAGATAGCTAGCTAGCTATGGTCTGACTGTGTCCCCACCCAAATCTCATCTTGAATTGTAGTTCCTATAATCCTCATGTGTCATGGGAGGGACCAGATGGAGATAATTGAATCATGGGGGAAGTTTTCCTCATACTGTTCTCATGATAGTGAGTGAGTTCTTACAAGATCTGATGGTTTTATAAGGGGCTTCCCCCTTCACTAGGCACTCATTTTTCTCCTTCCTGCCATCATGTGAAGAAGGATGTGTTTTGCTTCCCCTTCAGCCATAATTGTAAGTTTCCTGAGGCCTCTCTAGCCATGCTGAACTGTGAGTCAATTAAACCTCTTTCCTTTATAAATTAGCCAGTCTCAGACATGTCTTTATTAGCAGCATGAGAATGGACTAATACATATATGAATACATATTCTCTCTCTATATATAAATACATATATATACGTGTGTGTGTATATATATATATGTATATTTTTTTTTTCTTCTCAATAGTGTGCTAGGGAAGAGATCTAAAGGTATGGGCTTGGCACACTACCTGAGCATCTCACCCTCAGTAGGAACCACTTCAGCCTAGGTTAAGATTATTCTAAGGGTTCTGAAATATTCCCAGAGATGCTGGGCTTCTACTTCTGACAAGGTGAGACATCTGCTGAGGGAGGAAGAGGGGCTTAGGCTTTGGATTCAGATAGGCTGTTTTCTCGTTCTGGATTTTGCTGCTGGCCAGCTGTGAGACATAAGGTAGATTGTACAACCTCTCTAAGCCTCAGTCTTTTAAATCTGAACAATTGGAGACTGGAAGACATACCACCTAGACTTTCTGTGAGAATTAGGTGATGACCTAGGCAAAGTGCTTAGCACAACATTCAGCACTAGAGATGCACAATGACTACGGTTTAAAACGTGTGTAACTTTGCATTCAAGTTTTCACTGTGGGAAGCAGATATCCAATCTCAAAATTTATGTCCTCCATTTCATAAAGGAGGGACTCCAGGGTCATTTCTCAATAAAAGGGACCTGTATTTTCCCAATTCCGTGGACATACATTAGTCTCCAGTGGTTTCCATACACAAAATTTTGTTTTGATTTTCAGTGATTTCAGATGGATGGGCCTAGAGAGGCAACATTTTCTAAAGTGGATCCCATGGGAAGAGAGGATTTGCCATCCTGTATCAGAGCCGTGATTTATCTTGCCAGAATTCTGTTGCTCCCAGCAGCCTCCAAGGCATGGTGGTCCTCCTTGCCTCGGATGGCTCTGACCCTCATAAATCTGCCCAGAGTTGCTTGGAATCAATTTATGATTTCCACCGGCACCGCCTCTGGGGGTATGGAGTTTCTGACTTTATTGCTCATTGTACGAGGGCTGTCCTGCTTCTCGTGTGTGGGCTTGTCCTGCTCTAGCTTCATTCTGCTGGTTCCCTTTGTCCTTACTGTCTGCAATCCTGTAGTCATCAGAGAATGTCACAGCACAGTGGGACCTTGCAGATCTCTGAATTCAGTGTTTTCCAAACCACCTGAGGACCTTTCACATACGGATTCTAGGGCCCTGGAGATTCAAATTCAGTAGATCCTGGGTGGGGATGAGAAGGCAATACTTGAAATATGTAAAAAGCATTCTCAAGAGAATCTAATACTCAACGAGACTTGTACATTAGTCTTACATACCTCATTGTCCAGGTGAAGAGACAGCATGCTAGGGAGCAGCAGTGACTTTTCTGAGCCTATCAGTACTGGAGAAAGAACCAGAATTGAGGGTTCCTCCTTCTCTGTCCAAGGGTCCTTTGGGGGTGATTAAACCCTTCCCAGATTTCTGCCTTGAAGACTTCCAAGCCTTGTCAAATTGTCCCTACATGAGTCCCTGATCCACCTTGTCTTTTTCAGAACCTTACTTAATACCAGAGTCTGATTTTCGTGATTGACCCATCAGAGCTGTGGGTACCTGTGACTTTGCATAAGGGACTCTTGTTATTCTGTTTTGTTTATAGTCTCTCTCTGAAGCTGCTCCATACACTATTGACCTCTCTTAGCTGCGCACTGGACTGAGGCTTGCCGTGGACAGACTCTCATTATTTCCACATCCTTGCCCAAGGGGTAGGCTCTTGCTTTAAGCAGGAAGAATCTGGCAGATACTTCAGGCAGGGTAGACACGAGATCAGCTCTATGCCAAGACAGGTTGAGTCAGAACCATGAGGAGACAGGTAGATCCTAGGTTGATTTTCAAAAGTGTTGCTGAAGTGGAAGGCAATGGGCACAACTTTGTGGATCAAAGTGAGCAGGTCTGAAACCCGAGAGGCAAGAGAATTAGCAAGAGTGGTTCCAGGGGACAGGAGGAGTCAAGGTGAGCCTTGATCCCCAGGTAGAAGCTGTGTGCTTCCTGACTTGCTTTGTCCTTCTTCCTGGGTAAGGAGTTGGGGTGGGAGGCTGTACCTCAGGCACCTGAGAGGTAATCTCCACTCACGAAAGGGGCGAGAACCTCTCAGTGTTTACTGTGCACCTAATATAGGCCAGTCACTGCGCTTTCACACATGCATGAAATGCGTTATGCTTGCTGCAACTTTGTAGTGCTACAAGTGGAGTTACAGTATTCCCTCTAAAAATCAGGAAATTCAAGTTCAGAGGAGTTGAGTGACTGGTCTGCAGCGTACGAAGTAGATAACTGGTTAAGCCAGGAACTAAATGTAGATCTTCTGAGTCCAAGTTCAAGGCTTGAAAAGGGGCTTGGCTCCCCAGGAAATCCCTAGGAAACACTTTTGAGTGTTTGCTTGCTTTTTCTTTTGAAATCCCTGAGCCTGGGGCTCAGTTCTAGCCAGGACAGACCATATCAAGGTTGCTCAGGCCCAGAGAGTAGGCAGGTCACTATGAGGGGACAGGTGAGAGTGTGGTCAGTGTACTGAGGTGAGTGACACTCCATCCCAGAAAGTCCCGCAGTGGCCCCTGTAGTCGCTTAGCCTAGCGGAGCGTGGGCTGTGCAGGGTCAAAGGTATCAGCCAAGGACAGAAGGTACTCAGGGTGAGGCGCTAGTCTGGGAACAAGGCAGTGTCATAAGGGAAACCTAGTAACTGGAGTGTTTACAAGGTCAGTATGCAGAGACATTAGAAAGAGAGACTGTGTCATACGCAATAGGACAAAAGTCTCAGTTTTTGGAGAGAAGATCATCACAGTGAGACTAGCAGTGAGGCTGGCTAGATGCCGAGCAGATAATCTAAGGGTCCTCATATCTCCCCTGCTGAGGGTCTGCCTTGGTCCCTGAAGCCCTATGGAGCTGTAGGAGGATCGAATGGTCTCCAGGGAGGATCTGGGATGGGGGGCAGAGGAGGGAAATCACCTGCCTCTTTCCTCTTCTCTCAAACAAACAAACAAACCTATTTTATGAATACTCATTTATGAAAGAAAAATAAAAAGAACTGCCTTGTCTCTTTCTTACACATACCACATACTGGAAACATAGTTTAATACTCATTCACATCTAAACTGCATAAAGAGCCCACAAATATCAAAATACTGATTGGTTATAGACAGTTGGGTACAGAAAAGTCTATTAAGCACTGGGTTTCATTTTAGTACATTGCAGCACCCTCCAAGAAGAAACAAATCAATTAGTAATAAACAGTACACTGCTAAAAAAAATAGGCTAGACAGTGGTTGTCCTGGTTTTATTACTGTTGCTAAGCCATCTCATCTGCTCAATTCAATGCAAAGAAATAAAGCATAATACAAAGGAAAGTAAGTTCTCAATCATCACTATTAATCACAGCAGTAAGGATCTGCCTCAGTTTGGAGGCCTGTGTGTATTGTACCACAGTAGAGTGCTCAATGCCTCATGTGGATCGTTTGTACAATTTTTATTCAGATCCATAGCATTGAATTTCATCCACATCCATTGACTGAACTAAATGCCATGGATGCTGTGGCATACAGAATCATCTTGATGGGCACCCTAGGTACCAGTAAATAAAAATCATCCAGGCAAATATAATAATTCACCCATTTCTTTTTTTGAGACAAAGTCTTGCTCTATCACCAAGGCTGAAGTACAGCAGCACGATCTTGGCTCACTGCAACCTCCACCTCCTGGGCTCAAGCAATCCTACCACCTCAGACTCCAGAGTAGCTGGAACCACAGGCACATGCCACCATGCTTAGCTAAATTTTAAATTTTCTGTAGAGATGAGGTCTCACTGTATTACCCAGACTGGTCTTGAACTCATGGGCTCAAGTGATCCATGGCCTTCCAAAGTGCTGGCATTACAGGCATGAGCCACCATGCCTGGCCTCCATATTTTCTCTTTTTGAAGAAACTGGGCTATTTGACCTGCAGCATTTCCATGAGTCTGAATTTTGCTGAATCCTTCTCCATGGTGCAGTTCAACGTGTTCCCTGTCCTGCAAATTGCTAACTAGATCCTTTTGCAAGACTACAGGTCATGTTCTTTCATCAGGAGATACTTTGTGTCTGATTATTGGTCTCTTTTTTCATGTTAGCACTTATCAAACAAAGCTCAATGCTTAGACGCATTTATTTATTGCAAGTTGCAAAATATGTTGTTCTACTTATTTACCTCTTTTTTCATACATTAGTTGGAATATATTTATAAAAAGATGTTCCCCCTAATCTACTATTTGGGTTGCTGAGTAATATGGTTCATGTAGAAAATGCAGAATAAATGCTCAATTCTTTCTCCTTACATATACATTTCAAGATACTCAATTGGTTCTCTATCATCCTCTGAAGTTGGTCAATTAACTGTACATCATTATGAATCCATGAATTTAAACATATTTTTGAGTTTTAATTAATCACTATTACTATCCTCTGAAAGCTCAAATGATCACATCTTTGGTCAGTGGTAGCCTCCCAGGTCCTTTTGACATGACCCTAGTAGACTTTTAAAGCTTCTTTGCTATATGATATGACAAAATATTTCTTCTCTAGACCTGGAATCAATCATTTCCTCAAAAGCCCTAATTTCTTTTAGTGGGAAAAAATGTATTTTAAGTACATATTCTGGGTGCTATGGAGGTGTTTTGCTACTGGGTTGGTAATTGTCTCTATTTTTTTGAGTGAACAGAGTTGGGAAATATATATATGTGCATGCATATATGTATATCAGTATAAACATACATCTATATGAAATACACATACATATGTATATGACAAGGTACATCATGAGTTCATATTGATATTTCCAACTCAAATTCAGGACGACAGGACTTTTTATTTAATCTCGTCTATATCGTATCTGCATTTCTTTTTTCACACGGAGAACCATGTCTCTCAGGAACACATGTGATAGTCGAATTAGAATATGTTGTAATTATTCATTTACTTTACCTCTCCTTACACATAGTATTAGAGTCACAATGCTTTACTACTACCACCATTACTAATATAAAAATTGAGAGCACTCAACTTTTTTTGTGTGTATGTTCTTTCCATTCTCCCGTGATTTTGTGTAGCATACTATGCATAGCTGCCCTGGGCAGATAGCCATTATATATGCTTCTCTTTCCTCTTTATCCCTTACTTAGTCATAGTTCTGTAAGAATTTATATTTATTGCTCACATCAGTCATTATGTTGCTATTTCTCTAGTCATTTTTGTTGTCTGAAGCTTGTTTTAAAGTAAATTCCTTAGAAAGGGGTCACTGGAGAAATATTTCTTGAATTATTTGGGTGTTGATATTTTTCCCTAGAGTATCTTAAAGATTCTACTCTATTTTCTTGTTATACAAAGTGTTGCTGTCAAAAACTCTGGTAATTTTAAATTTCTTTCTCTAATAAGTCACTTGCTATTTTGCTTAGGTGTTGAAAGTATTTTTTTTCTTTTTATTTAAAGTCCAGCAATTTTACTAGAATATACATTGGTACCGCTCATTCTGGGTCAATATTCTTAGGTATACAGTGTGCTCTTTTAGTAAGTAGCTTGAACAAGGATATTTTCCTAGAGGTATACTTTTAAGTATTTTGTTTTGTTCCAGTTATTTGGTTTTCTTCTTCAGGTCTTTCTATTATTTGTATGTTGGATCTTCATGTGTATTCTAGTAAAATTGCTGGACTTCAAATAAAAAGAAAAAAAATACTTTGGGCACCTAAGCAAAATAGCAAGTGACTTATTAAAGAAGAAAATGTAAAATTATCAGAGTTTTTGACAGCAACACTTTATATAACAAGAAGATAGAGTCTTTGATGTGTGTTATCCTCTCCATTTTTAAAAATGTCCTCTTTTTAACTCCTGTTTCTTGTAAGGCATAAACTGTTGTGTTTATCGGCTTTTTGTTCCTTCCCCTTAATAGGTTAGCCTTCATTTTTGAAAATAGTTTTTCTTTTATTGCAAATTCTTTTCTGAGTTCTAGCACCACATTTCTGAGTTTTTCTTACACTGACTTATGTTATTTTTCATGTCTTGTATCATTGTTTTAGTGTCTGTTAGCTCATTTTAAAAAATAACAGAAGGTTGGATTCTGACTCATCCAATAAGCATGTCTTTCTGGCATGATTTTATTTTCTGTAGGTTTGTTATTATGCCCTCTGTGTCCTGTTTTGTTTTCTTATTTTAATTTTGAATGACATTTGATCTCGATGCTCTTCTGTTATTACGCATTTTTATGTGAGATTAGTTTTCCTGAATTTTTAGGGTTCAGGAGCTTTTTTATCTCACAGAACTCCTTCTACTCCTTTTTTTAAATACGGTGTTCAAAAATATGACAGTTTGGCCAGGTGTGGTGGCTCATGCCTATAATCCCAGCACTTTGGGAGGCTGAGGCAGGTGAATCACCTGAGGTCAGGAGTTCGAGACCGGACCGGCCAACATGGTACAACTGTTTCTACTAAAAATACAAAAATTAGCTGGGTGTGGTGTGGGTGCCTGTAATCCCAGCTACTCAGGAGGCTGAGGCAGGTGAATCACCTGAATCCAGGAGGCTGAGACTGCAGCGAGCTCAGATCATGCCACTGCACTCCAGCTTGGGTGACAGAGGGAGACTCTGCCTCAAAAAAAAAAAAAAAAAAAAAAAAAAAAGAGGCAGTTTGCTTTCTAAGGTTTCTGTTTCTTTCCTTTACTTTTATCTGGACATTCTCTTATTTATTTATTCTCTATTATCCCTTTCCTACTCAATACTGATTTTACCCCCAGAACTTTCTTCTCTAAGTGGGCCCTTTCCTGGAATGAGGTTTGCTGGCCAGGCTGCTCCAGCCCCTTCAGATCCGACTGTGGTACTCACGGTCGCCTGCACTGGGCAAAGCCGCTCCCACTTTCAGAGGCTGCTCTCAGACTGGCTTTCTGTAATTTCTAGCAACTATCTCTTGGTTATTTAGGGGTTCTCCTGTTCTCAGGCCTGTTTCTTTCCTGTCTTATATCTCGTACAGATGCTGATACCACGCAGGTATTTTGGTTGTTGGAGCTTTGACCTATCTCACTTGCATTTTGAAGTTTTAGGGGAATGCCTTATCTTCACATTTTACTGTCAATGTTGTTCATGGGTTTTCAGTTTTGATATATGGTTGTTCTGTGTTTACCTAGGGATTTGGAAAGATTAAAAAAAACTATGCTGTTACCACCATCACTGCCCTCTTCCCAGAATCCTGGAAGCATTTTTTAAATGTAGAAATCATTTGAGCTCATTTGCTATGGTGAGCCCCTGTATGCCGTCTATCTGTCAGAGCCCTCACCTGCGTTTCTATTCCTGGACTGCAGGCTTGTTTTCCGGATTTCACCTCAGGGACACCTCCAGTGACCATGGTCTCGAACCTGCCATTACATTATGCTCTGCCTATTTTCAAT
Organism: Theropithecus gelada; assembly: GCF_003255815.1. Classification (NCBI taxonomy): domain Eukaryota; kingdom Metazoa; phylum Chordata; class Mammalia; order Primates; family Cercopithecidae; genus Theropithecus; species Theropithecus gelada. The sequence goes on from NC_037681.1 coordinate 49,618,466, forward strand.
ACAGTCCACTAAGTATAATTTAACCTTTTCTTGATAGTGCTACCCAGACTTAATGAGTTGTTTAGGGCTATTTGACTCATCACTAAATGGCCTCGGGCATAAATATTTTATAGTGACCCTCTGTCTCTCCTGGCAGGTGTCTCTCCACTACAGCGTATCCACCCATGTTTAATTTTATTTTACCTCCAAGCTCAGGTGAGGGCATGAGAGTGGCCCTACCCCTCTTCAAGTATCAGGCTAAGGGGCAGTTAACTACAGAAAACCTTTATGTCACAGTTTTGGGACATATTTATGTTTTGGCATTTATATTTGGTGGACGGTGGAAGGTACTGGAAGTCTAACTTCAGATAAAAGGAGGTTATCATGATTCTGAATGAACAGGGTTGAGAATGTTGAGGCTTTCAATTTCAATGGACAATTTATGGTACATTTCTGTAGTATCTCCGTCCTCCAGTAAGTCTAGCTCCTTACAACCACGATAGGTCACTAGACAGGGAAGAAAGAAACACTGACTTTTGTCTCATATGTCATGCAATCATATACAAAAGTTAAGCAATTGGCCAGTGATTGCAAAGCAAACCTGGGGCTAAGGAAGGAGGGGCACATCACCTTTTCTCTTTCTACAACACAAACTGTTTCAGTTGATGAATTTTCCATGCTGTTCTTCCAGCTTGTTTCTCAGAGTGAATTGATTTGCGTGCATGTGCATGTACCTGTGCACACACGTGTGCTTGTACACATACTTGCACATATGCTTGCGTGTGTACCTGTGAGCACCTGCCCATGTGTGCCTGTGTACACGCACCCACCCTGTTCATTCAGGCAAAGCATTCTCTCTGGTTCTTTTTGGATGATGAGAAGTTAGGGGTGGTGACAATAACAATGATCACACCAGCCCTGTCTTTTACTAGATATGCTCACACACATGATCTCATTTTTACTTTTATATTGTTGTTTCCTTTGCTCCAGACACAGTTCCTCTAGACAGGCGGACTGCCCGATAATGCTGAAGTATCCCATGGAACAAAGACCAGAGGCCCATCTCCCTCCCTATTGGAAGGCAGACATCCCTTCTTGGAGAGGGACTTCCAAGTGAGCTTACCCCCATCAATAGGGCAGCAAGCTGGGGCTGTCTAGATAAAAGCTGCTTTCAGGGCTGAATTACCCTAAACAGCTCTGACACCCAGCGATCTGCAGGAGATTTTAATGGCTCCTGTGATGGCTGATGTATTGTGTTCTCAGCCACCCCCTGCTCCCCAAGGGAAAGTCAGGAACACAAGGGAGAAGAGAAAGGTCATGGGAAAAACACTATCCTGAAAGCAGAGCTGTAAAAATTAAGTTAAGGGAGGCCTCAGGGCTAATTTGGTTATTTCTAACTTGGCTTCAGGCCAGAGTCGGGCCAATAAAGTGTCTGATATTGAGCTGGGTGCTGTGGACTCACCCATCTGCAGGTTACGCATAATGGATTTGGTTTTGAGGCTTAAGTGGGAAGTGGTTGGTGGTTTAAATACCAGCTCTGCCACACTGAAGCCCAAAGGGTCACGGACTTCTGCCTTGTCCATTCTTGTCTGCAGATGGGAGAGATTTAATCTAGTGCATCACCATAGGGGTTACATGATTAGGACTCATGGCCTTCTGTTGTAAGGTTCACTGGCACCTAAAAGAGAGGCAAACGTGTGGGAAGCCCCAGCCCCTCACTCCTTTATTCTAAGTCATTCCTGCTCGTTGTTTGGTTCTAACTCATGATGACTGAAATCTCTACAAGGCCCTTGGGAAATACCTCTGACAGATGAGCAGACAGAGGAGAAGGCAGCCCAACTGGCTAGGGGATTTGGAGCTAGAAAGATGTCCCGACTTCCAGGTCTAGGTCCCAGATCCTCTAAAATGAATTGGAGGACTGAGACACACATGAGAAGATATGATATCTAAATTTCAAGGGTAGAAAAGAAAGCAGTGGGGAAGCATTAGGACCAAATACTAGACCAAGGAGAGAAGGCAAAGTGTGTAAGACTAGAAGACTAGAAAAAAGAAGGGAAAAGATGCTTCCCTCCTATTTTTGTCTGTAATGCAGTCATGGTGGCTGGAGATGTGGCAGCCACTTTGCAACCATGAGGCAACAAGCATGAGGAAAATGCCAAGAGGCTCTCAGAGATGTGAGTCTTGACATTATTGGGCTCTGGATAATGACAATAGTCACTTCTAGGGCCACTGAATTAACATCAGCAGTCACCTATGAAATAATTTTGGTTGTAGGACTGGAGTAGTCCTTGGACTCCCAGCCATTGGCTGGATCTTCAACCTCAATGAAGCCTCCCAGAATCAAGATCTCCCAGCTACTTGCAATGAAACAACACTGACAAGAGAATCCTTCTGCTGTCTCTCAAACAGCAATGCCAGCTTGGATTGGGACCAACTTTCCCATGCTTCTCAGACACTGTACGTGGCCTTCTACCTGACTTCTTTGGTGAAGAGCCAGGCACCCAGGTCACTCCCCCGGCCTAGTCTGCTCAGCCAAGGCATGCTCCCCTACTCCACCCTCAACCCACCCTCTGCTGTGTCTCAGTGCACTTCACCGTTAAGGCCTTCAGAGCTTTGGGTGTTGCAGGGATATTGTGGAAGGCCTTAAAGATTTCCCCAGGTCACACCAGCCTAGAGTAAGAAGTAGGATCTTAATATTAGTAGCCAGTAGCATATTCCTGATTCTGCTCCCACGTCCTTGAAGGAACCTGAAGTTTTTTCCCTCGATACTTCATTGTTAGGGCTCGCATTCACACACGTGTGCTCAGCCACCATCACCCCTGCCCTCTTGACCTGCTTTATTATTTTCACAGCACATCCCTCTGAAATGATGCCATCTGTACACTACATTGCTCTCTGCATTAGCACGTATACTCTATAAAGAGTAAGCCTTGTCTGTTTTGTTCACTGCTTTGTGTCCAGGGCCTAAAACAGTGCTAGTCACAGAAAGGGTGGTTACTAAATTTTTGTTAAATGAAAAACAAAACCAAAGCAAAATGAAATAGAAAGAAGAGAGTAGCCCAAACGTCATCTCCAAACCCACCTGAGTGGTCAGAAGGAGGTGACCATGCATGCATGGGGTACAGTGAGTGGGTGGTGAGACACTTTTGATCCTTTGGGGCTCCTGTTCTAGCATTAGAATGCTTAAGATGGACGAACCAGAGTGTTTTTGTTAGTGTAAGTGGATGTTTGCTGAAAGGCCTTTTGTTTTGTCTCTTACCCATGATTGGAAAGTGTTGGGATTCTGAGGAGCTGGCACACACTCTCACATACTCTGTTGAACACACACAAGCACACACACCAGCCCACACTAACACATGCATGCACACACATATCCAAAATGCAGGGTGCTTTGGTTTTTTTGTTTGCTTGTTTTTGTTTTTTCAGACAGAGTCTTACCCTGTCACCCAGGCTGGAGTACAGTAGTGGTATCTTAGCTCACTGCAACCTCTGCTTCCTGGGTTCAAGTGATTCTCATGCCTCAGCCTCTCAAATAGCTGAGATTACAGGCACACCGGCTAATTTTTTGTATTTTCTGTAGAGACAGGATTTTGCCATGTTGGCCAGGCTGGTCTTGAACTCCTGACCTCAAATGATCTGCCCACCTTGGCTTCCCAAAGTGCTGGGATTACAGGCATGAGCCACTGCGCCTGGCTGAGCCCTGTGTTTTTAAGAAAACACGTGAGTCCTACTCCTTAGCAGCGTGGACACTCCCCCAATCCCATATCTGATGAAACAGATTGGCTGATAGACTGAATGGTCTAGTTAGTAGGATCACAATCATAAAGTCAGTTGAGCGGAAGGAAATTGTCCTCTTTCCAGGAAATGATTTTGAGGCCAAGGGAGTTTTTCTGATTCTCCGTTAGGTTGCTGGACAACCCCACACTAAGCCTTATTTTCTTACTTTTTAACATTTTTCCTGGAATATGATCATTATTAGATCTGCCAATCACTTACTAAAAAGTAATAAAAATTACATGACTACAATTTGCTCTTATCTTATGATGAAGACACTGTCAATATTCACCATAAAAACAAATCAGGGCTGAGCACGGTGGCTCATGCCTATAATCTCAGCACTTTGGGAGGCCTAGGTGAGTGGATCACCTGAGGTCAGAAGTTCGAGACCAGCCTGGCCAACATGGTGAAACCCCGTCTCTACTAAAAATGCAAAAATTAGCTGGATGTGGTGGCAGGCGCCTGTAATCCCAGCTACTCGGGAGGCTGTGGCAGGAGAATCGCTTGAACCCAGGAGGCGGAGGTTGCAGTGAGCCAAGATTGCACCATTGCACTCCAGCCTGGGTGACAAGAGTAAAACTCCATCTCAAAAAAAAAAAAAAAAAAAAAAAATTTCTACAACCCTAAAACAAACAAACAAACAAAAAACCAAGCCTCTCCAATTCAATCACTTCAAATTTGTTTGAAAGAATTTTCGTGAACAAGGTTTTGATGCATCCATTATTTTTAAGATCTTGATAAGTTTTAGAAGACTAAAGATCTTCTTTTAAATTATACTGATGACAGGATTTTGGGTGCAATCCTGTATACCCCACACAAATCATTTATTTCCCCCAAGGGATTTACCTGAAAACTGATGATCAATTAAGTTGGGGGAATTGACTGAATGAGGACACAAAATTCAAAATATTAACCTCCCCTCAGATACATACTTACGTGTATACATAACAGTGTGCAGCTCATAGATTTCATGTATACACAAAAGTGTGCACAACTCATGGAAGGAGGTGGATTGTAAATGCACTGAATATTTATAGAAGGCAACACACGAGGGGTGAGTTGGTCCAATCTTTTTGCTTACATATATATTTAATAATAATGTTAATTACAATGTCACAACAGCATTTTATATTAGCATATTGTTTTGTACCTTTCAAAGCCTGATAGAAATGATCTCATTTGCTCAGTACAATAGCCAGCTCTGAGAAAGAACTGTGGCAGGTAATTAATATCCCTACTTTATGGATGAGGAAACAGGGCCCAGAATCTTTGACTTTCCTGAAGTTGCATGGCCAGAACCTTGGTCTCTGGGATTCTTTGCCAATTCGCTTACTGTCTTGCTATTGCCTGACACTCAGTAGGTGCTTCATGACTATTTAAGCATCTGTAGAATATTGAATACATAGTCTTGAGACTGATCCTAGGAATTCTGCCCATCAGAATCCCCACTGGGCTCCCAGAGCTTCCTGGTGAATGTTGGTCTCCAGCATAGAGAAGCCACTACAGGCAGGCTCTAAGATGGCCTCAGTGGTCTCCAACTCCTGATAATCACACCTCTGTGTAACCCCCTCCCTTTGAGTATAGGTGAGATCTGTGAATTGCTTCTAACCAATAGAATATGGCACAGATGATGAGATGTCGTTTTCTTGCTTATGTTATAAAATTGTAATTTCTGTATTACCAGAAGACTCTCCTTCTCTCTCTCTCTCCCCACCCCACCCTCTCACCCCCACACTAGCTTTGAAAAAGTAAGCCACCATACTGGGGAGAAACTGAGGGTGGCCTCCAGCCAGTTAGGAACTGAGGCCCTCAGTCCAGTAGCCCTCCAAGAACTGCCAACCACCATGTGAGCTTGGCAGTAAACCCTTCCCCAACAGAGCTTTCAGATGAGACTGACACCCTAACTGCAACCTTACGAGAGACTGTGAAATGGAGGACCCAGTTGAGCTGTGTCTGATTTCCTGACCTGCAGAAACTGGTATAATAAATGTGTGTTGTTATAGCCACTGTGTTTATGGCTATTTGTTACAATGCAATGGATAACTATCCAGGCACCCCAAAGCCCCTGCTGCACAGCTGGTACATTCTTTGGCCTCCTCATCTTTTGTGTAAGCACCCAGCAGGGAGGGCACTCGCTGGGCCGAGTTCTGCCCTGTGCCCTCTCCCTCCTCCCTGACTCCATGATAGCTAAGGCAATTCCACCTCTTGTTTCTTTTCCTCTCAATAGGGGAGGGGCAAGCTGGGAAGACCACCTTTTGTGATCAAGAGTTAGCATTTTAACCTTTTTACTCCTAGATTCACTGTCCACCTCCAGGCCCGGATGAATTAAAAAAATTTTTTTCTTTGTCCAAAACCACTGAAGCTTTGCTGCAACAAGCAGAGAGCTGAATAGGCTCTGAGAAGATACAGAGTTGTTTTACAGGCAGAAGCAGCAAGCCCAAGAGAAGAATGATAAAAAAGTGGTCTTCCCAAACAACAAATACTTAATGCACTTGCCCTGATGGAGGGGCCTTTGTGTTCTGCTAGTCTTCAAGCTAAATGATCTTAAGGCATACTGAGCCCAGAGTTCCTGGATCATTTATTGTCTCCCACTTATGTAACCTTTCACTGAAACAAATGAGAAAAAACAGCATGTTTTCTCAGGCCAGCCAGGAGAGGGAAAGGCAATGGTTCCTGTCTGCTGCTTAGAAGGCCAACAGTATCGACTTTATGTTGAAGCATTTTGTCAGCAACCTTGCCATAATTCCAACCCCCACCTAGCCTTAGATTGGAGGTTCATGAGGCATCTTTGAGTCTGTCAGAGCTGGGTGGGTCTGTGCTATTTCTTAAGGGGGTCTGTGGTTTGGGAAGTTGTGAAGTAATAGTGTTGATTCCTTTCCATCTCACAGGACATATTGTGAAAATGATGATTGGTTCAGAATAATTTGCAATGCACCATCTAGGGCAGAGTCAAGTGAGGGCACCTGTCCTGGTTCTAGATGTGATCAGAATCAGAAGTCTCTCCTGTGGTGGGATAATAGTGGCTTCAAATTGGGCTTAGGCAGATGAAGCTTTGGGTGATCATTTTTCTTTTCTTTTCTTTTCTTTTCTTTTTTTTTTTTTTTTGGAAACGGAGTCTTGCTCTGTCATCCAGGCTGGAGTGCAGTGGTGCGATCTCGGCTCACTGCAAGCTCCACCTCCCAGGTTCACGCCATTCTCCTGCGCCTCCCGAGTAGCTGGGACTACAGGCGCCTGCCACCACGCCTGGCTAATTTTTTTGTATTTGTAGTACAGACGGGGTTTCACCGTGTTAGCCAGGATGGTCTCGATCTCCTGACCTGGTGATCCGCCCGCCTCGGCCTCCCAGTGGATGATCATTTTTCAAGAGAACACTTTGGCTTGTTCACAGGCTCAGAGCCCCAGGCCCCTGCATAGGGTTTGACACAGAGTAGGCACCCAGTACATGCTTGTTAAATTGAACTATATGAGTTGTGATTCCCTAGGCTTGGGATTCAGGGAAAGCAATGATGTTGTCTGCATTGGGCGCTGAGTTGAATCTCCCGAGTGCAAAGAAAACAGTGATTTGGATGCAGCAAGAGCTTCTCCCTTATGCTGGTCAGCAGTTGGGCAGTATTTAGTATTGTTCCTAATAGGCATGGGCTTAGAGTGGGAAAGACTTTGGAGTGAGCCGGCTTGACTTTGAACCCTGGCTCTGCATTTGATTAGAAGGTCAAGTCACATAATCTTTCTGATCCTCTGTTTCCTCAATTCTAAAATGGGAAGAAAATGATGGCTCAGGTAGCTCCTTATGTGTGAGGCACCTCTATAAGCCCTGGATACATATTAAGGTATGTGATCCTTGCATCAAACCTAAGCGATGTAAGCATTGATAATCTAAGCACCATTTTTTTGATGCAAGGAAACAAAGGCACAGACAGCAGAAGGGAGGTGCTCAGAGTGAGTAGCATAGCTGGGATTTGGACACAGGTAGTCTGTGCTCTTAAAAAAGATGCTATATTGCTTCCTCATGGTGACATCTCCCTCAGGAAGTCTGTGAGAATCAAATGAAAGAGACACTGAATGAGCTTAGTGACTGTCACCCCATGGACAGATGGAAGGAGGTGGCTGACAAATGGCAGAACACACGCTGGGAAACTCTGTTGCTGATGGGTGCTCGGCCTTCAGCCCAGCCTCCGGTTCCACCCTGTCACTGTCACCAGGTCCCTGGGGAAGTGCTTTCTCACCATCAAGCTAACCCCGGTGTTCACTGATGTCCACCTCTTGGGGATGCTGACTGGCTCTCCAGCGTGCAAAGCCTCTTCCACTGGAAGAGACTCGTTAGCATTGGTAATGGGATCATGAATCATAAATTAGTTCTTTGCCACCTCTCTTCCTGGAGCACAGCCGTGCTTGCTCCGGGGAAGGAAGACACACCCAAATGAATAGTGACATTCTAATTGGGAGGGCACTGAATGTGCTCCAATGACTGGGGTCCCAAGAGCCTTGTTAAGGCTGGTGCTTCCTGCGTCATCACTAGTGTGCTTGCTATAAAATAGGTGATAATCTAATATTAGTAACATAAGCGAGAACACAGAGGTGACCAGTGTCTGAAGGGGCTCCAAGGGTTCTAACTACGGTCCCATGCCTGCCACCCCTTAATGAACAGTCCCCCCCAGTCGAATGGGTGCTAACAGAAGTGCCTTCCAAGTGCACCATTGAAGGCTGGGGTACACGGAGGAATGCCAATTAGCTGCAATTATCAGCTTTCTTACATGTGTGTGGGAACACTGCCTGCCTGGGGCGCCGTCTTGAATGTTAGTGAAGATGCAGATGTGCTCTGTTTAAACAAAAACTAACATAAGAAGCCAGATCCCTCTGGAAGACCTATTCAATAATGAAAGAGAGATCCCTCTGGAAGACCTATTCAATAATGGGATTCCTGAAAGATTTCTCTATCACAACTTTGACCTTCTAAATGTTATCTGGCCTAGAACATTTCACTTTCTGCGTGATTTTTAAGAAACACGATCGTTTGCCTTTTACACAAGTTGTCTAACTTAGGGCAAGTTAGTTCACCCCTCCGGACCTCATTTGTTAAAGGGGGATACTATGATAGCACCAAGAGCTCAGCACAGTCGTGGCACACAGCAGTGCTTGGTGAATCACAATTATGATTGCTGTGTGACGAGGGAACGTGACACAAGGCCTTTGCTTTGGACCAGGCTCCTCGTCTGTAGGTCAGGATGCACACCCGGGTTCCTAAACTTTTTTGCTAATCAAACTTTCCTTGAGGGATGGTTAAAAATGGGAATTTTGACATCCTGCTCCCAGACATTCAGATTCCGCAGGTTGATGGGGGCCCAAGAATCTGCATTTTTAACAAGCAGCACTTGCAGACACCAGGGGACCCAGATGCTGATGGGTTTGAGAACACACCTGGAGAAACCGGGGGCTGACTCTAGTTCCCTGGCTGGCCAGCTCACTGCTGCACCTGTGAGTCCTGGATTGTGTCCGTAACTGGGGATTTCTGGGGAAAGCTGTTAATGATGCCATTAACGCGAGTTTCTTCCAACGGGAGGGGGCTCCCCAGCTTCCTGCTCTGACTTGTCTCTGGACTTCTCACATCTTGGACCTCCCACCTTCAAGGTTGGGATGCAATAATGAGCTGTGGCTAAAGAGAGGGACTTGGCTTCCTCCTGGTCCCCAGAATGGGATTATCTGCAAGGCCAGCAAGGAAGAGGCCAGGATTTTTCAGAACTGGATTAGAATACATTATTGATTCAGGAACGGAGTGACTCTGAAGAGAAGAGGCCTCCCCTCTTGGGGTGTGCCACTAAAGTAGGCTTGGCCAGACCTGCAGGGCCTGAGCGCAGCAGGCTCTGAGGGGAACAAAGACCCCCATCGAGTGGAAAGACAGGGTCTGTGGGAGGATGCTGGGCCTGCGGAGCCTGCCTTCCAACAATGCCGTCATCCCCAGAAGGGCGTACTTGGAACATAATGGCTCTAGCTACAAATTCTATTAACTCTAATAGTTGTTCTGTGGTGAATGGATAATGCATTTAGCAGAAATAGACCCAATCAATTTATACGAAACACATAAAACTTTCTCATTGGAATTGGCATCTGTTCTTGAATCAGGAGCGTGTGTGGAAATGGACAGCCTGTCACCCTCACTTCTGGGCACATTAGTGGTGCCACGGGTTAATTGGAGATATGGGCCAAATAAAGCCATGGCTCCCTGATGGTATCACCCTTCAACCCTTGGAATCTTGGAGCTGGGAATGGGAAGGGACTTGGACACTGTCTACTTCTAACCTTGACTTTTAAAAAAATTGCAGTCTCTCTGCCCTTGTCTGTGTTCACATTAACCCCCCTCATCTGCTGACTTGCCCTGATGGGAGGCCCTGCAGAGGCAGAATGGCCCCAGGGCCACAGCTTGCCAGTGCAACCAGCCAGGGCCCAGTGGGGTGTTCTCTCTTTTAGTCCAGTGCTCTTCCCATGACTCTATATAGTTTTAATTGCTTTTATCTCCGCTTTGATGAGGGATGTGTACTCAGAAAATGGCAGACCAACCTGTCACCAAATAGCTAGAGGCAAGGCTGTGGTTTTGATGCCAAGGCTCCACAGTTAGGGTTGTGGAGTTGGGCCTAAAGTTTGGGCAGGTTCTCCCGTCAGCTGAGCTGATTCCATTGGACTTGCCCTACATAGCATCTGAGCTCCAAGGAGAAGGATAGAGGGGTAGGGAGGTTGAGGAAGGGTCCTTGGGCCTTGGGGGCCTGCTTGTCCTCATCTGGGCTTTTTAGGGAAAGGGTGTGGTAGAGCCTGCCCGTTCCTCCTCACTGCTAACATTCATTACTGCCAGAGAGAGACGGTCATGGGGAGGGGAGAGAGAGAGACAGACAGAGAGAGAAAGAGAGAAAAGGAGGGAGCAGGGTGGGGGAGGGGAGAGAGAGAGGGAGAGAGAGAGAGAGAGAGAGAAGGGGGGAGCAGGGTGAGGGGGAGAGGGAGAGAGAGAGAGAGAAGGAGGGAGTGGGGTGAGGGAGAGAGAGAAAGATAGAAAGAGAGAGAGAAGAACCTGGTTCTGCAGCCCCGTGATGAGATTACCCCAGTCATTTGGTTAGTGTAATTGTATGTGCAAAGCTGACAAATGTAATTTCCCTGGACTTAATACTTGCCCCATTTTCTCTTTCAGCATCTTCATCTGATTAGCTAAAGTGACTCAGAGTCTTCCGAGAATGCCACATGAAGCACCTGGACAGGATTTTCCTGGCCTGGAAACTTGAGCGGCTCAGCTCTGCTCCATGGGCCCGGAGGTGAAGAACCTCCCAGATCCAGGGAGTCAGGCCGAGTCCCTCATCAGAGGGGAGGGCTGCTGTGGAGAGTGAGGAATGTTTAGGGAAGCTTAGAAGTGTTGCCAGTAACTGTTTCCAAAAGACCCCAAAGGGCCTTTGCGTTTCTAGTTCTCTAACACCTGCCTGCAGGAGAGTTGAAATGCCACCAGCCACCTTGTTCCAGCCCAGCAGAACCTGACAGCTTTGAACTTTGGAAAGAAAAATCTTATTATCTTGTCTCCTCGATTGTTTGTCAGAAGGTTGGGAGCTGATTTGTTTACTGTTCGTGCAGGGCCTCTTGGCTGGAACTCTTCCCTGCCCTTTGCCATTTTTAGTGTTTTTCTCCGATTGGAGACTTTGATACCTCGAAGTAGCTTAGTTGGGTGAAAGAATGTGGACTCCAGGTTGACTTCCTGGCCCCACTGCCTTCCAGCCTTGGGGCCCTTAAATTCTTCCATACTATTTTCCTCATCCTTACAGTGGTAAAAACAGCTACTGTCCCTGGGCCCGTGTGAGGACAAGTTGTTGTGTGAAATAACCTAGGCTATGGGACCACACTCAGTGATCTTTCCTTTCCTTTCCTTCCCCTTCCAGCCTATCCCTCTGTCCTTTTTCAGGGGGCCTCCCAGGTGGAAGCTCTGAGCTTGTGCTTTGCAAACATGCCCTGCTGCCTCATAGGCCACTTTTCCCCCATGGCCCAGGAGCTCCAGAACGGCGAGTACTGGCTCAGCCCTGTCCCTGTTGTAACCATGCACTGTGCTGGGCACGTGTCTGCTGGGTACATGTCTGCTGGGTGATTATTACTGAGTGGGTGTGGGAGTGGGTGTGGCCTTGGCCTCTGCCTCCACGAGTCTGCCTGGACCCATAGGCACTACCTCGGTATTGCTCTGAGACTGGGGTTGAGAATGAGGGATCAGGTTTCTCAGTGGGGAGACTTATGTTCCAGCTGCTGTCTCCTCCAGCCTTTAATTGTATTTAGAGGTGGTGGGGGAGCCATCGCCACGTGTGAGCCACTGGTGATTTCATTAGTCTGAGTGGCCATTGGGCAGGCCCTTATCGATTAACCTTTTAGGGACAGTGGGAGTTATGTGGCAATAAACTCATGAATCAAGCAGTGTGGCTGGCTGTTTCCTAAATGCTGGCTGCAGGGGCTGGCTGCTGACACCTGAGATCCAAGCTCAGGCATCCAGCCACCCACTGGTCAATAGATGTTTCTGGAGTCTCTGCTCTGTAATCAGTGCTGCTGATTAGGCTGGGCAGGGAGCTGTGGCTATGTTTACTTAGCACACTAAAAGGGCAAGTCTGGCTTCTTCCCTCAATTTATACATTTATACATTTCCTGAATTTATCACAGGGAGGTGGTAGTTGACCAAGACCCAAGGAGTGAGTAGAGGTGAATCATTGGGGATGGGGGGCAGGGCATTGGATGGAGAAGTTAGAAAGCTGCCTCCATCAGGTGAGACGTTGGCATGAACCGGGAGGGGAGGGGGAAACCAGAGAGAGCTGCAGTTTTGTGGGACAGGCTCCCCTCTGTGTAGGAATATGCAAAGGTCTTTCGTCGTTCTAGTTAAAGGGGAAGGCAGGGATGATGGGAAAAGGAACTAACTCTTTCTCCTGGGTCTGGCAGCTGGATTAGATCAGGCAGGAATCAGGAAGGGGTGACGGTTAGCCCTGGGGCAGCTTTTCATGGGACAGAAAGGAAAGGACACCTTCAAAGACAAAGCCACGCTAACGTCTAGTTTACTGTTGAGAGCTGATGAATTCAGCAGCAAAAGTATGAACCTCATTTTTTGTACTTTGTACCAGAAAAGGATTTCACATTATAAGTTGAAATTAGAGATTTCTCATTGATCTGTTATTATTTTGATAAAGACTTATCTTTTATAGGAAAAAGAGTGTGGGTAGACTGTGTGTTGTACACTTGTTTTTCCAGGCTATACATAGTAGAAGAAACCTCACAGGCCCAGGCACCAATGCTTGCCTGGGAAAATCCCTTGGCTGACTGGCATGGGGCTGGGGCAGCCTAAATCAGCTTCTGGGGGCTAGGCTCACAGCCTCTGGTCTAATAGAAGAGTGGCCGAGAAGTCACAACTGTGGTTTATAACCAGAGGCTGAAAAGTTCTGCTGAAGTGGAAAGGGGCCATAAGAAGTCTTGGCTTGGGGTATGCTGAATAGAACAGCTTTGGAGGGGATCTGAGCTCTGGGGGAACTGTGTTGAAAGAAAGCTTTGGGGACCTTACCCACGATGGAGTAGCCCACGTTTGTGCAACAGATAACCTTGGCCAGCCCCAGCCCTCTTTATAAGGAGAAGAAATCTGACAGTAAGGTTTGCTTTGTTCAGTAAGGCGGGAGTGAATTCAAAGCAGAGATGGGGAAAAAAAATGCCAGTTTCGTTATCTCCTTTGGGTGGGGCCTAGGTATTCCCTAGGCATAGAGGAAGCTGCTCCTTTGTACAACTTCCAGAGGTTTCCTTTGCTCAGGCAATATGAGAACCAGACAGCTTCTTCTTGGACCCCATAGTCAGAGCGTAGGTGATGCTCCTTCTAAAGATTGACTGTTTCATTCTTTCAGCACAGCTCCCTACCCCAAACACAGCACCAATCTTTCTTCTGCCTTTTGCAACGAGAGGTTACTATGCTCACATTTGTGAGCTGAGCCCTTACCTGTAGGGTCAAAGATGGGCGTCTGTCGTGGTGAATTTTCCCCGGGTTTCAGCTCCTTGTTTGGGTTTCTCTCAAACAGGTTTCTTGATTTGGGTGCTGTATTCTGTAGGATCTTGTCCTCTCCACTAACTGGAATAGAGAAGACCCCATGGGCTGAGTTAGGTGAGGGTCGATTTCAGGGTGAGAGATGATTTCACACTGAGGGAGGTGGGAGAGACAGGCTTAGGCTGAGGAGGGGACAGTGAGGCCATGGGCCATCGGGGTTGGGGGACATAGTGCTGGGGTCAGAGTGAACTCACTGGTGAGGTAGCAGTCCAGGCTGATGGAGATATTGTCAAAAGCCACGATGGCTCTGGATCCTTGTCCCCACCATGCAACCATCTGCAGCCAGAACCTGTACACATCAAGAGGAATGTGTGTGAGGAGCAAACTGGGGGGTCTTGTCTTAGGATTCAGCATCCAGCAGGCAAGTGCTGATTACCTGGCTCAGAATGTGAGTTTGAAAAAGGCTTACCTAATCCCAGAGCAGTGGTGAGAGAAAAGCCATCAATTCCCCCTACTTCTGCAATGCAGAGCACTTCCCCTTCCGAACTATCCCCTTCCGCTTCCGAACCAGCTGACACACTGGTCCTTAAATCCAGCCTGGAGTTTGGGGCCTGGGACCAGGACTCCCTGGTCATCTGAGGAGAAATCTTTTGCTTTCTGGGTGTGTAGGATGCTTGGAAATGGAGAAGAAATCTGACAGTAACTGCTTTGTTCAGTAAATGGGGAGTGATTTCAAGGCACTGAGTTGGGGAAAAAAAATACCAGCTTGGGTCTCCTGTTTGGGTGAACTAAACAGGAAAAATGCGTAGGTCTGACATTCAGCCAGTGGGGCTGAAGTCATTATTAAAATATTAAAATGCTTCTGTACCAGCCAATAAAGAACTGCAGTTTCATGAGTGCCACTTGCTTGTTGCTTCAGGCAACTGTCTCCTTCCCTGGTGCCCCTGCCCCATTTATTTCCTAATTAACCAGCATCCATAGGGTTTATCCATTGGTTAGCCCAGCAGGGGTCTCAAGCATCCTGGGTCTCATCCAGTGTCACAGGAGGTTGCCTGCCTGGTAGTTAAATGTTGAGCGACTTGACTATTACCCTTGGGAGTATTTGTAACCAATACAGAGGGGTCATAAAAGTGTTAACAATAAACTCATTAAGATATTGTTTCTTCCCCCCGCCCCTTGTCATGTCCTTGGAGGGCCAGGTTCTCAGACTGTGGCCAGGGAAGGCCTTACAGTGACATAAACAGGAAAATACCTTTCGTTTGTTTGTTTCCTGAGAAATCATCGCCTGGAAGCCTAGCAGTCAGCCAGCCCTTTCCTGTTCTAAGTGAAGGTTTCCTGAGAACCTTAAAATCCTTTCCCACCCTCCAGAACGTCAATCCAGAATGACCTGCAGAACAGGGTGCTGGCTCTGGCATAGATATGAAAACACCAAGAGAAGGAAGCCATACCCATCCATTGGTGGCTGGGCAAACTCCATACAGTACAGCCATACCATGGGATGCCGGTCCACAGTCAAGAACGGACCCGGAGACGTGCTATAAAATGGATGGACCTCAAAGACATGATGCTAAGTTAAAGAAGCCAGACAGTAGGTTAAAGACCTCCTATTGAATGATTCTGTTGATAGAAAATGTCTAGAAAGGTAAATCTATGGAGCCAGAAAGCAGGTTAGTGGTTGCCTGGGGCTGGGAGTGGGCACAGGATTGACTGCAGACTAGCATACAGGCTTTTTTGGGGTGATGAAAATGCTCAGAAACGGGATTGTGGTGCTCTCTCCACAGCTGTATAAATCTGTTGGAAGTCATTGACTTGTACACTTAAAGTAGGTGAATTTTATGATATATAAATTACAGTTTGATAAAGCTGTTAGATAAAAAGGAGAGAGAGGAGGAGGGAGGGAACCCAGGCCGCAGGGCATTGGCCACATAGGGTGGCAAGAGCAGAAAACCGAAGCAGGGCGGCACTGGTGACATGACGAGAACAGGGCCTGCAGGGTACAAGAAGGACAAGAAATGGGATGTCAACAGTGGAAGGGAAGACGCAGAGGAAAAGATATGGAGAGAAAGGGCGCTTGCTCACATGGATTTGCAGTGAGGCAGCAAAGCTTTAGCCAGTGGGTAAACTACAGCAGGGGTCGGAAGCTCCCGCTCCGCCTGTGTGCAGATGATCTCTGATCAACATGTAGAAGATGCTGGCTTGTTAGATGCTGGCTTGGTTATTCCTGGCCAGAGAACAGTTACTGTTTCCGTGAAGCAAAGCCTTGAATTCCAAAACTTTTATCGGAATAACTGTACTCGATTATGCTTAATGAACTACTCCATACATTTGCCTGTGCTTTCAACCATCTTGTGAGATCTGGTCATTCAGAAACAATCCTTTCTGTCTGAAAGTCATAATTACAGGACCCAAATCCGGTTTGATTCTAAAGAAGAAATGCCCACATCTGTTGTAGCCGCGGCCAACACTACTGGGGTTGGCCCTTCAGGCCGTATTCCCCATGAAGATGTCTCCATGTAACCCTCAGTCAGGATAGGGTGTGCTGGTGGTTGGGTGTGGAAGGAGAAGTGCCTGATGGACAACCTTCAAATCCTGTTCTGGGTGGCATGGGCATGCCGGATGAGTGCGCAAGAGGGGATGGACAGCACAAAGACCCTCAGCCCCTGCCACCCCGGCACTGGGGTATATGTCTCCGAGAGGCATCTCTCATTCCAACTTTGATACACACCTATTTTTGTTTCCTTTATAGCTATTACATATAGGTCTATGGGGCATTCTAAGAGAAATCAGGCATGAACGCTGCATTCAAGTCACTTATTGTCCAGTGTGAAGATGAAGTGTGTGTACCTTGGTGTGGAATAAAGTAGAAGGAGGTCAATGCTTCATGAAGGTGCACACACAGCACTGTGCGAGCTCAGAGGAAGGGGGAATTACACCAGGGTGGGGAGATCAGGAGGGCTTCATAGAACAGGCAGTATTTAAGTTGGTCTTGAATGCAGGGAAGGGTTTGAGGATGTGGGTGTGGGAGTGGCGTGCAGGGAGGAGAAGATGTCTGGAGCAGAGGAACTGGTGTGAGGGCCATGTGGGCAGGGATAGGACCTGTCCTGCTGGGGAGCGAGGAGTGAGGAAGGAGGTAAAGATGATGTGGACATTCAGAGGTCAGGTAAGGAGGTTCTGCCATTATTTCAGGGAACATGGAGAGCCATTGCAGGTTTCTAACAGGACAGTGCAAGATCAAAGACCTCTTAGAGGATAATTGTGATGGGATTAGTAAGTGGGATGGAGACTAGGAGAGGAGGCAGAGAGACAGGGGAGATTGCGTGAGAGACATTTCTGCATGCATCTCACACGCCTTCATCAGGTTTCTCTACGAATCTCGGCAAGGTTATAGCCATGATTTCCCTGGGGTCCCCCCAGGGGAAATAGTCCATAGATGAGTTTCTGGCTTGAGCCTGTATAACCCCAGACAAAGCCCAGGACTGGGATCTCAACTGGAAAACCAGGGCCCTAGTACTGCTGTCTTTTTTTTTTTTTTTTTTTTTTTGAGACAGAGTCTCGCTTAGTCGCCCAGGCTGGAGTGCAGTGGCGCGATCTCGGCTCACCGCAAGCTCTGCCTCCCGGGTTCATGCCATTCTCCTGCCTCAGCCTCCCGAGTAGCTGGGACTACAGGCGCCCGCCGCCTCACCCGGCTAATTTTTTGCATTTTTAGTAGAGACGGGGTTTCACCGTGTTAGCCAGGATGGTCTCGATCTCCTGACCTCGTGATCCGCCCGCCTTGGCCTCCCAAAGTGCTGGGATTACAGGCGTGAGCCACCGCGCCCAGCCTGCTGTCTTGTTAAAGCAGGTGCAACCCTTAGGAAAATGCTGCTTCCAGGTAGCAAGAAAACAGGCACTGAGAGGGACAGAGAGGGTGAATAGAAGGACTAAGGTTCCCCGTGGGAGCATCAGGAAGGCACAGCTGCCTGACTCACCTGCACATCAGGGGGTGAGTCCCCCCACAGGGCACATTTCTCTACCAGGTCATCATCTCCTAACCTGTCATTCACAGGACCAGGGGCCAAGCCAGGCCCTGATTTCAATGCCGAGCAATATGAGGGGTGTACTTTCCAGGAGGCCAGAGGGGCCTGAGTGAGTAAATGGCAGGTGTGTGCCTGTGGAGCCTGGGGAGGAGGGATAGAATCGCGGCTGTCCTCTAACTGGGTGCTCCCTGCGAAGCTGCGTGTCTCCCCGCCCCCTCTCTGCCTGCCTTCCTTACTACTAAGCGATTAGATCTGCGAAGTCTCTCACAGCCACGGGGCCTCTTAGCATGGATGGGATGATGCTGGCTGAGGCTGGAATGGTTTCTAAATAGAAGAGCTTCTAAAGTACTCTGCACGGCGACAGCAGTGGCAGCTGCTGCTTAAAAGAGTTTGATTGACACTGGGAATTGCACATATTTTGAGTCAGGAACACACACAACCATCAGGAAGATTCAATCAGATGGCAATATGGAACCAGGCAGTGCTGCCTCTGTCCACCCGGAGCCACCCACACATGGGTGCCTCTGTCCACCCATGGGCCAACGCTCCCCCATGGCTCCAGCCCCCAGAGGCTGCAGGGAAGGGACAGTGGGACAAAGGTGAGCCGCTGAAGGATGGGTGGAGGGTGGGGCAGAAGCAAAGGCCATCTAGGAATGGAGTCTGGGGGTGGTAGATGATGGGCAGTCGGCAGGTAGAGCAGCACCAATCTAGGATGCACTTTTCTGTGGATGTGCTGGCCCAGAGACAGAGTGGGCGTTAGGACCACCCAGATTCAGGTTTCCCTACTTTGGAAGGTGCCTGGTTGTGTGTCTACCTGATAGGTGAAGAAGAGGTTGCTTCTGGACCGCTCACCCTCTCCTTGCTGGAGATGGGAAAGGCTTCCTCAAGGCTCTCACAGTCTCCTGGTTCTACCCACTCCTTCCTGTGAGTCCCCCAGAAGTACAACTACCATGTCACTCTCCAGACTCAGCTATGGCCTCAGGTCTCAGTTCTACCACTTACTAGCTGGGCCACTTTGGGATCGAGGGATGTACCAGGTGGACCACTCTGGGACTAAGGGAAAGTTCTGGTATGTACCAGGTGGACTACCAAGGGACCGAGGGAAAATTCTGTTATATACCAGGTAGACCTGACACTTAGGCGAGACCTGACACACTCTGGGACTGAGGGAGAGTCCTGGCATGTACCAGGTGGACCCTCTGGGACTGAGGGAAAGTTCTAGTAGGTACTAGGTGGACCACTCTGGGACTGAGGGGAGGTTATGGTATATACAGATGGACTACTCTGGGACTGAGGGAATGTTCTAGTATGTACCAGACAGTCCATTCTGGGATTGAGTGAAAGTTTTAGTGTGCACCATGTAGACCACTCTGGGACTGAGGGGAGGTTATGGTATATGCCAAGTGGACCACTTTGGGACTGAGGGAAGGTTCTGGTATGTACCAGGTGGACCACTCTGGGACGTGGGGAAAGTTCTAGAATGTACCAGGTGGATCACTCTGGGACCGGGGGGGAAATTCCAGTATGTACCAGGTGGTCCGTTCTGGGACTGAGGGAAAGTTCTAGTATGTACCAGGTAGACCACTGTGGAACTGAGGGGAGGTTGTGGTATATACAGAGAGACCACTCTGGGATTGAGGGAAAGTTCTAGTATGTACCAGGTGGACCACTCTGGGACAGAGGGAAAGTTCTAGAATGTACCAGGTGGACCACTCTGGGACTGAGGGAAAGTTCTAATATGTACCAGGTGGTCCATTCTGGAATTGAGGGAAAGTTCTGGCATGTACCAGGTGGACCCTCTGGGACTGAGGGAGAAAATTCTAGTGTTTACCAGGTAGACCACTCTGGGACTGAGGGGAGGTTGTGACATATGCCAGGTATACCACTCTGGGACTGAGGGAAGCTGCTGATATGTACCAGGTAGACCACTGTGGGACTGAGGAAACGTTTTAGTATGTACCAGGTGGTCCATTCTGGGATTGAAGGAAAGTCCTGGCATGTAGACCTCTCTGGGACTGTGGGAAGGTTCTGACATGTACCAGGTGAGCCACCCTGGGTTTGGCTGAAAGAAAACAAGGACCCTGATACATCACTGCCAAGATTGCAAGGGACAGGCCGTCCCAGTGAACATATAGTTACTCCTCTGCCCCATTTTGAAACCTCAGCTCTGGATGGGGAAAGGAGGCTGGGTTCCCCAGGATAGAAGAGGCTTCCCCTTCCTCTCTGTGGGCAACCTGGTCAAGGAGAAGGGAAGCGTTTAGCCCTTTGGGGTTCCTTCCGCTCTCTCACCAATCTGTGTTGCCTAAGAATATGGCAGGGGAGCCTCTCTCTTTCCCAGTGCTTAGCAGCCGAGATTTTGCTCCTGACCCTTCATAGTTCATACCTGCTCAGCTCTTTCTGTTTCTTCAAAGAGGACACTTTTGATTGCATGGGTTGTTGTTGCTTTTTCTTTTCTTTTTTCCAGCCGGTGGAGTTTGGAACTTGTTATTAAAACAGACTTGGCTAGAGATCTTGGTTGGAGGCTGGCTTTGCATAAAGAATGCGTTCGCCCTGACTCTTCTCGTTCAGCTCTACAGAGACGCCTTTTGAAAACAGACTCAGGGGGATCTGGGAGGTGGCCATCTGGGCAGTGGGCCAAGTCTGGAAGGGCAGCTTCAGAATTGGGCGCCTCGGAGACTCACCGGGCAGATCTCTGCCTGAGAAATGCCGATGCTGCTCACGTACGGCTCAGAAAACGTACCATCTCATTCAAGCAACAGACTGTTAATGGACAGCGAATATAATGCCTTATTTGCCATCCTGCCAGCCTTAGGGATTGACAAACCTAATTAAGTTCACTTAATGATTTTAAGTAGCTGACAGAAAGGTTTGTGTCTGATGTGGATGGAGGGAATGGCGACGCTTTGGAGGGGAGAGCAGGATGGAGTGGCTGGACTGGGTAGAGGCATTTGCCGGCTGGGCACCATGTCTCAGATTCCTCCCTTGGCCATTTAGTGGGCTCAGAAGGAGGGAGTATTCTGCATCCCTTTTTGCTGCTGGGGCTTGTCTGGGCCCTGGCTGCTTAGGATAGAGCTGGCAGTTACTGCAGAGGAAAAACACTTTCTCCAATTTCTCAACTGTGCAGTTGATTTGCTCCGCAAAAGTCTTCTAAAATGGGCTGTCACGAAGCTTGGGTCGCAGTAGGCATACCTATTAGAACAATAAATGTGAAGAAAAAGCCCTGCCACATCCCTCCTATTATCTGTGTAATGGACTTCAGCTCTAAGATGAAGATGGGAGCTGATGGACCGCTTTGGATTCCTGGGACCATCCCTGGCCATGTCAAATGCTATCATGGCTAGGAATGTGTGTCTTGGCTCTAGGAGTTTTTAACTTGTGCACAGTAAACTGGAGATGAGCTGGACATTCAAGGCCATACTCAGGAGTTGGGAACACACCCCTCCTGGCTCCATCTCACTCTCAGAAGTAATTTACCACCTCCTGCCTTGGTTTCCCCTCTAGGCATAATGACACCAGGAGCCAACACAGAGCTTCCATGGCTTTCAAGGGCCATAGAGATCTTTCACAATGAGTCTGGCTCAGTGAGGAAGCCTGTCTAGAAATAAGAGAGAAAATGAGTTTTCAGCCAGGCTGAGCAAGACTCTTCCACATTCAGACTCTTCCACATTCTCCGTTCAAGGTTTCCGGGCATTCTGTGCTCACTTTCGGGGGCTGAGCCTAAAGGCTCCTGGCTCCCTCCTGTGCTCTTGTGTGTCACCAATTAGGAAGGCCTGCTGCAAGGATGTTCCACCACAGCAGACGGAGGCCCATCTCTGGCAAGTTCCTGTTTTGCTTTCATTCTCAAAATCTGTGTGGTGTATGTTGAGCTCTGCTGGGCCCTGGGCTTTGATGGGGAAAGACATTGCTTCCTGGAGCCATGGCCCAGCAAGGGAGGTGCCTATGGACAAAAATACTTGACTTACAGTCAAATAAATGCCAAGTGCTCCAGGGAAGGAGTCAGGTGCCTCTTTGGCCCCTGCCATTCTTTTGACTTGTGTGGTTGCATATGGAGACAGGAGCAGATGTGGGATGAGAGCTCAGGCCTCTTGCTTCCCTGGCCACTTTTCCCATCATCTCTTGCAGAACCATCCAACTTCTTGAATCTCATTTAGTCTCATGTGTACTCCATACCATCGGAAAAGTACAGCAAGCTCCTTGGGATGACTGGGGGCATGAGGGCTGTCTGGGGCTAGAAAGGCCTGGCATCCATTCTTCTTGGAGGCATAGGGATGTCTGCTCCCTGTTTCTCGGAACACATCAACATTTCCTCTGTCCTCTGTTGCTGTGTTGGCTTGCGGCCTGGGGAGCTGACATGGTACCAGAGATGGTAGCACTGCCAAAGGTGAGAAGGCCCAGAGAAAGCGTGGTTTCTACCTCTCTTCTCACCTGACCAAAAACATCTTTAGGAGAGTAAACTAGCAGTCTTTTCTGCTTGGTGAGGACTAGTTTCAGAAAGTAGAGTGGAGTGAAGACTGGGTTGTGTAGTTGGTAGGGCCCTGGGCAAGTGGCCAAAACTTTTAAGGTGCCATCTTGGTTTTTAAAAGAATCTATGTAATGTAAGTTTTTTTTCCCTCCCAACAATGGAACCCTTTCTTTAGCACGAGATGCTAATTTATTGCTGTTTTATATTACATGCTTACTAGTAACTTGTGCTTCCTCAGGCAGTGTCACAAATGACATAACTCCCCCACTTTCTTTGAGCAGAGATTATTTGAGCACGTACTATAAGTCAGACACTTGTGCCTATGGCTAGGAGTGTAGCTACTTGTGCCTATAGCTAGGAGTGTAGAGATGTGTAAAATGTGGACCTTGCTCCTGAGGATTTCAGACAGTGATGTAATTCACATTATTTACTGACCTGGGAATTGCTGAAGTCTCTTTTAGTTGTGCCCCCTATAGAGTTAGAAGTTACTCAAGCTGGAAAATCATTGCATCTGGGCAATGAGAGAGAAGTCAAGAAAGCCTTCAAACAATGAAAAGTCTTGGAGAATGGTAGAGCTATGGGTGGAACTCTCACTAGGCAATGGGGTGTGCTGGTGGGAGCAATGTGGAAGGTGTGGGTGGGACGCCAGTCAGGCAGTTGGAAATCCAGGTGTGGGACTCAGGTAGACATGAAGATATTCGAGTCATCTGCATAGAGGTAAGAGTGGAAGTTATGAGCATTGATGAGGCTCCTGGTGTAGCGGTGGGGGCAGCATAGATAGAACTGGATTCTTTGTTTCAAATATTGGAAGCTCAATTATCTCCTAAATTGCAGGCTTTGTGTTTAGGGAAAGAAGGGGCTAAGAACACAGGGCTACATTTTCAGAGACATTAAGAATTATGAAAAACATATGCATCTGTTAACTTGTAAGCCAAGCTGTGGATGTTACCAAGAAAATCTTGAGCAGATTCAAACATCCTGTTATTTTAAAGAGGTTCACTTAGTGCCATTTTGAGCGACTGCCTCCTAAACCAAGCTCATGGGCCGGATCTGTCTCACTGCTTTGCACTCTTGATTGTGGAAACTTAGCAATCAAAAGCAACAACTTGTCCCAAACGTCACAGTAAATCAGTGTTAGAAATAAGATTTAAAGCTCAGAATTGCTAATCTACTCCTTGCTCCAATGATCTGGGATATT
Source organism: Theropithecus gelada (assembly GCF_003255815.1). Lineage (NCBI taxonomy): Eukaryota > Metazoa > Chordata > Mammalia > Primates > Cercopithecidae > Theropithecus > Theropithecus gelada. The sequence continues at coordinate 49,641,916 of NC_037681.1, forward strand.
TTCTGAGAAAGAAACAGGGCCAGATCCTTCCAGAATTACGAATGTTTGATTTGTATATATCAATGCCTGGTTGCACATTGCATGCTGAGCCACTGGCCGCATCTCTTCTCCTCTTCTTGAAGGGCTGAGGCTGCTCACTTACAGCTCAGAAAATGCACAGTCTCATTCAGGCAACAGGCTGTCTCGATGGACAGTAAATATATTGCCTTATTTGCCACCCTGCCAGCCTTAGGGATTGACAAACCTAATTAAGTTCACTTAATAATTTTAAGTAGCCCATGTCTACTTAAGTTCGCCCAAGGCTATCCTGAGCCAGTAGTGCCATTTGGAAGACAGCAGAGGAAGAACGTTCCTCTCCTCCAGCTTCTTTCTTCATGCTTTCTGAGCTTCACATTGAGGCTTCAATCACTTCCCATTGGGCCCCTCACAAGACCTTCCAATATCCCCCATGCTCTGTGCTTCCCACCTTCCAGCCTATCTCCATGCTCAGTGGATCTTTTATTTTTTCTTCTTTTTTTGAGACAGAGTCTAGCTCTGCCACCCAGGCTGAAGTGCAGTGGTGTGATCTTGGCTCACTGCAACCTCCACTTTCCAGGTTCGATTCCTGTGCCTCCGCCTCCTGAGTAGCTGGGATTACAGGTGCGCACCACCATGACCAGCTAATTTTTTATATTTTCAGTAGAGACGGTGTTTCCCTATGTTGGCCAGGCTGGTCTTCAACTTCTGGCCTCAAGTGATCTGCCCACCTTGGCCTCCCAAAGTGCTGGGTTTACAGGTGTGAGCCATGGTGCCTGGCCCTCAGTGGCTCTTTTATTTTGGAATGGAGTCTCTTTCTGTCACTCAGAATGGAGTGTAGAGGTGCGATTTTAGCTCCCTGCAACCTCCGCCTCCCAGGTTCAAGTGATTCTCCTGCCTCAGTCTTCCAAGGAACTGGAATTACAGGTGCATGCCACCACGTCCAGTTAACTTTTTGTATTTTTAGTAAAGACAGGGTTTCACCATGTTGGCCAGGCTGGTCTCGAACTCCTGACCTCAAGTGATCTGCCTGCTGGCCTCCCAAAGTGCTGGGATTACAGGCATAAGCCACCGTGTCTGGCCTTCAGTGGCTCTTTATTACCTGTATTCCTAAATCCAAAACACCTGGCCTAATATTCACACTCACTGTCTCCCAAAAATATTTCTCAGGATTCTCTGACATAACCTGGTTGGCTGTTCTTGAACCCACAGAAAACATTTCTGCATCTCCAAGCCTCTTCTTTCCCTGAGGGCATTCTCTGGAATGCCTTGTCCCTTTTCCATTTCCCCAAGACATAAATTTTCCTCAAGCGTCAGCTTATAAAAAGCCCATTTTCTCCGTCATGGTTCATCTGACTGCTCTTGTATCTGGAGGTCATTGCACCTGCTGAACCCTGGTCGTGATCTGTTGGAACCTGCAGTGTACCTGTGTGCTACTATTTGCCTGTGGAGGTCCTGCGATCTGGCAAGAGCTGATCAAACAGCCTTTTCCATCCTCTGTGCTTGATGGAGGCTTAATATATGTTTGCCGACAATGTGTCAGCCAATGACATTTCTCCAGTCACTTCTTGATTCCCTGTCTTGCCCAGATCCAGATACCTGGATCTGCCATTATATACCAGTGACTTCCAAATGTGGTTACGCATGAAAGTCAACTGGGGAACTTTAAAAAATACAAATTCCTGGTCCCAATATGTCATCTATGAATCAGAATCTTTGTGTATGAGATCTGGGGCTCTGAAAGAAAAAAATAAGTTTTCCAGGTGATCATAATGTTCGTTCAAGTTTGGAAATCATTGTTCTACACTGTCCTGCTAGTTTTAAGCCTTTTCAAAAGTACTTTCTCCTGTTTATTTATTTTTTGTTTTTAGAAATGAAAAATTCAGGGAGGGAAATTCTGAGGTGGTTTCTGCCAGAAAGTAAGATTTTGCTGCATCATAAAAATTTGGGAATGAAACATTCGTACCTTAGAATAGAACCTGGAATTGATTTCAGCCTTGAATTATGAGGTTTTGTGGAGAAGGAGCATGATCAATGCTCAGCGTAGCTAAATGAGGAAGAGACATTCTCAAGTGACACTCTGATAGATGCCCAGACTTGAGAGCTATATTCCTTGGCTTATTTCATGACATATCATCTCATTTTTTTTTTTTTTCAAATCTAACTCACTTCTTTTATTTGGGCACACAGCTAGACTACATTCCCCAGCACCCTTTGCAGTAGGTGTGGCCATGTGACCTTTTTTTACATTATAAAATGTTTTATTAATGAAAACAAGCTTTGAGAAACATGGTGCATTGCAAAAGCTAAGAAATTCATCCACAGAATCCTGAACGGTTCTTGTGTGCACCATGTATTCCAGACTTTTTCCAAGTTAATGTTATCAGTTGAGCTACTAAATTCAGAGGAGTCTTATTTCTCACTGCTTGAATTTTTAGGAAATATGATGAAAGCACATTGTTAACCACTAATCTTTACAACAGCCAAAAATGAGCTCATAATAAAACACATTTTGGCTATGTTTCAAAGAATGCTTAGCAGGTCAACATCATTCTGTGTTACTGTTGGCCTTGTGTCTTACGCACAATAGATGCCTAACATCTAATGACCAAGACCTTCGACTGAATTATGTAACCCATTTTCTTTGATTCTTACATGGGCCAAATTTTAGACAGAAACCTGAAATGATGATACAGAAGCCACAGTATGGTATTACAGGTGGTGTGGTAATTCTAACCCTGAAAAAAAATCCCAATGACTGAAAATTTTTGTTTTCTAGGTATGAAGCACAAAAACCAGCCCAGATAAGCCAAACAAAAAGTCAGTAAGGAAATCCGAAGAGAGCAGATGGGAAGGGAGGTAATGCGAGGGGAGCAGAAGTGATGATTCATAAAAATCTTCCTGTTCAAGGTTTCCTAAGCTGCTTGCCCACTGACTGGCTGAATGGAAAGGATTGGCCTTGGAATCCTTTCCATTCAGGGAAGGAAAAGGGTGAAAGGGGCCTGGATCCCTGAATGATCAGGTGGAAGGCCACCCACCAACCAGCGTGCTTATTTTTTATTTCATACGAGCAGGAAATAACATTTCTTTTGTGTACAGCCCCTGGAGTGGAGATGTAATGTTACTTCAGGTAGTGTCACCCCCACTCACATACATGTGGCACATGCCTAGGTACTCAGGTGTGTTCAATGCACCTGGAATGGTTGGGTTGATGACTGACACACTCATGGGGGTAGAAGGGATGGGTGAACTTGGTCCTTGACTGGTTGCAGGAATCTGCAGTATTCTTCCTTCACAGCTATAGCCTTCCCCCGACAGCACACTCCCGCACTACTCCAGGACTAGGGACAAGTCTGAGTCAGGGAGGGGGCATTAAGGAGCTTGGACCAGGGCTCCGGATGCAGATGCAGCTTTCTTGTGCTAATGTGCTATTTGCATAGGCTTTAGGCTCATTGACCGGCTTTCTGTCATGTTCTGGAGGCCTGGGGCCTCATCTTGTCCAAGTTTTTCACCTGGGTCCTGACCACACACCCATATCCCTCTCTGGATGACTGATCTGGCACCCCAGTTCTACCAAGGCTGTGCCTGGTGTGCTCCTACAGGTCAGAGTCCTTTCTTTGGCTCTTAACTGCATGGCTGGGCTCTGCAGGTACAGGCTGACCTCCTCATGGTTGACAGGGTCTTCAGGTGGCCCAGGCCTAGGTGCCATTGCACAGTTCTTTCGTATCAGCTGCTGATATGTGATAACACTTGCTGCCTGTTGTCACTGAGATTCATGGAAAAATTTTTTTGACCATGAGACCATGGTGTTTGGAAACAGGTGAGAGTCTGAGCTAGAAAATCGTTCCTTGAACCAGGTGTGGTGGCTCATGCCTGTAATCCCAGCACTTTGGGAGGCTGAGGCAGGTGGATCACTTGAGCTCAAGAGTTCAAGACAAGCCTGGCAAACATGGTGAAATCCCATCTCTACTAAAAAATACAAAAATTAGCTAGGTGTGGTGGCGGATGCCTGTAAGCCCAGCTACTTGGGAGGTGGAGGCAGGAGAATCACTTGAACCTAGGAGGTGGAGGTTGCAGTGAGCTGAGATGGTGCTACTGCACTCCAGCCTGGGTGACAGAGGGAGACACCCTGTCAAAAAAAAAAAAAGAAAAATAAAAAGAAAAGAAAATTGTGTTTTGAATCCTGACTCTTCTGTTTCTTAGTTGTGTGCCTCTGGACACATTATTTAACTACTCTGAGTCACAGTTTCTCATTGATAAACTGAGGACATTAAAATCTGACTTACAATGATGAAGATTAATGGGCATAGATGCTTGGTTCAGTGAGAACACCATCCCTCTTCTCCTGTCCTCTATCATCATGGCCCCAAGAGGCATAGGCCATGAGCTCCAGGTGGGACCCCAGCTCTGCCAAAGTCCCCTCAGCCTTGCAGGCTGCTGATGAAGCAAGGGACTCTATTCCCACCTCCCTTATCACGAAGGTAAGGAGAATAAAGCATAGTGTGCACATGAACTGTTTTGAACCCCTTGGGGAAAGACTTGATGGGTTTAGTCAATGTAATTTACCCTGCATGGCTTACAATTGCTTCTGAGACCACCATTGTCTCCCAGTTCAAAGAACTGACTCAGCCTAATGCCAATAAGCATGTCAATGTCCCCAGCCCCTGCAACTCCGGGAAGGGACACTTGTGCTGCTGAAGCAGGTCATGAGTGGAGAGCACCTTTTGTTTTCTTCACCCACCGTGTGAACGAATTGGTTTTGCGTGTGTGTGTGTGTGTGTGTGTGTGTGTGTGTGTGTGTGTGTGTATGGCATCAGGGCAATTCAACTGTCCTCTGGAGAGGCAGGTGAGACATTCCTGTCCCTTCTGCCCCATTTGCAACTTTAAGCCTGCAGGGCTACTCTAGGGTAAGTTCCTGGCATGCGTCTGCTGAGAGTGGATGAGCAAATGCACATCCACCTGGGGTGGTAGTCATTGCTCTTTGCTTCTGTTGGTGTGGGAATGCCCAGCAGAGGGAGGATGCACCACTGGCAACTAGACAGGTGCCTGTTGGGAAGCAAGGAGCCCCAACAGCTGGGGCTTTACTGGGCTCCTGCTGCTCCAGCTCCCAGACTCGTGTTCTGTGATGCCATGGTCTCGTCTTCCCACCAGCCTCCCTAATTAGACGGAGATTGAGAGCTGGGGCTGTATTGCTTGTCTGAGTGCGCCCATCACCTGGCACCCAACACTGCAGTAAATGTTGGTTGACATGATGCCTCAGGGGATTTTGGAGGTTTGTACATTTCATGCTTGAAAACCTTCACAGGATGCTGTCTGGTGAAGTGAAAGGAGGGGAGGAAGGACCTCCACAAAGGGGCCTCTATGTTTAATGGCAAGTTCTTGAACCCCTCTGGGCCTCTGTCTGTTCAGCTGAAAACAGGGAATGACATCTACCCTAGCTGCTCAGATGTGGGCCTGAATGAGCACCTTGTGTTGTGAAGGAGCCAAGCACCCTGGAAGTGGGCACAGGGCTGCCGTGGATGGGGAGACGTGAGCAGAGTGAGGAGGTGCAGGAGCTGCCGGGACTATCAGCCAGCTTATCCAGCAGAGGGGCAGTCGGCGAGTGACGTCTGCTCCTCCTCGTAGGCATCCCTTTTCCCTGCGGTGGAGGCAGAGGCAGAGCAGTTACAGGTGAAAGTGCTCCTAGGAGGGGCAGACAGGCAGGAGGGCGAGAGTGGATGTGGGGGGCACCCCTGGGCCGTGTGCTCCTAAGGATGAAGCAGGGCTCTATTTAGCACAGTGCACCAACCTTGTGGCTGGGGTCTCCTGTTGATCCTTATGGCAGTGAACTTTATTCTCAATGAAAGAGCGATTTGTTAAATGTACAGTATAACTAAAGGTTATTTTTATGCCTTCGTTAGACTTGGTACATGAATAGATTTGCAAATTAAAAATGCCTATCAGAGCCTATGCTCCAGTGCTGGGAAGGAAACACATGGTGTGGGGATAGTCAAAGGCATGGCAGAGTGGGAGGCACCTGGGGAGGGGACACAATGGCCTGGAAGGATAAGGGGAGACTCCAGCTGTGAGCCTGAGAGGAGGCGAGGCAGGCAGGGAAGGGCCAGGCGGGGAATGGTCTGCAGCAGGAGATGGTGGTGGGAATTTGCTATGATGAATTTCAGGAGCTGGTTGAAGCAAAGGGAAAGCAGTAAACTAACGTGAAATGAATAAGATGAATGTGGCCTAAAAATAACCGAGAACCTAAATATTTTGTTAATAACAATGGCTATCGACCAGGTGCGATGGCTCCCACCTGTTATCCCAGCAGTTTGGGAGATCCAGGCAAGAGGATCACTTGAGTCCAGGAGTTCAAGATCAGCCTCAGCAATGTAGCAAGACCCTGTCTCTACAATTTTTTTATTTTTTAAATTAGCTGGGCACAGTGGTGCACGCCTGTATTTCTAGCTACTAGGGAGGCTGTGGCAGAAGGATTGCTTGAGCTCAGGAGTTTGAGGCTGCAGTGAGCTGTAATAATGCCACTGCACTCCAGCCTGGGTGACAGAGTGAGGCCTTGTCTCTAAAAATTAAATTAAAAAATTAAAAAACAACAGCAATGGCTACTGTCTTTCAAGTTTCTGCTACATGCCAAGCCCCATGCATGTACATGAAGTATGTACTGTACTTCAGGCAGTACACAGGAGGCAGACCAGCCTAAGGGTTAAGGGAAAATTATTTAACCTCCATAGCCCTCAGATTTCTCATATTAAAAAGGGGATTAATTATAGTATCTACCCCAAGGGGTTGTTGTAAGGATGAAATTAGATAATGCATGTTAAGTACTTGTTACATGACTGGCAGGCAGTAAGCACTCAACAAATGCTAGCTCTAATCATCATTTATAACTCTTCAATGGCTTTATCAGGATGCTGTGACTCAATTTACAAAAATGTGAATTAAACAGAACTTTTTTTAGGGGCATGTCTAGACCTGCAAACTGAGGCTTACCGGAAATCTCTGGATTTCCACTTACTGAAATCTACTACTTCTCTACACAGATAAGAACAAGTAATAAAAATGCTCCTCTAATGCCTTTCTCATCACAGAAAGATGCTACACAAAGGGAAAATGTTGTTATTGACAGCATCCCATATAAAATGAGAATTCTGTTGGTGATAAAAATTGAATAGAAAAAAATCTTGGCTCTATGGAGTTTCTGGTCTAAATGCATGAAGACATAACTCTCAGTTTAACCCATCTCATTTGAAAGATGCATTTGTGAAACACAACACTTGTCATTTAGGACAAAGGATGCAAAGGGAACAGGAAATCTAAATATCTCCAGAAGGAACATTTTTTCTTGTTAGACTATGTATATAGTGTACGGCTAAAAGCCTTTAAAATGATAGTGGTGAGGAATCGGGCCTGCATAGGTGTGATAAGTTGTGTACTTTATATTTGACTGTACAATTGCAGTGATTTGTGGGACATGATTTGATCCATGGTGTTTCCAAATCCATCTCATAATGAGTTGAACTTAGCATGGCTTCTGCTCTGTAAGCGTGTCAAAGCTTAGATGGCGTGGGAACATTATGTTTAATTTAGTAAGATATATAGAGAGAGGAAAAACTAGGGGTATATCTCTGCAAGAGACTGACAATTAGAATCAGGGGAGCGAACTTGCCTTTCTTCTATTTTGAGAAAAGGTAGAATTAATTCCAGCAGAAAGAGCAGCAATTGAATGGGGGAGGTGGGGCTGATAAAGTGGGGAGAGGATGAGGAAAAGTAGCTATGTGAGGTGGATGTAAAGTAATGAGATAACTTTTAAGCACACATCAAGCTGATATTTGAATTGGTGTTGTCCTTCAAAATTACCTTGAGAGCATTTATCTGTATTCGGAAGACACTGCCACTGCTCAAAACATCTTAGGCATTGCTCTTGGAGATTTTTCTTGTTACTCGTTATAGTATGGTTGTACAGTTAACATAATTCTGTAATGATGACAGACTATTACATTCCTTCTATCACTTTACATGTTTGTAAGTGGACAGAAGAAATATCATTCCATGGATCAATGCCTCCCTGTCACCAGGCTTTATGTACCTATGACGTATTCACCGAGCCTTCCTGAGGACTACTGTGTGGTGGGGGCAATCTGACTAGAGCTCTTTTCTCTCAAGTGCACAGCTCTAGTTCTCTCTATCACAAGGACCAGGGCACCCAATTAGGATCAAAGTCTTTCTTATGAAGTGATTCCAACAGGAATGTGACCAGAGACAAAGAAAGCACAGGTACCAGGCAAGTCCCTAAAGATAATTCCTTGTTACAGAGTAACAAATGCTGTTTTGGTTCATCTGATGGGGCACAGGTGTTGTTCTGATATACAGAACACTTTGCAGTAGTATTTATTATAAAGCAATCATATCTGTTTTGTTGGACACAGGTTGAAGAGAGGAGGAATGTTAGATAGATTCCATCAAGTGAAATTCTCAGTTTATTCAACTGGAATTTGAAAGTATATGCAATTTCCCTCAATACATCATTCTGTCAATGCATATTTATTGGGCATACTATGTGTTAAGTATGGTACTAAATATTCAGGAAGCAGTGATTTATAAGACACACATAATCCCTGCCTTGTTGGTTTGTATATTCAGATATAAAAAAGATAGTAAAGAGTGATAAATTATTATAGGGATGTTTCAAGAGCCATGAGAATATATTGTGGGTACATATAGAGTATAGGTGTCTGGGGATAATTTTTTTAAGTGAAGGAAGAGTAGTATTTAGAGAGATGGAAGGTAAAGGAAGAACATTAAGTTCTTCCTTTAACTTTAACACGGCAACTGCAAAAAAGCCTAGAAGTAAGAATGTAGCATGGTACAACTGAATGGAAGGAAGGGGAGATTGAGAGAGAAAGAATGGTTTAAGAAGCAGCTGGGCCGGGCGCGGTGGCTCAAGTCTGTAATCCCAGCACTTTGGGAGGCCGAGACGGGCGGATCACGAGGTCAGGAGATCGTGACCATCCTGGCTAACACGGTGAAACCCCGTCTCTACTAAAAAAAAATATATATATACAAAAAACTAGCCGGGCGAGGTGGCGGGCGCCTGTAGTCCCAGCTACTCGGGAGGCTGAGGCAGGAGAATGGCGTAAACCCAGGAGGCGGAGCTTGCAGTGAGCTGAGATCTGGCCACTGCACTCCAGAGAGAGACTCCGTCTCAAAAAAAAAAAGAAGCAGCTGGTGAAATTAGCGCTGGACAGATCACACATGGGCTTAAATAAAGGTCTTATCAGGGAGTTTGAAAGGCATCCCAAAAGCCACAGGAAGCCACAGAAGGATTTCCAAAATAGGAAAATGGTCAGATTTATATTTCATGTAACAGCCAGGTCCAATACCAGTGACTAGAGCCTGGAATCTCTTAAGTGCTAACTTCTAAGCCCTAATAAAGCTGTTTTAAAAGTTTTGTAATGTGTGAAGGTTGAGGAACCTGGGAGCAGAGGTGATTTGGGACAGCATAGGGAATAAAATTTCTGCTGCTTTCAAGGTTCAGGGTTGGGGAGCTGTCCACAAGGCAGGTGCTGAATAGCTGAAGCCAGGAGCTGCTTAAGGAAGCTTCATAGGATGTGGGACGGGTGGCGCCAGGTGTTAACGCCTACCTCAGAGGTGGGAGGAAGAGAGCTGGTTTTCCTTCGTCTTTTATCCATTCTATTTCTCTATTTTCCTCGCTTATTTCTTCCTCTACCTTCTCCTTTCTCCCCTTCATCTTCTAGCAATCTGGGCAGCTATGGCTGACTCTCCCTAAAGGAAGAGGGAGGAGTACACTTGCTCTTCCATCAGTGACTTCTCCTTATAAGGAGTCAACAGAGCATTGCGAAAACAAATTCCTAAGAAGTCCACCTTTATCTAAGAGTTGGATGACTGGTTATATTGCTAAAGAGGTCATCCTAGACCCTTCTGAGGCATTAGGTGGGGAGATACTGTCATTATTATATTACGATCATTAGTAGTGAGCCTTTAGTGTGGATCAGGCAGTTAACCAAGCACTTTACTTCTCCAAACCTAAGAGGAGACTGTGTTGTCTGTTTTATAGAACATGGCTTGACTTGGAATATCAGTGGTTGTGATTTGTGCTATTTGCTTAATAAATTATTATGGAGACCAAATAACTGAAAGATGAGGATGGAAGATGCAGAAAATAAAATCTATTAATACTTACTCTGGGTAGACTCTTTCAACAGTCATTTCATTTAGTCTCATAACAATCTTGTGAAATTATACTGTCATTATCCTCATTTTACTGATGAGGATACTGAGGCTTAGAGAGCTTAATTGGCTGAGGTCACACAACTAGTAAGTGACCATGTCAGTTTTGAAACTTGGCACTATTTGATTTCAAAGCCTCTGCACTTTAATCCAGAGTGCTTCTTTAGATGTTTTGGGCCAGTCACATCTACAGTCTAGTTTGATTTTAGCAAATGAAAACTGCTGCACCTCATTTTCCTTCAGTACCATTTGCCTCTGGGTCTTGATGCTTTCTGTATCATCTGTACCTCTGGGAGGGCAGCTTCCAACCTCAGAGCATGTCAGTGGTACGCAGGCTCCCAGTGGATGGAAGCACTCTTCTTTTCTGTAATTGTACACTTATTAGGTCACGAGACATCATCAAACCAAGCTGTCTTTTGTCTGAATCCCCACTGGACAGTTTGGTCTCAGTATCAATATTGGAAATGTCAGTCTGGTAAACAGCCTTTAACAGGGAAGAAGGAGGCTGAGAACAAAGTCTCCTTCAAACGAAACTCTAGAGGATGAGAGCGAACAGAGTCAACATCTTACTTGCTTTAAATCCCCTGGAGTGGCTATGAAAGAGAGAAGACTTGCTGGATTGAGGAGAAAAAAAACCTTTTGATTCATCCGAATTAATTTTGCCTCTCCCAGGAGGAAGGATTCTTTCACAATCCTCCTGTTCTCCACCAACTGCATGCAGCTCCACAATCCCCAAAGACAAAAAACTAAACTATAGTGGGCAGAGCTCACACTTCTTCTTTCTTCACTTAAATCCATTTGTCCTGGGGTCACTGATTCTTGGAATGTCCTTGGGTGGGTTAATGTCTTTAACCCACACACATCTGAAGGAGTGATTAGCTGGTGCTCAGAGTGAGGACAATGCCTTCCTCCTTTGACAGCACTGATGCAGTTATGAGCTCTTGGACATAGCAGACTGTGGGGTTTGGGTGAAAAATGTGAAACCCAGCTTTACACTTATAAAGCTGCATGCCAACTAGCATCACCCTCCACCTTGCCTTGAGCCCTCTGCCCTCATTTTTTGAAGGTGGATCCACCAGGATGGTAATTTGAATGTGTTTTAGGAGTCTTAGGCAGAGGCTGCTCTGGGTTGTAAGGTTTGACTTTTAGCCCATAAAAGATGGCTCTCCCCCATCCAGATCCATTTATCTGTCCCCTCTATAGAAATGGCCCCTCGCCCCTTTTGTCTGGAACGGATCAGCACCCACCATGAGGGTTCAGGATGATACGGCAGGGTCACATGAGTGCTGCCATGCAGGGCCATCTTTATTCAAGCACGGCTTGCTCCAGGCCGACTGCAGGTGGCAGAATAGTGTCATCCTGGGGAGACAAGGAGCAGCAAACCCTCCATGGTTCCTGCTCCATTGGAGAGTTGTGTGGAATTAATGATTTTCCAGTTCAAACCTCTCAGCTTAAAGGCGAGGAAACTGAGCCCCAAAGAAGTCAAGGATGTTGTTCAACGTCACAGAGGCCATTAGTGATAGAGCCCAAATAGGAACCAGGACCCCAGGTAGAAGCACTCCTCTGTTTACTGAATAATTTGCCATCCTCCTTATCAACCTGCCTCAGGACCTGACTCAACAGAGAGCACTGGAGTCAGAGTCGGGCCTGGGTACCAGTCCCAACTCTGATACCAACTTGCTGGCGCTTCACCACTTTGATTCTGTTTCTCTCCTTATAACAGGACAGGAGTGGTAAATGATGATAAGGCCTGCCCTACCTACCTTGCAGGTTTTCTTGTTAATAAGGATAAAATAAAAGTTAAATGGGAAAGTAAAGCAAAGTCCATCATGTAAGAGAACATGCTATATACATGTAAAACCAAACTGTTATTTGCTAGTAATGTGAGTTGTTCAATTTTGTTTTTCCTACAGACACTGGGGGTAGCCAACCAGGACATACCGGTGGTCTTGAGACAAGTGTTCAGTAGCCTCATCATCCCTTGGAGAAGCTTGTAAACTGCAGAAAGTGTGTAACCTGCAGAGTGTGTGTGTGTGTGTGTGTGTGTGCGCTTGCGCGCATGCACGCATATCTGTGTGGGGGCACATCTGCATGTGCGTCTTGGGTGACAGGCATGGGGAAAGAGAAGGCATGATTCCTTTTGCATTTTAGCTGATAGAGGAGAAGGGTATTGGGGGAGATGGGTAGAGGCCTACCTGTCAGACACGTCGAGGAGAGGCAACACCGTCCACTGCCACAGGCTCAAGCCTTCATAGGCGGCGACATGCCAGACCATCCTGCCTTGCTCCTTCCCAGTTTTGTTCTCCACTAGCACCAAGGACACGTTTCCCCTCAGGACTCCACGAATGAGCCAGGACATTCGGAGCTGTGAGGGCGAGAAGAGTCAGAGGACAAGGTATGATTGTTGAAAGTTCTACTTTCTGGAATTCTCCACTGAAGCTTCAAGGACCTTGCCAGAGACTCGGCTGGGTTCAGCCTGGTGAGAAGAGCTGGATGCCCACCGCCTGTCTTCCCAAGAGGCTTTCAGTGAAGTTCAAGTGACCTGTTTCCTAGGATAACTGAATGAATCTGTTAATTTTTTTTCTTGGGCAGGGACAACTGATGGGCAGTTTTGGAACTTTGTTCAGGTTAATATTATCATCCTATGCTTCACAAGATTCTGCCTGTGAGGTGATATCAAGATCAGTGGGGTAGTAAATGAACTTCCTAAAGAGTAGCCAAAGATTCTTGCCTGTGGCAAGAATTCACTTGTGACCTTTGGACAGATTCACTTTGCGACCTTGGACAAATGATTTTGTGACTCAGTTTCTTTTAGTGATTTAGGTATCATAGATTTATATCTCTTCCCCAAAGACTCTAATAATCTCATTTGAATGGTGCCATGTCACATGTCAGCTAACTAAAGACCCAATGACTTGATACCTGTGGCCACTGGCAGGCAAAGGCCAGACAAAAATCTACAAACCAAGATCTTTTAATATGGGCGTCTTTCAAAGAGGATGCCCACTTTGCCAAAAGGAAGTTACAACTGTCTGTTTTTCATTGTGTCTTTATTAAAAGTTTCTGTGGCATTGTTCCTAAACATTTGAAAGGGAGTTGTAACTAATAACCTTTCTAGGAAAGTTTAAGTACAGTCATTTTCAGAGGTAGGACATGCTATAAACAAGGTTCCTCGTCTTTGTGTTTAAAAACTTAGGACAACTACATCATATCATTGCCCAAAATAATCCTGTTCAGATCTTGTAAGAAAAAATGGTGGCTATTGTAGAAAGAAAGGTAAAATATGTCTTATGGCAAACTGGCAGTTTCATCAGAGTAAAGGTACCCCCTTTTCACTGATTCTCTTTAAATACCTGCTTCTCTGTAAATTGCCACTCCTTTGTCTTCCAGTCCTTGATACATGGTTGCCTCACAATTTGATTGAAGAAGTTAAGAACGATGACTGCAGCCCCAAACTTCCCACTTTTTTGCATACAAACCCTTCACTAATAAGGTCACACCAGGGCATTAGGGCCCTCAGGGACTGATCTACTTCTGAGACCCTGGACCTTATAAGCCTGGTCTATAACCACAGACTCTTCACTTATACCTTTCCCATTTCTCCATAACCTGGGTAGCCAATATGCATCTCCATTGAGACCTCCTAGGATAAATGAATGAATCTGTTAATTTTTTTTCTGGCCTCACTTAGCTTTCTTGTACCAGCTGGATGCCGTGCTTGGAAATTTTAGCTCTACCCCTGCTAACTGTAAACCCTTTCAGCTCTCAGCCCATGCCATGCAATGCCTAGGTTGGGCTCATACTTGACACATGCTTTCTCCTTTTGCTCCTTGGCTGCAGAATATTGGTAATTTGAACCTCCATGAATTCAGACTGTTGAATCTTAATACCCTGGATGTGAGGTGGTACTTGTTCATTCTCTGTTGATTTCCACAGTTGATTTCTGGACACACATAGTACAATGTGTGTTTCAATACTGACACTGTCACCTCACATACTGGCACTGCCACCCCCTAATGCCCACCTCCTGATCTACTGATTTGATTTCTACTTTACTGAGAAAGATCTACTATGTCAGGTACAATATCCTTCAGCCCCCTTCTCTCTTTTTTGTGGGCAAAGTGTTTATTTATTTATCCCCCTTTCTTTTCTTTTTCTCTTAGAGGAAGCTGCATCCTTTACTATCTTCCATGTTAGCCCTGCGCATTTTCTCTTCCCCAGTCTTTGCTCTTTTAGTTACTGCCCTTATTTCCCTCCTTTCCCCAGCATCTCAGAGTTGATCTTCTGGCTCCTTAGTCTACAAATAAGATCAAGGTTCACCCATTCTGGAGAAATATCCTTTATTTGATCCTCTGGGCTCCGCTGGCTTGCAACCATTTCTTTGCCCCATTCAGACGCTCCCATCTTGAACAGCTGGGATGTAACTGCTGCCTCTAGTTCCTTGTTGCTCATGCTCTCCTTAAATTCTTTCAACCTGGTCTCTGGATAATTTCCTCATTACTCTAGAAAAATAGAGTAACCATGTCCTTTATAACTCTGTGAACTCTTTGGAGTCTCCTAAAGTGCCTCTCCCACTCCACTCTTTCTGTCTTCTGAATTCTCTTGTATATTTCTGTCCCATTCTCCTGTTGATCATGCTTATCTGTGACTCGGCATGGTTTATCATTCCCTATCAAAAATTATGGCATTTACATTCCTCTATTATCTGAGGAAATCAACTTTTTCATCATTCAACAAATATTTGTTGAGCACTTATGCTGGGTCACATGAATTCTCCATTTCAGAATGGTATAAGACCTCTAGAATCAGAGCGTTCTGAATTCAGATCTGTTTTTGCCACTTTGGCCTAGTTATTTAATCATTTTGAAGCTCAGTTTCCTATTCTCTAAGATGAGAATAGTTGTATCTCTTATAGGGTTATAGTGACTGTTAACTGAAATAATAATTGATGTAACAAAATATTAAAAAGGCATTTTGGCTGAAGCATGGAGGCAGCGGGTGCCACATTTCAAAGGAAGTGTAAGAGCACAAGGGTGCAGAACTTTCAAGAGAGGTGGATAAAAATGAATGACATAATTCTTAGCCCCACACTCATACTTTTCATATTACAAAATGCTGGAGGTTGACTTTAGGAGAGAGTTTTTGGAAGGTGCTTTTGGCATACCACAAGTTCCACTTCACAGTCTTGCTAAGAAGAAGGTGGGAAGGGGGTTCCATCTTTATCTCAAGCCAAGAGAGAATGGTTTTATGATACCACATCAAAGACTTGATACTTATCCCCTGCAGTTTTGGAAACACAGTGGATTAGTGTCTGTCTCCTACCTGGAAGGTCTAAAGGTTGAACTAGGGGCTGGCTAGCTGCTCTGATGGCAGAACAATGCAAGGTGGCAGCACTGAGTGGCCTGCACTCCCAGAGTTTGCTGGGGCAGAAATGCATGAGTGTTGCATATGGGTGGGAGGAGAACCATGTATAGGGGAACCCATGCAGGGTCACTGTAGATCTTGCCTAAGAGGAAGGTAAATAGACAATAGTAGGAAGAAGCTGCCAGTATCTTGTGATGCCCAAGAGTGGAGGAAGGTGGAAGTGACCACCTACAATAGAGGTGCACATACCCGGCAGGGCACGGTGACTCATGCCTGTAATCCCACCGCTTTGGGAGGCCGAGGCAGGTGGATCACTTGAGGTCAGGAGTTTGCCAGCCTGGCAAACATGGTGAAACCTCGTCTCTACTAAAAATACAAAAATTAGCAAGGCATGGTGGTGGGCACCTGTAGTCCCAGCTACTGAGGAGGCTGAGGCAGGAGAATCCCTTGAACCCGCGAGGCAGAGGTTGCAGTGAGCCGAGATTGTGCCATTGCACTCCAACCTGGGTGACAGAGCAAGACTCTGTCTCAAAAAAGAAAAGAAAAAAAAAAGATGCACATGCTCTAAGTCAAGGCGAAAAATCCCAAGCCATAGTGGAGGGAATGAGGAGAAAGGTGGATCTACAAAGGAACCCCAAAAGCCCCTGTGTGAGAAATAGTAAGCCTTGGATATTTGTCACATCCAGAGAACACCAATGCAAGATTACCCAACGGTCTCCAAAAAGAACTTTCTTGATCCCCTGGACTCCTCTCACTGTCTATGCTTACAACCTCAACAGGTCAGAAGTCAATAAGATGACAGAAGAGGAGGAGAGGCTGGGTGGAGAACTAGAGAGGTCACTGACCACACCCTTTCTCTCATTTCAGGCTTTCCATCTGCAATAGGACCAAGTGTGGAGGGGGCAGGAGAGGGCAGGAAGGATGACTCTAAAGCAAGATTGAAGTTATGACTGGATGAGCATGCTGATTACCAAAAAGCCTGTGTTTTGCATTTTTAAGTGACTGAAGATCTGTCTGCATTACCTTCGAGTGATCAGAGAAGTAGCCTGTCAGTTTTCACCTAACAACCCACACAAGGAAGCTGAATGAATGCAGGTTCCAAACTTCCCTACACCAGTCTACTTGCCAAATTTGCACCTGCCTGACATTTCTATGCTTTTTATTCTTCCATTTACTCTACCTGCTTTTTCCTTCTGTCCCCTTAAAAAATGAAATCTCTTTCCTTTTCAGGAAGCCTTTTTCTTATCATCCATCTCAGAAACGACCTCTTCCTCCTCTTAAATCTTCTAACTAAGGTTATTGGGACCTGCTGCCTTGTCTTCTCTCTCTACCCTTGGTCATGAATTCCTTCAAGGCAAGGACTGTCTTATTCATCTTATGTTCACGGTGGCTGTCAAGCGAGGGCAGGTGGTAGGAACCAATCAACGTCAGCATGAATAAAATTGCATATCTATATAGGGAGACACTCTCATCTTTGCCAGGCTTTCCTCTTAGGGGTAGTCAATCAACTTTCCATCCTAGGAAGCTCCTTGGCACTTTCTTACATTCTATGAGTCAGGGACCAGGGAAGGGGAGAGGTTCCTCACTTCCCAGCCACTTGGCTATATTCTAAAGTGCCTCCTCCTCAGCCACTCCCTGGAACTTTTCAGTTTAAAGTAGAGTCTGCTGTTGGTATGAGCATGTCGGCAAGATGCAGCCCTGGCTTGTCTATGCTGGGACCTGGGGAGAGCCAGCAGCTGAGCTCTCTCCATCTTCCTGTTCTGTGTTTTAGGCCAATCAGGCTGGGCAAAAGAGAGAGAACTGGACTGGCCACCCAGGGATGGTGTGAAGGCTATGGCATCCTTAGCCTTCTGAGGAAATCTACCAGGATGCTTCCTGGGATTAGTCCTTAAGGGAGATCATCATCTACTCACTCACAGATAGTTACCGCTTCCTACTCTGTGCTGCATACTCTGCTTTTGAAGATGAGCTCCTGCCCTCATGGAGCTTATCATCCAGCCAGGAAGATAGAATTTAAATGAATGATTACAAATGTTCTGATTGTCGCAAAAGGTGAAGTAATTGGAGCCACTTGACAGTCAGGACATATGACACAAGATGATCAAGGCAAGACACATGACATCACACAGTAAAGACTTAGGTTCAGACAGCCACTGGACCCAACTGCTCAGAGCTAGGAACAAATAGGAGAATTAAAGAATTAACTTCTGACTGGGCGTGGTGGCTCACGCCTGTAATCCCAGCACTGTGGGAGGCCAAGGCAGGCGGATCACCTGAGGTCAGGAATTCGAGACCAGCCTGGCCAATATGGTGAAACCCTGCCTCGACTGAAAATACGAAAATTAACTGGGCGTGGTGGCAGGCACCTGTAATCCCAGCTACTCAGGAGGCTGAGACAGGAGAATTGCTTGAACCCGGGAGGCGGAGGTTGCAGTGAGCCGAGATCGTGCACTGCACTTCAGCCTGGGGGACAAGAGCAAGACTTCATCTCAAAGAAAAAAAAAAAAAAGAATTAACCTTCTTTCATCTTATAATGATACCTCCTATGTTTATAGCAGAAGACACTCAACTACAGCCACAACTCAAGCCAAGGCATGCACTGAGTTTCAACAATATCGCATTCTAGAAATAGATGCAAAAGGCCTGGAATAAGATTGCAAACTAGTAGCCAGTGAATGGCTGGCAAATGTGTATTTTTGGCCATTTTTTTTTTTCATCCACTGAGTGTTCAGTAAGGGAGTATATCCAGGCAGATGTTCTTCCTCAGGATATAAGCAGTCCACTGGCTAGCCATAGGCAGAAGAATGAAACTGGGTCCCACCTCTCACCATATATAAAAGTTAACTCAGGATGTATTAAGGATTTAAAGGTAAGACCTCAAACTATAAAAATTCTAGAAGAAAACCTAGGAATAACCCTTTTGGACATTGGCCTAGGCAAAGAATTTATGACTAAGACCACAAAAGCAAATGCAACAAAAATAAAAATTGACAATTGGGACCTAACTAAGGAGCTTCTGCACAACAAAAGAAACTATAAACAGAGTAAACGGATAGCCTACAGAATGGGAGAAAATATTTGCAAACTAAGCATCCAAGAGGGGATTAATATCCAGAACCTATAAGGAACTTAAACAAATCAAGAAAAAAAACCAGATAACTTCATTAAATAGACACTTCTCAAAAGAAGACATGCAAGCAGCCAATACACATACGAAAAACTGCTCAACGACAATAACCTCAGAGAAATGCAAATGAAAACCAATGAGATACCATCTCACACCAGTCAGAATGGCTATTATTAAAAGGTAAAAAAAAAAAAAAAAAAAAAAAGAGATCTTGGTGAAGATGCATAGAAAAGGGAATGTTTATACACTGTTGGTTGGAATGTAAATTAGTTGAGTTGCTGTGGAAAACAGTATGGAGATTTCTCAAAGAACTAAAAACAGAACTACCATTCAACTCAGAAATCTCACCACTGGGTATCTACCCAAAGGAAAATAAATCATTTTACCATAAAGACACCTGCAGTCACGTTTACTGCAGCACTATTCACAACAGCAAAGTCATAGAATCAACTTAAGTGTCCCTCAATGGTGCATCGGATAAAGAAAATGTGGTACATATATATCATGGAATACTACAGAGCCATAAAAAAGAATGAAGTCATGTTCTTTGCAGCAATGTGGATGTGGCTGGAGGCCATTATCTTGAGTTAATGTAGAAACAGAAAATCAAATACCGTATGTGCTCACTTATGAGTGGGGGCTAAACAATGAGTCCACATGGACTTAAAGATGAAAACAATAGATACTGGGGACTCCAAAATGTGGGAGAGAAGAAGGGGGAAAAGGATTGAAAAACTACCTACTGGGTAGTAAACTCACTCTTTGGGTGATGGG
Source organism: Theropithecus gelada (assembly GCF_003255815.1). Classification (NCBI taxonomy): domain Eukaryota; kingdom Metazoa; phylum Chordata; class Mammalia; order Primates; family Cercopithecidae; genus Theropithecus; species Theropithecus gelada. The sequence goes on from NC_037681.1 coordinate 49,661,438, forward strand.
TCCAATATCTGCCCAAACCCCAGCATTATGCTATTGCATAATGTAACAAACCTGCATGTGTACCCCCTGAATCTAGGAAAAAGATACAAGCAGTCCAGAGCCTACGTCTTTCCCTTGGCCTACTTTTCACCTGTTTCTTCCACATTATACCTCTAAGAACCAGTCAGTGGTTTCCTGCTTAGAGTGTGGTCTTCAGACTGGTAATCCCAGTCTAGTAAAATCAGTGTTACCTGGGAACTTGTTAGAAATGCAGAATGTGGCCGGGCGTGGTGGCTCACGCCTGTAATCCCAGCACTTTGGGAGGCTGAGGTGGGCGGGTCACAAGGTCAGGAGTTCGAGACCAGCCTGGCCACCATGGTGAAACCCCGTCTCTACTAAAAATACAACAATTAGCCAGGCATGGTAGTGGTGGGTGCCTGTAGTCCCAGCTACTCAGGAGGCTGAGGCAGGAAATTACTTGAACCTGGGAGGCAGAGGTTACAGTGAGCTGAGATGGTGCCACTGCACTCCAGCCTGGGCGATAGAGCGAGACTCTGTCTCAAAAAAGAAAGAAAAAAAAAAGAAAGAAAGAAAGAAAAGAAAAAAGAAATGCAGAATCTTTGGACTGATACCAAATCCCTGTCCCTGTGCTCCTGTGACTCATCCCACAACCTTTCCAGAATGCACTGGAACCACCTGCCCTTTGCATCAACATTCATTCTTCAGTGGCTTGTCCAACCATCCTCTTTCCTTGCCTGCTGACTATGGCATAACTTGGAGTCTGTGCTTCAAGGCCAATGTGGATTAACTGTGTGACCTTAAGCCAACCACTTTCCTCCTCTGAACCTATATTTTGTTAAAGACAAACTTGTGATAATAACCACCACACCTTCCCTGCCTGCCTTAAAAGGGGGTTATGAAGTATGAGATGAAGAACATGGAAGTAGAGCTCCTGTGATACTGTGAATGGCATGGTGAAACCAGTGGTTTTCAACCTGGGGTGCAAATTAGAATCAGCGTTCCAGACAACCAACGTCTGGGCCCCACTCCAGAGACTCTGATTTAAGTAGATGTGTGTAGGTCCTGGGCATCAGCAGATTTTAAAATTTCTCTACGCGATTCTAAAGTGCAGCCTGGGTAGAGACCTCTGGGGAGCTGGGCTACTGAGTGCAGGAAGGGCCTGGCCGTCTCAGTGAGGGGTCCATTTTCATCTTAGACTTTGAGTAAGAGGCAACTCTTAATAACTTACAAATGGCTTAAAATGTGCCCACCATCACCAAGGTGTAGAGGCAGGGATTTTCCTACAGCGGGGAGTCTGCTGCTCTCAGCTAAGGGCCTTCTTGGGGCTGTTATATCACCTCCAGAAAAAGACTGGAATAACTGAGAGAGAGAGACAGAGAGAGAGAGAGAGGGAGAAAGAGAGAGAGGGGGAGAGGGAAGGGGGAGAGAGAGAGAGAGAGAGAGAGAGAGAGAGAGAGAAAGAGAGAGACCCCTTGAGCAGGAATGACCTGAGGATGTATATGGGGCTAGAACTACCCTCTTGGACCTGCAAGATAAGGTTTTTACCAGTTTCTTAATTAGAAGACTCAGAGGCCTGGTATCAGTTCTGAGTATTCCTTGTTGATCACATGTGTCTGACATTAGACAGCACTCACTGTATGTGGTTCCTAGAGCAGATTGCAGGCTCTAGAGCAGACTGCAGGCTCAAGTCCCTCTCAAAGACTTTCATTTCCCTTATATAGTCCTTGGTTAGAGAGGTCCCTTGATATCATTTTATGTAAATACCCATGCCAAGTAGACCCAGCTTGATCTTGGCAGTCAAGTTTCCGGTCCAAAAACACCCTTAGAATTCCATCTTAAGATCTGTTTCTATCTGGGTGGCCGATAGCAGAGGTCCTCAACCTTTTTGACACCGGAGACTGCTTTCGTGGAAGACAATTTTTCCACAGACCAGGGTTTGGGGATTGGGGGGTGGTTTCAGGATGATTATACAACTCACCATAATGTCAGATCAGTGGGAGCCTTGAGCTTATTTCCTGCAGCTAGACAGTCCCATCTGGGGGTGATGGGAGACAGCGACAGATCATCAGGCATTAGATTCTCATAAGGAGCACGCAACCTAGATCCCTTGCATGCATATGCGGTTCACAATAGGGCTCGCACTCCTATGAGAATCTAGTGCCACCACTGATCTGACAGGAGGCAGAGCTCAGGCAGTAACTCGAGGGATGGGGAGTGGCTGTAAATACAGATCAAGTTTCGCTCACTTGCCTGCCGCTCACCTCCTGCTGGGCAGTAGTACTGGTCCGTGGCCTGGGGGTTGGGAACCCCTGGCCTACAGGATATGAAGTCATTTGTTAATTGACTCTTTACTGAATGCCCGGAAGCTGAACTAGGAACTTGCACGGAGGCTTATCTCATTGTATATTGACAACATCCCTTCATATAGATATTATTATTCCACCCATTTTTCAGATGCAGAATTGAAGGCTTAGAGAGTCAGTCAGTCACCCCTGGGCATTAAGCCCACAGGCTGCAGACCTGGAGTCCACACTATGTTGTGTGTTCTTTCTACCATACATGGAGTGCAATGCCCATATAATATATTATGGTACTCCTTAAAGCTTTGGGGGCATATTGCAAAGATTTTCCAGATCTTCGTTGCTCAACGTGTGGTCTGTGGAACAGCAGTGTGGGCGCTACCTGGGAGCTTATTAGAAATTCAGGGTCTCAGGGCCTGCCCCAGCTCTTCTGAATCAGAATTTATATTTTAACAAGATCTTATCCTGGAAATACTTTCCTGTTGGAGAAATTAGGGAGCTAGTGAATTTTAATGCATTTACAACCATTGTCCCCGCCAGACGATTAACAGTCGTGTGTGTGTGTGTATTCACACAAATATGGGAAATCTGATACAAATTCTAAATTATATTTATGGGATATAATGCTTGCTGGTGCCAGTAACAATAAAATTTTTGATCCTTCTAGACACATCCTAGTAGATATAGGTTATAAATGGCAGTGTTTGACTAATAAACTCTTTTATATGCAGACAGCAAATGAGACAAGTGAGTAGAGACAACACCACGAGGACGCCACCAGCAATTATATCTTCTGGTTCCAGCCAGCGCTTTCACAAGGGCCATTTTTTCCTGCCTCTCGGAAGGGACTGATAGACTTTCCAATTATGTGGTACCAGTGTTTGTCATTTTATTAATTAAAGTCCTGTATGTAAAGCAGGAACGGCATTGTGGCTAGGCCTAATGCTATTATTTCTCTCCTGGCCCATTCCTCCTCCAGAGGTAATTATTGCAATTTTATGTCTTGAATATGCCCCATGTTTGCTATGCATACCTCATGGCAGCTTCAGGACAATTGCTTCAACCCATAGAAAATAGTGTAATGATATTTAGCCTGCAGTGTTCAAAAGAGACTCAATGATATCAAATAATAGCTATTCTGCATGCAACATCCCCAAATGTAGGAAGTGCTCTGAGGGGGGAGGTGCTATCTTTCTTCAAATTTCTGAAGACCTGCATGAATTCCAATAGTAGAGACAAAACCAAGGCTAGATGCTGTAGTGTGTATTTCACTTCAAGAGAAGGAAATACATTTTTAACAGAGATGCTCAAAGATGAGCTTGCATGGTGGGGGTACTCCCTGGGTATTCCCCATCCAGTCTCTGTTGAATGACTGGGATTGGAATTGTCATCAGGAACATCTAAGCAACCTCTGCATGGGGGTTAAGGCTCTCCCTCAGTATAGGGTGCCAGAGGGTTGTAATTCTCAGTGTGAACTGGTAATTTTGACTTCCCTGGTTTCAATGTGGTATCTTCTTAACTTCAGCTGAGAATACTGACTCACTGCAAAATCCAGTGTTTTTGTTCACCATCTTCTAATTCACCTTGAAAAAAGAAACACCACCACTCTAGCTATAAATAGCCTAATGACATATCAACCCAACACAGCAAGAAGCTGGCCAGATGCAGATTTTTGATAACAAGCAAATAAAACATGTTTCTGGCAAATGCTTGCAATTAAGAAATGCTGGATTCCTGGTCTTGCAGGATACTTAAAAGATCAGGATTCTTCCTGAAAATACCACTTACTGTCTCCTTTCTGAAGGATCATGAGGAAGCCAGGGAACACCAGGGGACATCCATATGCCCTCTTTCTAAAAACATGAAGGCTACATATAAAAATAACCACCTTGGGATCCCTGGCTGGTGAGGTTATAAAATTACAAGTTATTTATTTTTTTCTTTTTTTTTTTTCCTGTGGTCTTTTCTTTCTTTTCCAACTTTTTTTTTTTTTTACAATGACTATCTGACTTTTGATAACTAGAACAAAAATAATGAAATTAATTTAGAGTATGCAGCTTTTAAAAGCATGTTTATGAAGACTAATATTGATATGGGAAAATGTCATGTTAAATAAAGAAATAAGACACAGGATGTTTATATTTATCTTATGTAAACCCTTTCTCTATAGCAAAGCTCAAATCTCAATCCATCTGTCTGGAAGGAAATGCACCAATATCTTTGGGGGGTAAGATTTTGGGCAATTTCAATTTTCTTCTTCATACTTTCCTGCATTTTCCTAATGTTCTACAATGAACATAAAGTTCTTTTATAATCAGAGAAAACAATAAATGCTATATTAAACAGGTGGTAAGAGAGGATGCTGATGTTGGAAAATAGTAAAAGCTAGCACTATGTTTTTACCCACTTCAGAGAGAATCAAGTTACTGTGCCTGTACTCTAGGCTTTGTGAGGGAGACCAAGGGAGGGTGGGAGCTTCTGCAGAATGAGGTGGGACAGTGCTATGAACAGAACACAAGCTTTCGTATCAGAAAGAATGGTCTATTTTTTATGTATCATATAATATCTCAGAGCTTCAGCATCTTCTTCCGTAAAGCGGGGTCAACAGTCCCCTGCTTAGATATTTATTATGGGGCTTTAACAAGATTATATGAGACCAGTGCCCAGCTTAGCGAAGACATTTGATAAATGTTAGTTCCTTCCTCCTGCTGGGGACACTTTGTTAGAGATAAACAGTTCACAAAAAAAAGCAATAGGACAGGGTGAAAATGCTGTGTTAAAATTTCTGTCTAGTTTTGTTGTTGTTGTTTTATAATCTTCTGGGTTCCCTAGAGAATTATCTTTCCAGGCTCATGGGAAGAAAAAGACGGTATTTTCTTGTTACACTGCCATGGTGTGATTCTGGGGAAACGGCCTCCTCTGTGCCTCAGTTTCTCTGTGTGTGATGGAGATGACACTGAGGAGTAGCTTTGTAATCTGACTGCTGGGGAACAGGATGGTTCTAGGCAATGAAACTCCCACAGCCTTCATGGACACCACTGGAAAAAGTAGATGTGGGGCACAGGAACATCTGCTGGGGACCCAGAGCCCTCTGGGAAGTATTTTTCCCTGACAGTTGGAGAGCGTGTGTGCGCTCAATGGGGTGTTCCCCCAGTCCGTGGGCGACATGAATGTGTTGCAGTGACCACTAGTGGGAGCCAGAGAGGTCTGTGATTAACACAGCTTTTGAATGGGACCCAAGTCTGTGCTAAGTGCCAAGGAAGACCCTGTTCACACCCCAGGGATGAGACAGCGATTCTTCCTAGACCTCAGCTTCATCATGCAATGGGAGAGGTATTAGTTGTGAATGGCTCAAAGGTATTAAATTAATTATGTCTGACTGCAGTTACAATTGCTGTTGATTACTGTAGCCATTAGCAAGTGCTCTGGCCGAGTGGACCACTTAACAGGCAGTGGTGATAGAATGCTGGGCTGCAGTGGCTTCCTAGCTCTAGGTGCTGGGGTAAGCATGACTTTGGCTCAGAAAGCTCAGGAAGGTGTCATTTGTTGGATCCTTGAAGCTCATTGAGGAGACTTCTTGTTCACTCTCATCCTGGATGAGGGTTATGCTTGCAACTGCAGGGGGTGGGGGTGGGGCTGCACAATTAATTAATTATCAACGAAGTGGGTTTATTGGGCACATCCTGCTGGTGCTAATGTGGGCACTGTGTGAAATAATGCTCCCGACCTGTCCACGTGTTGCTGATCGACTGAGAGGAGAAATCAGAACACAAGCAGCAGCTGAATTTATGCAGCAGCAACTTCCTCATGCCTGAGTAACGTAAGATGAGGGATCATCATCATAATAATTGCTGCCATTCATCAAGCGTTGCAGAAAAGACACAGGCTTTTCACATTTTCCTCTGATCCTGGTAACAACCTCTTGCAGCAACTAAAACAGGTTTTGTTTTTTTGTTTTTGTTTTTTCTCTCAAATTAAAGGAAGTTACTTGCTTGAGGTCATATGGCTCCTAAGTGGGGCAGAGCTGGGATCTAAACTCAGGCCATCTAAGTCAAATCCGGTATTTACAGATTTGGTTGGGGAGTTGGGCAGACCTGGTTTCAATCATGACTCTGCCTCTAGCAGGGTGACCTTGGGCAAGTCACTTAAACTCTTTAAGCTCCAGTTTCTGTATCAATAAATGGGGGTAACAATTTTTTTTTATAATAAGATAATGTAGGTGAAATGCTTAGCACAGAGCCAGGCTTATACTAGGGAATCAATATTTGAAAACCACATCCTTAGTTGGCTTTAGTGATACTAAGGGTCCATTTTTCTAGCTCTGGACTAAGTGAAGGCTTATTTCAACTAGGGTGCAAAGAGCTAGGGTGTTTGAGGCCCCTCATTAAGAATAATGGCTTGCTTTTTAGCGTAATACAGCCAAGTGATTTGTAAATGACCTGAAGACCAGAAGTTTTCACACTGAATGTAAGTGTTCTTAACTTTTCTGTAGAATAAACACCCCAAAGAGATCCCACAATCCTGTGGGCTGTCTCCCCGCATGGCTGGCCACGCAGCAGGTTTGAAATCAATACCTGCTGGTTCACCACCTGACTGTGGACCCTCAGTGCCCCTGCCTCGCTCATCCCTCCCGCTCGGGGTCTGTGTGTGCATCCAGCCAGTCAAGTGCCTTGTTGCCATGGCTCAGGGGCTTATCAGAAGAACAGGGAAGATTTTATCCACTCACAGAGTAGCCGTGGGAGGTGGAGAGGCTCTGTAAGCTTTGACACTCAGGGGATTCTCATTACAGTGATGTTATTACAGGTGTCTGTATGGTTGTCGTTAGAGACTGGAAGTGGAGCCCAGATCTCTTACTCATACAGAGAGCCTTTGGAAAAAGCCCTTTGGAAAATGCCTTGAGAACCACTGCAGCTTCCTCCTTTGTATTAGAGGGCTTTGCCCTCTAATACAAAGTTGCGTATGCCTAGATCCCAGCTAAAGGCTTTCTGCGGTTACTGTCTCCATCACCAGTAGTGTTAGCAGCTGCTAGCGCTCAGCCCTCCTAAGGTTTCAGCACCAGGGTCAGGGTGACTTATGGGGTAGATGAGGGGCAACCATAGTTGAAGCTGACTTCAGGGCCAACCAAGGCAGAGCAGGTGCTCTTCAAAATGCACCATCTATGAGCCTAATTGCGACCTAGGAAATGGAGTGAGAACATTAAAGTGGGGAGGCCTTGGGGCTTCCGAAAAAGGCAGCGAGGTTGAGAGCTCTTCCTCTGGGCTTCTTAGAGTGGGAGCACATATGCCGCTTGGCTCTTCTTGGGGGTACCCAAAGCCACAAGGCAAATAGGTGCATTAGCCACTCAATAGTAAAACATGAGGCATGTTTTTGTGTCCAAATAAATAGGCATGTTAAGGAATTAAAATACAGAATTGACATTTATTTTTAAGTTAAAAAAGGGGTTTGTAAAAGAAAAGTCAGACTTGTGATGTTCTGCTCTGGGCCATATCACCAGACTTCCTCCCTGCCTTGGGTGACCTTGTTGACGGCAGATGTCCCACTCCCAGGAGCTCCCCTGGGGAAAGCAGAGATACTCTTGCATCTGGAGGACACTGTGGGCCCTGCTGGCCAGCTGCGTGTGGTCTAGGCTCCTTTCCTGAGCCTTCTCTCCCCATTTGTAAAAGGGTGACAATATCATCCCTGAGGGATGGGGGCGATGTGGGGGAAGGCCCCTCTGTAAACATGTTGGGACTATATCAAGGTATGGGGTTTTTGTTCTGTGTAGGTGTCTGCCGAGGGGGCAGTGGAACAAAGGGACTTTTGGCAGATTGGAGGAGGGAGCTCCCATGCCCCTGCTGGCTGGGGAGAGGAGCTGGTGGAGATGGTGGACAGGGGCAGCAGGGGCCCCTTTGCTGCTGTTAAAGTATAAACTTCCCCTGACCCCAGCCACTGAACTGGGCAACACCCCTCTCCCCACTATTGCCAGGCTACCCAGGGCAGGGCAGAGGCCAAACCCTCCAGATTCAGGCTCCTTGGAGAAGGCAGCCTCCAGCCTTGGTCTCAGAATCATCACTGAAGTCAGAGAGGAAGATAATAATAGTAATGGCTGCAACAGAGTAGCAGAAACCACATGTTCCATTTTTCAGCACCTAATTGTGTCCAGATTCAGGCGGGGCATTTTTCATATCTCCTCTCACTCGTTTCTCCTGACAGCCCTGCAGAGGATACTGAAGCTGAGAAGAGTGGGTCGCTGTACTCAAGATTTCCACGCTAGAAAGTGGAGGGCTTCCACCAAGGGCTAAGGGACTTCAAGCCCCGTCCTTCCCACTGCACCGCACTGCCTTGCTATGCCCCTTTTGCACTCAGCCCCACATGGCCAGCTGGATTCTTCTGGTCACAGGAGATGGCGTGGCTGTTGGGCTGTGGGGCAGGAGGGAGGCAGCTCTACCTGGAGCCACCACCCTGCTCCGACTTGCTGTAGGTGTCAGCATTACTCTGTGGGAGCCCGAGCAGCCCTCTGCTTTCTGCTGGGCCCAGCATTACGTCCTCCTGGGCAGACAGTGGATAATTTAGAGGGATCATATGCTAGCTTGGGGTCCTGACCGTGGTCCCCAGGGCAGGAAGAGGAGTGTGCAGAGAACAGCATGTGTGAAAACAATCCCCGGCAAGACTAGCTGGATCTGCTCTTAATTTAGGCAAGCACTGACACCTAGAGCTGGACTTGCTTTCTCCCAGTTCAGGCACATTCTGTCACTGCAGAGATGTCACAGCATCAGATGAGATGGGGGCTGGACATCCACAGGAACTCTGCCTGATGAGTATCTTGGTCCCCAAATACCTGACCAAAGGGACTTGGGCTTAGTGAGGGAGGTAGAGATAACATTACCCCGGAATCCCCTCTAGCCTGGTACTGGTCCCCTACTATTTATAAAAGGGTTTTGCAAACACTGCAAAGTACAGCATTGCTTGGCCAAGCACAGGCAGAGAGAGGCTGGTCCCAGGTGGGCTCTGATAGGGACTTGCTTGTTCTTTCACCAGTCAGCCCGGAGAGGGGAAGGGTGAAACATTCTTCTCCCTAGATGGTCATCCGTTCTATGCAGAAGGTAAACTGGCTCCAGAAAATAACAACTTTATTTGCCATCCAGCCCATGAGGCCTCCCGGAATGGCTTCTGCTTCCTGATTTGCTAAAGTAAGTTGGATCACATGGGGCTGAGAACGGGGCCCACCCAATGAACAAAATCCATTTGAGTCCTGTAGGTGAGTGGCAGTGTCCCCTTGGTGGCTCAGGAGTTAGACCCAGTGACTACTCCCAGCCTGTGGAGAGACGAAGTGGAGAGCTCTTTGGTTACACAATGGGGTGGGATTCCCTACCTGCCTGCAGAGACGTGGTAGTGAGGCTCTGAGTTAGGTGCGAGAAATGCCAGTTCTGATGCTTTTGAGGCTCTCCTCAACTCTCCCCAAGCTGAGAAGGTTCCATCTGTCCGCAGCAGGGCAGTGTGACAGGAAGAGCATGAAGCTCAGAATCATAAGATCTGGGTGTGGTCTTGTGTTTATTAGCTGTGGGTCTTGGGGTAAATTTCATGATCTGGACGGGCAGCCCCTGATGCGTAGGATCTGCTCTGGAAAATGAGCTGAATTCAACAGTTCTGCTCATCCTCCTTGGCTCCTGCCCTGTTGAGAGTTTGGTGGGGGCTGATAAAGGAAGGCCCCCTTCTGCTTTTGTTTTTCCTCGATCTCATGCCATCTGATGCTAAGTTTTCTTACTCTTATCCTCCTTTTCTTGACTTTCCACAGAAGAATTTGCCACTGAGTTTAATAAACTTTGAATACACAGCAGTCAGAAAAGATCCTCTCTTTTTCCCATCTTGAGAGTCCTATTTGCCTGCCGCTGAGGTCAGGGGCAAGCTTCAATAAGCCCAATCAACACCTGCCTCTCAGCTTCCCTGCTTCTGTGTCACGCTGAGAGGCTGGAGGGAAGGATGAGCCTGTTTCCAGGGATGATCACGAGCACCCTGAAATGTCTTATAAAATCAACCAGATAGCAATTTATAGAAAAATTCCCTCCCTTTGAGAAGGGCTTCGGGGACGGATGGCCAAGGGCAACTCCGGGGGCCATGGCGTCTTCTCCCTCACATCTCTCTGGGCTACATTTGCTGGTTTTAATGACACAAAGGATGGGTCCCCTTTTCTCCAGGCCCATGTAGATGTGTAAGGGGCCTGCTGGTCACTTTCTGCCTAGATCACAGCAGCTCTCCACAGCTAATCCAACCTGATTCTTTTTATTGCTAGAGGTGACGTCAGGGGTGGAAAGGTTCAGCTGTGTCCCAAGATCCCCATGGGTGTGTGCACACATGGGTGTATGTGTGTGTGTTTGCGTGTATATATGTAAGTGCGAGAAGAGGGGAGAGGCAACTGCAGCTCTGGCCAGGCAGGAAAACCATCTTTGAGGAACTGATCACCACAAACTGGGGGATCCCATCTCACTTTTGGATCAAATCGCACTTCGGCAGCTCACATAAGAAAAACTGCTTTCATGCCTTGGAGGGGAAAGAAAATGAGGAAAGTCCACTTTTTCTCCCTGTAGGCCTTGTTCGGGCCTGAGAACATGGTTTAAATTATTCCAGTCACAGGCAGGCTATTCAAATAAAATAGAATTTCAAACCACACGGGGCTTGTTGAGACATTCAGGCTGCTCGGGTGTGTGAAAGGCAGGGGGCTGGGGTGGTGTCAGCCGCCACTCTGCCGCGCTCTTTATTACCAGCGGCTGCAATGCCAGACACATCCGCGGGTGTCTCAAAGCCGAGGCGGATTCGAGCAGGTCTGACAGCAAGTGTGCACATGAAAGCCACTGCAAGCCCTCCCTCCCCGGTGGCAACTTTAATTATTTGAACTGGAGCTCAGAAAAATAAAAATAAAAATAAAATCAGAATATATTGTAAGTGGCTCCCCAGTTTCCTGCAGAGAAGAGCTTGTGGCAGAGAGGAGGAACACAAAAAGAAAACCAAAACCACAACGTTCTCTCTTGTTTGTGGCTGGGCGAGGCAGAGGTCTTTAAATATTCATGCCCCATGTGTAACTGTGCAGAGAGATAGGAGGCGGCCGTGGTAGTCAGCAAGAGCAGGCTGCAGGAACCTGGAGGGAGGAGGTGGGAGTGGGGTAGGCTTCTGGAATGCTCTGGAAGTTGGATTGGCACAAAGGCACACTGTGGCTATGCCTCTATCGTGGGGGACCCTTGACCTGGTTTCATATGCTCTCCCACCCGCTTCTCTTCACCCCTGCCTCCATCATTTCTCATCCCTTTTCCGACTCATCTTTCTAAAAGACAAGTGACATCACACTTTCTGGGGCCACAGGCAGGTGAGGAAAACTCTCTGCATGGGCTCAGAATGAATTTCAGTCACAACTGGCAAGCACACCTATGGCCAATAGCTCTGAAGTCTCAGCGTGCCTCCAAATCACTGAGGATGGGGTTTAAAAATGCAGAGCCCTGGGCCCCACACTTAACGCTGTCATTCAGTAGGTCCAGGGTGGGGCATCTGTTACATTTTCCAGGTGAATGTGACTGGTAAAACATAGAACTACTGGTTAACTCACTTCTCATGTTGCAGGAAATTCTTGAAGATGACACCAGTTCTTCTCTGGGAATCCACTGACGAGGGTGGTGTTTCTTGAGATAGTCTACAATTACTTTAACTTCCCGGAGACCAGAACTGAGCTGGGTTTGGAGAAAGTCCTTCGTGGTAGGCATCAACCCCAGAACTCAGCTGGACCCATCGCCAGTCCCTGTAGGCCTGATGCTCATCAGAGACCTGTCCCCAAAACTCTGTCTAGTGTCCACCTTTCTGCACTTGGGCCCCATAGGCAACAGAGGCCCCTGTAGGGCTGGTGGGTTTGAAAGCCCTGGGTGAACCTCACATAGTCTCCCAGAGAAATGCAATATCCATTTTTTTCTGCCACTGGGGTTTAGCCTGCCTGGGAGGAGGAAATCAACTTCCTGCATTCTGCGTTTAGGAGTCACATAAAATAAATGGTAGGGCTTACAAATCTAGAAATGCATATTTCTATTTTGGTTATTTATTTTCCTGATAAAAACATTTCTCCCAACATTGGGAATTCAAAGACCCATCAGCATTAGACAAATGGTCTGAAAACCTGAATGTGAAATCATATGAATGTATATAAATATAAATAATGTGAGTGTGGAATGGACTTATTTCCCTTCCCTTCATTATGCCTGCTGAGCCAAGTTCTGGAAAAGGGCAGGAAATAGCAGAAACAGCCCAGAGCAAATTAGACTGCAGGAAAAATAAAACAGGCCAGTAAAACAAAACACCTGTTTAAGCTATTGATCAACTCAAAGGTTATTAGAGAAATGATGAAGTATTAGAATAATATCATTTGTACCTTGACATTTCTTTTTCTGAAATTTGGCTCATATTAAACCCAGCAAAGAGTAAATTTAAAGACCAAATGCTCTTAAGGATCCTCCTGTCCTCTCCGGTGGGCCAACCATCTGTCCTCATTTATATGTTCTCTTAAAAAGCCTTCCTTTCTAGGTACCTGCTCTCAGACACCTGAGAAATATCAGCAATGACTGTGTAATTCCACCATCTGCATGAGATAGCATGGTTTCTCAAATACAATTTAATATAATGAATCTATTTGTGCTCAGAATTCTTCCAAAAAGGATTTAAGGTGGTTCACAGACATACATAAAATCTAGAAGGATAGCATAGCCTAGAAGAGGGTGAGAAGGAAGTGGTGAACGTCGAGTTATAAAATCAAACCAGGAGTAAGCTGCTACAAATTGCATATCACAAAGTCCCATTTGCTTGCCAAGTGGAGCCTTGGTTTTAATTTAACCACTCCTCGTATTAAAAAATCATTTCTACATCTTTTCCATTCTTGTTTGTTTTCTGTCTGTGAGTTTTTATTTTATGAGAAACTCAAGGGGCTCGAATCTGCCTGCATCCCTCAGCAGGGGCAATCCTGTTGTCTGTCCCTCTGCTGGTCACAGAACCACCTCCCTGGGATTTCTATGAGCCACAGAAGGAGAAGTTAATCTGGTCAGTTTCACAATGTCCACAACTTGACAGGAAACAAATTGCTCAGAGGGTGCATAGCTATTCCTGAAACTGAGCCAGACAGGAATTTCTCCTGTGAGTGTCCAGAACGAGATGACTGGCCAAATCTAAACTACATGCAGGTTTTCTACTACGTGCAAGATGTTGATGCAGGTGCAGTGAGGGAGTACAAAGAAGCACAAGACATGGCCTGCTCTCTCGGAGCTTAGAGTCTGATTTCTGGCTCAAGTTCTCTTCCTCTTCCCCCAGTGTCCTTCTGAATGTTTACACAGGGTGCCAGGCACCCTGTGGGCTAAAGACTGCAGTGCTTACTTTGTGCCCGATGCTCTTCCAAGCCCTTTGGACATTATCTATTTAATCTTCCCTCTTCGGGGTAGGCATTATGTGTGTTCACTTTCCCAGTGAGGAAACTGAAGCCCCAAGAGGTTAATTAACTGCCCAAACAAACTGTACAATCAATCAGTGGTGGAACCTGACTTGGACTCAGAAAGTTGATTCTAGAGTCCATGAGCTTAATCACTGTGCCACGTTGGGGTCTTAAGTACATTTCTTGGCCCCTAAAGAATATGCTGAGGAACACGGCACCAGTCCCTCCACCCACAAACCAATGAGAAAACAGCGTCAGGAACCATTTCAGAGAGTGGCTTTGGAGGTACCTCACTGAATGCCATTGATGTCTTAGTGAAATTTATGTAAATCAAATTTTGAGGATGTATAGTATTTATAATGTATTATAAGAGCTCAATATTTTTAAAAAGGATTCTGTGGAAAGTCTTGTAATCCTTGTCACTCTCTCTTGTTATGCCGCAGAAAATCTCCTCTGGGATTGATTAAATCATGGTTCTACTGCAAATAGTTCGGTGCAGCTGGGGATGGCTGTTTAAGGCATGATTCTCTGTAGACAGGGCTTTACCATGTTGATGGACATCTCTGCCTCGAAGATGGCAGAGATGGCCCTATTCTTCTCTCCCTAGGAGAACGACCAGCCCAGCCAGCTAGGCTACTTTCTTAATCTGGGTTCCGGAAGTGACAAGAGGTGGGAGAAATTAGAGAACTAGAGAAACACTGAGACTTGCCTCACATGGAGAGCTCTTGATTGGTGCGGGAAACGTAGCACTGGTCACTGTAGCACTTTCCGAAGTGGGGGCATCAGTGGTACTGAGCAATAGAGCATGGTCTAGGAGAGAGGAAAAGAATCACAAGCACACCATTATCAGGAACTGGGGGATCAGGGGTGCAGGGTTATTGGACTGCGCACAGTTCTTATCTAGCCTAGGGATATCTTTGAGGAAACAGGTTTTTGGCCTACAATGGAGAAGAAAGCCCACCTGTCAACAATTTCATTCTAAACTGCCCATGAGGTCCCAGCACCATCATCTGGGCTACCACATCCCTGATCTTCCAAGGTCACCAGCTTCAGCCCATGGCCCAGGAATAGCCTGAGGCACACTAGCCTCCCCAGCTCCACCCTCCCCATTTTCAGTCATGTGTGCCCTTCCAGTGGTTTCTATGACCTTCACTCTCTTCTCCCCTGTCTAGAACCCAGGTCGTCCTGTGCCCCTGCCCATGAAGACTCACTTCTTATATTTTCTAAGCATGGCTCTGCCTGAAAATCTGGGAGAACAGGGGCTCCCAACCCCACGTGGTGATGGGAAGAAGCATCTGCAAACTTCCGGGGTCTGCAGAGCATTTTGTAGGTGGTCAGTGCTGTGGCATGAATGCCTTTGTGAGCTCACAACACTTTAGGGGGCGTCAGAACCTCAAGCATTACTTTAGTCTTTCCTTTCTACCTTTCTGCCTTTCTCAGTAAAGGCTGTTTAGTAACATATTCAGGTGGGTCAAGGGCAGAGTAACCGAGAGATCTCAGCAAGGATGAGGGAGATTCAAGGAGCTGGCATTGTGTAACTGGGAACAGAAAAGCCCTCAGGCAGGCAGGTGGGTCACAACTGTTGCCTTCAGATTTCTGAAGGGCTGCCTTGGTGGGAGAGGGGGTAGTTCAGTTCTGTGGGGCTCCAGGGGGCAAAAGTCATAATAAATGAGTAGAAGTCACGGAGAGGTGGAGCTTGCCTCTAGGTAAGGAAAGCTAATCTGTGATTGAGAACAATAGCATGGGCTGCTCTTGGAGGCAGTGGGAGCCCTGTCATTGGAGGTATTCCACAGGGCTGGATGTTTGTTTGCTATGGGTGCTATAATGGAAATTATCAAACTGGGAACAGAGACATTAAGGGCACATCCAGCTTGGAGCTCCATTTCTCTCCTCTGCGTCTTTTACAGACAGAACGCTAAGAATAATGCTGCTGCATGGTGAGGACTGAGCCAACTCTTACTTTGTTCAACAAATAAGCATTGGAGGGTCTCTAGTTCCACAGAAAGAAGGCAAATGAAGAGGACAGAAGAAGGAGAGAGACATTCCCACCCCATCAGCCCCTATGCTGCAGAGTTGGGCACCAGGGCCTGCCCGGGCCCCATCACTAGGGACAGCCTCCAAAGCTGGCTAGCCTGGCCTCTCCAGCAGCCTAACGTTGGGAGCTATGCTGGCCTTGTAGACCCTCTGTGATCCCACACCTTGCCCAGCCTGGTGTCTCTGAGTCTAGAGTCAGCTTACCCAGGAGCAGCTGGCTATCTCTTGGCTGTGTGGAGGCCCTTTGCTCTCTGCCAGACATGCAGGGTTTGTGGGGAGGATGGGCCCCAGAGATGGGAGGACAGGCATTACTAGCTTAAATCAGGGGTGAGGTGGGGGGATGGTTGTAGAGGCTGTGCTGCAGGGAATGGACCATGGACCAGGTGTAGGGTGAGGTTCCCTGGGCACAACCCCGGGGCAAATGACACAAGGCCTCGCTGTGCCTCAGTCTCCCCAGTCATAAAGAGGGCTATGGCTTTCCCTACCTCTCAATGAATTATGTGGCTGACACATAGGAGGCCCTCAACATACACTTGTTGATGGAAAGGATTATTATCATTGTTGCTATTATCTTTTTGTTAGTTCCTCCTAATGGTTCTCATTTTAAGTAACCAAAGGTGACATCTATCTTGGCCAGATTTAATCATTCGAAAGCCCAAGGTATGAAGAGGGAATTGTGTGTGAGTGCTCTACGCAAGCTTTGGTCAGACACCCGAGCTTGCCCTACAGGTGGGGTGAAGCCCAGTCCTGAGTCTCCCATCTGTCTATGTGGGCATGAAGATGGGTGCCAGGGAGAAGGCAGGAGAGAGGTAGTACCTTGGTGGTCCTGGAACCGGGCATCCTTTAGAGTCCTGACCTGCCACTGAGGAGTGTGAGGTGAGAGTGTGCCTTGGGTCCAGCCACAGAAGCCATCTTCGAAGTTGCAGTAAAAACCCACAGGGAGTTTCCCTATGGAGAGAGCAGAGAGGCACAGTCATTTCCAGGACCACTAAAGGCAAAATATGCCAACACCAAGTCGAATTAGCCAGGCATGACCAAATTATCTTCATTAGTAATATAGCTCCCCAGCCAGAACACTGGATGACTAATGACACTGAGAAACCCCCAAGCCCTAACTGATGCCTGTGCTGGTTTACAGTTTTCTTATCTTCAGAAAGCAAAATAGGAAAAATAACTCCTCAGCATGGGTATCGGTAGTCCAGTTGCATATCTGACAAAGCAGAGGCTCAGAAATGTGAAGCAACTTGACCAAGGTCACACAGCTAGCAGGTAACCCAGTTAGGACTTGAACCCAGGTCTTCTGCTTCTACATTCTGCACTCTTTATACCGATCCACCATGAGTGTGACCCCAGGAGAAGCCACTGTGTAGCTCACTACATTTCTAACGGTTGACACAATGTCCAGAGTGTGGTGGTGGTTGTGGTAGTGTTGGCTGGGGGTTTGTGTGGGTCCATCAAATTACCTGTCTGCAGAGACACATATTGCTCAAAACTTTCCATTTGCTTTCCTTTATCTCCCAACCTTCCCTTGCAGTTAAGTGAAGACATCTCATGTGCTCTGGCCAATGAAACGTGAGTGGAAGTGATGTGTCTTCTCTGAATTAAGGCTGCGAAAAGCCCTCGTGTAAATCTCTGGTCTGTCTGTTCCTTTGCTGAAACAACCAATGAGAGTTCTTGTTCCTAAGGGTGACACTATATTGATGGAAGAGCCTCTGCCAGCCTGGGTCCCTGAGTGATCCTGTGGAGCAGAGGCCCCTCCCACTCCCACTCTTATTGGATGGGTACTGTAAATGTTATCCCAAGCCACTGAAACATGGGGTTTATTACTGCAGCATAATCTAGCCTATCCTGCCTGATCAAACAATCCCTGTCATTGGGGCCTCTTTATATCATCTGTGGGCTCAGCACAAAGGGCACGTCATCTTTTTCTCTACATCAGACTGATCTCAGGTCCCACTGAAGAGGCCACAGTCAGCTTTCTAGACTGTGTATTTCCCAACTGCCCACAGAAGGAAGAGGAAAGGATAAGAGGGTGAGAGAGAGAGCTCACTTTCTCTAGCTCACT
Source organism: Theropithecus gelada (assembly GCF_003255815.1). Taxonomy (NCBI): domain Eukaryota; kingdom Metazoa; phylum Chordata; class Mammalia; order Primates; family Cercopithecidae; genus Theropithecus; species Theropithecus gelada. The sequence continues at coordinate 49,679,268 of NC_037681.1, forward strand.
CTGAGCATGGCTCCAGGAAAGGCGCTCAGCCCTGAGGAGCTAGTAGGCTGTTCCAGGCGATTCTGATGGCCCCCAACACCTCCCAGCCTAGCTGTGGAGAAGCCTGTGTCTCCACGTGGGAGGAAAGAAGCTCTCTAGCTGAGACCCACAGCACTGCATGTCCTTCCTCTGTCTCAGCCTTCTTGGCAGCAGCAGGCTGACAAAGAAGGCCCTAACGCTTCCTGGCTGTGACAGCACCTTAGTGAATTATTACTCATTTCCCCCCGATTCTCTGTGCATTTCACACAGAGGCAGAATTATAAATTAAAGCAGGCTGTCACTGACTTTGAGCATCTCTTCCCGTTTATACCCCCCTGAAGGAATCATTTCCCCCCAAGCCCCACATGTTTCTCTGATTAAAAATCCCAAAGCTAAGAAGAACTTTCTGTTTTATTTTTTATTCCCCCCGCAAGGGATCCCACATCTACTTCTTTTGCAGAAACCAACTGGTGGAAGTGACCTTCTCATGGAGTGTCCTTCACAAGTGAGTTTTAAAAACCAAGGCCCGACAGGGCCCTGTGGCTCACACCTGTAATCCCAGCACTTTGGGAGGCTGAGGCGGGTGGATAACCTGAGGTCAGGAGTTTGAGAACAGCCTGGCCAACATGGGGAAACCCTGTCTTGACTAAAAATACAGAAATTAGCCGGGCATGGTCGTGGGCGCCTGTAATCCCAGCTACTTAGGAGGCTGAGGCAGGAGAATCACTTGAACCCAGGAGGTGGAGGTTGCAGTGAGCCGAGATTGCACCACTGCACTCCAGCCTGGGGGACAAGAGCAAAACTCCATCTAAAACAAACAAAAAAATAAGCAAAAACAAACAAACAAACAAAATACCCCAAGGCCCACAATGGAAGATTCCAGTGGGCGAAGGATTCCTGGAGGAAGGAGGAGGCCGGCCTGAGGTGGGAGACGCACAGTACATCACTCCCTCCTTACCCTTTTAGGAGGCAGAGGGAGAGAACTGAGCCTGGATCATGGGTATTGGTACCACAACAGCACTGGAATCTGGACATATGGGCTCTAGTTCTAGCCTCACCACTTTCTGCTTTGTGACCTTACGTAAGTCACTTCTTCCTTAGAGCCTCAGGTTCCTTATCTGTAAAATGGGGCAATATTAGTGTCTATTTTACTGAGCTGGTTTGAGGATAAAGTAGGGGAGACACTGTGGAAACACTTTGTAAACAGCTAGAGAGGTGCAAATGTAAAGTGGTGGTAGTGTTATTAATTGCCATTCATACCTAACTTGGAGCTAGCTCATCAAAGTATGGCTGAAACTGACAGCAGGTCCCTGGCTGGCTCTCTGGAAATGCCTGTTGGAGGCTGCATATGTGATAGCTCTGCCTATGCCTTTGGGCTGGACAGGATTGAAGAAAGTCATCAGCATTCTCTGTCTCTGGAATCCCATTCTTGTTTCAGCTTCGCATAGAATCCAGGGTGAGCTGGTCGTGGAAACCCCTTTTCTTTCTGGCTGATTCAATAAAGGGAGAGGCGCCAGGCAAAAGAGCAAGACAGGCCAGTGGACAATTGATGTGGCCATTAAAACCCCTAAGGGAGGAAGGAGAGCCGAGGATTTCCATGATTGTAAACTCATCAGGGCAGTGTACTCAGCCAGAAGCCACTCCTGAGGAAGCTGGTGGGGTTAAGGTTAAGAGTCAGAACAAAGACCCCTGTGGATTAGGCTGCAACTGGGAAATCACTACTAAGGGCAATTGCTGAGCAAAAGGTTGGCCCACAGGGTTGGCTCTAATGGTATCAACTCATCCTCTAATCATCCTTTTCTCTTCCCATCCGCCCCAAGCTCCTACTCAGTCAGCACACTGGAGGACTTCAAAACTTATCTGCTGAACAAAATGGGAGTGGGCTCAATCCTCTAACTCTCTGCCACTCAAAATGTGGTCCAGGGACCAGCTGCAGCCTCATCACCTATGAATCTGTAAAATGCGTGGAATCTCAGGCCTTGCCCCAACCCACTGAATCAGAATCTGCATTTTTAAGAGGCTCCCTTAGTGACTCCTGTGCACCTCAAATTTGGAGAAGCACTGTTCTAACCAACCCCTTTCTTGGGCTGTAGCCAGTTATTTCATTGGCTGCATGGCCAAATAGCGCTGTGGGTAGGTCAATCAATCCCGCAACATTTGGCAATTATGACACCTGATTCCACTCTAAGAGAGACAAATTGGTAGAGTCATGGAGCTGTGACCTCAGCAGCAGCTGTGGGAGCTGCCAAGTATAAACTCCAGGCCAAATGACACTACTTCTTTTCCTTCCTGCGTGACAACTCTGTTAACATTTTTGATAAATATGTGCTATACATTTTCTTGAAAATATACAGTCATGGGAAAAAATGCTAGAAGAAATACATCAAAATATTATAGTTATCTCTGAATGTTTGAGAGGGAGGATTATGGGCGATAGTTATTTTCTCTTGTATACATTTCTAGATTTTCTGCATTTTACAACCAGTAAAGAAATACACTTTGAAAACACTGTTTTTGCCTGGCAGGAAGAGTATCCCCAGCACATGAGATTATCGAGTCCATGGGGAAAAAGTGATCTGTCTGCAATACTCAGTGAATCACTGACCCATCCAGGGAATGAAGTGGGGACACCTGGCCCCTTTCTGGGGCGCCACATGCCATCAAGGCCATTGGCCAGAACACACAGAGAGTCACGAAGACCCCCTTCAGTGCATTACAGCATCTGGGATCTCTCACTTGGATTTGGCCATGTTTAATTAGAAATGCAGGAGTGGCTGTGTTGGAGAGAGGACCAAGAGTAGTGTGTTGGGTTGTGAGTTTGGAAGAGAGAGTACAATGGACAGATGAGTATCATGATTGGCTAGAAAAGGGCAAGGGAATGTCCCCTCCATCTCAGGCCCTCCACTCATCTTGGACAACTCTTAGAATTTTTAAGGGCTCCAGAGAGATCCAGTTCCATTGCCCAGATTGAGTCTGGTCATCTGTTTGCAGCCCCAGCCTGTGCAGGAGACTCCCTCTGGGAAGGTGTGGTGAGTTGAGGCTGGCCCTTTGGTAGGGGGTGTTGATTAAATGTAACCTACTTTCCCCCTCCAAATTCCAACCATGGCAGGGTTTGGTCAACTACCCTGGCCCAAGATGAAAGACCCTCAGGAAGGTTCTTTAGAGGACCTGGCCATCCCTAACAGAGCTGCAGTGTGAACACCTGCTCAGAGGAAACATTTTAACAGGTTCCAGACCACCTGGGTAAGAGCTGGTGTAGTCAAGAATATTTTCCTATGATATTGGTGTTGATTCTGGAAACCATCCCCATGAAGAAAACAATAACATGAATAATACTGGCTAACATTTACCGAGCACTTACTTTGTGCCAGGAGCTGCTCCAAACACTTCCTACTTGTTTCTCAGACAACAGAGTGTCAGTGGGCATCACGTTACAGATGAGGAACCCGAGACCCAGAGGGGGAGGCCCATGATCTGAACCCTTCTACCCCCAGAGAAAGGCGGTAGCAGAGCCCTGGACCTCCCTGTCTCTTCCTGGCCCCTTCATCCTGGGTGTGTCTGTGGCTAGGTTCAGTGCTTAGCATAGCTAAGTGATGGAAGCTCGTGAAACAGAGTTTACCCTGCATGGTTCAGAATGTGGCTCTGAAGTCAGACTGAGCCTGAATCACTGCTCAGCTGGCTATCAGTTTGATCATGGACAACCACCTCTGCGAGCTTCAGCTTCCTTGTCTCTAACAAAGGTGGGTACAATAGAATCACACAGGAGGCTGTGAGGATGAAGCAAGTTCATACCTGAAAAGTACTGAGAACAGCTCCTGACTCATAGAGTAAAGCCTCAACAGGTAAGCTGGTGGTGTTGCTGTTGTTATCTTCATGGGAATGGTTTTCAGAGTCAACATTAGTGTGATGAGGAACACAGCAAAAATGCCAGAGAGGATAAGGCACAAAAATAAGAAAAAGGATATTTTCTAAAATTTCTGCCAAGATCTGAGTGGGAATAACTCTCCTGAGTTGAACTTCCCTCCCAGCAGCTGCTTTCTGTAGCCAAGAACACAGTGGGGGTGTTCTCCAGGGTGGAGGGGTTACTCTGACAGCTTGTCAGAGCCGCTTTTCAAATGTGGCTGAAAAAGCCTCTGGGCCCCAGGTTCTTGCCCTCAGTGCCTGAAGCAGACTGCCCTGAAGCTTGGAGCTGGCCAGGAAACCAATAATGGTAAGCTTTGGAGTGGTGGGAAACGCCCTGAGCCCTTAGTAATGGGCTGGATCCTGAAGACTCAGGGCTCTAATCTGTCCCTGACATGCTGTGTGACCCTGAACAAGTCCATTGCCTTATCCATGCCTTCATTTTCCCAATTGTCAACCAGGGCATGGCCTGCCTGACCTGTGTCCCAGCTGGGAGGTGGCTATCAAAAAACTTGAAAAAGGTAATCATGAAATCACACAGTTCAGAGGCACTGCTGGAAACATTGCAGACACAAATAAATAGACACACACAGGCGCCTGAACAGGGCATTGTGGGCAGGGCTGGCTTCACTTTGGGCCATATGTGTAGTGAGAACTCTATGAGAAAGGCCAGGAGCGGAACAGAACAGGGCAAGCAAAGCCCTTGCCTGTAACTCTTTGCTGAGTTTTATCTAAAAACATACAACTATTCCATTATAATTGGAAAACTTCACTTGAAAGTTTTGTATAAAAATGAAGTTTTAAAAATGGGAAAATGGATGTCTTGATTGCTTAATTTAAATTAGAATAAATGAAACCTTCTCCACCCCCACAAAGGGTCCAGATGACTAGGGACACATGGCCCTATTTTAAAAGGTATTTTGGAAACTTTCTTGCAGGCCAGTGGGGTCTGCATATCTGCGAGGTGAGGCATTTGCTCGGGTTCTGGGCCCCACCCCAGGCACCATTCTGCCTCATCCTTCCCCAGTCCTGTCTCGATTTCACTCTCCGTCCCTGTGTGGAGCTTTCAGTGCTTTGAGGGAAGATGCCAAGTTATTCATCTCTGCTTCGGGATCTGGCACGTTTTCCAGCTCCCTGTAGGTATTCTGCAAGTGTTGGTTGTTTCCTGGCAAAAACATCAACGGCTCTGGAGTGATTACTTCTGGAGAGGCAGCTGCGGGGAGCACCCTGTTCAATGCAGGAGCACCAGTTGGGAGTCTGCTCCGCCCCGACTGCCAGTGGGGCCTCGGCAGTTTGTTTTCCCCTATGGAGTCCAAGTTTCCCAACTCATTCTTTCCTCTCATCAACAAAGAGTCAGTGAGCACCAACGCTGTGCCAGGAATCATGAGAGGTATTGCTACAGCAAAGACGACCAGACTCAAACCAGCCACAGAGAGGAAGAGAGACACGGAAATCACCTCCATAACACATAATGGATGCATGCCCACTAGGATGGCTAAAACTAAAAAGACAGATAATATGACATGTTGGCAAAGATATGGAGAAAGTAGGCCCCTCGTAGGCTGCTAAATGCCCAGAATAGGCAAATCTATAGAAATAAAGATTGGTGGTTGGTTCAGGCCAATGGCAGGGGGGTTGGAGCAAAATGGGGAGAGATACTATGGGTTTCTTTTTGGGGTGATAAAAATGTTCTAAAATAAAATTGTGATGATGGTTGAACAACCCTGTGACTACATGGAAAACAGGGAATTGTACACTTGAAGTGGGCGAATTGTATATGAATTGTATCTCAAAGCTATTCATGAAAAGTAATGGCAGTGATGATGTTTGGATGGATCTACTGGATTGTGGGGGAAGGGTTCAGAGGGAGAAGAACCAATGGTACTTGTGGGGGACGGTCAGGGAGGCTTTCTGAAAGAATCGACTCAGGGTGAGTCTTGAAGTAGATGTGACTCGAGAAAGGAAAGGGGAGACCATGTGAGCAAAGCCATGGAGGCATGAAGGATCTGGAAGGTGGTTCCATATGGCCGGAGCTGGGGTGCATGGAGGAGGGAGAGGATGAGGGCAGGTGGGGAATGAGGCTTGGAAGGGGAGGGAAGTCTGGGCATGGAGGACTTCCAATGTCACATTAGAGCTGGGCTTTATCCTGCACGTTTTCTCTGTGCCTTAAGGATGCTGACAGCATAACTTATAAGATTTTGTTTGGTTCTTGACTTACATGACTAGGGACCAGGTTATTTCTAGACCACAAATCTTAGCTCTGCCTCTTGAAGACTGTGTGGCTTTGTCATGAGAGGAGTCACAAGTGTCATTGGATATCGGGAAGGCTGTCCATGCTCTCATGCCAGGGGTAATGGGGACAATAGGGGGTTATGAGCATGGTCTGGGCTGGGGCAGGGTGGGGTAACTCCATCTACTCACGGCATATCTGGCTCTCGTCTTCTCCCTGGGCGCAGTCCTGGTGGAAGTCACAGGCCTGCCCAAGCTGGAGGACTGTCCCATTCCAACAAGTGAAGGAGCTCTGCAGGGCCATCTTGGAGCCTGGGGATGTTCCTGGAGAGCACACAGACACACAACCATGGTGAATTTGCATGGTCCCAGGCACCAGCTGGCCTGATGGGTTGGTCCCGTGGGCAGGCTGTAGGGACAGCATTATCCCGCCCTGCCATTCACATCCCAAGGCTTGACTGAGCCAACTGCATCTCCATCTGGCCACACCCAGAGCAAACACCAGCAGGTGAGAGGGGTCAAAACCCCTTATGCTCATCCATGGCCTGCTGGGGTATCTTACTTTCTAGGATGGTGAGTAGCAGAGTGGTCCATGTTCCCCCCACGACATTCCCCCTCGGGGGTCCTCAAACCTATGACTTTAGTGTGCCAAGTGGATGGCCTCCAGGTGGAGTCTCACCTGTACAGACAGCTCCACCCTCAAGGTCAAATTTGGGGTACCAAGAGGTGGATCTGGTCTAGTGCATGTCCCCCATGTTCTTGACCCCAGGTTCGACCACTGGAGTGACATTGAGAAGATTCTAGAAAGATGCAGCACTTTCTGTTCTGGAATGCAAAGAATACCATCATGCAAGCCTGGGCCTCAGATCTGGACTTGGCTTCTCCTGCCTTGCTGTGTGAAGCTGACCATGTCCCTTCTCTGTGTGGTCCCTGTCCCCTCCTCTATCAAAGGAGAGATTTCTATTAGATTGTGAAGGTTTGCTCTAGTCTGAAATTGTTAGATAATTAATTTTATCCAGAGGGGGAAGGGACGGGGGCAGTTTATAATGAGCATACACAGTTATTAGTTTCTGGATTAAGAACAATACATTTTGATAATGAATTAACCTGTGACCACTCACATCTTTGCAGGCCCCAGAGATTCAGACAACAGGAAGGAGAAGGCTGGCCTGGCTTAGCCTCCCTGACCAAATGGAGGGCTTTGCCTGGGAACCACCTCACAAGAGCCTGGCTGGTGCCTCCTGCTACTCAGCTCTTGGCTGGTGTCAGATGGGGAGCCTCTGGCCCCTGTGGAGATGAGCAGGTAGGGCTCACCTGGGTCAACACCCCACGTGTGCCTGCTTTACCCTCTGCCTTGTTTTCTAGCTCTATCCCAGTCATAGCTGGTGCTAAACCCATCTCAGTGCTCGGGGCAGTGGGGGGAAGATGAACTAGGACCCCGCTTGGCTAAGTCCCCCAGCCTCTCTGAGCCTCACATGGGGGTGCGGCCTTTCCAACTCTGGCTGCAAATCGAACTCAACTGATTCTGATGCAGTACTCTCCAGGTTAGGTGATCTTTAATATCTAAAATTCCATGATTTCCTGGTTCAAAGGACTCTTCCCAATAGCACTGAAACTAACATGAAGCCCGACTTGTTTACTTCTGGAATTCCTCCACCTACTTTAGCACATCCGGCCCTGTGAGGAAGGTAGACAGGTCTTTTTTTTTTTTTTTTTTTTTCTTTTTTTGAGACGGAGTCTCACTCTGTCGCCCAGGCTGGAGTACAGTGGCCGGATCTCAGCTCACTGCAAGCTCTGCTTCCTGGGTTTACGCCATCCTCCTGCCTCAGCCTCCCGAGTAGCTGGGATTACAGGCGCCCGCCACCTTGCCTGGCTAGTTTTTTGTATTTTTTAGTAGAGACGGGGTTTCACCGTGTTAGCCAGGATGGTCTCGATCTCCTGACCTCGTGATCCACCCGTCTCAGCCTCCCAAAGTGCTGGGATTACAGGTTTGAGCCACTGCGCCCGGCTGACAGGTCTTGATGTCTATTTCCTAAGCAGGAGAACTGAGGTCAGAGAGGTTCAGTGGCTTATCTCAGGTCACACTGCTGGTATGTGGGATTCACACCCAGCCTCTCTGACTGTAAAGGCGCCCTCTCCATCTCATGGAAGGAGATGCTGGAGGTGGCCTTGTGCCCTCCTTTCTAGGGTAGTCCAGATAAGGCAAAGTTTGTCAGATGACAGCAGATGGGCACCCAGTGTTGTCCACCCTGCCTCCTGCAGGGCATTCTCTGCAAATAGTGGTCATGGGAAAACAGGTCCCACTTCCTTCCAGGGAATCACATCTGCGCCCTTTCACCGGCTCTTCAAGGTCCCTGTGATCTGGGCCTAAATTGCCTTTGCCTTTCCTTCTGCCTCTCCTCATGGACTCTGTGCTGCAGAATCCCAGAGGGAGATGAACGTGGTCATGTGATGGTCATGTGATGATGCACCCCATACTCTGCTGATTGAAATCCTCCTGTCCGTCCAGGTCCAGCTCACAGACACTGCCTGTGACAATCCTCACACTTTCCTCCCCACCTCCATTTGGGGAGCTGCTAGTTCCATGCAACCTGCCTCCAGAACGCTTGTGCACGATCCCATCATCTCCATCAAGTTGTTTGAGCGTGGCATTCCCTCAGCCTTAGCCAGTGCCTGGCCCCCAGGAGGGTTCATGAATCATCTGAACGTCAGGTTACCTATCTTTAGTGGGTTGAATAGCAGACCCCCAAATAGCCACATCCGAATCCCCGGGGCCTGTGAAAATGTTACCTATGTGGTAAAAGAGGCTTTGCTGGTGTGATTAAGAATCTTTAGCTGGAGACATTAACCTGGAATATCCTGGGTTGGGGAGTGTAGGCAACGTGATGACCAGACAAGAGAGTCAAAGTAAGAAGTAGGGACTGTGAGGGTGGAAGCAAGCATTTGGAGTAGTGGGAGGAAGGGGTCACAAGCCAAAGGGTGCCGGCAGCCTCTGGAAGGTGGAAAAGTCAAGGAAATGATTCTCTTAGAGCCTCCAGGAGGAACCCGGCCTGCCTGACGACATGACTTTAGTTCAGTGAAACTAACTTCATACTTCTGCCCTCCAGAACTGTAAAAGAACAAATTCGTGTTGCTTTATTATGTTCATGGTAGTTTTTACAGCAGCAAGAGAGAATGAACACTCCATCGAGACCTGACTCCTGCTGAAATCCCAGACAGCCGAGGCTCCCATCATCGGGAGCCCAGAGTAGCTTTAGATCCACTGCTCAGTGCTCTAACTTGTTTTCGTGACTAGATCTTTGCGGTTCCCTGGACTATTCACCTCTACCTTTTTCTTACTCACACAGAAGGAAAAACACCACCCTATTTGTCCCTTGGCCTCAAGATAGCCTAAGCAAGATTTCCCCACATAACTTATGGGTTCTAAGTGCAGGAAAATGCACAACAAAAAATTACCCTTGAACAATTCAGGTTTGGACCCACTTACACATGGATCTTTCTCAAACCAACATGAATGGAAAATACAGTATTTTTGTGCTTGGCAGGGCTGACTGAGCCTGTGCAGATGTGGGGGTCCTGGAACCACTTCCCGACTGTATGGAGGCCATATTCTCAGACAAACACGCAGGATCGAAGTACAGAGGGAATGGCAGAATGAGACGCAATGCTCATTTTAGGATGTAAAATGTCAAATTCATTTTGCAGCTTTAATTCTGTGCATCAATTCTTCACCTGCCACTCATGTCCTCTTGGAAACTGGAAGGTAAAATGCTTTCTGCACACACTGGTGCTGGTCCCGTGGAAGGTGTGGTCTCCCTGAAACAGTGGGAGGAGATCCCCTTGCCTGGGGAGCTGATGGGGCTGTGTCCCAGGAGTCAAGAGCACCCCAGAAGCAGCACCTGCTTGCTCACTAAACTTGTAACAACCAGGCCAGGGCAGTTCTGTTCTTTCTACTTAGTAGGAGAAAATGGGGAAGCCCAGTGCCTGTTCCTTCTGCCCCTCTTTCAAGGCCCAGGTATTTAGGATCACAAGAAAAGTTCTCACATTTGCTTGGTGATTTTGTTTTCAAATCACTTTTTCTTATGCCTTATCACAGGAGACCATTAAATATAGTTAAGACCTTATTACCCTCACTCCCAGCCCTGCCACAGAAAACATAAGCGAACTTAAAAATCGGCCGGGCGCGGTGGCTCACGCCTGTAATCCCAGCACTTTGGGAGGCCGACGTGGGCAGATTACGAGATCTGGTGATCAAGACCATCCTGGCTAACATGGTGAAACCCCATCTCTCTACTAAAAATACAAAATATTAGCCAGGTGTGGTGGCGGGCGCCTGTAGTCCCAGCTACTTGGGAGGCTGAGGCAAGAGAACTGCTTGAACCTGGGAGGTGGAGGTTGCAGATCACGCCATTGCATTCCAGCCTAGGAGACAAAGTGAGACTCCATCTCAAAAAAAAAAAAAAAGAAAAAGAAAAAAAATATCTGTGAGGTCTCCCTCAACCTCTTGGACAAATCTAGACTGTTTCATCCACACCTATGTCCCAGTGTGCGTAAGTATTTCACACACCGATCACCTGTCATTCCTCAAAGAGGTCTTACAGCTTCTTTTACTTTCCTTCATTCTAAAACAGAATCCAATTGTCTAAAGTTCAAAAGCAGGGTCAAAAGAAACACAGAAAATGCCCAGAATCCCACCACCCTGAGGCCACCATTTTTAACATCTTGGTAGATTTCTCTTTGGTTTAGTTTCTTCTGTCCATGCTTTATAAGTATGTATAGTTGTGTCATATATATAGGCCTTAAAATAATTTAGGTTGTATCACAAGCTTTTCCAGAGGCTTTAACATTTTCCCATAAAAATCCTTTTTAATGGCTACAATATTGTGTGATATGTCCCATCATTTATTTAAACATTATTCAATGATTGGGCTGCTAGTCTGTTTATTATAACACTTTGAAGAATATCTTTGAGCATAAACCTTTGCCTGCACTGCAGATTATTTTCATAGGATAGATTCCCAGAAGTGGAATTACTGAATCAAAAGGTATAAACATTTTAAAGGCTCTTAACACAGATTGCCAAATTGCTTTCTAGAAGTTAATCCAATTTACACTCTCCACCAGCTGTTTTCATACATGTACGTCCCTCATACTACATCATGGCCAACCCTGAGTAGTACCAGAACTTTTATTTTTAACTAAAGGTATCCCCCTGCTGTTTTATTTTGGATTTCTTTGATAGCCGGTGAAGTTGGATTTTATTTTTATTTATTTATTTATTTGTTTTTTTCGAGGCAGATTCTTACTCTGTGGCCTAGGCTGGAGTGCCGTGGCACAATCTCAGCTCACTATAACCTCTGCCTCCTGGGTTGAAGTGATTCTCCTGCCTCAGCCTCCTGAGTAGCTGGGATTACAGATGCCTACCACCATGGCTGGCTAATTTTTGTATTTTTAGTAGAGATGAGGTTTCACCATGTTGGCCAGGCTGGTCTTGAACTCCTGGCCTCAAGTGATCCGCCCACCTTTGCCTCCCAAATTGCTGGGATTACAGGCATGAGCCATCGTGCCCAGCCTCGAGGTTGAATTTTTTTCTCACATTACTAGCTTTTTTTTTTTCTTTTCAAATTTTTTAGGGAATTGCCGATGTATTGATTAGGTTCGTCCTGTTTTCATTCTGAGTTGTATGAGGTCATTAATAAGGATGTGAAACTATTTATTATATGCTTGACAACTTTTCCCAGTATTTTATGTATATTTTCATTCTGTTTGTAATGTATTTTGATAAACAGGCATTTTAAATTTTCTGAGACAGGGTCTCTGTCACCTAGGTTGGAGTGTCATGGCACAACCTTGGCTCATCCTAGCCTTGACCTTCCAACCTCGGGTGATCCTTCCACCTCAGCCTTTTAAATAGCTGGGAATACAGGTGTGCAGCACTGTGCATGGCTACTTTTTTTTTTTTTTTTTTTTTGTAGAGATGGGGCTTCACCATGTTGCTCAGGCTGGTCTCGAATTCCTGGTCTCAAGCGATCCTCCTGCCTCAGCCTCCCAAAGTGCTAGGATTACAGGTGTGAGCCACTGCACCCAGCCTGAAATTTTCATATGATGCCACCCTATTGATATTTTCCTTGGTGATTTCCTCTTCTGTATGGATGCTTACAGAGTTTGTTCCAGTGGGATCAGTAGGTCACATGTGGGTTACGCTTTGGAATCTTTGGCTTGCCCTCTTCTCTGGGGACACCTTCCACCAACTCCTCCCCTTTTGGCACTGGGGATCTAGATCTCACCACCTAATCTCTGCCATTTTCACGGATTCTCCCGTCCATAAATGGCTCTTTCCCTTGGGTACATTACTTCTTACAATTAATGTGGTAGACACTCTGCTGTATATCATTACTATGGCTTGTATGCCTGACTTCCTCATCCAGCTGCAGCTGACTTGAAGGGAGGTGTCAAGTCTCACCTTCAAGAGCCTCAGACAGTGTCTGGTATAAAGATCTCAATTCTCCCTATTTGGGAATTGAACTGATCCTGTGTATTAGCTGGGGAAGGTCTCATTACGCCCATTTGATAGTTGAGAATACCAAAGCTCCGAGTGGTTACTGGTTGGCTGAGGGACTGCTGGAAACCCACGGATTTGGATCTCTTGTTCTCTATTATTGATGCAGCCTCCAAGGAGTGGTGGTGGTGGGCATGGAAGGTCAGGCTGTCAGCATCCCTGCCCTTCACCCACACACCTCGACAAAGGAGGAGGTCCAGGAGCAGGAGCCAGTGTGGCTTCCACTCTCCGATGCCCTGGATTTTGTCCCCTAGACCTGTCTTCCCAGGTGGAAGCACAGCAGCAGCCCAGAGGTGCCTATGTTTCAGCACTGCTACCAACTCCGCCCAGCCTCCCTCCCCGACTGGAGACTTCCAGGCTCCCCGGCACAGCCTCCTCCGTCCCACAGGGAACTTTATGCTGGTGGGAGAGTCAATTAGATGGATGCCTGGTACTGTGATCTCTACTGCCAGCCCAAACCCCAAACTAATGAGGCACAACAAAAAACAACGCTCTGTCTTCTCAAGTTCTGTTTATGGGACCCATAAATTCCAAGAAGAAAAGTATCCTTGGTGAATGGTTTTAATCAAGGGCCTGAGTTCCCAAACAGCATCTTCTCTGCGGTTGTAAAATGATCGTTCTGGCCTGCGGTGTAGAGTATCCTGAGGCCCCGGCTGGTCACAGCCTGCAGAGCAGCGAGGAAAGGCAGTGGCTTGGATGTGAAGAGCCAGCTCCCGTTTCCCATCATGACTTCTGATGCGTTCTGCCCATGTGGTTCCTGGTAACCACTGAAACCCCTAAATGCTCTAATAGGCAAAAGTAAGGGAGATCTGAGATCAAGCCACTCTGGGAAGAGTCAGTGCTTGGGGATCTTTTATAAGTAAGGGTCCTTTCTATGGGTATTTACATATTAGCCTTTGAAATGGCACTTCCCCCAGACTGACAAAGTAAATCAGAGGGGGTTATCTTTATATAGCATTTTAATAGCTTACGATGTATTTTCTTTACCCTTCATTTGAATCTCACAAAAAACTGGAAGGACAGTTATTAATATTCTCATCTGATTAATCAGAAGATTGAGGATGTGAAAGCCTACACAATGCACAGAGAAATGATTTTTAGACAATAAAGCACTACAAAAGGTAACCAGTGACTTACTGGGTACTTTGCAAGTGGTCTCACAGCTAGTAAACCACAGACAGGGGCCCAGGACCTGGTCAGATGATCCCAGCTCCAGTTCCTCTCCCATGACTCAGATTAAATTGTCTTCTAGGAGAGGCTCCCTGACTGCCCATGGGAGTCACTTGGGAAGTGAGAAATATTTTTGGCGTTCAGGCCAATGAAATCAGTATCTCTGGAGGACAGACCCTTGGTATTGGTGGTTTTAAAAGTTCCAGGCGCTGTGGCTCACGCATTTTGCGGGGCTGAGGCAGGTGGATTGCTTGTGGTCAGGAGTTCGAAACCAGCCTGACCAACATAGTAAAACCCCATCTCTACAAAAAATACAAAAATTAGCTGGGTGTGGTGGTGGGCACCTGTAATCCCAGCTACTTGGGAGGCTGAGGCAGGAGAATCCCTTGAACCTGGGAGGCGGAGGTTGCAGTGAGCCGAGATCATGTCACTGCACTCCAGCCTGGGTGACAGTGTGAGACTGTCTCAAAAAACAAACAACAACGACAAAAAACTCTTCCTCGGGCAATTCTCAGGGGCATATGGTTGAGTATCATTTCCTTGGAGGCCTGGAGATCTTGGGCTGAGATGCCTCTATATCAAGGGTGGGTTCTTCACCTTTACTATCTTCACTGTTGATCTCAAATCCTGTTTCCAAGGCCCCTTCCATCTCTGATGTCCTGTTCTGGGCAGTAGCTGTTGGTGGCTACATGTTTATGAGGTTGATTGGATAGAGTTAGTGTCAATTTTATGAATGCTGGCTGTTGTTAATGACTCTTCCTGAAGCCTTCTCCCCTCCGGGGCATCTTTCCAAAGCCACACACCCAGCAAACTTGCCTCTCAGTGGAATTTCCTGTCTCAGTCATCTGTCACTTGCATCCTGGAACATCTCTCCTGAAACAGCATGCCACATTTGTTTGCCCATTTATCTCCTCTCTAGATATAGTAGAAATTAGTTCAGATTTGCACTGGAGACACACTTGGCCCAGGTCAGGTTACGTGAATTGCTGTTCTACACCGCAGGTGATTTATTGGGTTCACTCACTGAGAATGATGCCTCTTCCCTAATTGTGCATTCAAAACAGAAACCCACGCATCCTCCGCTCCTTCAATCATGTTTTAGAGATTTGATGCTACAAAACCTACACAACTCTCCCAACTCAAATTTCTTTTTTTAAACGAATGTCAAATTTTAGGGTGCTTAATTTTTAATTAGGGTGATTTATGTGTCATTTTAAAAAGGCACATTTCTATCAGCTTTCTGGCCATCTCCCACCTGCTTGCTCTTGCCTAACTAATGACACTCGTTAAAGGAGGAAATCTGAGTGCTCCTTTGGTGAGAAGAGGGTCTTGCTCTTCAATTAAAGTGAGGGGAGATGACACGTGGAGGAACCTGGTGTCTAGGGGACTCAGGTCAAGCCTGGGGCTGGAGCTGGAGTCCAGGGGACTGGGCCATGATCTGGACTAGGCAAATCAGGCTCTCAAGGGTAAACAGCCTGAAGACATGAAAATGGATGGTGACATGATGAGAATGTAGTCAAGTGCACAGACTAACAGCTGCAGATCCCTTTCTGACCTTAATGGGGGTATTGGAAGGCCTGAGAACTGTGTAAATTAAGCCTGGCAGAGACCAGTCCTGCTGAGGGCTTTGGGCCTCATAAATTGTAGCATGGACAACCTCATTAAAGAACTGGCATCTTGGGTTTCTACTACTTGAAATGTGAATCAGCGAGGAGTGGGTCTCACTATGGATGGCTGCTGGTGGGTTGGGTAAGAAATCATGATTCTGGGAAGTGGGAGAGTTAGTTTGAGGCCTAGCCTTGTCACCAGTCCTCTGGGACCATGAGCAAGTCTCTTTCTCTCTGGGCTTCAGTTTCCTTCTTTGTAAGCCCTCTAAAGCCAGCCATTCATAGTTGCCATGGGCTTAGGCTGTTGCGTTAATGGTGTGTCCACACACGCCTATATCAGAACCACGCAGGAGCTTCCTGGGCCTGACTTCAATCCTACTGAATCAGAGGATCTGGGTGGGGGGCCTGGAAAAAGCAGGTGCCACAGGCTCTCTGGCTGATAATTGAGTACAGCCAAGTCTGAGAACCTCTGGTTCCTGAGAAATGGATCATTAGTTCCTTCTCCTCGCAGAGGAATTCCAAGACTTCCAGCACCTCTCACCGCCCCCACCCTCTCATTGCAAGGATTTCCTCCTTTGTCCAGGGTTCTCAAGAGCGCGTTTTACCCCTAGATTCCATGTCTGTGAATACTCTCGCAGGTCCAAGGACCCAGTTTGTTCAGTTTGTGTTGATGAGCCCCCTAAGGTGTAGAGAACATAATACTAGGCTCCAGCCCCCATCTTCTAGCTAGTGGGGTAAACACTGACAAAGCTTACAGTCTTCTATAAATTGGGGATGCTGCCTAATTTACAAGATTTATGTGAGGATGAAATGAAATCGTGTGTACATAAAAGAATACATGGGTTCTTATTATGGGCTAATTTCAGAGACTATCCTAAGGGCTTTGAGAGGACCAGCTATGGAGGGTGGATGGGAAGGGGGTCAGTGAGGGGGTTACAGAGGCCAGATCTTGGGACAGACAGAACCTTTGGGTGTCCTCATGTCACATAGTAGAGGTGAGGCTCTGCCAGGTCCTTTCAGCAAAACAGTAACTGAAACAAATGCAAGAGTCATTTCCAACATAAATAATAGCTATGAAAAATAATACTTAAAATGATGGGTTTTCAGCATTAGTTGTCTCTGGAGTCACCTCACCATGGGAGTCAGTTTTCTGAGGCCAGCTCCTTTTTGGTCCTAATCCTACCATAAACCTTTGCTGGTTTCTGCAGCATTCAGTCCAAATCCCAGCTCTGCCATGTCCTTTCACATCTTTAGCTAAACATCGGGACGTGCAGTTCCTTACAGCCATTGTGTAACTTTGTTCCGTTGTCTAGAATCATCTTGATCTCAACAATTTCTGCTAACTCGGATGCCACTTTCCCCAATTGCTTGCTCTTCTCTCTTGAAGAAAGACACGCGTCTCCCTCTGGGGTGCTGATGCATACCTCTGGCTGAGCCTTGCCTCACTTTATTGGGTGTTTATATCTGCATTGCCAGCTTCTCCCACTAAATTCTAAATTCCTTAAGGCAGGGAGTCTGTGTCACTTATTTAATCTCCTAAGAGTGCCTGTCACATAGCAAGTGCTAATGTATGTAGTCAAATAATACAAACCAGATCACCGAGTTTAAATAGAAGAATGTTGTGAGGTGGGGTTCCCTTGCATTCTGCTAGTAATTACTAATTCCTTTGGGTTGCACTGCAGAAATCGCACCCACCTTTCCCAGTCTCCATTTCAATCTTTGAGCTTCTACAATGTGCCCAGCACTGGGGTGACAGTACTAAGGAAGGAGCAACATGGCAGGCATGGTGGCTCACGCCTGTAATCCCAGCACTTTGGGAGGCCGAGGCGGGCGGATCACCTGAGGTGGGGAGTTCAAGAACAGCCTGGCCAACATGGCGAAACCCCATCTCTACTAAAAATACAATAGTTAGCCAGGTGTGGTGGCGTGCACCTGTGGTTCCAGCTACTTGTGAGGCTGAGGCAGGAGAATAGCTTGAACCCAGGAGGCAGAGGTTGCAGTGAACTCAGATCATGCCACTGCACTCCAGCCTGGGTGACAGAGTGAGACTCTATCTCAAAAAAAAAAAAAAAAATGATGTGCCATCTCTGTGGAGGTGATATGTGAGCTGATAGTGAAGGATGAGAGGGAATCAGCCATGAAGAAGGCTGTGGAGGAGCAGAAACTGCAAGGCTGGGGGTGTGAAAGGATGTTCCTGATCTAGAAGCAGAGCTGAGGCCAGTATAGCTCAAGAGGGTCACAGATGGTCACAGAGGGTTATGAGGGGTGGCTGCGGAGGGAGGCCGAGGCCCAACCAGGCAGGACCCTGTGGGCCATGGCAAGGAGCATGGACCTTATTTAAGGAGTTTAGACAAGAGATTGAAAAAAATCTAAGTCCTTAGAAAGATCATTCTGAGTGATTCGGGAAGAATGGATGGAGAGAAAATGGAAGTGGGCAAACCACTTGGCCGGCTGCTGTTGTAACTGACCATGTTGTAACTGACCAAGCAAGTCACAAAGGCAGCTTGAATGAGGCTGGTGACATGGAGATGGAGGGAGGTGAGTCGATATGAAGGCGACCCTGATAGGACTGGCAGAGGGCCCGAGGTGATGGTGAGAGAGGACAACATAAAGGATGGCACTAGGGTGGGACCAGGGCTGCCTAACATGACAGAGCCTGTGAGGGCTGGTTTCTAACTTCCAATCCCTAGGACAAAGTCTTCGTATAGATTTACTGAGAACCGCCAAGATTCCTGTAGGCCACTCGCAGGAAGGCAGAGTGAGTTTCATTTTTATGGTCAAGTTCTCCAAAAGAATTAAAAAATTTCTAATTCTTTTGTAGTCTCCATAGCCCCTTTATTTTGTTGCGTGATCCTTTCCTAAGGTTTTCCTATTCAACATTTATCTTCATTGCTTTGTTGA
This sequence comes from Theropithecus gelada, assembly GCF_003255815.1. Lineage (NCBI taxonomy): Eukaryota > Metazoa > Chordata > Mammalia > Primates > Cercopithecidae > Theropithecus > Theropithecus gelada. Next base: position 49,697,652 of record NC_037681.1, read on the forward strand.
AAACACACACCAATAATTTTATTTGTAATATGATAAATGACCTCTGTGTACATTTTGCCATTAATCTCTCTGCAAAGTGATTGCATTTAACCATACTTCCCTGTAAAATATGTCATTTTCTCCTCATTTGTTCAGTAAACAATGCAATTTCAACTGTACCTTGGAGAATTAGTACTAATCACAAACAAATTATAGCTACTACTGAGACTGCTGCAGGGACCAGGCTTTAGATTGTGCAGCAGAGGAAGCTGCTTGGAATGAGAGCAAAGGCCAGGAGGGCTCATTCAGACTGGAGAAATGAAGACAGGAGCGCCTGATCATGAGTAGTGGCCCCTTGAGGCACCTCCAATTAAGGGAGTCAAGTGGATTCAGCCCTCTTAAAGATATATAGGAAGTCATCTTGCTCCCATTGGATCCACGGTAGCCACAGTAGAAAGGCTGGCTACTTGCTAAAGAGGCAAGATAGCCACTGGGTGCTGATGCCACTGTCAATCATCATAGCAATAGTTTCCACCCTCACTACTGATTGAGTGCTTACAATGTTCTAGGTCCTGTACTGAAGGCTTTATCAGGATTATTTTATTTGGATCTTACAGTAACTCTATGAAGTAATTGCTCCCTCATTTTACTGAGAAGGAAATTGGAATCCAAATATTTGTAAGATCATTACTGAGGTCATAAGCATTGGCAGAGCTAGAGTTTTCTGTCTGTCTGGCTTGGCAGCCCACACTCTTAATCAATCTGCTAGCCCCACCAGGGTGGAAAAGGCCATTTTAGAAGCCCCAGAAATGAGCAAGAGGGAAGACTGTGGAGTGCAAGTCAGTGGAATGCCAGAGAAGAACGTGTACAACAGGCAGGAGGCAGGGCCTGAGCAAGCAAGCCAGTGTCTTGGGGACCCATGGAGGGTGGCTGCGATTTGGGAATAGGATTCCCGTCTCTCAAATGGCTAGGACATTCAGTGTTTTCAGAGGAATAATGTACCAAGTAGGTACTAAGATAAAGTCCAGGAACCTGAATATCGGCGTTCAGGGCTCGTCCCCATGAGCCAGGAAAAATGCCTCCTCCATCAGGGGTTGTTGGGGCCAAATGAGATAATTATGGAAAGTACTTTGTAAACCACCTAGTGCTAGAAAACAATTAAGATTTTATTTTTAATATTAACCATCTGACATTTACACATGATATCACTAAACTCATAAGAGGCTTCCACACCTCCATCTTTACTGAAATGTTACCTTCTCAGCAAGGCCTTCCCTGGTGGCTTTATTTAAAATCTCTCCCCTGGCCTCTAATCAAATCACAGATACTTCATCTCTCCTTTCCTTGCTACCTGTATAACTGAGCAATATACACCTTCCTTATTAGTGTTGTTGGTAGTCTGTCTCCCTGACTAGCACTCGGGATGGAGAACTTAGTGTGTATTTCACTGCTGAATCCCCAGTGCCTAGAACAACACCTGGCACCTGGGAATCTCAATAAAAGTTTCTTGAAAGGATAAGTGAATAATGCTTTTTAATACATAATTTTGGGTAGATTCAGAAGCAGGGTTTATGCTTTGTTCATAATGTAAAATTGGTATTTCAGAGGACTTCCATATAGCCCCAACTCCTGTGGCTATGTGTGTACAAAGCTGGCATTTGTTCATATAAAAAGCAAATCATGTAGAAGGCTCCTTGTACTGATCATGGCCTTCTCTGTATCTAAAGACCTTGCTCAGTGCTGCCACCTCCATTCAGGATGACGGCTGCCCATTCATACCTGCAATGGGGCTTGGACTGGGAAGCTGATGAAGCTGCAACTGGCATGGGCTGCTGGGAGCCACCATACATGCAGGAGAGTGATGGCTGATTTACAGTGAGTAGCGAGAGGCTGGGAGACAGTCAGTAAGGGCTTCCCAGCAGGGCACAGTGACATGTGCCTGTAGTCCTAGCTGCTTGGGAGGCTGAGGCAGAAGGATCGCTTGAGCCCAGGAGGTTGAGTCTGCAGTGAGCTATGATTGTGCCTCTGCATTCCAGCCTGGGCAACAGAGCAAGACTCCATCTCTTAAAAAACACTGCTTCCCATTCTAGGCACAAAGCCAAGTGGGAAATAGACTACAAGCTAGCAGTGTGCAGTGGATGGGACATCCTTCCAGCCAGGGGCGAGAGGAAGCAGGGTTTCCTTGGAGGAAATATAAGGAGCTTTGGTGTTATCAAATTTGATAGGCACAGTTCAGGCAAAGAAACCTGGAAAGGGGTAGAGTCCCCTATGAAAATATCAAGATCACTTGCCAAGGCTAGGAGTCAAGAACCTCTTTGTATTTTTTAGTTTTTAGTTCTTTTCTAAGCCTCTCATGTGAGGGTCTGAACTTCTCAGAACCACAAGATTGGGAGAAACCTAATGAAGAAGGAAAACTGGATGATAGGCAGGCAGGGAGGATAAATAACAACTACTAAAATAATATTCAGCCTACTATGTATCAGACATTTTTTGTATGTGTTATCGTTTACTTGATTCCTTCAATGAATATGATTGAAATATACAAGAAGATGACTGATTTAGCATGGCTACTATAAAAAAAAATAGAAAATAACAAGTGTTGGCAAAGATATAGAGAAATTTGAACCCTTGTGTGTTGTTGGTGGGAATGTAAAACGGTGTGGCTGCTATGGGAAACAATATAGCGGTTCCTCAGTATAGCTTTGAAAAGGAAATAAATTCTGACACATGCTTCAACATGGATGAAACTTGAAGACACCATGCTGAGTGAAATAAGCCAGTTTCAAAAAGAGAAATGTACGATGTCACTTACATGAGGTACTTTGTGTAGTGAAATCCATAGAGACAGCAGGTAGAACGGTGGTTATGGGGGCTGGGAAGAGGGAGGAATAGGGAGCTGTTTAAAGGATATGGGAATTTCAGTTTGGGAAGTTAAAGTTCTGAAAATTGGTTGCACAGCAATGTTGCATATACTTAAACACTACTGAACTGTACACGTAGATATGGTTAAGATGGTCAATTTTATGCTATATTTTAGAACAATTTATATTTTAGAACAATATTTAGAACATTTGAAAAATGACTGATTATACTGGCCTTGAAAATAAGCACTAATGAAGACTGCAGGACAGGAGAAAGTCAGTGTGGCCTACTGAGAAAAGCCTGTGGCTGAGGCCCCGTGCGGAGTTCTGGCTCTTCTCTTTCCTCTTTTAAATCCCCCTTCTGTTTGGTTTCCAGTGGAATCTACCAGTGTGTGAGGCACTGGATATAGCTTAAACTACAGTGGCCTGGCAGTGACGAAGCCTCTGAGCTAACCTGACACTACTGTGTGCTGAGTGATTTTTTTTTAATTTTTAAATTTTTATTTATTTATTTTTGAGACAGGGTCTCATTCTGTCATCCAGGCTGGAGTGCAGTGGCACGATCATGGCTCACAGCAGCTTCAAATTCCTGGGCTCAAGTGATCCTCCCGTCTCAGTCTCCCAAGTAGCCTGGATCACAGGCGTGTACCACTGCATCTGGCTGAGTAAAAAAAAATTTTTTTGTAGAGATGGAGTCTCCCTATTTTGCCCAGGCTGGTCTTAAACCCTGGGCTTAAGCAATCCTCCTGCTTTAGCCTCCCAAAGTGTTGAGATGATAGGCATGAGCCATCGCATCAGGCCACTTGAGTGATCTTAAACCTGGCATTAGCCTCTCTCAGCCTCAGTCTGCTCATTTGTGAAATGATAGGATTGGACCAGGTGAGCTCTGAGGGCTGTTTCTCCCCGCGCCATGGGTCAGCATCTCAGTCAGCAGCAGGGAACAATGGAGATGGGTTTCCATGTGCAGGAATAAGGTGTTGGGGGAGGGTCTGGTAATGGTGATACATGTGGATGACAATTTGGAAAGCATATGGGGAGACTCCCAGATCAGCTAGAATCCTCTCAGCCCTCAATCTTGCTACGAAGTACAGGCAGATGGCACAAAGGGCTGCTTCAGACTGGGCAGGTCCCCGGGTACACAAGACTCCATTTCCACTTTTACAAGTCTTTCTCAAACACCCAGGGGGTTTCTGCCAGGTACTATATTCTCTAGAGTGAAGAGCTACTGAACAGAGTCTACAATTTCATTTAGGGAAAATAGGTGAGAAAACAGACAAGACTTGATGGGAGAAATCTCTGAGGACACCTAGAGGAAACATTCGTGCCCACAGATCTTGGACTCACTGGCCAAGTGACAGGGGCACAGACACAGGTGTCCTCTCTCAGTTCACTAAGGGTTCAGGGATGAAAGCAGTTTTGCTGTGGAACCCCTGGTAATATAAGGAAGATGCATTTTCAATGGACCTGATATAAAGTTTTAAAATTATGTGCTGTCCTGAATTTCCAATGACCTTCAATTTACTGAGCATGTGCTAGAGGTGAGGAAAACAAGATTGGATTTGGAGACCGTTTTGGACCAAATTTGAATGCTGACTCGACCGTGCTTGGTCTTGTACAAGGTACTCAATTGCCTTGAGTGTCAGCATCTATCTCACAAGGTTGTCTTGAGGTTTACAAAAACTGCAGGTGAGCCTCAGTGTCTGGTACATAGTAGGTATTCAATAAATACTAGACAATGAAGAAAACATGGTTTACAATCTTGAGGCCATCCCGTATACTAGGACAGATATTTTGACAATTAATAATAAAAACACAATAAGTGCTAAAATAGGTGTGTGTTTTGGCTGTTTCAAAACTTATCTGCAAATTCTTTAAAAATCCTCTTGAGAGGATTATTGAGAGATGGAGATTTTGGTATCCTTCTCATGAGTCGGGCAGGCTCATGACTGCTTAGACTAATAACATATGATGGAAGCCACCATGTAACTTTTGAGGCTAGATCATAAAAACTGTGCAGTGCCCTCCTTGGTCATGGATACATTTGTCCTTGGAGCCTGGAGCATGCATGTAAGAAGTTTGACTCCCTCAAGGCTACCATGCTAGAGAGGTCAGGTGTAGGCACTCTGGCGATAGTCCCAGTTGAGCTCAGCCCTCCTACCATCTTTTCCAAGGCAGTAGACATGGAAGCAAAGCCATCCTGGGGCCCACACACCATATGATCTGCCAGCTGAATCCAATACATGACCTGTCAATGCCACGTGGTGTGAAAAAGTTACATGCTCAAATTCTTGTCCCATGCAATTGTGAAAAATGATACAATGGTAGTTATTTTAAGCTAATATGCTCTGGAGTATTTGTTGCTCAGAAATAGGTAACTGGGATATCTGAATGATAGGCACACAGAGAAGGAGTATCCAGCCAGGCGGGAAAAGAAGGCTCCAGGAAACAGATAACACTTGAGTTATCCTCCAAGAGTGGGCAAGAGTTCTCAACAAAAGAGAAAAGATAAGGGAGCTCCAGGGAGAGAGGATGGCATACTCAGGGAATAGTGACTTGTCTGTGTGACTTTAGTATGAGCTGTGTCAACTGATGGTCAGATTCAAACATTTTATTAGGTTGGTGCAAAAGCTATTCTGGTTTTTGCCATTACTTTTACTTATAACGGTAGAAACTGAAATAGCCTTTGCACAAAATAGCTTCATCAGATGAGCAAAGATTTGAAAATAATACCCAGGCTGGGCGCAGTGGCTCACACCTGTAGTCTCAGCACTTTGGAAGTCCTAGGCGGACAGATCGCTTGTGCCTAGGAGTTTGAGACCAACCTGGGCAACATGGTAAAACCTTGTCTCTACTAAAAATACAAAAGAATTAGCCGGGCATGGTGGCATATGCCTATAGGCCTAGCTACCTGGGAGGCTGAGGTGGGAGGATTGCCTGAGCCTGGGAGGTCTCTCCAGTAGGTCGAGGCTATAGTGAGCTGTGATCTCAGCACTGCAATCCAGTCTGGGTGACTGAGTGTGAGACCCTGTCTTAATTTAAATAAATAATAAATAAATAAAAATAATACTCAGTCCTAGCAAGGATGTAGTGAGTTAGGGACTCTTACATACTGCTGGTGAGAATGTGAACTGCGAGATCTTTTCTAGAAAAGTTTGGCAGTATGTTTTAAGAACGTTAAAATTTTGTTCAGACCTTTGAACCCCAAAGTTCCACTTTTAGGAAACTTCCTGGAGGAGAGAGGGTTATGAGACACTTAGATCTAAAAAACCTCATAGCAGATTATCATACCATGAAAGTGAAAACAAAGAAATAAGATCCCCACAGGCAGGGAAACAGTAATAAAAGCTTGCACCCCTGTATCACACAAGGATGTTTTTGAAGAACTTTTATTAACATGAGAAAATTTTCATAATAAATTAACTACAAAGAAAACCAACCAATCAACCAAAAAAGCCCAATGCACCTGTATCTAAGACTGTTGGAACAGCATAGCAAAATCCATTTATATACACGGAAAGGAAAACCAGAAGGAATATGTGTCAAATTGTTAACCACAGTTACCTCTAAGGGAGAGGATTATGAATGCTTTGAGCTCTCTTTTCTAAACCTCTCTGAATTTCTGTGTTCTATAATGGACATACACAACTTTTACAATCAAAAAAAGGAAGTAAATTTCTCTGAAAGAAGCATGAGTGAGTCAGTCCTTCTCTTTCCTTCCTAGGCTGATGCTTACATTCTGAGGACCCCAATTCACCCTGTTTCTATTCCAATACATGACCTGTATTTCTATTCACAAAACTCTTCCAAGCCCTTTCATGTCCACTATCTCATTAGTTTCTCTCAATCAATCCAGGAGGCAGGCAGGGTGAGGACTGCATCTATTTTCAGAGGGGAAAAAAAGATCCACAGGAAGGTACCAATTGAATGCAGTCTGCTTTATTTTCAGAGATCCACAGTTCATTCACACCTCTGACCCACTCCCTACAGCATCCTGCAGAATCAGGGCTGGTCCAAGTGTGGACAGCCATGGGAATGGGGAGACGGACCTTATCCAGGCCTGGGCCACCAAGCTGTTGGCATCTCTCAGGGCCACCAGCATCCCCGAAATGCCCACCATGCTGGGGCGAGGTTTCTGAATCACACTGTAGACCCATATTTCTGACAGAAGCACAAACTGCTACTTCGTTTCACAGTGAATCTCAACATCTGATTTCCATTGACAGTTAAATTAACAAATCAACTAAACACGGATACGTTTTATGTCCCGTCTTATGCCAGATTTATTGTGATCCTGGTATGACACAATGCAGAAGAGTTTGGATTTACTGGCTCAGGCGTAAACTGTAAACTATTCACTGAGTCCATTTCACTGGCTGAACCAGGAAGCAATTCCTGGGTCCATCTGTCAGAGGCTCTGAACTGGGAGGAGGAGACGAATGAAGCACAGACCGCTGACCAGCCAGGCAGTCCCCAGAGCTGCTGTGCACTCTGCAGCATGCTTCCTGGGTCTTCATTCCAATCAGCGGGACAATTTCACTCATAAATCCTTACCCGATGGTCAGATGTGGTCTCCATCTGCTTTCCTGACCTCACTTGTCTTCTTTAAAGAGCAGTGATTCAGAATAACAAAGATCTTTATTTGCATAGCACTCTCTATTTTTTGAAGTTTGAGGTACATGATTTCAGTTAATCCTGAAAACAACACTATGACATGGAACTGTCACCCCCATTTATAGATGAGGAAAGTGGCTCAAGGTCACATGGGTGGTAAGAGGTAGAGAGGAACTAGAACTGTGGTCCCCTGGCTGCCAGTCCAGGGCTTCTCCTAGAACATTCTAGGAGTGGGGTCTCTGGCCCTGAGAAGACAGATCCTGGCCATTCCTCTGAAGCTCTGACACCCTCTTTCTGCCTAGAATCTGGTTTTCCAGGTGGGCTACTGGGCTGGTGAAGGAGGTCAACCAACTTATTTCCATGAGCACTTGGAGGAACACTGCTCAGGACCACTAAAGGTCATCCTTTGGTTTGGATGGGGTGGGGTGTGAATGGTCAGGGAGTGGCAGGGCTCATACTCTGAGCTGCTGGGGGCAGTCTGCAGTCGAGACCTTGGTCTCATAGGGGAGATTTAGCTCTAACTTTATGTCCTCAAGCAAATAATTTGGGAAGTCTGTCTCCTTTCACTTCTTTTTAATTATAAAATAACTGGCCGTACGGTCCCATCTGCTCTGAAGATGCAGGGGCTACATGGGTAGTAAAATGAAATGATAGAGAGGTATTAGGTGGGGACTTTTACCTCCACTGCCTTCCAGGCTCCAGCCTGGGAATAATGACTGCTCAGTAAATAAGCAGCTGCCGATCTAGCTCTTTCCATGTGAAGAAAGTGCCTTTCAGGAGGCACAGATAACCTTTGCAACTATAACTGGGATTTACTCTAAGGAAGTAGTTCTCAAACTTTAGCATGCATCAAAGTCATGCTTCTTAACACCCCCGGAGTTTCTGATTCAGTAGATCTAGGATAGAGCTTGATAATTTGCATTTTTAATTATGCAAATTACATTGGTGCTGGTTCTGGGACTGCACCTTAAGAACCTCTGCCATGAGGGTTTCGCTGCAAGGGACAGCTGTAGGGGTTTGCTGTGTCTTATTAAAACCTTTCCCATCAACTTGGTATAGGCTGAGAACTGGTCTTCAAGGACAACAGGGCTGAAGGAGTTGCTTCTTCTCAGAGACAACATGATCTGTGTCAGGCTGGGCAGGGGTGGAATTCATGAGTTGTTGGATTCTGCCACCACCCTAGTGAGCCCAAGTTGCTCCATCTCTCCTAGGCTGACTTGGCACACTCAACCCAGCCAGATGGTCCCCCAGGGTGGTCCATCTGGGTCTGCTTATGAGAATGAATGAACTGTGTCTGTAAAGTGCTGGCAGCTCTCTGGAGAGGGCATCTTAGCACAATTACCGTAATAATAAATGCTTTCTGTTCATTTGGTATGTGTGCATCCTCGAGGCACCCAGGGGCTCAGCTCATTAAGGTTCTACAACTTGGAGAATCAGGTTAGTAGGAAGCAAGGTGAGAAGCTGGCCTTTTATCAATAGTGTCATTCTATGTTTAAAAAGCCAAAGCTTAGAAATACCAATTCACACGGTCAGTTGTGCCATTTCAGTTAGCTAGTGAGTAGCAGGACCAGGGCAGGACACTGATTCTTTATTGGAAAGCAACAAATGCTCACAGTTCATATGGTAAGCATCGTAGTTTATGAAACACTTTGACACATGTTATGAAATTCAATCTTTATAATAGTCCTGTGAGGTAGAGATGAAGTCAGTTTGGTTCTTGTGCAGATCACATGGAAGGAATGAGGCAGAACTGAAGGCAGCTCACATTCTGCTATTTACAGCTCCCATTGTGAGGACAGACTCCTAATTCAATACACTATTATGTTATCAGTGTTCATTGAGTACTCTCCATTAAAGGGACCCAGATTCAGTCAGGACTTTTCAGTGGCTCTGAAGACAGGCTGTCTGAGTTTTACTCTTGGCTCCCTCACCTACCTGCTCTGTAAGCTTGGGAAGTGGTTCATCCTAAGACTCAGTTTCTCGAATGTACAATGGGGATAATAAGAGTACCTTCTTCATGTGGCCTTTGTGAAGAGCAAATGAATTAGTGTCCATCAAGTTCTTAGTGGTGCCTAACACAGAGTAAGGCTTGATGAATGTTGGCTGCATTACTATCTCAGTCCCCACTCCAGCTGAAAGGGGTTGCAGGACCTCCCTCTCCATCAGCGCGGAGAAGACACTAGAGTCTGCCTTATTCTATGGGCTCCAGCTTTATGTCCTCAAGCAAAGAATTTGGGAAGTATGTCTCCTTTCACTTCTTTTTAATTATAAAATAACTGGCCGTATGGTCCCATCCGCTCCTAAGGTGCAGGGGCTACTTGGGCAGTAAAATGAAATGATAGAGAGGTATTAGGTGGGGACTTTTACCTCTACTGCCTTTCAGGCTCCAGCCTGGGAATAGCCTGGGTCCTAATTACCGGGAAGCAGTGGTTTCCCTGGCCTGTGTTGCAGCTGCAGCTTTGTTCTGGACCCTGCTCTGACTGGTGTTCTTGACAATAGGCCACAGGCTGGGTTTGGCCTCTGTTTGTTTGCGGCCTCATCGGGGGAAAGTCATTTCAAACTGCTTGTTTGTGATTGCTGCCTCATAGGCTGAGATTCATGGGGCAACACTGGCTTAATAGTCCATTACTAGTCACAGCGGGGAAATCAGAGTGCATTACGCTAAGGCAGTTGGCATGGCGTCTACCAGGGTAGGGGGCAATGGCTGAAGAGAGATGTTCATCTAGACACAAAACAACTCCGCTTCCAGGAAGCAGGGACCCTCTGCACCTGGGCTGTTTTAAACACTCTAGTGCAAACATCAGGGCAGCCTGCTCTGGCCAAAGGTCTCCCCTTTCATTATTTCCAGCTCTGGAAGAGCATCCTGCAGGTGGTATGAAGGATGTGCAGAGTGGTCAGGTGACAGGTCAGAGGGAGGAGCCATGTCTATCAGCTGGAAGAAGGATAGAGATATGGTTTACACACTAAACCTAGGATGTGCCCTGCTCAGGGAAGAGCAACCTGCAAAATACAGTGCGAGTGTCGGGAAGACTCCAAGCTGGATGAGTAGAACCAGCACCTGCTGGATTCTGTCACCATGGCTACAGTGAGGGCTGGTCAGGAGACACCTGGCTGGGAAGTTCAGCCTGTGCAAGGCCGGAATCACTGAAACGGGAATGTTACCCACTCAAGGTAGAGGGAGGCAGTTCAGAGCCTGGAGAGCAATGGATAATCAGCAAGAACGATCTCTAGCAAGCAGGGCTGATAAACTGCTGCTCTCAGGGTGAAGGTTTGGGCAACTGGCTTAGTCTTTCCAAGTCTTACTTTTTGTATCTGTAAAATGGGCATAAATAATCCCTGTCCTGTCTATCCTACAGGGTTTCTGGGATTAGAACTATCCTGATACATAACTCCAGAGCATTCTATGTGAGGTCTATTGGGCCTGGTTGAAGAGAGAAGATGGAAACCACAAAGAAAGTCTTGTGAATGTGAAGGAACTGGGCAATTGTAAGTGACTGTATTATTTTATTCTGCATGCTGGATGAGAATGGCCTTGGGCCACCAGACATTTGTTGTGGCCAGTGAAAGGTTAGTGGCCCCTTGGTGATCCCTATGGCCATTGGTTCTGGAGAGGAGACTGGCAGATGTGGAGATCCTGGGAAGATCCTTCCATTGAGCTGAGTACCTGAGTCAGCCTGTCCCACCCCTGTGGGACAGAGACAGCTGCCACTGGCTCTAGTCTTGCTCAGTTTCTGTTGGCTCTCAGGAGCCGTCTAGGCTTCTCAGCGGTGCTGTGCTTCTGAACCAGAACCTCCTGAGTACCTGCTATAAACTCAGTAATGACAGAGTCCCAAGAAACCAGCAGCAACCATTTATGGAGCACCTGCTCAGGGGCAGTCACTGAGCAAGTCACACTGGACCCACTGTATGTCATTTTATCCTCCTACCAACCCTGTGAGTAGGTATTATCATCTTTAACGGATAAAGAAACTCAGGCCCAGAGAGGTTAAGTGACTTGTCCAAGGTTGCAGAGCCAAATTTGAACTATAGCTTGCCTGCACCTAAGTCTAAGGAATTTCTGCTACATGTGTATCTCCCAAACTGTTTTCTGCAAAAACACTGGTTCTGGGAACTGTTTTTGTGCTTCATGAAAAGATTATTTTGTGGGAATAAGTTCGGGAAGGCTGCATATTCTATTTTACTCTTGGAGATTCATATTGTACATTAGCAGATTAAAGGCTCTGAGAAATCCTGGACTGGAGAAATTTGGGCAACATTTAAAAACCCAACATTCATTGCTCATATTTGAACATGGGACATGTTTTCACCACAACACTGTTGGGAAACATTGAGTTATATTGTGGCTTCTATTTTGAATTAACGTATAAAGTTATTAAAGACAGATGAAAAATACTTCTGTTCTTTTGGGACCTTATATTTTTGTGGGGGGTGAAGACATACGTGAAGCTGAGGAGAGATGTATGGAAGCTTAGAGAGAGGACTGGCTCATTCTCCCTGAATGCTTCACAAAGCACTGAAGCCTTTGTGCTTCACTTGGGCTGGGCCATGACAGGTCAGCAGGGATCACCCGATAATGACAGAGGGGAGGTATCCCAGACAAAAGCGTGAACTGCATGCTCAGTCCTCCACCCTTCACTCTCCAGGGACCAGTCCTCTGCCCAGAGTTCCTGTATCCTGGGGGCCACTTCTGAATCAGACTATCCCACTCCAGCCATCACAGATCGAGCCGGGGGCAGCCAATTACTAGACTGGCCACACCTGTGACTTGTGCCTTAAGACATAGACTGGAGCAATCAGATTCTCAGCTTGAGAAATCTGATCAAACACATGGAAAGACTTGCTGATTTATGGTGATGATGGCAGCTGCAAAGTCTTGGAGTAAGGCTGGAGAGGCTAAGGTGGGCCAGGTGTAATTCAGTTAACTGCGTGGGAGGCTGGTGGTAGGGTGGCAGAGGCAGACCCAGACTCCTAAGCAGAGTACCCTAGTTGGAAGAAGCAGCACCAGAGAGAGAAGTGGCACTCAACTGGGGCTGAGCCCGGTGAAGAGCAGAATGTTGGCTTTAAGATCCCGGGACTCTCCTGTTGGGGGTCCCTGCAGCTCCAGGTAGGCAGAACCTTCTCAGCTCTGGCCGCAGTGAAGGCGATCCTATCATCAGCCCTAGCCCTGGCAGCCGCTCTCTCTTCTTCTGGCTGCCCCGTCATGAGGAGCAGGAAATGATGACCACCTTGGAGCAGGGAGATGCTATATCTGGAGAGGCCACTGGCCTAGGAGTTGGCCATCTGGGCTCTGCTTCAAGTTGTGCTACCGATTAGCCACATCACTTCACATCCGTGCTGCACCCTCACCATCACTGCTAAACTGGTGACAATAAAGGTTGTGGGGAAGAGCACATGAGATGTGTGTGTGAAAGCCCTTTGTAAACTGTCAGGAGTGGCATAGATTTATTACTGTTATTGGTTGTGGAAATGTATGTAGGGAGGACAGGCAGAAATGCCTTTAAAGGCTGCTTGGGTGGCTGGGTGCGGAGGCTCAAGCCTGTAATCCCAGCACTTTGGGAGGCCCAGACGGGTGGATCATGAGGTCAGGAGATTGAGACCATCCTGGCGAACACGGTGATACCCCGTCTCTACTAAAAAAATACAAAAAAACTACCCGGCGAGGTGGCGAGCGCCTGTAGTCCCAGCTACTCGGGAGGCTGAGGCAGGAGAATGGCATAAACCCAGGAGGCGGAGCTTGCAGTGAGCCGAGATCTGGCCACTGCACTCCAGCCTGGGCCACAAAGCCAGACTCAGTCTCAAAAAAAAAAAAAAAAAAAAAAAAAGGCTGCGTGGGGCTTGTAGTACTTGGGGGAGACAAGCAGGCTGGTTTCCAGCTACTAGGGCCACGTGGTCACGAAAGACGTGCCCTGTGTGGCCCGTGGCTTGACGACCCCCCCAAACCTTGCTCTCGTATATCACGCCCAGAATGTTCCATACCTGCATGGTGGCTGTGGGGAGTATGCTAAAGCAAAGATACAGAGGATAGAATCTCAGGGCTGAGAGGACTTTTAGACAGGCAACATCCAATTATCTGGGGAAACAGAGGTCCAGAGAGGGTTATGTGACATTGTGATGTTGATTGATTAATCAGTGGTTGGTCATCGAGCAGGCATTTCCAGATCCATCTGCAGAGGAGTTGCCCCAAGACACCTAGGCTGTAGTGGGAGAGAGGCAGGAGAGGCCAGAGGATAGAGGCTGTGGTAGTAAGGAATAGGAGGGCTGTGGGAAGTGGGCAGAGTCCAGAAAGGGTTGGGGGATGGGAGTGAAACTGCCTTTACAAAAATCATAACTGATAAAATTATGACAGTGAGAGAGATCTGACCTAACTGACTCCATTATGCTTCTAACCTCCAAGCTGTCATTGTTCATTCCTGGGTGCAGGAGGAACTAACTTCAGGAAGAACTCAGTTTGTAGTTTAACTTTGAAACAAAGAGGACAACAGCCCTTTCCCAAAACAAACCTCCTTCTTGCCTGGGGACCAGACTGCCTTTGTAGGACTAACAGACTAGCCACAAGATTAGAAATTAGTGTTTAGGAGTCATGCAGCTGGAGGCTGCAAGATTCTGAACCTCCTCAAATTGCTCTTGGGGATAACATCACTATTGTAAAACCTAAAATCAATGCTTGAGATATTTGCAGCCCCTCTACTCAATGGATCATCTGGCACCACCTAGATCAGTAAACCGGCTCATCTGTTCTTGTGGCCCCCATTCAGGACCTTACTCAGCACAAGAGGACAGCTTTGATTCCCTATGATTTCATCTCCTACCCAGCCAATCAGCACTCCCAACTCACTGGCCCCCTACTCACCAAATTATCCTTAAACACTCCAATCCCTGAATTCTTGGGGAGACTGACCTGTGTAATAATAACACTTGGATCTTTCACACAGCTGGCTCTGCATGAATTAAACTCTCTATTGCAATTCTCCTGTCTTGATAAATTGGCTCTATCTAGGCAGCGGGCAAGGAGAACTCGCTGGGTGGCTACAGGTGTGAATGGGCAGGGACCTCCCATTTGCCATCCCAGTTGGCTTGGGGCTCACCCTCACTGCCTGATATGGTTTGGCTGTGTCCCCACCCAAATCTCATCTTGAATTGTAGGTTCCATAATCTCCACATGTCATGGGAGGGACCCAATGGGAGGTAACTGAATCATGTGGGTGGTTACCCCCATGCTGTTCTTGTGATAGTCAGTTCTCACAAGACCAGATGGTTTTATAGGGGCTTTTCCCCCTTTTCTCTGCACTTCTCTCTCCTGCTACCATGTGAAGAAGGACGTTTGCTTCACCTTCTGCCATGATTGTAAGTTTCCTGAGGCCTCTCCAGCCATGTAGAAATGTGAGTCATTTAAACTTCTTTCCTTTATAAATTACCCACTCTTGGGCAGTTCTTTATAGCAGTCTGAGAACAGACTGATACACTGCCCCTTTCATGCTAAGGTTATCTGGAGTACTGTGTACACTCCTGTCTCAGAGGCTGTGGATGCTAAGTGGGAATGAACCTGACCCATTCTTCACTTTGTAAATGAAGAATCTGAGGTCCAGTGAGAAAAGAGGACAAGTCCAGAGTCCCCTAATGCTAGTGGCTTCCTTGGCCCTCCGGCCAGTGTCCTCTGAGTTCTACCTGACTCCTTCCCCTTCTTCCATTCCCATGCTCCATCAGGCCCTGCCTGTGCTTAGAAGAGCTTCAGGTCTGGCCGTGTGCCACTCCAAGGGAAGGTAATAAGCTTGATGCATTATTCCTTCCTATCAATCAATCACCAATTTTCTTTTTCACTTTTGTGTATTTACATTTGCAATTACCCCAATTTTCAGGAAAGAGGAAAAAAATGACATGATTAAACAGAAGACTCATCTCTGGAATTTTCCAGCCTGACAACACAGAGCTTTCATTGCTTTGCCAAGTCTGGGTCTGGCTCCATGCACCACAAACCTCCATCTCTAGAGGGCAGAGGGCAGGGAATTTACAAGGTGGTGTCGGAGCTAAAGCCTGCTCCTGTCTGTACACCAGGGAGAGGTGTTTTATTCATTACACACTTGTATTGAGCTGTAAATGACCCAAAGGCAGTGTGTTGAGGTTTCAATATTTTTCTGGTGGAGAAGGTCATGATGAAGTGAGGATCTTAAAAAAAAAAGCATTTATTGAAGGCTTCCTATTAGGTTGAACCAGATGAAACTGGTGACATTGTACTGTTCTGGGCACGTAAAAATGGCAATTTCTTATGATTCAACCTAATGCATTAAGACTCTGCTAAATTCTTCATGGACATCCCAAAAGGAAAACCTTGGTACTTCATTTTGCCTGATTAGGATGTTGAGGCTCAAAGGTATGAAGATAAATAGACGCAGTTGACACTTTTAACAAAGGACAGCCTTTGGTTCCTACGCACAAGAGAGCCTGAGGCTGGGGCATTTCTGTCACTTGGCAGCTCAAACACCCCAGACCAGCCTTTCACTGACCTTTATAGCTTTGTATGACCTTCAGTGTAGTCTCATGTGCTGGCCACAAGGTCTTTCAGAATTTCATTTCTTTGTCTTTAAGGGGCTATGAAAAGACTGTAGATGTGTCTGAGGAGTGCAGGATGTTCCAGAGAGGCCAACTGTGGCTGTTTCCTGTCCTGACTCCTCACAGAGTCTGCCCTGTCTTAGGTGGCCCTGTGGTCTCTGTGCTGTGTGACTCCTTCCTGTCTGTGATTGAAGGGAAGCCCTTTCACAAGCTGGCCAACAACCCAAGATACATATGGCCTTGCTCAAAAGCCGTATCTGGGCCCATCAGATTATTTTCTTCAGAATTCAAGACTGGGATAGTGCTGGGTGTCTTTGAGGGCTGAGCTGAATGGTCCTGGGGTGGATCTGGGGCCAAGGCAGTCCTTCTGGGCCATGTGTATCAGAGAAGGCAGGAGAGCAGAGTAGCACCCAATGGGAACCATGGCATCATGCACCGGAGACCATCCTTCTTCATCCTTCTCCTCAATGTCCCAGTTTTAGAGAGAGAGAGAGAAGCTAAAACCCAGAGGCTTTGGTATTATACCTAAGAGATGCTGTCACCTCTCTTGAGGAGTAAGATGAAGAATTGCTTTCTTGGCACATGTAGCTTTCTGGTTCCAGTCCCAGGCCATCACTACTCTTACCATGTGCCCACTTTTCTTTTTCTTTTTTTTTTTTTTTTTTCCTTGAGACAGAGTCTCACTCTGTTGCCCAGGCTAGAGTACACTGGTGCGATCTCGGCTCACTGCAAGCTCTGCCTCCCAGGTTCACACCATTCTCCTGCCTCAGCCTCCCGAGTAGCTGGGACTACAGGCACCTGCCACCACGCCTGGCTAATTTTTTTTTGTATTTTTTTTAGTAGAGACGGGGTTTCACAGTGTTAGCCAGGATGGTCTCGATCTCCTGACCTCGTGATCTGCCTGTCTTGGCCTCTCAAGGTGCTGGGATTACAGGCGTGAGCCACCGCGCCTGGCCAGCCCACTTTTCTTTGTGACAGGAAGGGATATCTGATACCTTCCCTAGCAACTGATTGGTTTCCAAGGCATTTGGCCGACTCATGATCATTTAGCTACTTCGCTAATTAACCTCTTCCATTTGTATAGTGCATTCACAGATGAGATGTCTCTTGATTCTGCAACACCCCTGTGAAGATGGCATGGTTGGCATCCTGATTCTCCTGTTTTCAGCTGGGAAAACAAAGTCATGCAGCACTGGGCCTAAAACCTAGGTCCCCAGATTCCCACCCCAGTGCTGCTTTTATATAATTTATCTGTATCTCAGGTCACTTTCTACAAGGTAATTCCTGAGTTTCTAAGCCCAAGACTTTCTGTCCATCCTGGCCTATGCTCCCTGCTAATACACACACCACATATACGCCCGCCACACACAGACACACACACACACATACACCACTTGTCCTTGAAGGTCTCTGCCATGCATGTCCTTATGCCACTATCCCATCCCTCAGCTGAGGCGTGTTGCCCAATGGGCCCTAGCAGTAATTGAATGGCTGCACTGGAAGGGAAAGACTTTTAGCTACAGGAAGCAGTTCTGCTGATTCAATCTCATCTAATTAGGAGTCACTGAACTGTCAGATGTGCTGCCTTTTAGATCAGGCATTAAAACCTAACACACTGAACTCTCCAAACTCTTTCCTGCTTGCTCCACACTCTGTCCATTTCCTCACATTTGCCCAACATTGGTGGGGAGCTTAACTCCAATGTTTTAGGCTACCCTGAGTTAGGATATACAAAGCCAGACCTGACAGGGACACCTCAGACTCTCTGGCTTCCACCTAGGCTTCCAGAGTAGCACGCTGGAGCCAATTGTATGCATCTCTTCCCAATTCCGCATCCGGAGACCTCACAGTGGTATCTTATAATCATCCATCATGGGAATATTTATACTACAGAAATCAGCAAACGGTAAAATCAAAGTTTCCTCCTGAAGAGGCACTTGTTAGACACCTGCCAGCACACCACTGCCCAGGGCCCCCGGAGGTCCAAGGAGCCTGCATGGGAGCGTGGGTGGAAGCTGAAGGCCCCTCGGTCCTGATGCAGCCTGGGCCACTCTGACTGTCTCTTCCTCACAGCAGTAATAGCTGACCTTTCCTGAGGACTATATATGTGCCAGGTTGTGTGCTGACATTTTGCAAGTATTAACTCATTTTATCTCCTTAAAACCCTAAGAGTAGATAGTATTACTAACTTCTTTTTTGCAGATGAGGAAAATGAGACTCAGAGAGATTGTATAACTTACCCTAGCTTACACGGCTAGTGAGGTTGGTACCTGGATTTGAATTCAGGCAGTCTGACTCAACCTACAGTCTTAACCTCTGTGCTATACTCCTTCTCCACATCATATGTAATTTGGAAAAAAAAAATTCCCGGGGAAGAAACTGTTAGAAAATTAAGTAATACTCTCACTACAGTACAATGGAGTGCCCTGAGTGTTCCCTTCTCCGCACTTTGCTGCCTCTGGTTCAAGAACTTAGTAGAAGCTGCTTAGTCAAAGTTGGCTCAATTAATAAATGTCTTTCAGAAACCTCAAACTTGTTCCACTCCTGCCTGATTCTGGGATGGGAGACTGAGCAGATCCACTGGGGTGGTGGAATCACTCAATCACACTGAAAATGGCATCCAAATAAATAAAGAAAATCAAGTGTGCCATCTGGGCCCTGCACTCAGCAGGGCTCTCACGCAGCTGCGGGGTGCTGTTTATTCTGAGCTGTCTTGGACAGAGAAGGAGACACCTGAGTTCAGCCAGGGTTAAAGAATTCTCCAGGTTTCTGAGCATGAGCTGAACCATCAGCAAATGAAGCTTTCCCATCCAGCCCAGGACTGCTCCACATCCTCAAAGACCCCCGAGTCCCACCCTCCGGAGCTTCAGCCACCACAAACGACTCACAAGTAGTTTGTGAATAAACCACAGGCGGCCGGGCGCGGTGGCTCAAGCCTGTAATCCCAGCACTTTGGGAGGCCGAGACGGGCGGATCACGAGGTCAGGAGATCGAGACCATGCTGGCTAACACGGTGAAACCCCGTCTCTACTAAAAAATACAAAAAATTAGCCGGGCGAGGTGGCGGGCGCCTGTGGTCCCAGCTACTCGGGAGGCTGAGGCGGGAGAATGGCGTGAACCCGGGAGGCGGAGCTTGCCGTGAGCTGAGATCCGGCCACTGCACTCCAGCCTGGGCAACAGAGCGAGACTCCGTCTCAAAAAAAAAAAAAAATAATAAAAAAAAAATAAACCACAGGCTTTTTCCCCTCATCAAATTGAGTGCGAAGATTCAACCAGGCCACGGTACTCACTTCTGCTCTTATATCTCCGCTATAACGAACGCCTCTGAGTTTTAGGTTCTCTGTCTCCAAAATGGGGATGAGCTACCACGTGGGTTATAGTGAGGAATACGAGCTAACCCATTTAAATGCTCAGTGCAAAGCTTGGTCCTTCACTAGGACTAAATATGAGTCAGCAATGATTAGTGGTGACAATGCAGACACTAGTTAGTTCTTCGCCCTCATCTCCTTCTCGTGACCACTATCACTGTCCCCGGCATCTGAAATACCCTGCACATCTCTCTGTCCCAGTTTTCTCCCCAGCTGGCAGGGCCCAGCTCACGCTGTTCTTTGAAGACACCTGTGACTCTTCTAGGGAGAAGTGGGCTCTTTATTCCTCGACACAGCACATCACCCCATTGCTTCCAACCTCCAGAAAGGCCAGTTGTATTATTCCTGAAATCTCAGCAGTCCTGGCAAACGGTCACAGCAGATGCCTTTGTTATTTAGGGTCAAACCACAGCCAGAGTTAATTCTCATTCTGTCCTCCTGGTCATAGCGGGGGTGCTGTGGCAAACCTGAAGCCCCATCTCCCCCACCTGTCTGTCTATAGGAATATTCCTGGTCTCCCATGTCAAATGCCAAGCCCCAGGTGGGATTTGACCTAGCATCTCTTTCATGTCAGTGCTCCCCCTGCCGAATCTGCAGGCTGGCTTTGCAGCAGGTAGGGGCTCTGAATTAAGCTACGATCTTCCTGGAGGGGTAGGAGGAAAGAGTTATTTCCTTGCTTATGGTAGATGACGGTGTACCTCAAAAACTATACTCTCAATTTCAGAGATGCTTAATAATATCTCACTGTCTTGGCGCTTTCCTGGGTCAAGAGTAAAATCTTCCTGTGTGCTAATCACTGTGATAAACAGAATACGCAATATCCCATTTGGTGTACTATTTTACAGATTAACAAGAGGCTAAGAGAAGAAACAAAAGACTTGACCAAGGTTTCACAGCTGGTAAACAGCAGAAAGGAGGCTTGAGCCCAGAACACCAGCTTGCAGAGCCAGAGTCCATAACCAGTATGGTACTGAGTTTGTCAGGAGTACCTATAACGTTGCTTTGTGTGTCATGAACACTTCATGCAAGAAAATCTGCAAATGTATTAAAACAATAACTGAACCAAGACAGGCCTTCCACTCTTTGGAAAAGGCAATGCTGTCCTTGTAAGATATTTTATCTTCTTTATTTGGAAATTTAAATCTCTGAATGATGACTGAAAAAGGTGATCAAATTGTGTAATTTTTAATAAATGTTCTGGCCTTCACTGAAAAGTAAAGATGGAGAAAACATCAGGTGGAAGTAAATATGGAGAAAATCTCACATAAATATTTAAGCCTCACACAGAATGTTAGTGATTGGGCCTATGGCTCGGTCTAATGCTCTCCATCTTGTTTGTCTCCAAATAAGAACAAACGTTTCCCAGCATGTGGCCCCCAGGAAGCAGACTGATTGACAGCAGGTTCTCCCAAGTGCTGTAGAGGAGCCCTGTCAATCTTAAGTTTGCTCCAGTGTCAGGGAAGTTGATTGTTTGCCAGTTCTACTTGGACATGGATTTCCTCTGCCTGCAGATGCCCACCTTTCTGTATAGCATCTCATCTGCACCTCCAGAAAATAAACTCTGGTGTCAGTGAGAGGCAGGCACTGATATACTTTCTCCCATTTGGAATCACATGCTCATTTGTCTGCTTCCACAGCTTCCCCCATGGGGGTACTTAATTTCCTTATAATGAATTGTCATAGATCCTTCCTCCTTACTACCTTATCAGCTCTGTGACGACCAACAATTCCCTATTATGCACATTTGTAAATGATTAATAAATGTTTGGGGGATTAATAAATGGTTTAGCACAGGACTTTTCAACTAAGAGGTGCACAATTAAGAATATTCTAGGTATATCTAGAGATCAGCTATACAACATTACGCCTATAGTTAATACTGTGTTGTGCATTATAAAAATTGTTAAGAAGGTAGATCACATGTTAAGTGTTCTTTCTACAGTAATAAAAAAAAAAAAAACTAAAAAAAAAAGAGAATATTCTAGGTATATCTAAAAGGATGACCCAAACCAGAATGTAAAGGAGCCTTTAGAAAAACTAACACTGCAGCGTCTGCACACAAATCAGCCGGGACTAGTGTTGTTCCTGGATGGAGTCAGGTTTCCACTGCGGCCAATGGCCCTCCCTTGAAGAGGGGATTATTCAGGGTGGTCTAGGTCTCCTCCACACTCCTGGGTCCACACCTCCACCCACTTTAAGTTCTGTCAAATCTGTGTGATTTGGCGTCCAGATTGTCTCCCACACAGAGGAGGGTTCCTGGCAGGGTTGGTGTCCAGGACTTCTTAGTGAGGACTTGAGTCAATTAGCTCAGAAATCCTGTTCCTTTTTCACTGGGTGCTTTCTTGAGACTGGGCCAAGTCATGGTATTTCATTAGGATAATAAAAAAGGAGAAAGTCAGGCTTAGAATTTGAAAGTCTCTCACATAATAAAAGCTGACTGATCATTTATGGCTGTTTCACTTGAAGGTGACTTTGGGATCAATAGACACTCTAGCTGGACTTCCAGAGATTCGATTCATAAAGGCTCCCAAAACCTTTGAACGGGCTGCTTCGGCCACTCATCTCCCAGAAGGTGGCCAGCACCATGTGGCTTGCTCCCGGGCTGGCAGTCTTGTTAGTTGGTTTGGTGTCCTGCTGCCTGCCTCCCTCCTGTCTCTGTCTAGAAGATAATTCTACCTAACACAGTTAAGCAGCACGGCCCTTTGGCGGTGCCTAAGACTTTTTAGGCTTTGTCCAGATGCTTCCTCGTCGCTGAGAGGAAGACCTGACCTGCATTCCAATTTCCTTCTCACATCCAAGCCATGATGTTTCCATGGTCTGAAAGCTCTTCTTCTCTCCAGGGGTCCTCAGTAGAAGTGGGAAAGCCTCAGTTTCCCTCTGATAATGGCTATCTAGAACCTTTTTGTAAGAATGTGGCTCTCAGGGATCTCTCCTCTTCTCAGGCAGAGTCTGGAGTGTGCAATGGCTCTGGGAATGTCTCTTCTCTGGGACCACAGAACACACTTTGGTTTCCTTCTTCCTAGAGGCCAAGATTGCAAGCCATGATTCATGGCTTTT
This sequence comes from Theropithecus gelada, assembly GCF_003255815.1. NCBI lineage: Eukaryota > Metazoa > Chordata > Mammalia > Primates > Cercopithecidae > Theropithecus > Theropithecus gelada. The sequence goes on from NC_037681.1 coordinate 49,720,075, forward strand.
CTGACATAGTTGGCTTTCCCAGTCCTGGCCCTTCCTCCTCTAGGCAAAGTCTTCACAGCCATGAGTGAGGCTTCTGGGTCCCAGGTCTTATTTAGTCTGGATGGGCTCCATTCCCTTTCTTTTTGGACAATGTACTGCTGTCCTGCCCCTGGTCAGCTAATCCTCTCCTGTCCCTGGTCTAGCCTCTGTGTAACCTTCTGGCCTCTGGAGACAGGAAGTGCAAAGGGAGCACGTTGCCCAGAGCTCCTGATACAAGGCTCGTCCTGCCCACAGTGGATTCCTTCCTCTGAAGCCATGTGTTTGTCAATGACTTCATGCTGAGGTTTGATTTATCGGGCATCTTTCCCGTGTACAGCTCTGTGGTAGGTGTTAGGTACTGTGAGAATACAAAAATGATTCATGGACTCTTATCCTCAAAGAGCTGCAATCTTAGGGCAGATATGACAGGAGCACAAATAACTAGGAGTTGTGGTAAACCATAAGTACCATAATGGTAGTAAAACATAAAAGCCCACAGACATTTAGAGGAGAGTTATTTCTAGGTTGACGAGATGAATTAATTACACTTAATTTATATGCTTTCTAGTTGATATTTATCTATGAGGTTTGTGCAAAGATGAGTGGCCAGAAGCTCACTTGTTCTGGGTTCTCCTAAGAATGGGTTATTTCTCTAAATCCTGACTTTGGCTTGGACCCTCCCACCACCCCGGTCACGGGCCTGAAACCACATAAACTGCTGGGGCTCAGCGAGAGATGCAGAGACGCAGGGAAGCATGGCCATATTTGAGGGAGGCCCCGAGTCCACGCTGTCAGAAGCCCAGCAGCAAAGTCCCCCTGGATCTTCTTTTTTGGGGAGGCTCTCTCAGGAAGCTGATGAATCCACGAGCAGATCGCCGAGGCAGTCTCAAATCGATACCCCTGATTGGCAAGACAGGTCCCTGTGCTATTAGGAGTGGTGACAGCTTTCCGAGGGGGCATAAACCAATTGTTAAAGGCCCTCCGCATTATTCGCCAGGATGGGAGAATTCATTTTAGTATCCGGGAAAAACAGCCGTTTGGGTAATTACATTCTGTTTCCCCTCGTCTCTGCTAACGCATTAGCGGGAGATAATATTCCACATTCCAAGTCCAGAACCATCCCACAGAGCTGCTATTAAACAGCTGTCACCTTCCTCCCCATAACTGGATGCATTTCTCAGCAGGAAAAATGACTCCCTGTATGCTGGCTGCATCAATCCTGGCGCATAGGAAATGCATTTGCTGGAGCTAGAGGCAATGCGTTACAGTGGGAAAATGCTGGGCCAGGAGTGGAGAAGCTGGGCTGTGGCTCTGACTTAGCCATGACTTGCTATGTAACTTGGGTAAGTCACTTAATCTCCCTGGTGCTGGGGCTTCCCACGTTATAAGGCTGGGACAGGTGAACCCAGCCTTACAACAGATCCCCGTGGGGTCTGCAATTTGGGGTCACCATGTAGGGTCTTTTTCAGCAGGGCACAGGCTCTCCCAGGACTTCTGCTTTGGGCTGGAAACTCTCAAAACTGGCTGGTCACATGATCCTTGTATATTGTGGCCTATATCTACAACCACTGTCTGGTTGGAGGTCCTGGTTCTTTGTTTATTGACTGAAGGCCTAACTTGGTTTATGCCCCGTCTGAAAGCTGTCGCCATTCCTTCAATTGATTGTCTTTGAAAACAAATAATCTTTAGCCCATCCTTTTCTTCACTTCATTGTTCCTCATGAGCCATATCAGACCTCTGACCCTGCCCCAAGTAATGGGAAATTAGGGAGAAAAGGATAAAGAAAGGACACAAAGGCTTAGGGGGTCAGACAGGAAGTGGAAAAAGGGAAGCACCTGGAGGAGAAACAGAGAAAGGAAGACAAAGGATGGAAGGGGAAAGGGAAGGTTCAGGAACGGATTGGTGGCTGGTGGGGAGGAAGAATTGAAGAGAACAGGGGGAAAGAAGGAGTTACTGGAGGGAATAAAAAAGGAACCAAATACAGGAGAAGGATGGGAGGCAATGGAAAGAAGTGCTGGAAGTTGGAGAAATTCATTTCCTTCTTTCTCTTTTTCCTTCCTTCCTTCTTTCTTTCCTGCCAACAAACACTAGCAACTCATAATCTGGCACATAGTATTCAGCATCAATATTCTGGGTGCTAAAGAGGCAAACATGAAGAAAACATGGTTCTTGCACACAAGGAGTTGACAGTATATTAGGAGGAGGCAGAGTGTTAAATGTGTGACAGGGTGTGGGATGACCCTCCTAAGAGGGGTGTGTCTACAGTTACAGGAATGGATCAGAGCTCCTGGGGAGAGGGAGGGAGGCTTGGGAGAGGCTTCATGGAGCTGGATGGATCCCAGGAAATGCGTAGAATGTCTGTGCCCTTCTGTTCTGCACTCACTCTGTGGCTTTGTTCTATTATCATCCTTCACACAGTCACTGCATCCTCCCCCATTTCCACAGCACTGTGTCTCATTCACCTCACTATATTGTAGTTCTTTCTTTATCTGTCTTACCCACTGTACTGAGCTCTTTAAGGCCAGGAAACTTGATTTAATTGCCTTCATATTTACATTGCCCAGGACCTAGTTTGATGCTAGCAAATAGCAGGTACAATCCCCACCCACAAACAAACAAACAAACAAACAGAAAAAACACTGAATGAAATGCAAGGCATATATAATTTCTCTTCCATTGGTTCCCATTTACGTGGGTTACTACAACAGTAACTCCCCATCTAGTATTTCCATCACATCACCACCATTGCATGTGGAAGGAAGGGAAAGATATTTCTGGGAATGCTTTCATCAACATCCATGCCTTGCCTGGCTGCTTTTCCCTTTCCATTTTCCTTCCTTTCCCTTCCCTTTGTACTTGCTCTTCCTCTCTCCAGGGGTCCTCAGTAAAAGTGGGCAAGCCCCAGTTTCTCTCTCATAATGGCTATCTAGAACCTTTTTCTAAGAACGTGGGTCTCAGGGATCTCTTCTCTTCTCAGGCAGAGCCTGGGGTGTGCACCTACATGAATCAGTGGCTCTGGGAATGTCTCTTCTCTGGAACCACAGAATCCACTTTGGCTTCCTTCCTCCTGGGGGCCTTCACCCATGACAGCTGGGCTATTTCTTGGATAACAGCATATCTAGGGAACTGGAGACATGGCCTCCTCCATGGAGTGGTGCCTTTCTGAGCTCACATCCCTCAGCCCCAGAAAGGTCTGTCTCCTGACTTGAAAGTGTAGGTAGAAATCACCTGGCCTCATCTCTCACACTCTAATGAAAGCTTTGCTTCTACCGAGACATGTCTTCTAGCTGGGTGAGCTTGCTGGAGTACCACCACTTCTGGATCTGTAGGGCAGGACTGCGTGGCTACCTCGACTGTAGTTGTCTTGGCCTGTATACAGGTTATTCAGTCTATTTTTCTGGGGGAATAGTACATTGTAATCTTTGTACACAAGCCCAGGGGCCTCAGTGATGGAAACATTTTAAAAATCCAAGTAAATAACTCTTTAATTCATCATTCTTGCCTCTGAAAGCAAGATTCTTGGAAAGCTGACACAATTTGAGTCAACAATTCAGACTCAGCCATCTCTTCAGAAAAGTTATTAAAAAATACATCGAAGAACCCAGATTTCATTCTGTTTGAGAGCATTGAGAGAATATATAATAATACTGTAGCTGCAAACTGAAATAACAGAGGCATGAGGTGGCGTCCCCTTTTCTAGGAGACTTCTTTCTTCCTCCCATTTGGGAGTGAGATCACAAAACCCTTCAATGCTCTCACCAAAATAAATCTAAGTCCTTAAAATGTCACCCAACCTTACAGTTCCTTATTATTATGGGCTATAAACACATATTCAAAATGGGAAAAATCTGAATATTACTGTATTAATATTCTACATTGAATTAGAGTCCTTCATGGCTAGAGATTAATGAAAGGGAGGCTATTCAGATACATGTGTCTAAGACAGCCACCCAAGCTCTATGGCAGATAACTGGTGTTTTCAGACCCAGAAAAGAAATGCCCAGCTGGGTCATGATAACACCTGGAATGGCTGAGAGGCTTTGGTTGCCATTGTTTTCCTGTCCCCTCCTGGAAGGGGAAATGGAGCATGGTGAGTTGCTGTGGTGACTTCTCTGCAACATGGGTCAGAGGTGGAGCTGGGGAAGGACAGCTAACCAAGTCAGCTCACCATGGACTTCATGTCACTGCTTAGAAAGGCTGGAGGTCCCTGGCACATTTGCAGCAGAAGGGAATGCGGTTCCGATAGAAATCCCGCCAGTTCCTTCTGAAGCACACACCGTCCTTGAGCATGGAGCCAACTATCATTCCTTACATACATCCTGGATTTCACTACCAAGAAAACTGAAGCCCAGTGCAGGGTCCTTGCTAAGCTCTTCTTAGCAAAATGGCCAAAGAAGAGTCAGGGCTCCAGACAGTGGTCATGAGGCTTCCCAAGGCTGGGTGAGGCCATCCTTGTAGAGACCAAATTTCATTTATTCTTATTAATTAATTCATACATTCATCATCCAACATCGAGCCCATCTTTAGGAAGCACATATTATTTTGAGCATTGTACCATCATGTGAGTTAGCAGGACCCTTTTGGTGAATGAAGGCTGAGAAAAGGAAGAGGAGGAAATAGAGAACTCGATGGGAAAGAAGAAAGAGAATTAGCTTGTTTTGAACATTTCTTGTGCCAATGTGTTAACACAGGTAGTCTCACTGAGTCTAAACCCATCCCTGTAAGGTTGGCATTATAATGATTCCTATTTTACGTGAGAAAAACCAATGCTCAGACAGGTTGAGTTCAGTGGATGCTGTTTGTGGCTCCAAAATTTTTTTTCACAGAGGTGTGCTGTCCTCAGGAAATTTACCATCTAGATTAGCAGGAACACATTCTCATGTGTATTGGCTGAAGCAAGAGTTGCCAGACTCTGCCCAAAACATAGACTTTTACTTAAAATAAAATTGTTTTACATGAGAAGTCACAAGCAGCAGGTAACTGAGGGCCAGTTAGTGCCAAATGTGCAGTTTAAACATAGGAAGCACTCACAGATGCCTCTAGGAGATGAACTGAGATTTGTGATGGTCCTTGATGAACAGATGGGATTAGGGCAGGGTAATGGCCATCTCTGGCCCATTCAGAGGACAGGTTGTGGATCTGGTTGAGCCCAATTGTTGGACTTAGAGGGTGGGCAGGCAGGTTGGGGCTGGAGAAAGAGGGTCCAGCTCCAAGGTCTCCAAATTTTATTTTATAGATGATGAGGACCTTGTGCAAGAAAAAGACGCAAGTGGTGCTTTCCAAAAATGAATCAGAACACACTCTGCATCCTGTCTTCAGTCATCATCTTTTGCCAGGAGATAATCTGGTGTACACTAAAGGATTTACACAGAGTTTTACAAGCTCTGAACGTGATTCAGGACTACAATCGATACCAAAAAGGGCTGGGTATTTAATGGAACATCTTAGCATTTTAAAATATTTTGAGTTCTTTATCTCGCATCATAACTGTCATGGAAACTCTTTCCATAAAGGCCTTTATAAAAGGGCACTGATACCTCTTCTGGTGATTGTTTTAGCTAGAGACAGCTGGACAACTAGAGTCTGGGGATGTGACACTACAATGAGATCATGATTATGACAATTATGATTCAAAATATGGTGATACTTTGAAACATTGCCTGAGGTTTCTTTTTCCTGAGTTTGCAGACCCAATCCTTCATTTCCCTCCATTTAGACAGCTGCTGTTGCTTTCTCTGCACACTACTTTGGGTTGGGGAGGGCAGACACACTTGAAAATACAGACTTTTAGCAGTAAGATATGGACTATTTGAGAGTGAAATTACATCCTTGAGTCTGAAAAGCTAAACCTTGAATATCTGGAACCAAGAATTGATAGGCCCCAAAACATAGATTTGTAGTCAAAAGTCACAGAGTGAGGCAGAATGTGCAGTGGTGTAGAATAGACCCTGTGGGCTGGGAGAGAGAGAACTAGATAAGGAGAGCATGAGAGGGGCCCTGAAGGAGCAACAAGGTGGGTGCATTCCCTACCTGAGATTTTACCAGAAAAGTCGAGGGGGCTTGGGAACCAGATGACCTATGTGCCCCAAGTTAGCACTGGACTGCTTTGGTAGTCAGAGGAGTTGAGGAGGGCAGCGGGAAGCCCTTGGCAGATAGGGCCTGGGAACCCAGAGCAGCATAGGAGAGCTTTGAGGGCCTCAGTGTTTCCCTGAGAGGGGCCCAGAGGTGGTCGAGAGGGTGTGGGCAGACCTGGAGGTCCTGTGGATGGAGCCAGAGTGATCTCTGTGGACCTAATGACCTGCTAGCAAGGACTCCTTCAGTCACACTCAGACTGGACCCATGACCAAAGACCAACATGGAGTGAGTCTCTCAGTGGAGAAGGGAGTAGATGGTTCTTCCAATACTAGGATGATACAGAAGCCTTCCTATGTTTACTTACACCTCAGAGGAATGATATGGAAAATGAAAAAAAGAAAACTTCTGAATTACCTGATTATCTATCCAAAAGGGAGGAAAAAATTGCCAAATATCAGAGTTTACTCTAAATTAGTTAGATTAAGCTGTTTGCCATTGATGGAAATGGGTTTTCCTAAGAGCTAAGTTTAATTTTTAAATTTTGCATACAGAATGTAAGATTTATATTCTCTATATGCTCCTGAAGGTCCTTTCCAATTGCTCAGTTCTTTCATATTTCAGCTGGTCTGGCTTTTCTTCCTCCCGTCATTACTCTCTTTTCAAACACACCCCTTACCTGGGCTGAGCTTGGGCTGTCCTCTTTTTGATAATACAAGCTGAGATATAAGGTTCTAGTATGCTTATTATCCATTTAATAATTTATCTGGATGCCATGTATTTCATTTATTTCAGTTAAGGACCATTGACTGAGCATGCAGTGTGTGCCACGCTCTGTGCTGGAGGGTAAGGATTCGACACGAAGGTTCCAGTCTATTGAGGAACATAAACACAGAGACTTTAAAGTCATTTTCTAATATTTTCAAGATTAAGAAGGGGCAGGGAGCAGTTGAAGAAATGACAGAATAGGAGGTTAAAAACTTATGACTTCGCCACTTGGTAGCTACAGAACCATAATGTCTTTGGGATTCAATCTGCCAATCTGTAAAATGAGGGAGGAAGGAAGACAAAGAAATCCTTTAGATCCTTTCCAGATGTTAAATTATATGACTCTTGCGAGGTTCAACGTAAAAAATTGTATAGTCAACTGAAATCCCAGGGGGCAAAAGAGGTGACAGGATACAGCAAATTCTTCTGTTCCATTGTAAGATCCTCAGAGCAGTGGCAAAGTCACACCTCAAGCAAATCATGCTGGGGTGTGAACATAATTGATCACCTCCCTGAGTGGTGCTGGCAGTGCTCAGGACCTAGGGAAGGAGTTTCTAGATGGTGTGTATTGAAGGGTCCATTCTTGCAATTTATTATTATTATTGTCATTGTTATTATATTGGCAGGGGAGAATCTAGAATCTAAGCTTATGCTACTAGGCTTGTTTGTCTTTGCCTGTAATTACAAAGTTGAATGCCCATGTAAAGTGATTAAATGAATCTCTGAAATCATTTGAAATATTAATATATTTGCCTTATTTACATTTTCTAGCTACTGATCTCAATTTCCTACTCTGCTTTGCGTTTATAGTTTCTCATGCCATACCATTTTGACTCATTTTTTCATTCACTCTTTCAACATTTTACAAAAATTCATGGAGCCTCCATTTTGTCCCAGGCTTTGAGCCAAACACCAGGGATTTGGAGATAAAGGGGTTGGCTTACTGTTTAGCAGGAGGGGAAAATAACAGACGCTAAAGTCAAATAGGCTGTAGCACTTGGATGACCCACCTGGGTAATAGGAAGCCTTGCTTGAGCTTGTCAGAGCTTTGCAGACAGAACACTGGGCTACTCCTCATATCGTATGGAATGAGATCGTCTGTGTGCTGGAACCTGTGTGGGAGGAATTCTATACCCCACAAAGAACTTGTCAAATGGTGGCTGCGTGACTTCCTTTCTAATCTTTTTCATCTCTGAAAAGCAACACCCAGTAATGAGAGACAGTGGCCCTTCATATGTCAGTAGAATTTCTGGTGAAGTTGCACCAGGTAATATAATAACATGAGTATGCAAATACAATTTTCAAAAATCCAAAGAATTTGAGTTCTCTAGTAAAGTCTCCTGCCTTTGTTCTTGAAGTAGGGCTTCTTGTTATAAAATCCAGTTACGGCCGGGCGCGGTGGCTCAAGCCTGTAATCCCAGCACTTTGGGAGGCCGAGACGGGCGGATCACGAGGTCAGGAGATCGAGACCATCCTGGCTAACACCGTGAAACCCCGTCTTTACGAAAAATACAAAAAACTAGCCGGGCGAGGTGGCGGGCGCCTGTAGTCCCAGCTACTTGGGAGGCTGAGGCAGGAGAATGGCGTAAACCCGGGAGGCGGAGCTTGCAGTGAGCTGAGATCCGGCCACTGCACTCCAGCCCGGGCTACCGAGCAAGACTCCGTCTCAAAAAAAAAATAAATAAATAAAAATAAAATCCAGTTACCAGGTGGTAGGGAAATGGACAGACCAGTTTATGTGTCTGGTAGAGAATATGCCAGGTAGGGAAATTTCACTTTCCTTAATGCAAGCTCAGAACTTCCAGGTTGGGCATAAAAGGAGAACTTCATAGAGTGGAAAGTGGTAAGATGTCATAGCCTTTTTCTCCCTCTCTCCCTCTTTTCTTCCCTCTCTTCCTCCTCCTTTTTCTGAGGCTTGGCATTTGTTTGGAGTATCCCATAGATCACTACTGCCATCATCCATCTGTTCTCAGGGGTGATGTTTAAACCCTTTAAAGCCCTGGCAAAAGCCTAGTCAAAACTCTGGGAGTCCAACCAAGGTAAGCTGGAATGTTCAATATGATTTTACTAAAGACTGGCCAAAGACAAAGGGAACAAAATCTCCAGTATTCACCATGAGTTTAAGACTCTGTGCTTTGCTGACCCCAGAAGAGAAAAGACTCTTCTCAAGACCCTGCTTTCCAGTGTCTTCCCATGGAGAGACTGCAATCTTAGCTCCAATTTAATTTCTTGACACTCACAGGAAAATGCTGGACCTTCTTATCTACCTAGAGCCTTGCTTTTGCCATATGACTGGCACTAGGGAAGACCTCAGCCTTGGATAAGACCTCAATCTCTAATTAAAGACCTCAGCCTTGCCCTTGAGGTCCTCTTTAGGATCACCACGTTCAAATGCCTCCTCGCTGCTTGTGTGTGTGTGCAAACGTGCATATTTGTGTGTGTGTGTGTGTGTGTGTGTTGGTCTCCTAATGAGAAAATGACAGGCACTTGAAGGAAAAGGAGGAGAAATAGCAGAAGGGGAAAGGGAGGAGAGGAGATCATCAGAGGATCTTTGCTTAGAGTAAGGATGAAAAGAGAAGAAGATTCCATCTGTGTATGCCCCGGAGCTGGGCCCCAGCAAAGCCAATTCAACCATTTCAGCCACCTTGTCTGTGGATATACAGCCTCAGGCTTGTGCCTGGAGCAAGAGCACAGCAGGCTTCACTGACAATGGAGTTGGGCACAGGGATCAGATGGGCAATTCCATGGCCCAGGTTTCTTCCCTTCACAAGAGGAAAGGAAAAAAGTTGAGAAGTGAGAATGAATTAATAGACAAGCAAAAAGACAAAGATATCCGGAGTGTGGAGAGGCACACAGAAGAGAGGCTGAGACTGGGGAGATGCAGAGAAAGGCTGTCCACAAGCTGCCAAACAGTTGAGATGGAAAATGATCTGCCTGCATTTATTTATTTATGATCACACAGAGTAAATAAACGATACGATTCTGAATCGAGCACCTGCTTTTGCATTACATACAGCCACAGATAAGTAACAGGAAGAAAGGAACGGAGAAAAAGGCCACGTCAGTGGAAGAATGGCAGGAGGTGGACAAGAGGACAGCCCTTGTGCATTAGTTGACACACATGCATGGTGGATCTCTTGGGGAGAGCGTGCAGGAAGCAAGCATGAGTTTGTGTCCGGGCACTAACAAGAAAGAAAGACATCGATCCTGTGATGGTAAGACAAGGAGGAAAACAGAGACCACCTCTTCCTGTCACTTTCTGCTTTCTCTTCTAATTCGAATCACGTAGTTCAAGAAATTTTGCACCCCACCTTCATATACTCATGAGCCCAAGTCCTCAGGACAGAGGCTTTGAGCCATTCACTTGTTCTCCTGGATCTCTGGGGGAGTGGTGTGAACAGGGCTTTTTCCCTCTCTAGTCCTCCCCGAAACAAACTGGCCCCCTCCAAGGGAGAGTTCTGTGGTTGGTCCTGGCCATGGCAGCTTATTCACATGCCTGCTGTGTGTTTCTGAATCAAAACCTACAGACAGACTAGGATGGGAAGAAGACAGGCTGCCTTCCTCACCTTACACTTGGGCTGCCCGTCCCTGTAGCAAGGGGGCGATAATCAGGGCCCTTGCCCGGAGCCAATGTTTTCATTATATTTAAATTTCACAAATGATTGAAAGGATCAGCTCATAAAAGCAAAAAAGAGTTGATGCATTCAACCTCTCTGGGCCTTTTAAGACAACAGACTTATTATGACCATGTGAGTTGCCAGGAAGAAGCTTCTAATTAAAGCTTATTGCCTCTTAGCTACCATTGGGCAGCCATGTGGCTCGCCCTTCCTGTTAATTAGAGCAGAAAGGCATCCTAGTGGGGTTGTAGCCTCACAGAGCCCGTGCCCACCTTCCGGCCCACTTCCCCTGTGAGCTCAGGAGGATCCAGGGCTGCCACGTTGGTCCATCATCCCCTAGACGTGAGATTTGGGATCCAGACAGGATATTGCACCCGTGTTCTTGAAGGAAATGATAAGACCCTGGGCTACCAGTGGTATAAATGATTAATGAGAGGTAATTAGTCAATGTTTGTTAGTCATTTTGTAGATACAAAATGCTGGCTAAGAGCTAAAGGAAGAAGCAGAAGCAGCAAAAGCTGAAAGACTTTATATCCACCCAAATGCTGATCATAGAACTCCATAATGTTGGAGCTGAGGGAAGGAGGGATCTCCGAAACCATTTGCCCTACGGTTTGAAAATTCTGCATTGAGGGGCCTTCTGGGCTGCTGCCCAGCAACTGTCTGCCAATGTTTCCTCCCCAAACAGATCTCAACCAGAAGGGCAAAATAAAGTTCCACAAAAACCATGCTCTCAGCATAACTTGAAGACAGAAAATGCCAGAACTTTAAAATAACCTGAGTAAAAAGAGAACCATCATCAAATCCCAGCAGTGCACTTTCTGGTACTCCTAGGTTATGCCCTTCGGTTAGCAAAAGGCTCCCTCACTTCCTGCACAAAGCCCTTCACTCTGGAAGACTTCAGCATGAGGTTCCCACCGATCCTGGTGTGAGGAGCTCTGTCCAGGGGTCTGGGTAGGAAGGAAGTAAAATGTCTTCAGGATCTTCAGCTAAAGGTTCAGTCCTTGTTTACCTCTCCCCACCCCACCCCACCCACCAAACGAACAAAACAAATCAACAAGATCAATCCTGTCCTTGGGGACATTTACGAAACTTTAGGCCAACGCACAAGAGACTTTTACATCCAATGTTTGGTGGGTCTGGTTCTGACTTGATATGTCAGATTAGAAACTGAGCCCTTCTCTGCCTGATTTGGGAGGTTGGAGCCCACTGCTAGTCTCTGGTGTCACCTCGGGATCCTGCCCATCATTGCACCTGTCAATGGCTTGCACTGAGAAGACACACTCCCCTCTGGCTCTCCTCTCCAGCTGGTGATCCCAGGCCTGGCTGCACCTCCTCCTCATGTTCCTCTGTCCCCTCTGGAGTGGTGCCTTACCATTGTCCCCTCTGATGTGTCCCAAATGGCAGAGAAGAATAAAGCTACCACTCAAAGTATAGGGAATCACCCTGAGCAGGGAAGATCTTTGATGCTTTACCTTAACATTTGCATGCAGATCGCATTGGAACTCAATACATTGCCATGTTAGTTTAAATTAAAAAATATTCCTCCCGTCCAATCTTTTGGTAAAACTGAAGCTCTGGAAATATGAGCCATGCTGATTCTTTGGGTTTGCACGCTTTCGGATCATGGTTACACATCCTGCAGGTGCAAACATCTAAGTGTGAGTGCTGGCCCCAGTTTACCCCAACCCACCTGTTGGTGCCTCTCAACCTGCCCACAGCCAAATGCCTTTAGCCTCCTGTAAGGAGAGGCTCTGGAGGTACTACAGTGAGCTGAATCTCAGACCTACAGAGTAAGGTGCTGAGAGTTGAGTCATCTAGTCCCTCTTCCAGGGGATACCATTTCACTTCACAGATCCTGAGTTGTACTAATTCACTGTTGGTCCAGTTTTTCTTCATGACTCATACCAATTGTTTGTATCAATTGTTAGTTAATGAAGAGCTGCCAAGGTCATTGGGCCAATAATACCATGACCTACAATTTGGACACAGGGAATGGTAGAGCTAACCCAGTTCAATTTTCCACAAGGTTCCAGGCACTGTATCAGGTGAGGCACACAGTATCCTATTTAATCCTCACATGGACCCAGGGATAGGTGTCACTGTCTTCATTTCACACATGAATTATCTGGTACTACAGGATGTAATGGACACATAGCACCCAAATGACTCAGAATTCAAATCCATGTTTTTCTTCTCCAAGTCCTATATCTTCTATCCACTGTCCATGCTGCTATGTCCCTTGCTTTTCTTTCTGTTGCATCTTTTTGGCCATTTTACCCCTTATGACCTGTAATGTTGGAGAATAAAATGGATAGAGGAGGCGAGGTTGGAAAGTTTGAATCCTGCAGTCAGTTGTTTCAGGAAGACAGAGAGAGTGTGGGAGAGGTGGTGGATCGGAACCAATGTCTAAAGTGACATTTCTCTGATCACATCTGGAATTAATTTATCTGGCTCCACCCTGTTTGCTTCACAGCCACATTTTTTTTTAAGGAATGATTCCAGAGAGGTCTTAGCGACCTAAAGAGAAAACATCTTCCCAAGCCCCTTCCCCATCACCAGCTGGAGCATCCGTCTCATTAATAACTGGAGCCTAATCCTTCACATTCAAAGGGAGTCCCATTACCCAAAACAATAATATTTTTAATTACCCAGGCAGAGTGGCAATTGCACATTGAATACTAAGGATTATGTAAAACTAATAAATACTTTTGGAAATTCATTGAACATTTTAATGAATTAAAAGTTATGAAATATTTATAAGCGGTAACAACACCATTTATTACCATTAATAAAATAAATACATTAGTCAGAGAATGAAATTCATTACTATTTTACTACTAGACATTGATGTCAATGACTGAGTATTGCTCCAAATTACTTGTAAAATAGACCAATTATTTTAGTGTGATTAATCTTTTCAATTATTTCCTTTATGTAGTTGTAATTTGAAAGTAATTTTCTTCTGGGAGTACAATGACCTCGGCACACTCATTCTTTATTTATTTATATTTAAAAACCTTTTGTGTCTGCCCCCATTTCTGGGCAAGTTCCAATGATCGAATATTTAAAATAGTTGCCCAAGCAGGCATTGTTTCTAAGCACTTTGTGGGGCATTTAAAAATTGGCTTTATTAATAATTATGGATAAGCCATTCCAAAGCAAGAGCTTCTTTGCCAACAGTAGCTAGGCACTGGTGGAGAAAGGAAAGACCAGCGAATTTCCTTCCTGGTTCCACCTGCTTTCGCCTGACTGTTTTGGATTCCAGTCTTCCTCAAGGGAGGCGGTGTGACAGGCATTTGAAAAGACCTCTCTCCTGCCTCCAACCACCTCTACAGAATTAAGCAGGATTACTCTTTTGTGTGGCACAAAGGACTCTTTGCACCCAGTCACCAAGGTAAAAAAAAATGACTTTATCAGGCATAAGAGCATAGGTCTTAGGAGGCAAGAGAAGCAGCTGCCTTTGCAATCAGAAAGCAAGTCTGGGCTATCAGAATCTCTGCTGGAAAAGAGGTAAATTTTCCCTTTGCATAATGGCTCAGGCAAGGCACAGATGGAAAGGCAAAAGGCGGGTGTGAATCTGTAAACATACCCCAGGATAGTTGTGCCGAATTATTCAGCTCTGGTTCTAGAATTAGGAGATTCAGCTTAGTCAAGGGATACCAGAGAGAGGATGAGAACATGTATTGTGCCAAGCATTGTGCTAGGAGCTCTGCACGCAATATCTGTTTTAATTTCCCAACAAACCTATAATTATGTATTTCCTGATGAGAAAATAAAAACTCATAGATTTAGGAAACTTTTCCAAGCTCAAAAAGGTGGTAAGTGATGGAGCTGGTATTCCAAATTCATTCAGTCTGATTCTAAAGCCTCTAATCTTTCTCCTACATTGGAATAAGCAAACCTTTATTGAGTGCTTGCCATGAAAAAAAAAAAAAAAAGCACTTTGCTGCTAATTGGGATACAGAGATTTAAAAAAAAGACAGTCTTTGATTTTAGGAACTTAGCATCTATTGAGTGAGACACATAAATAACTGTGGAGAGAAGTAGATGGTTCTAAAATAGACATACATGGAAACAATTCTGAGCGGAGACTTAGAGAAAATACTATTTGAGCTGGGGTTTGAAAGATGTGCAGGTCTTTGAAAGATGGAGAGTGCACTGCAGGGGGGCACAGATGGAACCAAAGCTTGAGCTGGGGAGGGACGTTTGAGAAATGCAAGCAGATCTCAGTGGCTGATGAAATCATAATTTTCATGCTTATCTTTTAAATGATTCAGTCCACAGTAAGTTAAGGGCAGGAGATTTTGGAGATAGGGAGTTAGGAAGGAGAGCGTTTTGAAAATGGAGTTGAACATCCACCTGGAGTTAGGTACAAGAACTAAGTGAAGATAATAAGGTTGTGACTGCGATTTCTCCTTGGTGTTCACTTCCAGGCAATAGAGCCCACCATTGCATGGCTGATTGAGTCCCCTAAAGTGACTGATCCAGGTGGTGGCACCTCCCCAGGTTGGCAGTGTGTGGCTCTCATCACCTTCTTGGCATTAGGTCAATAATTAACATCACAAAGCTTTGCAGGAGGCCTCAGAGGAGCCAGTTTGTTATTGTGAATGATAATTTCTTCATGAGAAACAGCAGCATCAAAGAAACAGGTTAGTTTTCAAAAGCTTCAGGCGAGGCGAGGCCCAGAGAGGTTAAATAGCTCATGGCATCATTTACAAGGTACCTCCACACATCCACCTTCTCACTGACCCTCAGCATGAGGTCAATTTTGAGACAACTGTTGATACGTTGTTATCCCTATTTTAAATGAAAAAAAAAACAAAACAAAACCCAATCTATGTTCCAGTTATGAGGGAAATCTTTAATGATTTGGAGTGATGGCTAATCTATGGCAAGTAAGAGGTAGGAAGGAGACTTAAATCCATGTTTTCTGATTCTGGTTCAGGGCTCATTCTGTGGTCTTTCTGAGAAAGGAATGTTGGAACTACCTTGGAGGAAGACATCTTCAGGAATGGAGCACCTATTCAATACTGACAGAGGAGGAACACTGCCATCTTGGACAAGCACCTTATCCTAAAGTTCACCTTAATCAAAAACCACCTAAATCCAAAAGACATCAGCCTAGTGGCCAAGGTCAGCATGACCATAAACCACAAATAACATCTCTGACAAGAAACATTCCAAACTCCTCCCCAGCCAGAGACATGCTAGCCCCAAGATAGTCTCTCTCCAGCTGGAAAGATGTCAGCCCCAAGATAACCTCCCCTCCATCCAGAGAAATTTCAACCCCCCCATAAAACTTCTCCCCTACACAGAAACATTCCAAGCTTCTGATAAGCCCACTCACCCTAAGACTAATATATACTCTTAGTCTGTAAGAGAAAGTGTTCCTGACCAAAATCGGCCAGAAGCCCCTCTCAGGTTTATTTTCTCTAAAATAAATCTGGTTTTAACTGTTGAGCTGCATTTTGTGTTTCTTTCCTCTTTCTTTAACTCTTACAAACTCTTTGTAAGATTTGCACTTACTTTGCACTAACTCTCACAACTCTTAGATTTAGGGTGCAAATTAAATATAAGTCAAAGATGACCTTTAAGGAACAGTTCTATGCAAAGTAGAATGGAAATGTTAAAGCAACCACACCACAATTCAGTCCTAAGACAGAAACAACTATTTTATATTAATGTCAGTATGCACCCAGTTTAGTACTTTCTCAGAAAATGTCTGTGGCATGGATGAGTGGATGCAAGGATGGATGGATAGCTGAGCCTGCTACCTACAGAGTTTTCTCCTGGCAGCCCCAAGACAGAGTGCCACTGTGATCTACATTTTACAAGCACAGACTGAGGATCCTGCTGAGGCATTGCTTGCTGTTGGAAGAGAAAATGCCCAGTCTGGGTCAGGCTGCCAGGAGCCCGTGAAGTAATCCCTCATTTACCCAGCTGGATTTTGGAGCCTACTCTAGATGTTGATTGGTTCCACATGGCTGGCCAAAGATCTGAATCTATTTGTTCAGCTTCTCTCATTTCCTCTTGTCCCCTTTCAGGCTAAGAAAGATACCCTCCATTGCCCAACATTGTCTTTGGTTGAGAAGGAGGAGAGAGAGGGGGGACAAGGTTAGGGGAAGCTACCCATTTTTTCCTGGAAATATTTATACTAGCTACATACCCAGCACCTCAAAGCCAGGACCCACCTGGACAAGAACTTGCCTTTTGTGAAAATGGCCCATATTCAAAGTCTAATAGCCTTGTACTAAGCCCTAGCTTTTTAAAAAAGATACAGTTGATCTACCTATTTTTGGTTTTCATATTTTAAATAGTGTAACATCCAGGACCAGATCATAAAAACGAGTTAATAGGAGAGCTGAGGCCGGGTGCGGTGGCTCATACCTGTAATCCCAGCACTTTGGGAGGCCAAGGCGGGTGGATCACAAGGTCAGGAGTTCGAGACCAGCCTGACCAAAATGGTGAAACCCTGTCTCTACTAAAAACACAAAAATTAGCCAGGCGTGGTGGCGTGCGCCTGTAATGCCAGCTACTCAGGAGGTTGAGGCAGGAGAATCTCTTGAACCCAGGAGGCAGAGGTTGCAGTGAGCTGAGATGGCGCTACTGTACTCCAGCCTGGGAGACAGAGTGAGACTATATCTCAAAAAAAAAAAAAAAAAAGACAGAGAGCTGAGAATCAGACTGTCCAGTGGCTCTTAAAATGAAGCCCCATTGAGGGGGAATGTCAAGGGCTGTGGAACAGGTGGGTTCTGGGTCCCCCCAAAGAGAGCTGTACTTGTATCATTTTATATACTGGGCTTCCATATAAGACTTTGTTTTAATTAAGGCTTCAGGCTCTAGAAAAGGTTTGAAGACCACGGGTCGAGTTCAAACACCCTCATTTTAGCCCCAGAGAAGTTAAAAAATGGTATTTGTGCATCTCCAACTCTTTGGGGACATGTGTTTCAAGGTATCCATAATCATGGGACTGCGTTTGACACTTTGGATTCCTTCACCTTCCTGAGCCAAAGAAGTTAGAGAAATAACTTCTTTTGGGTAAGGTGAAGGTTATGACATCCTCTCTAATGAATGAATCAGAAGCAATGTGTATGAAATTATTTCAGTAGAGTAAGGAACCAAGAAGATTACTTCTTTTGAGAAATCTGTTAGTGAGCTGAATGTGGCTATGGCCTGGGAAACCTCAGATGTGTTTCTTGTAGGTTCATGAAAGAGAAGAGGAGCTATAGAGGCCTGCTATAAAATGTATGTAGGCTCACACAGGAGCTATCGCATCTCCTTGTTTTTCACGGGGGAGCTCCTTTGCAGCTCCTTGTCTTCGTGTTGACTGGTGGCAGTGGTCCATCTCAACTGCCTCTGACCAATCCGAGCTGGGAAAGGGAAATACTGAATTGATTTCTTAGAAAAATTGAGAACTTGACAACCATAAGGTAGAGGCAGAAAGCACCTTGGGCTGGTCAGTAATTTAGTGTATCACATTTCAAGGAAAATCTTTGGGTCTTTGTTCATTCAATTTCTACATGGCAAAGGAGACAGATTCGATGTTTCTGGTGTCCTTTCCAGCAGAGATCTTCTGTGCACACAGCAAGGTGTGGTAGCTAAGAACGTGGATTTTGGAGCCAGATGGCTCCATTTCAATACCAACTGTGTGACTTTGGGGAAATTACTTAGGTCTCCGTGCCTTGATTTCTCTATCCATATAATGGGAATAATAATGATGATAATAATATTACATACTTCATAGCATTGTTGTAAGGATTGAATGAGTTAATATATGTACCATGCCCATGCTTAGAACAGGGCCTAGTGCGTGGAAGTGCTAGATGAGGGTTTGCAATGCCGTGCATTTTTACGAGCTGTATGGAGCCACGCTAATCCTCCCCTCCCCTCCCTCCCTCCCTTTCTTTCTTTCTTTCTTTTTTATTTTGGCAGAGTCTTGTTCTGTTGCCCAGGCTGGAGTACAGTGGTACCATCTCAGCTCACTGCAACCTCTGCCTCCCGGGTTCAAGCTTCTGCCTCAGCCTCCCAAGTAGCTGAGACTACAGGTGCGTGCCACCATGCCTGGCTATTTTTTTTTCTTTTTTTTTTTTGTATTTTTAGTAAAGACGGGGTTTCATCATGTTGGCCAGGCTGGTCTCAAACTCCTGACCTCAGGTGATCCGCCCACCTTGGCCTCCCAAAGTGCTGGGATTACAGGCATGAGCCACCACGCCTGGCACACTGGTCCTTTTCAAATCCCTTCCAAGAAGCTAGTCTTTCCCGTTCTGACATATGTGTTTCTGTAGGCACCTCTGAACCTGAGGGGTCCCAGTGAGTGTCCTGTGTGATCCTATTGCTCTGGGTTGTCTGCTCAAGACAGGTTTTTGTGAATGGGCTAAGGTTTCCCTGGGAGCCAGGCATGGGTATCTCTGGGGGCTGATGTCTCTCTTGTCTGTGCTGATTGTGTAAGCTGCTCTTTCACTGGTCTTTCAGGGAAAAACCTATTCCGAGCCATTTCTACTCACAGCTACTTTCTTTTGGAAGTAGTAGGGTAATAGCCCAAAGCTATAAAAGAAGGTGCAGCATTTATCAATAGATTGATTAACCAATCAGTCAACGTGTATTTGTGTGGTGTTTTCTGTGTGTTTAGCACCATGCTAGCTGCTCCCTGGAGAAATAAAAGAAATGTAAGACAAGGTCTTGAACTTCAAGTTAGGATCCCAAAATGATTAAATGGGAAATGATTATAAAACACCTACTAAATTTAGATGTAGAGAATAAAGTCTTCCAAGGAGAATTTCTGTAGTTGCAAATGACATTTCCTGGCCCCAGGAAATGAGTGAGGTGGTCCAGTCTAGGTCCCTTATTCTATTATTTTCTGATGTGGGAGGCAATAAGAAATGACCTGTGTCACATGAAAGTGCCACAAGGGAAGGAGTAATATTGAGGAGATTTATCTGGCAATGTGTGGAAGATGGAATGGTATTAGAGAGACCAGTTGGCTGCTGCCAAAGTTCAAGTCTGCATATATGAAGAATATAGGAAGAATAAGACACACAGCTGAGCATATGAGGTCAGAAGGGTAGATCCAAGAGACAGCAACAGTAGTATTGTATTAGTCCATTCTCACACTGCTGTAAAGAAATACCTGAGACTGGGTAATTTATAAAGAAAAGAGGTTTAATTGGCTCACGGTTCCACAGGCTGTACGGGCCTTAGGAAACTTGCAACCATGGTGGAAGGCAAAAGGGAAGCAGGCACATCCTACATGGCTAAAGCAGGAGGAAGAGAGCAACGAGGAAGGTGCTGCACACCTTTTTTTTTTTTTTTAAGACGGAGTCTTGCTCTGTCACCAGGCTGGAGTGCAGTGGTACGATCTCGGCTTACTGTAACCTCTGCTTCCTGGGTTCAAGTGATTCTTCTGCCTCAACCTCCCGGGTAGCTGGGACTACAGGCACCCACCACCATGTCCAGCTAATTTTTGTATTTTTAGTAGAGACGGGGTTTCACCATGTTGGCCAGGATGGTCTCGATCTCTTGACCTCGTGATCCACCCGCCTTGGCCTCCCAAAGTGCTGGGATTACAGGCGTGAGCCACCGTGCCCTGCCACTGCACACTTTTGTTTTTGTCTTTTGAGACAGAGTTTCACTCTTGTTGCCCAGGCTGGAGTGCAGTGGTGCAATCTTGGCTTACCACAACCTCCACCTCCCAGGTTCAAGCGATTCTCCTGCCTCAGCCTCCCAAGTAGCTGGGATTACAGGTATGCGCCACCACGCCTGGCTAATTTTTTTTTTTTTTTGTATTTTTAGTTGAGACAGGGTTTCTCCATGTTGGTCAGGCTGGTCTCGAACTCCCTACCTCAGGTAATCCGCCCACCTCAGCCTCACAAAGTGTTAGGATTACAGGCATAAGCCTCCTCCAACACTGAGGATTACAATTCAACATGAAATGTGGTGGGGAGGGGAGGACACAAATCCAAACCATATCAAGTGTCTAGACAGAAATACTGGCTTTGTCATCAGATCAACTTGGAATCGAGTTTGACTCCACCTTTCACTAACTCAATGACCTTGGAAAGTTTTGAAACTTCTGTGAGCTTCAGTTTCCCCATCTGTAAAATGAGTATACTAGTCCCTGCTTTACAGCATTATTGTAAAGCTTGCATGAGGTAACACATAAAGGCATTGACACTTGCCTTTGTGCATGGCGAGTGCTCTGTCAGCGTTAGCTTTTCACCATTAGTCCATATCAATTGACACGAACTGAGCACCTACCTAGTGTCACACACTGTGGTAAGTGTAAGGATGTAGAGAGGATATAGGAATGGCCTCTGTCTTGATGACACCCACAGATAGATATTATCTCCTATGCAGAGAGAATCGTCCCATGTCTCCTTGAGTCTTCTCCAGATGAACTAAAATGGCACGTCTCTGCAGTGGACCAAGGAAGAGCTGTGGAGTTCTACAGCTGTGTTTCCCCTTGTGCTCTGTGTCTGTGCCTCATCATGAAGGGACCAAGTTCTTATCAGAAAAATAGACCAGGCATCCTGCAGACCTACCTACAGTTCTGGCCAGTAATGTCGCCAGCCCTATTCACCTCCTTCAAAGACACCATTTTTCTCCTCTTATCCCCTCTTCTTCTGGCATAACCAAAGCAATGACCCCAGAAAACCTAGACATTTGGCTACATCAAATAGGCATTGAGTATGCCTTTAAGGTAACCCCTTCCCTTTAAATATGAGTATAATTTTAGGATGATTCTTATGTCTGCAATTTGTCTATGCCTACTGATGTGCACCTGAATTTGTTTTCTATGGGAAGGAAATTTAGAAGTTCTGAGCAAACACTGAGATCACCTTGTTCTTCACTATTCTCCGCCTTACACATCCACATCAATCCCTCCACATCCATTGTTGACCACAGGTGGTCTGACCCAGAGAAGAAACACAGAGAACATTTGCCTCCTCATGGAGACCATCTGTTCTTGGACCTAGAGCCACTGAAAGAAGGAAGCTGGACCATGAGAACTTCCCCAGGTATCTGGGCCAAGCCACTTTCTCTAGGGAATCAGAGGAAGACTCATCCTCTCCCTCTTCTAAGAGGGTGCCCTGCCAGTGGAAACTTTCTGGATCATTAGAGAGAGTTTAGGGAGGTCAACTCTTGGTTTCGTAAAGGTAGAAAAGCAGACAAGGAACGGGTCTCTGGAACAGACTCACTGCAAATGCAACACAGACTATGGGGGATGAATATTTTTAGGTGAGAGGGAGTTGCAGGGCAAGGGAGAAAACATCTATAGGTTGAGATTCTTGATTTTAACATGTAAAGAATTTTTTTCAGGTCAAGAAATTTTTGCAAGAGTATTTGTAGTGGGCCTGATATCTGGAATTTTGTAGTTTCTTATTCCCCTTTTCCTAATGATGATCAAATGAGAACATTCTGGGAATTGATACCTTCTCCCTGTCACATTCTTGTTAACTGGTTCCATTTCAACAGATGGCCTCTTTTGTATGGTACACAGATCCTTGACATCTGTGAGGACTGATGATGTCCAGAGACATTCACAAATCTTCAAGTTCAGGAGTGCGGAAACATTTGTACAAGCTCCTGGCTTGCTCCCAAACCACATGTTTCTCATACATTGCCTCATATCATAGGTTAACAACCTTTTCAACTTGAACTGTGGTTCAATCTATCACATTATGGTGATTTTTCTTTTCCCCACACATAAACCAGTTTTGATTAAACAACGAAAACAAAATACACTATAAAATTTCCTGCAAGGCCAGCAATAAATGAAGAGCCACAGGGGCAAAAGAAGCTGGATTGGCGGGGGGTCAGTAGGGCTTCCTCCCTAAGAGAATTCCTTTCACACACCACTTCCCAGGAGCACAAAGTTCAAATCTAGGCCTGTACATGGGACAGATGACTGTGGGATATGGGCCTTCAAAGTTATTCATGAATAGTCTAAACTGAGAATTGAGGTCTGAGAGTGCCTCAGGCTTCTTCTGGCTCCACACTTCATTCCTGGGCCCCTGATCCTCTCTCTCCTCCCACCCTCCACCTTCCGCACTCCGGTAGGCCCCAGTGTCTGCTGTTCCCTTCTATGTGCCTAAGTGTTCTCAAGGAAGATACAATTTTATACCAGCTCTTCGAAATTCATTATCTGGGATATGGATCACCTGGTGTCATTCAGAACTAGCCCCTAAAACACTCTAGACCTTTTTTTTTTTTTTTTTTTTTTTTTGATATGTGGTCTCGCTCTGTTGCCCAGGCTGGTGTGCAAAGGCACAATCTTGGCTCACTGCAACCTCTGTCTTCTGGGTTGAAGCGATTCTCCTGCCTCAGCCTCCCAAGTAGTTGGGATTACAGGTGCACATCACACGCCTGGCTAATTTTTGTATTTTTAGTAGAGATGGGGTTTTACTGTGTTGGCCAGGCTGGTCTTGAACTCCTGACCTCAAGTGATCCACCTGCCTTGGCCTCCCAAAGTGCTGGGATTACAGGTGTGAGCCACAGCACCCAGCCCATTCTAGACTTTTCTTCATAAGTGTGTGCATTCCCAGCTAAACATGGTTGCAGGTTATTGACACATCTAACACAATAGGCTACCAACGAGAGTGGGAAAGCCAGATTCAGATACCTTCACTGCAGTTCTTCAGGGCAAAGAAGTCCACTGCAGACAAGCTGCGGTTTCCACTGGAGATGTATTCCAGGGCCACTCGAAAGGGGTTGTCTGGGCGCCCGATTCTTCCCTGGAGCACTGTCCAACTGGTTGTATTGGAAAGCAGGGGAGAAAAGCATAGAGAAACAGTTATGAGAATTAGGCGTAACATGTGGACAGGGTCACGTCCTTGCAGGGACTTCAGGGCTCACATTCTTCATGGGCACCAAGAGATGGGACTCTAAGTGGCACTGAGGACAGTGACTCTGACAGCAACAATCAAATACTTATTTTCTTTTAGTCTAGCAAACTTAGAGATGCAATTCGCAAACCCACTCTCACCACTGGCATTTCTTTTGTCATATTCTGTTTAAGGCAAATGAAGCTCTTTGGACTATTCAGTAGCTAGTATCACAAGAAAGAAAATATATACTTGAGAAAATCTGCCAGCAGACTCAAGGAAATGTCTTCAAAACATTTATCACTCTATTCATAATTATCTCTAGAAAGAATGATTGGTTTTCAGAGTTTTATCTGATAGAAAGTCTCGGAACCCTCAGGTTTGTTCTACAGTTACTTAACAGGGAAGCTAGTAAGAGCTATTTATTTACTGCAGGAAAATTAAAGTGCACCGAAGCATGTATTTTGGGGTAAAAGGTACCTAAGATTGACGTGGACTTTGCAAAAAGTGCAGACAGAAAAAGATGGAAGCAGGCAAAATGGTGAGCTCGGCACCCACCTATAATCAAGGATACTGACACTGTCAGAGAATAGACAACAAATTAAATGAACACTTTTACACCTTGCTCATGCTATTAACCTCTTGAAATAGGCTCCTGTCACTGATTGGACCATCAGATTTACTTTCCAACATTGATTCATAAATGTCTGCAAGTGTGTGTGTGTGGGGGGGGGATTTATTTACTTATTTTGAGTGGTTTGTGTGGAAAATAAAAATTACCTAGATTATTTCATATTTTCTTTCCTTAACAACAACTTTATTGAGGTATAATTCATGTATAATAAATTACATGTACTAAAAGTGTCACTTTGGGAGGCTGAGGTGGGTGGATCACAAGGTCAAGAGATGGAGACCATCCTGCCCAACATGGTGAAACTCCGTCTCTACTAAAAATACAAAAATTAGCTGGGTGTGGTGACGTGCACCTGTAGTCCCAGCTACTCGGGAGGCTGAGGCAGGAGGATCACTTGAACCAGGGAGGTGGAGGTTGCAGTGAGCAGCGATCGCCACTGCATTCCAGCCTGGTGATAGAGACTCTGTCTCAAAAAAAAAAAAAAAAAAAGAAGTGTATGATTTGATGGTGGGTTTTGGTTTATTTATACATCTATGAAATCATCACAATATTTCACTTTTTTTACCACTAGGTTGGGCTTTGGTATGGCGGTACAAGTGGTAAAGGAATAAGGGAAAAACTAGCTTTCCATTAAATTTTTAAAAACATTTCCACCCCCTAAATATAAAGTGATGTTCACTGTAAAAAATAAAAAGCACCGAAAATCCAACAATTCAGAAAGGCTGATAATGGAAAGTAAAAGTCACCTAGAATACCATTGTCCAGCAATAACCATAGTCACCACCTAAGGGAACAACCTGTCAGTTTTGTTTTGTTTTTTTTTTTCTGTCTTGAGACAGTGTCCTGCTCTATTGTCCAGGCAGGAGTGCAGTGGTGTGATCACAGCTCATTGCAGGCTTGACCCTCCCCGGTTTAGTTAACCCTCCTACCTCAGCCTCCTGAGTAGCTGAGACTACAGCTGCGAACCACCAATCCAGGCTAATTTTTGTATTTTTTTGTAGAGACAGGGTCTCACTGTGTTACCCAGGCTGATCTCCAATTCCTGGGTTCAAGCCATCCACCTGCCTCAGCCTCCCAAAGTGCTGAAATTGCAGGTGTGAGCCACTGCGTCAAGCCCAACCTGTCCATTTTAATCCATTTTAATTTTTCATGAATGAGACCATAGTACATATACTCTGTGGTTGCACTTGCTCACTTGACGGTATGTCACAAGACAATATAGATTACATTATCATTTTAATGATTGCGTTTTTAATGATTTGTGCATTGCTTCTAATTTTTTCTTGATCATGATTATGCTGAAGCTAACTCTGTGTACTTGTCTAAATATGGCCTAAGGACAAATTCCTAGAATCAGAGTCAAAGTGTGTACACATTTAGGCATATTGTCAATCCCCCCACAGTGAATCGGGGGCCCATTTCTGCATGCGCTTGCTAACACTAGTTCCCACCAAGTCTTTTCTGCCTGTGCTAACTTTTGATGAAGGCATTGCCTAAGACAATCCACCACCTCTTTCAGTGTGGTGCTCCTGGCTGGTGGCTTTATGTCTCTGGTGTCTGGCATGCAGTGGGTGTCTGCTGAATGAAGGAGGTAGTCTTCTTCCCTATCGCTGTTCTCTGTAGTTAATTCAGATCACTGAAGCCAATTCTTCAGCCATTTAATAAAAGTGTATTGAGTTTCCCCACAATAGATGCTGTAGAAGGGATTATTGCTGCTGTAAAGTTTGTTCTCTGTTACTGTACCCAGCAGGATTTCCATCCACAATAAAACTGGTGCAATTGAAGGAAAAGGAGGCCTTTTGGTTTAAATGAGGGACTGTCAAAGAAAGCAATATTTGAAAAGAATATGTAAACAAGGGGTTCTTAAGGAGACAAACAAAAAGACAAAAAGAGCAGAATTTGTCTTGTTCTTCTGAAAAATAAAGGATCTATTTTTGAGGAAAGATGGTGGTGAAAGGCAGGAGTATTCATATTCTGCCACAATCATAGCTCTCTGCTCTGAGGAATGATGGATTTTAATTCCAGGTACACAGTGGCCCTTGACAATGATTTCCATTTCTATATTGGCACTAGCCCTCTGGATAAATGTGTCAAGAGTTTTAGGAATTAGTTTCTGAGTTACCGATGCAATAACTTTTGTCTGAAATTCTCTGGCCTCCCATAGTTTACTGCTGCTTTAATAACTTCCAGAGCAGTTGCCAAACATGTATTTTATATCCAGGGAAGTTGGGACTAGAAAAGGGCAAGCTTATGCCTAGGGTCAGATTTGTTTAAGAGACCACCAAAAACCCAGTGAAAAATAAATCTAAACTCTCTTCTTGGTCTGCCTCCATTTTCTTTGCTTACACCTGAGTGGTCACAGAATGAGCCTATCAGGGTCCTGCTTTTGTTCCTTCGGCTGGTGGCAACTCTACTTAGGCTTGCAGAAGGGAAGGTTAGGTTCTGACCTAGAGCCTCCCGGAAACAAACGTGCAGCTGGTTCCATGTGTTGGGGATTTGTGACTGTCTTATCACTGGTGCTTCCATCAATCAATGTGACAGTGTGGGGTGTCCATCTGGACTTTAGGAAGCCAGAGGACTGTATGGACAGCTTGTCACAATCCATTATCTTCCCTGTGTCTCTCTGGAGCTCTCCAGTTCCAGTTCTGGCTCTGCCCCTTATTTGCCTGATGACTTTGAATAAGGCACTTCTCTCCAAAAATGACAGAAATGTTAGATGTTTTCTGATCAATTGTATTCTGTCTCCAATTTTGCGTGAATTTTTTGAGAAAAACACTGACCACCCATTTTTGCAGAGTGCCTATATGATAATGAGTACGTTAGAGTCCATCAAAAAAGGCAGGAGGGTTGGCTTGTGAATATCAAGGTCCATTTCTAACCTACGGGCTAGAAGTGATATGTAGAAAGGCCACTGAATTGGGAGCTGAGTCCTGGATTCTGGTTGTGGATTTGCATGGGCTTGGGCAAGTCCCTGCACCTCTTTGGGTTTTAGTTTCCTCATCAGCAAAATGCAGGCATTGAATTAAAAGTTCCCTAAGGGCCTTTATTGATCTGATATCTATACTTCCTTAGCTGATTGCAGGAGTCCTAGTAACAAAACATTTTATGAAAGCCCTGAAAGCTCCAATTGACAAATAATACCCCACAGAGATGAGAGGAGAATGATTAATCACAGAATCACAGATTTATTTCTGCAAAGACACTCAGTTTCACCCTCGTTGGAGAAGTGAAGACTTGCTCAAGGTCACACATTGAGTTACCTGCAGACTTAAGATGAAAATAAAGCATATTATTGCTCCAAGACTGCAAGCAAAAGAGACAATGCAACCTATGGATCAGTCGATACAATCAATTGCATTTCATTTCCCTAAAATCACAGAGATAGAGAAGAATATGTCTACTTAGCATTGCTGGAGGGATCATCAATTTGGGTTTTCAGGATAGACCCACCAGCCAGATAGTGAAATACACTGTCAGAAAAATCTCCCAAAAAATCATAAGAAGCCCTAACATGGAAACAAAAAGAATTTCTAAGGCTGCCATGGCTCCCTACCAGCTTAGCTGTATATGTTTAAAGAAAACTGTTTGGCACATCTGATACAAGGCAAGCCAATGATGAGATTGAAAGGTTGGCAGCTGTGACTCAAAAGGGCAAAGGCACCAAGTTATTTTAAGCCCAGAATGAAGGGACACTTTATGACAGCATGTGAGGACCATGAGTGGCAGTTGACAAGACAGGGAACATGTCATACTTTGCTTCTGTGCAATATCCTGATGGGCGTCATGTTGACATAGGGCTAGCTCATATCAGTGAGCCCTCAAACCCTACATCCTTTTCAAAGGAATGCCTTTCTGAGATGGTTTTAGCTGCTGCAGTGTAGCAAGGAAAGGCCTAGATTCAGCTCTCAGCTCCACCATCCACCATCCTAAGCTACAACCTTAGGCAAAGGATTTAACTCCTCTGAGCTCCAGTTTTCCTATTTTTAAGATGGAGGTCATAATGCCTAACTTGCTGGATTGTTGTAAGGATTTTTGAGAAGGATGTACGCAAAGTAATAGCTCTTAGCACACAGTAGGAGTTCCATAAGTGGAGCTATTCCTATGGAAACCACTGCTTTCTCCATGGAATGACACTGGTCCTTGCAAATGTAGGCATCTCAATTCATTTATGAGAGTCAAAGAAGAAAGGAATATAGTAAAAGAGGGCGAGAAAGGTACTGCAATTTATGAATAGCAGCCATCACATTTGTTTAAATAAAGAAAAACTTGGTTAAATGCATCTTTATACGTTAAATACAACTCCAACAGGTTATGTTAGAACATCCCTACAACGAGATGTATTAGGATTTGACTATGATAGCAGATCACCCTTCCTCTCAGAATCCTCCAAAGGCCACCACCTCACTTAGAGTAAAAGCTTCTTCTTTACCTTTGCATCTTCCTGTAGGACATGAAAAGATGCTTTGTGTCTAGTTCTTGGTTAGCATTTGTTGAGTCGCATTCAATTTCTCAGATATTTACTGGTGCACTGTTGCACACTAGCTAAAGTATTGGATGCTCTAGGGATGCTAAGGGTCTAGCATTTAGCCTTGTTCTCAAGGAGCTTACAGACTGGTGAGAAAGAATAAACATATGTACCAAGATTTTTAGTGAATGGCAGCATAGAAGAGGCAAGTGAGAGGTGTAGGTACCATATGCTATTGAAGCAGAGGCCAAAGCGATGTCTCCAAATGGGCGGTCAGGATAGGAGTATCTTGAGGATGGGTTGTGAAGAGGGGTCAGGAATTAGGAAAAGGACAATGCAGAGAGAGAGACTGGCATAAGCACATGAGCAGAGGCCACATAGACAGTACGTGTTTGGAGAACAGGTGGTCCAGTCTTGCGCGTGCCAATGTTTTCCATGGTCCTCTACAGGAAGGATGACTTCTGTGTCTCGCCTTCCCACCTCCTTAATGCCAGAATGGTAGATCATTCATCACATGTCTCCAATGCCTTATACATCATAGACACTCAAAAAATATTTGTTGACTGAGAGGACAAATGAACATATTTCCATTAAATCAGACACGTTTCTGACACTCTTGGTCAAAATTTATATTGCAGTGGAGCTGAGTTAATCCAAACGTTCATGTCAATTCATGAACACTAGCTGTCATCTATTCACATGATAATGATACCTTCCCTGTTAGGAGAAACGCACAGACTGGGGAACTTTGGCGGTTGCATTATTACTACATAGCTCATCACATAACTCTTGGCCTTCATTTGCCAAGAGCAAATCAGAAGGAACCAGAGAATTATGTAATTGAGACCTGGAGGATACCTGAGTTCTCAACTAGGACAGTTACCATCTGTTGCATAAATGTTCTCTCCAATGCAGGTTGGGCTTGGACTAAGTCAATGTGAATACTACATACAGCAGCATTAATAATATGACCAACAAGAGTTAAAACTTATTAAAGGCCTACTATATGCACTGCTTATAGCTGAGTTTTAAATGCAGGTTGGCATGCCTCTACAATCTTTAGAACACCATTTTATTCTGTCACTTAAGCTCCCTGAGGTTAGAAACTATTTTTCCGAGGCTTTATTTCTATTTCTGGCTCTGATGGACATGGCTGGGGACCTGCAGCTACGAGATGTGGCCATCCTCATGTCCTGTGCTGGTCATGAGCACCAAGTCATTCAGGTGGTGACTGACCTCCTAGCTGGGATGGCCAAACTCACGGGTGAGATCGACAATGACAAAAGCCACATAAATTAGATAACTAGCCAAGTCCCTGTCACATAGAACACAGTCACGTGATGACGATTATTATCAAGCATAACCCTGTCAAGACTCAGGCCACACTGCTGGCATTCCTCCACATGTGCCTTTGCTAAGAATCTCTCTTGACAAGTGTCTGGACAAGGTATGAAGGTGTGAAGATTTGTTAGAAACAAAGAACTGAGCCTGTGGGAGTTTGTCTAGATCAATATAGAAAGAAAGGAGAAAAAAAAAAAAACAAAAACCAATTGAACCTCTCTCTCTAATCTTATCCTACAGAAAAAAAAAAAACACACATAACTTTCAAGTTTTCCTTAAAATATACTTTGTAGTAATTCTGTAGCAAATATAAACCATTCAGCACAATTTTTTATTGTTTCCATTAAATCAGCCTGCATTTAAAGCATTTTTATGGGAGATAGCAGGGGAAAA
Organism: Theropithecus gelada; assembly: GCF_003255815.1. Taxonomy (NCBI): domain Eukaryota; kingdom Metazoa; phylum Chordata; class Mammalia; order Primates; family Cercopithecidae; genus Theropithecus; species Theropithecus gelada. Next base: position 49,750,207 of record NC_037681.1, read on the forward strand.
ATGCTAGATCAATGTAAATTTTAGTGTGAAGTCCTTTGTTGCTTATTAATTTTCTGTAATAATAATTACACATGGCGTGTGGCATGGAGTCTTTTATCCAAGTAGCCTTGGCTTTGTTATTCACTTGCCCTTCATATTTTCCCACAAGTTAGATAAATGTGTTCTGGAGAGGATCAGCTGTGATAGGAAGAGGTTTCAGGTCGAGTGGGGATCTGGCTCCCAATGGCCCAGGGTGGAGAAGAGCTGCTCTGAGGCTAAGGGGGGCTCCAGGCTCTGTAGGAGGGGCCAAGGCAGGGATGGGTTCCCTGGGGCCACAGGTCTGCTTGTTGAGACCTTAGCATTGTCAGCTGTAAAGCAGTTTTCATTTCATCAGAGATGTTAAGTGGGTGACTAGGATCTGGAAGGTAGGCTAGCCTTCCTGGGGTAGAGGCATAGAAGATGTTCCAAACTGCATTTCCCTAATTATTTTCACATGTTTTGGAACAAAGACAACATAAATGGTCCTGAGCTCCTTTTCCTAGCCTCCTTGTTTTTTTTGGGCAGGGGGAGGGGGACAGGGGTGGAGTGTCACTCTGTCACCCAGGCTGAAGTGCAGTGGCACAATCTCGGCTCACTGTAACCTCTGCCTCCTGACTCAAGCGATTCTCATGCCTCAGCCTCCCAAGTAGCTGGGATTACAGATGTGTGCCATCATGCTTAGCTAATTTTTATATCTGTAGTCGAGATGGGGTTTCCCCATGTTGGCCAGGTTGGTCTTGAACTCCTGACCTCAGGTGATCCGCCCACCTCGGCCTCCCAGAGCGCCTCCTTTGGGGTTACAGGCGTGAGCCACTGCACTCGGTTCTCCTAGCTTCTTTTGAGCTTCTTCTAACTTCCCCTTTTTTTCTCTCCTCTCTCATTCCCTCCCTCCCTCTCTCCCTCCTCTCTTTCTTGCTTCTATTCCTCCCTCCCTTCTCCTTTCCTTCTTTCAAGAGAAATATAATAATTAAGCAGCCAGACTTTTATTGGCTGTGTGACCTCAGGCCCCTGGACCTCCTGCTCTCATCACTTGAGCTCCACCCCCACTGGGAGTTTTATAGTCTCAATTCTGCCTTTTATTGGCTGTGTGACCTTAGGCCAGCTACTTAACTTAACCTCTCTGTGCCTGAATTTTGTAATTAAGAAGTAGGAATAATAATTGACTCATAAAGGGGTGTTGTGAAGATCACATGGGTTGAGATATGTGGGCATGTAGTTAGCACTCAATAAGCATTAGCAGATGCTGTTGTTATTATTATGCTAGTGTTTCTTTTCTCTCCTAAATCCAGTGTGGCTGATGATCTTATAAGGTGAAATAAGAGACTGACTATGTGGTGGGATTTGGGGGTTTTGGAGAAGAGCCTCCCATTCCAGACATAAAGGTTTTCAGGACTCCCTCCATTAAATATGAAAATCTTATTTAATTTTCCTAACAAATGCATGAAACATATCATCACGCCCATTTTATGAGAGAAAATTGAGGCTCAGAGAGTTGACATAGCTGGTTCATGTAGTAAGTACTAGGAGGCAATGTGAACCCAAGACTATCTTCAAAACTCTGGCACTTCCTACTATAATGCACATAGGTTTAAATGTATGCCAAATGCAAATAACCCATTTTTTAGAAGAACTTTTGGTGGGTCAGAGGTGCGTCATGTTTGAAGAACAGCATACTAATAAAGGGTGCATCCTGCAGATATTTTGGCTCCTTTCAGTGTTGCCTCAGGCTACCCTATTTCTTTTCTATTTGACCTCTGCATCTTCAGAATCTGGATTGGAATATGCAGGCTTGTGGGGGGCTGATGTCCACCCTGGCCGTGGCTGAGCATTTTTTCTTCATTCTGTATACAAGGCCAGAAAGCAGGAGACAAAGAGTCTACCTCTACAGACTTAGCCTCTAAATCATTGCAATTGGGATGGGGAGGAGTAGACTGATCATAGCCACAGTTGTAAGAAAAACATAGTAATAGAGGTGTTCTTAACTGGCCTCTGTGTGACTAATTTGCTTGCTGGATTAGCACAAGCTCTGCATTTTACATGCTGTGAAATACCCTGTGCACTCTGAATGTTCAAGGTTGCTGAGTGGTCAAGGTTACTGAGTGTTCAAGGTCACTGAATGTTCAATGTTACTGAGGTTCAATGTTCAAGGTTACTGAGTATTTAAGGTTACTGTGTTTAAGATCACTAAAAGTTCAAGGTTACTGAATGTTCAGGGTCATTGAATGCTCAAGGTCATTGAGTGTCCAAGGTTACTGAATGTTCAAGGTCACTGAATGCTCAAGGTCACTGAGTGTCCAAGGTTACTGAATGTTCAAGGTCACTGAATGCCCAAGGTTACTGAGTGTTCAAAGTTACTGAGTGCTCAAGTTTATTCTTTAGTACCCCTAGACTCCCTACTCCAATCATTTGAGTTCCACACCCACTGAGAGTCAGTTATGCTTATTCTGTCAGACACAGAACATGATACCCAAAAGTATGGCCCCTTGGCATGCTGAGTCCTTTGAAATGAAGGACATTGGAAGGGTCTCAGAAGCAGGTTCTCTCTGACCTTCTCCTCCCCTCCTGTCTCCCGCCCCTCTTTCTCCCTTGAAGTGAGTTGTAGAAACCAGAATTCCTCTTCCCCAAAATCAGTCATAGGAACTAGCACCCCTCTCCCCTGCAGCAAGCCATAAAACTAGAATGGTTATTCTCTCCCTGCGGCCTTGAGGACCTTCATTCCACAGGGGTCCTGTTCCACACCCAGGAGGAAGGAATGCTAGACAGGGAGGCCAAGGAGAATCTGAACCCACAGGCTTGCTAGGTTTCCCCCTAAGTCTGTCATCCCCTTTCTGTCCCGTCCCCTTCTGCAATGGCTTCATCCAACCAAACAAAGACATTGGGTCTTCATTTCTGAAGGCTCCCAAGTAACGTAAAATTTTGATTAAATCAATTTGTTTTGCTTTCCTCTTGCTTTCCTGTCTTTTGTCCTAGGAGTGTCCAGAGTGACCTTTGTGATGGGTAAGGAAGAGTGACACACCTTCCCGCCCCTACAGTTTCTAAAACTGTTTATGCCAGCTGTACTCATTAAGTGGATGAAATACGCAGGACAACGTTTGAATACTTTGGAAAGACTGGTAGCTGGTGAGTCACTACAAATAATTACTGTTGAATTAGGTGTGAATGGGGCAACAGAAAGATCAGGAAACAAATCTTAAAAATCCGGAAAGCCTCCAGAGAGCCTTCAGATTACTTCACAAGTTTTAAAATTATTTCCATTTTAAAGAAACGGAGACTGAATATCAAGGATGAGGTGTTATGAATGTGATTTATGAGAAAGACAATGAGGAACTCTAATCAACAGACCACACCACACTAATCTGGCGCTACATCAAGCATTGGTGAATTAGTATGCATTTAGAAGTTGCAAATTAAAAGAAAACATTTAAGGATCTAAGTTGATTCCCAAACAACAATTAGTCCCAGTAGTATTGTCTAAGAGGGATTCTTCTTTGCTCTGGTTTGTACAAAAAATACATAGAAGATGCATCAGTGGTTTTTTCTTCTTTTTAAAGGAAAAAACACTGATTATCCAGACCAAAAAAAAAAAAAAAAATCAAGCGAGAGAAAACTTCTAATCACGAGTAGTGACCCTGAGAATCCTGAATTTCCTCTTTCTGTTTCTCTGAATTTTGGATTAGGTCCCATGCAAGCCACCTCCTCCTCCAGCATCTGCTGAGCATCCCTCACCAGGGAGCTGTGGGGAGGGACCCAGCTGAATTCTGGGCAGGGGAAGTGAGAGGAGAGTGAGTGTGGATGGTGCCGGCATTCCAGGAATCACTTAGAGTTAGAGAAGAGACCACAGGAGGGGATCCCAGGGGGGTTTTTCCACTCCACAAACTTGCCAGACAATCTTTCTGGCAGGGTGGGTGGTGGATTTTCTGTGATTAGAGTCCCAGGTGATCATTTTGCCTTTCTAACTCTTTCTGTAAGGAGATGTGGGCACATCACCTACCAGAAGCCAGTGGGAATCTGGAATTTGGTTTCCTAACTCTCTCTTCCTTCCAATAACTTTTTAGCACCATCTGTTCTTTTCAAATACAATCTTTTCGTTCAAGCCAAGTCAATGCAGTAGGCTTTTTTTTTTCTTTCTTTCAATACATCATCCCCGTGGAGAAGGATAAAGACAACATTGAAACTGAAATGTGGCCGTTTCTGTGGGATCCCTCCTTCAGTCCAGTCTGCCTCCAGCTTGAGGCCTGAGTCTTGAGCAGGGCTGGAGTTGGGGCATTCATCCAGGGCCCCCACTTCAGAGCTCCGAGGATTTCCCAGTCCCAGAAGCATCTTCCCTGCCCATGCTCAAATGATTCCAGCAGCCCGTCTTGTTCCCTAGAGAGGCAGCCTAAATACCACTTAATGCCTTCATGTATTGATTGGTTCAAATGTGAATGTAAACCTCTGAGCCAAGCAAAATGCTGACACCCAAGCCCAGAGGCTCCATTTCAGCCACAAATCTCTGGCCAAGTCAAGCCACTGTGCTGAAATTTTATACAGTAGGGTGAAACTTGCCATAAACTGTGGTCCTGTAAGCAAATTCTGGGGCTGGGATAAGTGGTCAGCCAGAAAAGGCTGGAGGGGCCTGGTGAGGTGCGGTAAGAATAGCTCACAGACTTGTACCTGCTGGAGAGGGTCCCCCACCCACACCTTGCTATGCCCTGCCCCTTCACTGGGGTGGTCATGGTTGGGACTCAGAATATGACCCCAAGGTATGACACCTTAGCATGATGGGGACTTTAAACTGAAGGACATTGGAGGGGCTTCAGAAGCAAGTTCTCTCTGGCCTCTCCTGCCTTTCTATTCCCTACTCCCCTTTCTCCCTCAAGGCAAGTCATAGAAATGAGAATTGTTGCTGTAACCTTCTCCCTGCCTTTCTATGTAGAGCTGTCCATAAATGAATTCTCCAAACTATCTTATTGGATAGCAGGTCTCAAGACCCTAGTTCCAGAGGGTCCTGCCCTGTACCAGGGAAGAGTGAGGAAGGAGTGCTACACAAGAGACCAAGAAGAATCCAACAGCCAGGCCTTTTTGGGGTCCCCCCCTTAGTCTATTAGCCTTAGCTCATAGCCTTTTGCCCAATCATATTTCTACACAGCTCTCTGTTCTTCATTGAACCTAAGCATAAAATCAGAAAATTTCCCCTGGGTCTTTGGGTTTTCCTTTCTGAAGGCTCCCATGTCATGGAGAACTTTGATTAAATACGTTTGTTTTGCTTTTTCTCCTGTTAACCTGTCTTTTGTTATAGGTGTGTCAGCTGTGGTTGTTGCGATGAGTGAGGAGAGGGATCACACCTTTCCATCTCCACACTAGGAATGGGAAGGTAATTGTCAGAAGCTTGATGGACGGTGCTCTGAGCCCTCTTGGTACACAAAAGGCTCACAAGCTCTCCCATGCTGCTTATACTTCCTGGGGGCAAGTATCCTGGATAATAATGTTGTTGCAGGCTTGATAGATGTTAAGACTGGTCTGAATCTTGGAAATCGCTGTGTCTAATCCCCTAATGTGGCAGAGAAGAACTGAGACCCAAGGACATACCCACCTTCAGCCAGAGGAGGGGTCCATTCTACACCGTGTGTCAGGAATAATCTCTTTAAAACTCAAACATGGCCAGGTGCGGTGGCTCATGCCTGTAAGCCCAGCACTTTAGTAGGCCGAGGTGGGCGGATCACGAGGTCAGGAGTTCAAGACCAGCCTGACCAACATGGTGAAGCCCCATCTCTACTAAAAATACAAAAATCAGCCGGGCATGGTGGCGCGAGCCTGTAATCACAGCTACTCAGGAGGCTGAGGCAGGAGAACCACTTGAACCCAGGAGGCTGAGGTTACAGTGAGCTGAGATTGTGCTGCTGCACTCCAGCCTGGTGACAGAGCCAGACCCCATCTCAAAAACAAAAACAAAACAAAAAAACCCCTCAGACATGACCACAGTTCTCCAATGGCCTCAGGACCTGCCTCTGGCTCCCCGCACATACCAGGGCTCCTACATCCTCCACATATTGCTCATGATGTTCCCTGTACCCAGAGGCCATTTGCTACTTTTTTTTTTTTTTTTTTTTTTTTTTTTTTTTGCTACTTGGCTACTCCTCATTGATCAAGGCTCATCTTGGTGTTTTTCAGGAATACACCTCCCAGGTTGGACCAGGCAACTGGTATAGGGGACAAGGGCAAGGAGTGCCAAACCCTGTCTGAGAAGATTTTGGAAAAGCTTTTTGGAGAAGGTGGCACGTGCTACTATCGGCTGGCTTCCTTTGGTCCTAGTAGGGTGGGTAGCAAAGCTGGTATCATTGTTTGAATTGTGACTCACTCAAAAAGATGTGTTTAAGTCTTAACCCCCCGAGCCTCAGAATGTGACTTTATGTGATAACAGGATCTTTATAAAGGTAATCAAGTTAAAATTAGATCATTAGGGTGGGCACTCATCCAATATGACTATATTCTTATAGAAAAGAGGGAAATTTGGACACAGAGACAGATATACACACAGGGAGAACGCTGTGTGAATATGAAGGCAGGGATTGGGGTGATGTATACCGAGGAATGCCAAAGATTGCCAGAAAACCACTAGCAGCACAGTGGCATGGAAGAGATTCTTCCTCACAGGCCTCAGAAGGAACCAACCCTGCTGACACCTTGATCTTGGACTTCTAGCCTCCAGAACTGTGAGACAATGAAGTTCTGTTATTTAAGCCACCAGTTTCTGGTACTTTATTATGGCAGTCCTTGCAAACTAATACAGGTCGATCATTCAAAACCATCCCCACTAACTGGAGAAACAAACTTTAAAAGTATTTTTGCAGATTGGGGATGAACGGCATCATTTTTCTGTGTGATGACCAGCCCGGTGGACAGACAGCCCACAGGCTGCTGAGAAAACAACTCATTTCTTGCAAAGCAGCCCAATTTTCCTTGTGGCCAGAAATTGCACAGAACATTTTTCTACACATTTACCTCTGCCTCCCAGACGAATAATATCACCATACCCTTCAGGCAGGCCCCTCTGTAGAATGATACTAGGAAGTGCTTGCAAATAATGCAGGAATCAAGGGCCCATTAGATTTGCCCAGTGTCATGCTCACATCTTTAAGCCATGCTTGAAGAAACTAATGGAATTTGGAATTCAGAATTGAGGCCTCTACCGTGTCAGCCATATGGGAGCTTTCCAGAACATAGCAAACAGAACTGCTTGAGAGGCCCTGAGATTGTGCCAATGATATGTTCACTTGGGAGTCAGTTTCTGGGCTGGGACTGCCACTGCCAATTTTCATGACTTTCGAGGGTCAGCTCAAAATTGTGACCTGGAACTTTTAAGGGATGCTGAGCCTGCACGAGAAGCAGGGGCACATGGAAGAGCCAGAAAGATGGGGGCCAGGCGCTGGAGGGCACAGGAATCTCTGGGCACAGGCCAGCGTTTCCTCCCATTGGCTCATTTCTCTCAGACTTTGAATCAATATAATAAGAAAGCCCCAAACCCTCAGGATCATTTGACATGGTCCCTGGCCTATACACTGGAAGCTGTCATTTTCCGGCAAGGACAGGCTCCCAGTTTTTGGCTGGTTTAGTCCTTAAGTGATATATTTAATTGATAAGGACTTAGCCATCTCCAAAACAGGAATAGCCCACTTCCTTTACCTGTCTCCCAAGAGATATATGCAAAGTGTCTTAATACAGAGCTTCCTGGATACCCACTGTTTTATAAGTGTCACTATAGCCACTGGTGAGCTTGTAATGCAGTTTTCTTAAAAACAAACCAAGCAGAAACCTCCAAAGAGTCCATAAAAACTGGCTCCTGGGGATGAGGCTGTAAAACCCATGTCTTCACCCAGGCCTTTTTGTGATAGGTCACAGAAGCTGGCGTCTGTTCAGTTGCTTGGCATGTTTCTCAGGGAGCTGGGCAGGAGAGCAGGAGTCCCCTCCTCCTTCCCAGTTCCCAGCATCCTCAGAGGTCGGAGGACTCTGGAATAGACCGTGACAAAGGCTGCAAAGATGGAATCTGGCATGTGAGCTCCCACCTTCTGTGAATTCTGTGGGTGGTTGCAAAGTTCTGCTGACAGCTCAGAGCAGGTTCAGAGACACCATTCAAAACAGCTCTGAGTCTCTGATTCAAAGGGCTGGTGGCCTCTGCCCCAAGGCAGGTAATGGACACTCAGGCTCTTCATGGCTACAGGGTGGGGCTTGTGTGGCAGGAGCTGCTGCAGGGGTATCTGAAAGTGGTCGAGACTGTGATCTGCAAGAGTCTCTGGCTTTGGAAACCTGCCAATGATGTCATCCAAGTAGTGAAGGTGGTGGTTGTTACATTGATATTAGATAATAGTTACATTAGTGCCTGCCATCCTTGGACACTAACTCTGTGTCAGATGCTAGGCAGGAATTCCTCACAGTTATCTCATTTAATCTCTTAGGAGCTCTAAGAGGAATTGTTCCCATTGCACAGATTAAAAAAAAAAACCCTGAGATTCTAGCAAGTGAATTATCTTGTTCTAGGTTTGGTAAATAACAGAGATGAGATTCCAACCTAGATCTGTCAAATTCCGAGTCCACAGCAGGGTGAGTCCTTGGGACAGCCAGAGGACCCTCAACTCAGCACACTCTCTACCATCTAAGAGGGCACCATGTTTCCACACATACACCCCACTGCCAACTCATCTGATTCTTACAGCCACCCTGGGCAAAAGTCACGAGGGTGCCCGTGTCCCCTTTGTTGCACAGCCAGGCAGTGTGGAATGAGGGTTACAGGGCATGCTCAGAAGATTAGCTAGGGTGTGCCTGAGCTTGGCCTTGGGATTTCTAGGCTGACACTCTCTTATCCACCCCTTGAAGACTCCCACAAGCGGGAAGTGCCTCAGAGCATGGGGCTTGGCCACCATGGTGTCTGCCTGGTGTGTGTACCTGTGGAGCCTGACCAGTGACGTCTCTCCTGTTTATGAAGGGCTTTCCTTTGGTAGGGGCATGAGAAGGGCTTATATGTGTGGAGGAGCCTGGGACAAACCAGACCTGGGAGTCTCCTTCTTCCTTGCATTTTCACATGGGTGAGAATGAACATTGGTTCTTGTGGACAGAGATAATGCAAGACTCTTCCCATTTTACAGATGAGAAAACAGGCATGGAAAGCGGAAGGAAATAGAAGCCCATTTTTTCGACAGGAAAAGACACAGACACTAACATCCTAGAACAAGCGTCTGGTGCTGATCCTCATGGCGTCTTACAAACTGAGTTAGGATAACTGGGACCCTGAATCCTCTTCCATGATGACTTGGCTCCGTGTATGTTTGTGGGCATGTGCTCGGTGATGGGCCAGGGGCGGAGCCCCATGTTGAGTTAAATCATATGCCACTGAGTCTTTTGGTGTCAGTACATCAGCTCATTTCAAAGATTTTTTTTCATTTACTTTCCTGTATTATAAAAATATTTTGAGCATGCACATGTCTGATATTAAATATTAGTAAAATTCAATATCTTATTTTAAAATTAGTGATAAATATAAGAAGCCATGTTAATAGTACCCCAATTAATCATGTTGCATATACTGGGGTGAGAGCACTCTGTTTTTGGACACAATAGCCTAGCCCATTGCTGTATTGAGAGATCTACGCTCTTGAGTGACAAAGACCCTTCTCGCTTTCGTCCAACCCATTAACAGCCTCCAGTGCAGACATCCCTTATGTTACTGTGCAAGGCTGCTGACCAAGGGCCCAGCGGATCCCTCCTAACCAAGGCTGGGGAGTCTCATTCCCTCTTCGCTGCCGCCACCCAAGAACAAGACTTTGATCACAATGTGTGAGACCCCGAGTCCTAGATTTTCTTTGTATCCCTTGCCTCTTTTATGAAGTCCCCTTTTCCCAACCTGAGTGCTGCCTCTCATTCAGCCTACTATCTCCCAATAAAAGCAGATGTTGGCTGGGTGTGGTGGCTCATGCCTGTGGTCCTGGCACCTTGGGAGGCTGAGATGAGCGGATCACCTGAGGTTGGGAGTTCGAGACCAGCCTGACCAACATGGAAAAATGCTGTCTCTACTAAAAATGCAAAGATTAGTCAGGTGTGGTGGCGCATGCCTGTAGTCCCAGCTACTCGGGAGGCTGAGGCAGGAAAATCGCTTGAACCTGGGAGGCAGAGGTTGTGGGGAGGCGGAGGTTGTGATGAGCTGAGGTTGCACCATGGCACTCCAGCCTGGGCAACAAGAGTGAGACTCTGTCTCAGAAAAAAAAAAAAAAGCTGATCTTTTTGGCCCACAATTAACCCTTCTTTCAGCACTTGGTGGCTCTGGATACAGAGTTACGCATTTATCCCTTACAAATTGTCATCATCAGATACAAAGCACTAAATGGCATCCTGGAGGTGGCTCCTTTAGCTACTTCCACCCTCAGCTCCTGTCTCAGCCCCCTTCACTACACCTGATCAAGTTGGGTCTTCGAGGAGCAGGGTAACAGCTGCTCTTCTCTCCTCTCCTGACACGGCCGCCCTTTGTAGGCTGTGGCTAATCCTGTGTCCTCTTTCTGTCCTTGGTGGAGGTGGCGGTGAGGGTCTCTTTCCAATACTCCACAACCCCCTCAGGTAGTATCTGCTTTTACTTTCCCAAAAGCACCACAGGACTCTTGAGAGCTCAGCTGAAGGATCTCTATCTGCCTTGACCCTCCCAGCCAACCCCCTGTATCATATTCCTTTAAGTAATTTCGCATGGAAGGATTCCCAGTATATGCATTTGCCTGTTCATAGAATTGTACAGCTTTCAAAATAAGCCTGAGCATATACATCCTAACACATCTGGTTCTTGCTTCCAGTTGGGGAGTGGAAGAACAGAGGTGGGTGGGGGTATGATCCCTGAACTCGTGACTCCTTGAGAGAGGAGACTCCCTTTCCCCAAACTCCAAGGCTCCTTGGGACAGCACATCAGACCTGGTACCTTCAGACGAGGTTCATGTCTAGCGCTTCCCATGCAGGCCTCCATAACGAGGTGACATGGGTTGGGTATTCAGATTGGCCATCTCATGGGCCACAGTGTGAAAATAATTGAAGTCTTTTAACAGAGGTGTCTAAGAGAGCGATTAAAAGGGAATTGCAATTATCGAGCCCAGAGGTAAAATTTCAGAACTGGCCTATAAATCCTGGTCTGACACGAAATTTAAAACTCCCCAATGGTCTTCAATGCCATATTAAAAGGATTTTAATACTAAGAAGTAGAAATAATGAATGATAATCAGGGTATTGTTTCTGGGAGCAGGGGCAGCTCTGAGGGCCGGGCTGGCGGGAACCGCGGGTTAGAGTTGGGCTGTGTTTTACATCCCTCCCTTCACAAGAGATCAGTGGAGGAAGGGAAGGCAGACTTGGCAGCGGGTGTTGAGTGAAAGGCTGGCAGAGCCATTCCCAGGTGAACTCCAGCCCAAGCTCTGCTGAAAGCCAGAGGCATGAACAGCCTGTGCCTGTTACACAGCTGCTCTGGGTCAGACTGTGTTGGGGGCCAGGGACTGGCTAAGGGCTGGGAGTTTATGGGCTGTGGAACTTCTGGCCTCCCATGAGCCTTACAGAACAACTTCCCCACAGGCCTGTGCCTACTCAGCGTCTGGTCCAGCATGAGCAGATGCCCGTGCATAGAGACACAGCATGGTCCAGAGGAAGAATACCCGAGTAATGGTCTGGAGATCCCGACTCAAGAGCCAGACTCTTCACTGGCTGGCTGTGGGCGAGTCACTCCACTTCTTTCCTTGTGTTTCCTTTATTTTATTAACTCTTTCACAGGACTGTTGGAAGAATGAATAGAAGAGTGCTTTGAAGATACACCATATAATAGGTTTCCATTGTATTGGTTTCTAGTGCCCATTTTGATATGGTCATTCTCTTCTGGATTTAAGTCTCTTCCCTTCACATCTGATGACCAGAATAGAGCTAGATGACTCTTGAAGCTTTGTTCAGCTACAGAATTCTAGGACAATGGTGGTACCTTGTACTGGTCTGGCAGGTGCAGGGAATCCTAGGGCCAGTTCTCCCTGAGGTCTGGGCTGTGTATCTGCAGCCTCTTGGAGAGTTCTCTCTCCAGGCAGCTCCAGCTCACCATCACTTTCTGTTCACATGTGATCACTGCAAATCCCTCCTCCTCACCACCCCCTCTTCATTACTCCCAATTCTTTTCCCCCAAATGATTACTAAACCAGATCTAGATTCTGTAGGTTGTGGCTCAAAGCAGCTAGTTGTTTTGAACCTGAGTGTGGGGGCATGGTGCTTTCTGCAGCAAATTTTAACTACTTCGTTGCCAGAATGTAGTCTGTCATCTGTGAAGTTGGCTTTGCTCCTGAGCTTTGAAGCACCAGCAGACCAGGCCTCTCATGAAATGAGATGATGACCACACAGCTTCTACCACCATGCCTAGAATGTGGTAGGTGCTGAACAAAAGTTAAATTCTGTTTCTGCCAGCCTCTCAGTCACACATCAAAAACACAGAAAAGCCAAAGGCCAAAGCAGAATCCTTTGACATTTTTATCCGAGATGCTTTCCAGATGGGCAAGACTTACTCACTATACCTCTTTGGATAAAAGTGTTCAATTTGCCACAGATTCAGCTACCAGAGTATTGGGAAAGCATTGTCCAATGGGTTGCCTAAATCAAGTTATTCTGTGTCTGTTCCATTCCTCTACCCTGCTAAGCTCATGACCCTCCTGAAGAGGACCTTTTCAAAGGACTTATTCTAAGTGAGCCTGTGTTGACTCTTGGAATTACCATATTCTCCTCTAAAGGTTCCAAAATCACTTCTTCAGCAACTGTTTAGAATATTACTGGGGTTAATGTTTTTAAATTAAAACAATCTGGGGAGGGGGCCTGCATGCTGGCTCACACCTATAATCCCAGCACTTTGAGAGGCTGAGTCAGGAAGATCGTTTGATCCCAGGAGTTTGACACCAACCTGGGCAACAGTGACACAGGTCTCTACAAAAACAAAAAAACAAACAAAAACAACAAAGGAAGCAAGGAAGGAAGGAAGGAAATTAGCCAGGCATGGTGGTGTATGCTTGTAATACGAGCTACTGGGGAGGTTGAGGCAGGAGGATCATTTGAGCCAGGGAAGTTGAGACTGCAGTGAGCAATGATCGTGCCACTGCACCCCAGACTGGGTGACACAGAGAGACCCTGTCTCAAAAAAACATTTTCTTTTACTGACTCCTGAAGTAAACACAATCTTAAAAATACAGCACTGACATCCTTGCATTTAAACCTAAAAATAAAATTGTCTATAAAAGGAGCTCTAGGCCAGGCATGGTAGCTCACGCCTGTAATCCCAGCACTTTGGGAGGCCGAGGTGGGTGATCGTCTGAGGTCAAGAGTTCGAGACCAGCCTGGCCAACATGGTGAAACCCCGTTTCTACTAAAAATACAAAAATTAGCCAGGCGTGGTGGCGCATGTCTGAAATCCCAGCTACTCGGGAGGCGGAGGTGGGAGAATCGCTTGAACCCAGGAGGTGGAGGTTGCAGTGAGCCCAGATCACGCCACTGAACTCCAGCCTGGGTGACCCACAGAGCAAGACTCCATCTCAGAAAAAAAAAGGAGCTCTAATCATACTTGCCTAGTTTCCTCTTAAATAAATAATATATAAATATTTACTCAAACAGAACACCTTACAGTGCATGCTGAGTTGATATACAGAATGACTTTAAACAACAATTAACAAGGCCATCCAGCATGTGGAGAACCTATTACATCATTGTGTAGCAACTATTCGAGAGGTAGGGCAAAGAAAGAATAAGACAAGAATTCTACCTTCAAGGAATCTTTAGTGGTAAAAAGTGCAGAGTAGTATAAAATAAAAAGCAAATAAGCCCAAGGTGTCTATAAGCAATTTCATTGAATTCAACAAACATTTATTGAGTATAGTGTGTGCCAGGCATTGTGGTAAGTACTGACAGAGATGATGAGACAGTCTCTGCCCTGGAGGAACTTGTATTCAAGAGTTTTCATACTAAGACTGTCTAAATGCTGAGAAAATTCAAAGAAAGAGAGAGCCCAGTGCAGCATGGGACAGGATGAATGAATTAACTGGGGAAAGAGAAAACTGAAGAAAGACGTTCCAGGTAGGTATCATGCCATGAGGAAAAGCAGCACTCAAATCTTCCCACCCAGTCCCAAGGAGGAGGGCTGAGAATTTCTTGTAGGGGATGAATATGGGATTCCATCACCTGATTGCTGTAGACTTTTAAAGCTCAAATGCCCTAGACAGAGACAATGATAAAAATGTTGAGAGAAAAGTAGTTCAAGTTTAAAAGAAATAGATAATGCTACAGGTCAGGGAAGCCATTTCAAAATAAGACTCCCTTTTTGACAATGTCTCTTTAAATGATGTGACTCTGGGGACTTTTCCTCACTAAGCATCTGCCACCCTACACAATAATTAGCCAGCTACACATTTTCTTTGTTGTTCATTAAAGATTAATGAGAGGCAGAGCTTAAGGCCTAGTTAGATGGAGAAACCCTGAAGGGGTCATTTGAACCTTTCATATCTGTTCCTTTGGAAACTCTGATGAGCAGGTTTTCAATACAACAGCAGCTGTCTGTCTTCTAACTTACAATATGTCTTTGGTGGAAACTCAGACGTTTCTGGCATGTTGTCTCCCACCATCAGCTAAAAAGCACATGCATGAAAGGAGGCAGAACAGCTGTTTGGAGCTCTGCAGTGGGTGGAACATGTTTCATGCTGGGGTGATGGGCATTTTCAGCAAAGCGTGTCTCCCCACTTTGTGCTGAGTTCCTACGGCACCGTCAAAGAGAAATGCCAGGTATCAAGGTACCACTGTGCAAACACAGCGAGGTCTGGCCAATTTGGAAGCTAGCCCTCCTTTACCTATTTATTTTGTTCTAACTGTTAGAGTTTTTCTCATTCTCCACTCTGCAGACAGCCACCACACTGGGAGAGGCAGAGAGGTGATAAAGAGAGGGTTTACTTAACAAAAGGGATAAAAGGAAAACTAATGGAAATTTAAATACTTCTAGTTAAAAATAGACAGCTGAAATCATGAAGACAGGAATGATAGAAGACTCTGGAATAATTAATGCCCTTCTGGTACTTAGCAGGCCCTGGCCCTTTAAGATTAGCTCACATGAATGAATTCAGGCTGGTTTAGATCTTTCTACTCAGAATGATGCCTGGGTTGGTCCACTTTCTGCTCTTTTTCCTCTTCCATTTTCTGAGTCTGTATTTGGCACCTTTTAGCATCTTGTACAATGCTGTGTACCCAGAGGAGCTCAAAGGCCATTAATAGATGATGTTGATGATGCCAATAATCAGAGCTAGGAGCTGTGATTGTATTATAAGCAAAGCATTTGAATAATTGCGGAGCCGACAAGGCCCAGAGTGACATTTCTCCATCCCTATCACTGATGAGCATGACCTTGGGACAAGTCAACACCTATTGTTCCCCCAGGATGGAATGCAGGGAAGTCTGGGGTGGCCTCCATAGCAAAGGCTGAAGGAATGCATCATTCCACCAAATCAGCCTCCCTGGGTCATCTCTGGTCCTCCCTAGGAACTCTGATCTCCCAAATCCCTCCCTCACCTCCTGTTTCCATTTCTTCCTCCAGGAACCCTTTTGTATAAGGACTTGTTAGGATTTGAAGTAGAATGAGAGTCTATGAGGCTATGAGCTGAGATATTCCCAGCTTGTCTCCAAGTTTGCCTTCAGTAAACAGGTTCCTCTTAGGCTTAGAAGCGTCATTCTGAGATGCCTCATAGAAATGAATAGAAGCTGACCGATTGCTGATTGTACCTGTATTCCTTTGCAGAGCCTGCATGGAGCTGGGAGGGAGCCCAATTCATGGATTCTCTGTATTAGAAAGTTAAAACAAAGCCAGGTACGGTGGATCACGCCTGTAATCCCAGCAGTTTGGGAGGCTGAGGTGGGCCAATCACAAGATCAGGAGATCGAGACCATCCTGGCCAACATGGTGAAACCCCATCTCTACTAAAAATACAAAAATCAGCCAGGCATGGTGGTGCACTCCTGCAATCCCAGCTACTCGGGAGGCTGAGGCAGGAGAATCGCTTGAACCTGGGAGGTGGAGGTTGCAGTGAGCTGAGACTGCGCCATTGCACTCCAGCCTGGGCGACAAAGCAAGACTCCATCTCAAAAAAAAAAAAAAAAAATTACAACAGAATTTTCATGAAAGATCTGGCCTGAATAATGATCCTGCTCCCAATCCCTGGCACAGTCTGGCTTTTTTTCTTCTTCTGCACATTCTGGTTTTGTCCATGTATCAGCTGTCCTGATTAGCAGCACATCTTATTTTGCACATGAAGTCCACGTGCATCACTTGTGGTTCATCCTCAATCCTGGACAGGTAGAACTGTCCTTCAGCTCTCCAGCAAACATGTCTAACCGCCTACGATTCAACTTCCTGATCTGAGGAAACTCTTTATCTTCTTAACAGAGCATGTTTTCTGCCAGGTTCAACCATAAATAAACCTATGAATCAAATTTGTCTCCTTTGGGTGAGATACGCGACATCCAGATGAAGGATCCAGAAGACCTGACTTTTTAATTCCACCTTTGTTGTTATTCACAGTTAACATTTATTGAACTCTTATTAAGTGGCAGACATTGTGTTAAGCACTTCATAAGCCATTATCTCATTTAACATTCACCCCTACCATATGAGGTAGGTCTATTATGATGAGGAAACAGAAATTCAGGAAAGTAAGATAACTTGCTCAAGATCATACAGCTCATAATAGAGGCTGTTTGAATTCAGGACCCAGACCTGTCCAACTTCAAAACCACTGCTCTTAACTGCTACCTTTTATGGTCTCCTAACCCACAAGGAACAAGGCAAGCTTCTTTGGATCTCTGGGACTGTCTTTATATGCAAAGTAAGGGAGTATGTCTAGGGTTTTCCTTGGTCCATTCAGTTCTCACATGCTGTGGATCAATTCCCTACACACCCTTTGACCCCTGCGGCCTTTTCTACCCTACCTTCCATTCAGAGCTTCCCAGGGCTATACCCTTTTCCTATGGACCCCTAACATTTCACCCATGTGTCACGTCATGGTGGCCTAGCTGCTCATCACATCACCTGCTAGACTCCTCCACATTTTTCTACCTCATCTCTGGGTAAGTATGGATCTGAAAAAGAAATTAAGCCAAATAAAGACCAATTCCTAGGAGAGTAGCTTTGGAAACCAAGAAGCCTCAGAGACTGTATAACTAGAGGCAGAGAAAGATATCCTACCATTATCAAAGGAGAAAGAGTGAGTAGGCTACAGGTGGGCCTCGGAAGATTCCTGTAGGCAAAGGTACTCAGGGAAAGTCCTTTTTTTTTTTCTTTGAGACAGAGTCTCACTCTGTCACCCAGGCTGAAGTGCAGTGGTGCCATCTTGGCTCACTGCCAACTCTGCCTCCTGGGTTCAAGCGATTCTCCTGCCTCAGCCTCCTGAGTAGCTGGGACTACAGGCTCATGCCACCACACCCAGCTAATTTTTTGTATTTTTAGTAGAGACAGGGTTTCACCGTGTTAGCCAGGATGGTCTCAATCTCCTGACCTCATGATCCACCTGCCTCGGCCTCCCCACAAAGTGCTGGGATTACAGGTGTGAGCCACCGGGAAAACTCTTCTTATAAGGCCTGCCAGGAGCTTGGGATGGAGTGGACTGTGAGGGACAATGAGACCGATGGAGCTCAGGATATGAGCCAGTGGGCGGGGAGCACATGACACTTCTCAGCCACCCTGAACCAATCTGCAGATTGTTAACCTGAAGTTAGGGTTCAATCGAGGTATATGCATATATTATAGGGACTTATAAAATATTTTTATTTTTATTTTAAAAGAGGCTTATGTAGTACTGTGATTTGAGAAATACTATCTAATCCATGATATGCACTGATGCCCTTGATCGAACTATTTTTTTTTTCTCTGGACTTATTCTTTACATTTTTAGAAAAGTGGGGAATGGGCAGATGAGAATTTTTAGTTCTATGAGTTTCAGGCTGAGAAGGGAGGCATTCTGGAGGCAGGCAGACCTTTCTGAGATTGCTGCCCCAGCTGACAGCCTCAAGGTCACCAGGCTTGAGAATGCTCATTTAGAAAAAAAGATCAAGAAAAGAACAGAACTTGCTGATTTTTCCTTGGAATGCAATTTCCCAGGGAGAAGGGAACATACAAGCATTTGTTTCTAGGGGCTGATTTATTTCCGTAGCTTTCATATCTCAATCCACACCTATCTCTGAAGGCAAAGAACACCAGGGACTTGTTTTGTTGTAGTTTGCATTCTGGAGACAATGGAGATGCCATCTCCTCAGTGAACAATAATGTAAGTGAAGGAGAGACACAGATGGGCGAATCTGATAACATGCAACCCAAGGAGTGAGCCATATTTATTCTTGTCACCTCTAAAATGCCACTCGTCTTGCTTCCCACTTGTCCTCAATATATGCTTCACTATTAGCTTCTAGTAAGGGAAGAGAATAGGCCACCTTTTAGTGTATTTACCCAGCCAGAAGAGAGTGTTATCTAAGATCATCTTTGACCTTCCTTTTTCTCCTTCTACTGTCTCTGCAGAGAGCTTGTTCATTCTCACAGTCTCAATGTTGCTTTCTGTGGGGAGGACTCTCAAATCTTCAGCTCCTGCTCTGGTCAGGCTCACGGGGCCATTGGCACTGTTTCCTGCCGCTTGGAACCATTTCTGCAAGGATGCCCTCCATTACACGGAGCCCCCTTCAATCCATCAGCCCATCCCTCTATCCATTATTCCACTTTCCTCCAGAGGGGAGGACACAATTCACAAGCCCAGAGCTTCCTTAATCTCCTTTAATCCAAGAAGATGCCCTTGGACCACTAGCCTTATAATGATCACCATTGGCTGAGCCAAAGGCTCCCATCAAGCCTCATCCCCTTCTTCAATGACCTGGGACTGTGGTGCAATATTTTTGCTGAGTTTTGCTTTTCTTTGCTAAGATTCTTATCTGTGTCCTTGATTCCTAGTGGGCTTCCCACCTGCCTTCTTGCTCCCTTGGTGACCCCAGACCTATTCTGCTCCTTGAGCTCAGGGTTCAAGGGTTCATTTCTCTACCCCATTACCCGTTTCTGTCTTCTCTGATTGCCTGCACTCTGTGCGCCCTGTTTGGCTGCTCATCTTTTCTCTGCTTGGACCTTGACCTGGGTCAAGAACTTCCAGTTTCACTCTTTCTTGAGTCTTTATCTTAATCATATACATCATTAAACATACGCTCAACCTTCATAATTTATAGCTTATGAACCCTTAGAGGGTTTAGTCACGCATTGCTTAACAACGAGGATACATCTGAGAGATGCATCTTAAGGAGATTCTGTCATCATGGGAACCTCATAGAGTGTACTTACACAAACCTAGATGGTGTGAAAGGAAAATATCTTGGTCCCCCAAGATCACTGAGGAAAACTCAAGCTGGAAACTGCCTCGGGCAAACCTGCCTCCAATTCTATTCAAAGTCACTCCTCTGCTCACTGAGATAGATGCATATGTGATTTGCCTCCTTTGAAAAGGCTAATAAAAGAATGTAGCCCTTTGTGTACACCCTTTGTATAATTGTGACCTGGAACTCCTGTCCCACCTTCTGCCTTTGCTTCAAGTTGTCCCGCCTTTCTAGACTGAACCAATGTACTTTTTACATATATTGATTGATGTGTCATGTCTCCCTAAATGTATAAAAGCAAGCTGTGCCCTGACCACCTTGGGCATATGTCATCAGGACTTCCTGAGGCTGTGTCATGGGCACGTCCTCAACCTTGGCAAAATAAACTTTCTACTACACACCTAGGCTATATAGTATGGACTATTGCTCCTAGGTGGCAAACATGTACAGCATGTTACTGTACTGAATACTGTAGGCAATTGTAACACATGGTATTTGTGTATCTAAACATAGAAAGGTACAGTATAAATAAAGCATAAAAGATTTAAAATGCTACATCTGTGTAAGGCACCTACCATGAATGAACCTTGCAGGAGTGGAAGTTGGTGAGTTGGTGAGGAGTAGTGAGTGAGGGTGAAGGCCTAGGACATTACTGTACACTCCTGTAGACTTTAGCAACACTGGACACTTAGGCTACACTGAATTAATAAAAAATATTTTTCTTCAATAATAAATTAACCTTAGCTTACTGTAACTTTGTTACTTTATAAACTTAATTTTTTGACTTTCTACTCTTGTAGTGACACTTAGCTTAAAACACAAATACATTGTTCAGCTGTACAGAAGTATTTTCTTCTTTATGTCCTTATTCTGTATGCTTTTTTCTATTTTTTATAAATTTTAATTATTTTTATTACTTTTTAAACTTTTTTGTTAAAAACTAAGACACAAGCATGCACATTAGCCTAGGCCTACACATGGTCAGGATCATCAATATCATGGTTTTCCACCTCCACATCTTGTCCCACTGGAAGGTCTTCAGGGACAATAACATGCATGGAGCTGTCATCTCCTGTGATAACAATGCCTTCTTCTGGATATCTCCTAAGGGCCCCGCCTGAGGCTGTTCTAGAGGAGCTGTCACTCTGTTTAGAAATATGTCCATGGTGGATTGCTTGCTTTATTTCCTTTCTTCATCACAGAGTTGCTTGTAAGCAGATAATGCACGGTGAACATTCCTCTCTATTAAAAAAAAAACAAAAAACAAACTTTTTCATGTTTTCAAACTTTTTTCTTTTTTAAGAAAGAGATGGGGGTCTTGCTATGTTGCTCAGGCTGGTTTCTAACTCCTAGCCTCAAGTGACCCTCCTGCCTCAGTCTCCCAAGTAGCTGGAAGATGTCTTCAAACTTTTTGAGGACCTTGTTGAGGTCTGGAAAAGAAATCCTTCATTGTGAATTTTCTTGGGAGTTCTTCTTTTTCTTCTCATGCAGTTTCCTTTTCTCTTGCCTATTCTTCAGCTATGCACTCCTGTTCCAGTTGCAACAACTCATTAGTCAATTCGTCAGGAACCACTTCTAGGAGTTCCTCAATGTCATTCTCATCCACACCCATGTTAAAGTTATTTGCCATCTCAGCTACAGCCTTGTTGATTTTTGCAACCTCCTCATCCTTGGCAAATCCTTTGAAGTCATGGATGAGGCTCTTCTGTAGATGCCACTCATACACTCTTTGGTGAGACACCAGCCCAAGTGCAAGCAAGGTTCTTGATGCAGTCATAGATGTTGTAATCCTTCCAGAATTGCATCAGTGTCATCTCAGTGTCTTTCTCAGCTTCAGCAATAGCCTGTCCAGGTAGTAGGTACAAATGTCTTGTCCAGGTAGTAGACCTTAAGAGCTGCTATAAGTCTTTGATCCACTGGTTGGACCAAAAAGGTGCTATGTGAAGGGAGAGACACCACTTTGATATTGGGATGAAAATCACCAATAAAAGGGGGATGTGCGGGAGCATGATCAATAGTGAACAAAATCTTGAAAGGTATGTTACTCTCCAAATAGCACTTCTCCATTTTACTGAGACAGCAATTCAGGAGGGCATCTTGGAGGAGGAGCTGGGTCATCCATGACTTCTAATTGCTCCCGTAGTACACTGGCGCTGTGTGCTTATAGATATGCCTGAGGGCCCTGGGGTTTTCACTGTGCCAGGTCACAAAGGGATTCCATCTTTAGCCTGCACCATTGCTTCCAAGCAAGACTGTTGTCCTGTCTTTAAAAGCCTTGAAAGCTGACATTGACTTAGTCTCCTTATGGATAGAAGTCCTTTCAGGCATCCATTTCCAAAGTAGGGAGATTTCAACCATATTGAAGATTTTCTCTGGCAAGTAATTGTTCCCCACAATCAGCTTATCTAGTTTGAAAATTTTTTTCAGCTGCCTTCATATCAGCATATGCAGACTCACCACTCACTTTCACATTATGTGATGAATAGTGATTCTTGAATCATTTAAACCATCTAGAGCTAACAGTAAATTCAACATCACGGTCAGGTCCAGCCTTGTTTTTTCAACATTGGAAACAATCTTTTTGCTTTGGCCATGGTTGTCATGGTGCTGAGATGGATATACTTCTGTGTCTTGTCTTTAATCCAAATCATGAGAAGTTTCTCCATAACTGCTATAGACCCTTCTAGAATTTTGTTTGTCTCCTTGCCTTCAATGAAGCAGATCCTTTAATAGCTTCCATCACTTTGTTCTTGTTCTTCAAGATCATAGCTATGGTGGCATGCAACATGCCTGACAGGCAAGCAATAACCATCACTGATTTCCACCTTCGTAGTCCTTAATCACTTTTAATTTTGTTTCCAGGTCAATCACTTGACTTGGCCGGTTACTGGCAATGTCAGCAGTGGATTTTGTATGTTTAGGGGCCATGATGAACAAAACAACATGAGATTAAATCAAGCACAAGAGAAAACGACACCGTCAAGAGACATGGTAAACACAAGACGGGTGAGGCTGCTGTTGGGGTAACATAGCATATGTTTTACAGTAAACTCTTTTCTTTATAAGTAGAAAGAACATACTCTAAAATAATAATAAAAGTATAGTATAGTAAATACAGTTGTTTATTATCCTTTTTTTTTTTTTTTTTTTGAGATGGAGCCTCACTCTGTCACCCAGGCTGAAGTGCAGTGGCATGATCTTGACTCACTGCAACCTCTACCTGCCGGGTTCAAGTGATTCTCCCGCCTCAGCCTCCCAAGTAACTGGGACTACAGATGCACACCACCACATCTGGCTAATATTTATTTATTTATTTATTTTATTTTGTTTTTAAGACAGAGCCTCGCTCCTTCGCCCAGGCAGGAGTGCAGTGGTGCAATCTCGGCTCACTGCAACCTCCACCTCCCAGGTTCAAGCAATTCTCCTGCCCAGCCTCCCAAGTAGCTGCGACTACAGGCACCCACCACCATGCCCGGCTAATTTTTTGTATTTTTAGTAGAGATGGGGTTTCACCATGTTGGCCAGGCTGGTCTTGAACTCCTGACCTCAGGTGACCCACCTGTCTCAGCCTCCTGTAGTGCTAGGGTTACAGGTTTGAGGCACCGCACCCGGCCTAATTTTTATATTTTAGTCGAGACGGGGTTTCGCCATGTTGACCAGTCTGCTGAATTCCTGACCTCAGGTGACCCACCCACCTTGATCTCCCAAAGTGCTGGGATTACAGGCATGAGCCATCGTGCCCAGGCCTGTTTATTATCATTATCAAGTATTATGTACTGAACATAATTGTATGTGCTATACTTTTATCCAACTGGCAGTGAAATAGGTTTATTTACACCAGCATCATCACGAACACACGAGTAATGCACTGCGTTATGAGGTTAGGATGGCTACAACAGCACTAGGTGATTGACAGGAAGTTTTTAGTTTCATTATAGTCTTACGGGACAATGGTTGTATGTGTGGTCTGTTGTTAACCAAAATTTTTTGTGGCACGTGACTGTATTGGAAGAACCCCTTACTATCTTCACATTTTAAAGAAAGGAGTTAAATTGGATGACCTCTAGGATCGCTTACAGTTCTGAAATACTGTGACTTAAAAACACTAGAAGACCACTTAGCTAAACTCTTTCATTTACAGGTAAAACAGACCCAGAAATTGAACATAACCGGACAGCCTGGAGACTGAACTGGGATTCCAACTTTGGTCTTTTGAGTCCCGATTCTTGCCAAAACCCTCTGCTTTGCCTTCATTGTTTCCTTCTCTCCCTGCAAGTAGGTCCAAATAGGCCCCTGGCCATCTGTCAGATGGTTGTGTATTTGGAAATAAGAAAATAAAAGACCCTTGCTCCCAGCCCATTCCTTGCATTAGCGGCTTCAAGATGACATTGGGAATGTGCAACCCACTTACGAGAACAAACTATTTTTAAGTACTTGAGCACATTGATTGTTTGTGTGTGAGTGGCACCACTAATTACAAGTAAGTCCTGTCTATTTATTAAAGCAGGTCCCTTTCAGACAGTTCCCGCATGCAAACGATCCTTCCCCACAATTAGGACAAATTAGCAAGATTTTACTGAACTAATGAGACAATGTTTGTGAGACTTGTCTTTATGTTTTCCAGGCTGTTTTGAGACAAGAGTCTATAATTGGGATCCTCAAACTGCCATATTTAAGGAAGGCTGCACAAGAAGGGAGATTATCAAATCTTCTAGTCATTCCAGAGAATGTCATGTGGACGTGTGGCTCCAGGCCCAGGAGCATGCAAATGCATGCATGGATACATAGGACATGTGCACACACACATGCACAGATATGCAGACACCCCACACACATGTATACACACACATCAAATACAGTCACAGGCTCTAGTTTGCAATTAAGCTTCTTCTTCCCTCACTATAAGTGACCATCCAGAATGCCATAGTCTGAAATCTTACATGATTCATGAGGGATATTAATAAATAAAGCAAAAATAACAGCAGATACTCTTTATTGCAAAACAGGTTTTTGCTTTGTGTTAGCAACTATCTTCACAATCTTCCAAGAGAAGTATTATTATCCTGATTCAATAGAGGAAGGCACTGATGCTAGAGTCCCAGGTACACAGCTAGTAGACTAGGTTGGCATTCAAACTCATTATTTTTCTACTGTACCCCTAAAGCACATTCTTTATCTCCAATCCAGTGTCGCCTACCGAAGTTCTATTTGGTCACCTAGCCAGGTATGCTCTCCTTAAGAACTCTTTCTATCCTTCTAGCATAAGATGGAGACAGTGAGCAAGGAGTTACCTTAGAATCATACAGTGTTGCTTCAATCCATTAGGTTTGGAAAACACAGGCTCCCCAATCAGAACTACCCAGTTAAAGCTATGATTAATTTTATGTGCCAACATGACTGGGCTAAGGGATACCCAGATAGCTGGTATAAATGTTATTTCTGGGTATGTCTATGAGGGAGTTTCATAAGAGATTAGCATTTGAATCAGTAGACTGAGTAAAGAAGGCCTGCCCTCACCAATGTGGGCAGGCATCTCCTAATCATTGAGTGCCTGAATAAAACAAAAAGGTGGAGGAAGTTCAAATTATCCTTCTCTCTTCTTGAACTAAAACATCCACGTTTTCTTGCCCTTGGACATCAGAGCGTTTGGTTTTCGGGCCTTTTGGGTTCTGAGACTTACACCAGCAGCAATTCCCCCCCGGCAACCCCGCCCCCACCCTGGCTGTATTTCTCAGGCCTTCAGCCTTGGACGGGGAGTCACACCATCAGCTCCCCTAGATCTCTGGCCTTCGGACCCCGATTACATTAAATCACCAGCTTTCCTGCTTCTCCAGTTTGCAGGCAACATACTATGGGACTTATCAGCCTCTATAATCACGTGAGCCAATTTCTATAATAGATATGCTTTCATATGTCTATATATGGCCTACTGGTTCTGTTTCTCTGGAGAACTCTGAGTGAATACAAGGACATAGGCCCTAAGGCTACATGTTGGGAGTGGCTGGAGGGTTGGATGGGCACAGAGTCATCTCTCTGGGTCTTCCCAGTCTCTGCAAGATCTATGAATACTTGTATGCAAACCAAACAAGAAGCCAGGGGCTTTGGGGAACAAGATTAGGGAAAGAAACTCCAATTTGCAGGAGACCCATCTTTTAGTTATTTCTTCAAGTACCTCATTCATGATTTCAGATATTATGAAGTCCCCTTCTTGTTTCTAGAAATATCAAATGTGGCATCCAAGGGCCAGGCTTCAGGGATCTAGTTCTGAGTTTTTCGAAGGCTATTTTCTAAGCGTTTAGCATGATTAACAGAAGACGTTTCTATAAAAATCATTAAGGAAAGTGAGAATTTTCAGATACCATCAGACTTTGGGGATAGTGTCAGGAAGCACAAAAAATCTCATTTTGGTGGCTCTTGTAGAAAGAATACCCAGGATATTAGATCCAGGCTCAGGCTCCAGACACTACTCCTTTTGGCTCTGTAGACTCACTTCCCAGGATGCAACATGAAGTACTACAGTAGTCAGAGGGATATGGGTTCAAATCCAGACTCCCCAACCAATAGCTACATGACCTTGTGCTGATTACTTAACCAAGCTCTCTGAACTTCAACTTTTCCATCTGTAAAGTGGGATTAGACAAAAGCTTCTTATTGTATCCCCAGCATCTGGCTCAATGCCTGCCTCATATATGGCATGTAGTCAATAAATATTTGCTCATTAAAAAAGAATGAGTGAACTTTTGTTTTATAGATGTTTGATGCTTTTTTTTTTTTGACATGGAGTCTAGCTCTGTCACCCAGGCTGGAGCGCAGTAGCGCAATCTCGGCTCACTGCAAGCTCTGCCTCCCAGGTTCATGCCATTCTCCAGTAGCTGGGACTACAGGCGCCCACCACCACGCCCGGCTAATTTTTTTTATAGTTTTAGTAGAGACGGGATTTCACCATGTTAGCCAGGATGGTCTCGATCTCCTGACCTTGTGATCCACCTGCCTCGGACTCCCGAAGTGCTGGGATTACAGGCGTGAGCATTTGAAGCATTTTAAACATTCAAGCAGGTCAATAAATGTAAGTATCCTTTCTTTGCTTTGCTAATCAACTCTTGAAACATTTTCTCCTTCCTTTCCTCAAAATGAATGAATCTGTTCTTGAGCTATCCTGAGAGCCAAACTTGTATTGTAAAGCAAGTTCTGTAGAACAGAAAAAGAACAAAGATTCATAGACCCATAGAGTTTCATCCATAAGAGAAAGCTCTAGTATGGAAAGGAGACCCAGAGATCCTCTGATCTAATCACTTAGTTCACCAGATAAAGAGACGGGTGGAGAGGAAAATGACTTGCCCAAAATCACATGGCTAGTGAGTGAAAGGGTGTGTTTATTTCAAGGCAAGCCTATTTTTACTGATAAAATAGCTTCTAACCTAGATCCTGTGATCACCAAGTGGACAATTTCCTACTGAAATAAAAAACCCAGATAGGACATCAGGAAGAGAGACTTCCTCAGGGCTACCCCATCCTTTGTGCCTCAAGTACATAAGGAGGAGTGGAATAGCTGTGCTCTATTCTTGCATCTGCTAAGTATAATATGACTGTCCCAAGGACTGTATTCTAGCATAACAGCATGCTTTAGACCCGAATGCATTTACCCTAGTGACTGAGCTTATAAATTACATGCTGCAGGACATGTTTATTATCATGGTTATTTTTCGTGAATATAGTTATAATTCTATTTGTGAAAATTGACATAAGAGGCCTCTAAGCTTCACACCCCTGGGGCATGGCACCCCTTTAAGTTCATGCTTCCTGGCTTGCTTCCCTTGTGCTTTACTTACAGCCCATAAAAAGTTTACTTTTACTGATTGGATTCGATTAGTCCTTTAACATTTTGATTTGAGTAAAACCACCAAGAGCTAGATTTCCCAGTCCATGACCTTTGAGGGTTAACTCTGCAGTTAAAAAAATATTCACCCAGACCAGAAAGCAGTCAACCTCTTACATGCTCTGTCTCGTCTAACTCCTGATGTTTTCCAATCCCTGCTCCCCAGTACTCCTTGGGGATTCCTGGGACCAGAAAACCTAGCCCCGAGGTCCAAGTTTTTATGCTCTCTACTCTCTTGTTTTTACAACTAAGGAGTCCAGAGGAAAACGCGGACTTTATAACAGATACATATAATCTTTCTTTTTCTTCTACATATTTATTTTTAAAACATTTTTAAAGAGGTAGGGGGTACCAGTGCAGATTTCTTACATGCTTATGTTAAGACTGTACCCACAAAGTAATTTTTCAGTCCTTACCCCTCTCTTATCATCCTACTTTCTGGGGTCTCCAGTGTCTATTATTCCACTTTGTGTATCTGTGTGTACCCCCTGTTTAGCTCTTACATATAAGTGAGAACATGCGGCATGTGATTTTCTGTTTCTGAATTATTTCACTTAGGATAATGGCCTCCAGTTCCATCCATCTTGCCACAAAAGACATGATTTCATTTTTCTTATGGCTAAATAGTAGATATTTTATAGTCTTTCTTTTTAAATTATGCTACTAAGAAGTAAGTTTCTTTGCATTGGGTTGTACAGGAAAATA
Source organism: Theropithecus gelada (assembly GCF_003255815.1). Taxonomy (NCBI): domain Eukaryota; kingdom Metazoa; phylum Chordata; class Mammalia; order Primates; family Cercopithecidae; genus Theropithecus; species Theropithecus gelada. The sequence goes on from NC_037681.1 coordinate 49,778,198, forward strand.
GAGACTAAAGGCTAAAAAAAGGTACATCCAGAATTAATACATTAATTTGTTGATCACTCATTCACTCATATATTCATTCATCATTGAAAAATTATTTTTAAAGTGTGCATAATATGCAAAGCAGTGGCCTTTACAGGTGAGAGGGTATGGTAGAAATATAAAAAATACATAATCTGTGCTCTCAATAACCCTATATTCTTGTGCAGAAGACAATATATTTTATTTTATTTTTTATTTTACTTTATTTTATTTTGAGACAGGGTCTTACTCTGTCGCCCAGGCTGGAGTGCAGTAGTGCAATCTCAGCTCACTGCAACCTCCACCTCCCGGGTTCAAGTAATTCTCCTGACTCAGCCTCCTGAGTAGCTGGGATTACAGGTGCCTGCCACCATGCCCAGCTAATTTTTGTATTTTTAGTAGAGACAGGGTTTCACCATGTTGGCCAGTCTAGTCTCAAACCCCTGACTTCAAGTGACCACCCACCTTGGCCTCCCAAAGTGCTGGGATTACAGGCGTGAGCCACCACGCCTGGCCAAGATGTTTATTTTCCCATGTGCTTATAATACAAAGAGTTCCCAAATGAGAATTATCAATACAGCCTTCATGACCTTGCAGCATGACTTGGGACGTGTTAAGCAGAGATGGGACAAGCACATAGAAAGGTTACAGAGTTGGGGAGGCCTGAAGATTGGCTAAAAATGTGGTGTGAACCTGCCTGGCTGGAATGGAGATCGGATATAGAGGATTAGTGTGATACAAAGTGCGAATGGTCATTTGTAAGGACCTTAACTGCTCTATGAAGAAGTTTGATTCTCATAAGGGAATGAATGAGAAGCTTATAAGGTTCATCACTGGGAAAGTTATATAAATAAAATAGTCCACAGGAAAAATATTTTGGCATTAGAATATTTAGGGGTGAGAGGACTGTGAAGACTGGAGACACCTGGGGAAGCTACTACAGGAGTCAAGCTTTGAGAGGAGAAAGTTTGAACCAATATGCATGCTGACAGTTTCTCTAGAAAGGTAGAGACTGGCCGGGTGAGGTGGCTCATGCCTGCAATCCTAGCACTTTGGGAGGCCAAGGTAGGCAAATCACAAGCTCAGGAGTTCAAGACCAGCCTGGGCAACATGGCAAAACCCTGTCTCTACTAAAAATACAAAAACTAGTTGGGCATGATGACCCACCTATAGTCCCAGCTACTCAGGAGGCTGAGGCAGGAGGATCACTTGAACTAGGGAGGACGAGGCTGCTGTGAGTTGAGATGGTGCCACTGCATTCCAGCTTGGGTGACAAAGTAAGACCCTGTCTCAGAAAAAAAAAAAAAAAAGATGGGGACCACAACTGTAAGCTCCAATGCATCATACAAATCCAACTTTTGATTTTAATGAACAATGAGGTTCAGATCTTCTCCAACTCCTGTAATGTAGGTACTAAAGCAAATAGAACAAACTTTTACAGATATTTGAAGGTTTTAAATGCTACTTAGAATTGGTCAGAGAAATACCTGAGCACCCCCAGGCATCAGTTTCATGCTGAGGAGCCTCTTCCAAGTTCATTATCATCTTTATTCAGCAGTTATTCACATTTGAGGAACGCATTCTGGCTGAGGACTGATTTTTCCTTCCAGCCTTCCCCACCCTGAGTTTGTGAAACTGGAGCCTCCTAACATAGCTGGTTCAAAGGAGGGAAAAATCCTTTCCTGCTTAACATTCTGCAAACAGCATGGGCAAATCTCCGAAGTCAATCATCATGAATGAAGCCATTTAAGAGTGGGGCCCGCGACTCCTCTGTGCGGATGAATAAGCAGGCGGAGTGGATCCTAGGCAGAGGAGACTGCAGGCAACTCTCTTTCTGCTTTGTCACCCTTTATGACCCGCCTTGCGGTTCCAGCGTCCTTCACGGAATGCCTTGCTTTGCAAAAAGAAACAGATAATAACCACAGAGAGGAGAAATGCTAGCCCTGCAGCCTGTTATTTAAAAAGTCTGGAGAAAGAGAATGCTAGCCAGACCTTACTTTTGCTCGACATAGCTTGCGCCCTCTGCTTTGTGATTACATGCTCGGGGAGGTCGCATACTCTCCCTATCACAGCACTTGTCAGGAAAAGAAATGGCCAGGAGCTGCTGGTGGCTCTTGACCTCCCTGACTCCACGCCATCATTCCATGTTCATCCCAGGACAGCTGTGGCAAAATAGGATCGTTGGTTCTATACATCCTAGCTTCCAAAGGAGAGACTGGCTCCAATCCGTTCCCTAAGACAATGGACATCCTCTGCTGGTACTGGAAGCTGCAGCCCCTTCAATCCACAAGGCCAACATAGCAGTGAGTGGCAAATCTATCCAGACTGAGTACAGGCAGGAGGCCGCCTTTGGTGAGCCTTAGTTTAGCTCCAAGTGCCAATGCTTGACTGTGCAGAGAAAGTAATACTGAGTGTTGACTTGAGCGATAGGGGTAGAAAAGAGAGTCTTGGTACTCATTTCAGCTCCATTATTGAGTCACCAGCACAATGTGTACTCATTCATTCCACATTTGTTGAACACCTATCATGTGTCAGGAAGCATGCCGACAGCTGAGAACATTGAGAAGAATGAGACTCCTGAGGGACGCGCTAGTAGAGGAGGCATTTGGAAAGCCATTTGATCTCTCTGAGCCTGTTTCCTTTAAAAGCACAGGCATGGACAATATTTCTAAGGCCTCTTTCCACTCTAACAGTCTGCAATTGCAATTCTGTGATTGACCTCTGACTCTCTACTCCCACCAGATAAACACCAGATTAGAGATGTGACTCCCAGCTCACTGTGTCATGTTCGGCCTGACTGCGTCCTATATCTCAGAGAGACCAGAGCGTCTGCTTCAGGCATGAGATTCCTAAGTGCCAGCCATTGGTTAGGCATCCTGTGTACCTCTGCCCAGATCACAGTTACCATGGGGATAAAGAAGAACCCTTGAATTTAACTCTTTCTCCAGAGCCCCATTCTGCAAATCAGAAACTCTACAGAATACCCCACTGTAATGTCTTGAGGAAGAACTTTTGTTTGCTAGAAATTCTAGAAAAGCAATTCATTTCACAGCTAACCTCTCTTTTTCTTAACCTCCAGGAGTGCTTGGAAGTAGCAGTTAGGTTGTTTCCATTCTGGAATTTACCCAGACAACTCCATTTTGATAACGCCTCTCCAGTGAGGCTCCCTGGGCTTTTTCCATGAGGACAGGCAAAGGAATCAGAGTCTGAAGACCAAAGCCAGGTAGTGTTTTTGGAGCTTGTAGGTAAGGTAGGTGTGACTCCACCTTTCTAAGTCAGAATTACAGAATTAAAAGGCTTCAAAGAACGTTAGTGATATCAAAGTCATTTTCACAAGAACCTAATAGTTCCCAGCAAACTCAAGTGAGTTCCAGGAGGGTTTCTTGGGTCTCCTGACTTTCTCACTAATAGAAAACACAGTCTCCTTGGCCAGAGAAAGAGCCTTATGAATGACTGACTACATGAGCCCAACTGGTGGCGTTCTACTCACTCAGAAGAAACCTCATCCCTGATCCTATGGGGAAGCCTCTCTAGCCCAGGCTTCTTTTATTAGGTTGGTGCAAAAGTAATGGCAGTTTTGCCATTACTTTTGCACCAACCTAATACAAACAATGAGGACTGCCTTGGCCTTAGTAAGTTGGGTGCTTCCTGAGGTGCTAGTCTGACTCTCTATTTTCTATCTTCTCTAACACTTCCTGAAGAAATGCTTAATGAAAGCAAATGCAGCTCAATAATTTTTGTTTAGTTTTTTTTTTTTTTCTTTTTGAGACTAGTTAGGCACCTTTACACCAAGCTTATCATATGGAAATAAGAAATGCCAGTGAGAACTCTTGCCAGCTGCTATTTCTTCTTGAGAGTCCTCACCTAAAGAAAGGAAGCATTTGGCATGGCCTAGGGTTATTGTTCCTTAAGGGGTCTAGGTTTTACTCTTCCTACAGATATTAGAAATCCTTCATCTTAAAAGCTTTTTCAGGAACTGCTTGAGGAACAGTGCCTGAGTCTATAAAAACTTCAAACCTCAATCCTAATAACACTTGATATGTTTTTTTTTTTCCAGCATCAATTCTCTGTTCAGCCTAAGAGATCTTACCTTGAAATGTCATCAACAATACCAGAGGAGATGAGCATGGGTGAGGACTGCTCTCCATAGTTTTAAGAAAGAGAAATAGAGGGCATATTCATGCCAGAAGAAGGAGAAAGAATTTTTTTCTCTCTTAGCAGAAAGAAAGAAAAGTGGCAGTCAATCATAAAACACCTCTTATGTGCCTCAACTATAATGGAACTAGGTTCTTTCATATCTTCCATATGTCATTTCATTTAATTCTAAAAGAAAAAGGAGGAAGAGGAGGAGAAAGAAGGAGGAGGAAGAGGAACCTGAGACTTGAAAGAAACTGGAATTTGCCTGTGAGCCCTTTGACTGGTAAGAGATAAAACCAGAATTTGTACCAAGATTGAAACCCCAAAGCCCTTGCTCTTTCCACCACATTGCATTGACCTAGCCAACAATGTGGGTCCTTCAGTGACTAATCCCATTGCAGCAGACAGTGTCCAGTGGGGAGCTGGTTAGCCGAGTGAGGGCTTGGATCATGCCACAGGTGGCCTCAGCTTGAATCTCTAATCAAGGCGGCAACTTGCTATTGGTAACAGGATGTGTCTTTAGAAGTACCTCTTCAATTTTCTCCGCTTCTTCATGATCAAGCTGGTGTTTACTGGGCAAATAATCTGAGCAATAAAACTGCCATAAACTGCAGCAGCACAAGCTAATAGAAAAATGCACATTGCAGAGGAAAAAGGCACAGACAAGAATAATGATACCCCTTTTCTCATACTTAAGAAAAATTAAGAAGGGGTGAGTGACCCCTTAGGACACTGAGGGACCCTCCTAGGGAGGAGGTTTTGGCTGCATTTACCTTATATACATGGGCGTATAAACACATTCTCATATGTTTGCACTAAGAATGACAAGCGAACAAAGGGAACACAGAAAGGAGGAGGCTATGTTCTCCTTATAAAATATTAAAACAATACGGATAAGCCTAGCATTTTCTTTGACCAGTAGACTCCCTCCTTCCCCTTCCCCTTCTCCCTTCCATCCCTAGAGGTAGCCATCGTATAAAGTTTGAAATATATCTTTTCAGGCCTTTTTCTTATGTATCACACATAAATATGTATTCACAGAAATGTTCACAAGGAGAATAAATTCACATGTTACATGGGTAATGAAAATGTAATTCTAAACAAGAAAGAGAAAGAGAGAAAGGTAAAGTGGAACTTAAAAGATAAAGCTTAGTTTTGGAAGGAAGTTATTGATTCCAAATTTTTGGAGTGTCCAATAGATCAATGTATTTGTCAAAAACAGACTCAGGTACAATCATGCTATGAATGGCTTATCTAACCTGACTTTCTTAACAATACTACATCAAAAATGACCAATCTAAAAATAGCCAAGCTGACAGATTATGCAGAAATCAAGTAGCACAAAAGAATACTACTATAATGTGGCACTAAAATAAACTCAAAGGGAAGACTTTTTGCAAATTCCAGAGACCTTAGCACTACATTTTCTGAATATCGTGGCTACATAATAGCCATTGATCTAATTTAATGAATTTAGGATTAAGGTTGTTCTTGTATATTATGATTACCATTAAGGCAAAGGAACAAATTAGCAAAGTCAAGAAGGTTGCCATGAAGGTACATCAATCAGCCTGAAAGCAAAATGCAAAAGGGGTGAGAATAGCAGTGTGCTTATATTCTTAAGCTTCTGGTCTCTAAGAGCTTAATTATTTGTACATTCAATTACAATTCATTCATTCAGCCAGAACCTGTATCCCAAGCACTATCCTAGGTGCTAGAGACACAACGGCAGCATGATGGAGTGGGAAGACCATGGACTTGAGAGAAAGACATTTGGTTTGTATTCTTGGAACCAGTATTTACTAATGGTAACATTTTAGGCAAATCACTTAACCACATAAACCATGGTTTTCTCACCAGTGGAATGGTGATAATAATTAACTTTCTATTGAGGATACCATAAATAAAATTCACAGACCTCCAGGCATAGATTAAATGCAGGCAGAAATTATTATTTGAATACTGACCCTATTCTAAAGGCATTCACTGTCTGGTATGGGAGACAGAAAAATAAAGAATTGTAAAGGGATTCTACTTTTGAATGGTAGAATGAGGAGCCCTGCATATCTGCTCTCCTGTGAAACAAGCATAACTGGTAAAAATTATTTTTTAGAAACACAATCACTTAAAGTCTTTGGAAATTGTCCTAAGGTAATATAGCAAATGAAAAAAAAATAAGAAAAGCTACTAAAACTCATTAAGAACAGTGAGAATTTGTAACATTGGGACCATGACCTGCTCTCTCTTTTCCCCTCCCGGCTCAACATAATGGAAATTCCATTCCAGGAAGGTTTAGTCAAGAAAGGCTTTCTCCCTGGCCCCCAATTCCCTATCTAGTGTCTGGTACCTCCTGGGACCCGGGAGGGACAGGCTATGAGCATTTCTAATTTTCCCCAGCTACACATGGCAGAGGCTAAATTCCAGGTAAGAAGGACCAAGAAGCTGGGGATCCCTTACTCTACCCAGTTCACCCCCATAGAATGGAGTCTCTACCTCAGGCATGTCATGCTGATAATGCTGGAGCTCCAGCTGCCCTCACCACAGCTCATGTGTAGGATGGATGTTCTAAGCTGGAAGAGACATGTTGAGAAGAAGAGAGGCTACTTACCCTGCTCAGCACCCTGACCATAATGTAGGGTGTCACTGTAAGAAAAGTGGGCCACAATCTCTTGCTCCCTGCCTCAGACCTGTGGCTCAGAGATTTTGCCCAGGGAGAGAAGAAGGCCATAAGAATAGAGATCTTCAAAGTTCTCCCCAAAGCAACAGAATTTATTTATATCAGAGTGTGAGGGAGTTCAAGCCTAAGAATGCTCTTACAAACAATTGTGATTTTGGAGGCAAACAACTGAGACGAGACTGGCAGTTTCATGACTATCTACAACAAGCTAAACAGTTGGTTAGCTATTTCTCCAGAGAGAACCATGGAAATAGATAGCTAAGAAGAACCTGCTGGAGTGAGAAAAAAACCTTCAAAGAGTGGCCTCAAATATTATGTCTGTAAAGGGAACTCACATTTAATTGGATCAGACTGTGGAGCAACATTTACCCCAGAGCTTTGCCAAAAACAATACAATAATCAGCCAACAATTAGGGAGTGCCAACAGCTGGGTGTAATGCCAACAGAAGCAGTGGGTTTAACAGAGATCAGGGAAATAAACAGTCAAAGAGAACCTTGTTAAAAGCAGTGTCATCCTAGGATGATCACACATACCATGCCCTCTGGAGAATGACATGAAAGGCTTCCCACTGCAGGGAAATAGACTACACTAAAGCCAAATAAGGCCACATTTATAGGTAGGAAGGGGTCAGGAATTCAACATGTCTTTTTGGGAGACACAATTCAATCCATACATCCACACACAGACTCATGGTAAAAAGGCTGAAAGACAAAGAGAAAATCTTGAAAGCAGCGAGAGAAAAATGACTTATCACTTACAAAGCAACCTCAAAAAGATTAACAGCTGTCTTCTCATCAGAAACAATGGAGGCCAGAAGGCAGTGGGGTGGCATGTTCAAAGTGCTGAAAGAAAAATCTCTGTCAATATAAAAAATTCCCAGATCAGCAAAAACTGAGATTTGTTACTAATAGGACACACTCCAGGAATTTCTTCAGACTGAAAGTAACACCGGACAATAATTAGACACCCCCTACCCAGACACATACCAAAGAACATCAAGAAAGGTAATTATGTAATTATAAAAGACATTTTTAACACGTAATTCTTGTCCTTCTTTCTCTTAATGGATTTAAAAAGCAGTTACAGGCCGGGCGCTGTGGCTCGTGCCTGTAATCCCGGCACTTTGGGAAGCCGAGGTGGGTAGATCACAAGGTCAAGAGATGGAGACCATCCTGGCCAACATGGTAAAACCCCATCTCTACTAAAAATACAAAAATTAGCTGAGCATAGTGGTGTGCGCCTGTAGGCCCAGCTACTCAAAAGGCTGAGACAGGAGAATTGCTTAAACCTGGGAGGCACAGGTTGCCGTGAGCTGAGCTCACGCCACTGTACTCCAGCCTGGCAAAAGAGCAAGACTCCGTCTCAAAAAAAAAAAAAAAAAGCAGTTACATTAAAAATAGGTATGTAATTGTATTGTTGGGACTAAAATAATTAGAAATGTATTATATAATATATTTGATAATAACAGCACAAAGGATTGGGGGGAGGTTGCAGGCAGCAGAGGCATACTTGAGTAAGGACAGGACACCGGACAGTAATTTTAAGATACAAAAACAATTAAGAGAAATGGTAAATATGAAGGTTAGTATCACTAACACTATAAATATATACTTGCTCTCCTTTTTTCCTGCAAGCTTATTTAAAGGACATAAAATTATATAAAATAGCAATTATAACAATGTATTTGTTGTAAAGTTTATAAAATGTAAAGTTGTAATATGTATGAGAATAATAACCTTAAAAAGTGAAGGGGAAGAGAGTTATATGAGAGTAATGTTTCTGCATCTCACTGGAATTAAGTTAATATAAATCTAAAATCAATTCTAATAAGTTAAGATGTATATGGTAAGCCCTAGAGCAACTACTAAGAAAATAACTCAATATAATGTAGAGAAAAAAATCATTAAACAGATTAAAATGTTACTCTAGAACATATTCGCTTAATAAAAAAGAAAACAGTATGAGATAAAAAGAACAAAAGACATGAGACACAGAAAAAATGAGATAAAATGGCAGAGAAAATCCATGCATGTAAATAATAACATTAAATGCAAATGGACTAAACAATAAACCAAAAGGTAGAGATCATCAGAATGGGGGAAATAAAAAACCCAAAATCTGTCTATATGCTTTCTACAGGAGGTATGAATACAGAATCTTCTTAAATGCACATAAAACTTTCTCTGGGATAGACCACATGCTAGGTCACAAAACAAGGCTCAATATATTTAAAAGAATTCAAATCATACAAATTATTTTCTTTGACCATAACAGAATAAAATTAGAAATCAATGCAGAAAGGATTTGGGAAATTCACAAATAAGTGAAAATTAAACAACACACTTCTAAATAACCAATGGGTCAAAGGAGAAATCATAAGAAAACTTAGAGCATACTTGGAGATAAATGAAAATAAAGATGCAACATACCAAAACATATGGTAAGCAGCTAAAACAGTGCTTACTGGGAAATTTATAGCTGTAAATGTCTATGTTAAAACAGAAGATAAGTTGTCAAGTGAAAAACCTCACCACCCACCTTAAGATACCAGAAAAAGAAGAGCAAACTAAAACATGTGGAGACGGCAAATAACAAAGAGCAGAAATTAGTAAAACAGAGAATAGAAAAAATAGAGAAAATCAATAAATCTTAAATTTGTTATTTGCAAAAATCAACAAAACTCATAAACCTTCACCTAGGTTGACTAAGAATAAAAGGGAAAAGACTTGAATCATTAATGTCAGAAATGGAAGAGGGGACGTTACTATCAAACTTACAAAAATAAAAAGGATTATAAAGAAATACTGTTTTAAAAAAGCTATGTGCCAAGAAATTAGATGACTTACATGAAATAGATAAATTCCTAGATAGACACAAACTACTGAAACTGACTCAAGAAGAAATAGAAAATTTGAATCAATATATAACAAGTAAAAAGATTAAATTAGTAATTAAAGAAATTACCTACAAAGAAAATCCTAGGCCCAGATGTCTTCACTGCTGAATTATGTCATTTAAAAAAATAATACCAATCATTACAAACTCTTTCAAATAATAGAGGAAGAGGAAACACTTCCCAACTCATTCTATGATGTCAGTATTATTCTGATACCAGAACCAGATAAAGTTATTACAGGAAAAGAAATCTACAGACCAATATGTCTGTATGGATATAAACACACATATCCTCAACAAAATATTAGCAAACTCAATCCAGCAATGTATAAAAAGACTTGTACTTCATGACCAATTAGGCTTTATTACAAGATTAACTTAATATGCAAAAATCAATTGATATAATAAACCATATCAGTAGAGTAGAAAACAAAACCACAGCATCATCTCAACAGATACAGAAAGAAGATTCAACAAAATCGAACACCCTATCATGACAGAACAGTCAACAAACAATAGTAAGAAATGTTCCTAAGCTAATAAAGGGCATCTAAAAATATCCCACAGCTAACTTTGTACTTTAATTATTAAAGACTGAATGCTTTCCTTTAAGATCAGGAATAAGACAAGAATATCAGCTCATGCCACTTCTATTGAACATTATACTGGAGATTCTAGCCAGGGAAATTAGGCAAAAAATAAATAAATAAAAAGCAACCAGATTGAAAAGACAGAAGGGTAACTATTTATTTGCAAATGACATAATCTTGTGTATAGAAAATTCTAAGAAATCACTAAAAAATATTAGAACTAATAAGTTCAGCAAGGTTGCAGGATACAAAAAATCAATTGTATTTCTATAAAATGGCAATGTACAATTCAAAAATGATATTACAAATTCTTTTTAGAACAGTAGCATACAGAATAAAATCGAAATAAATTTTACAAAAGAAGTACAAAACTTACACTCTGAAAAACTACGAAACCTTGTTGAAAGAAATCAAATAAGATTTGAACAAATGAAAAAGCATCCCAGGTTCATGGAGCAGAAGACTTAATTTTGTTAGGATGAAGATAATCCCTAAATTGATCAATAGATTAAATATAATCCCTATCAGAATCCCAGGTAACTTTTTGGTAGAAATTGACAAGCTGATCCTAAAATTTATATAAAATTTTCAAGGGACCCCAAATAGTCAAAATAGTTTTTAATAAGAAGAACCAAGTATGAGATTTTCTGATTTCAAAACTTACTGCAGTGTAATTGCATCCACAACAATGTGATACTGGCATAATGATCGACACACAGATCCATGAAATAGAATTGAAATAAACCCTCAGATTTGCGGTTGAGTTTTGAGAGGGTACCAAGACAATTCGATGGGGGAAAGAATAGTCTTTAAAAAAATGTTTCTGGGAAATTGGATATCCAATGCAAAATGAAGTTGAACCCCTACCTCATACAATATATAAAACTTAAAGTAGTCAAGGACTTCAATATAAAAGCTAAAACTTTAAAATGCTTAGAAGGAAACACAGAAGTAAATCTTTATGACCTCAAATTTGGCAATGGATTCTTAGATATAACACAAAAAAGCATAAGCAGCAACAAACAAATACAAAAATTGGAATTTATCAAAATTTTAAAGCTTGTTGCTTCAAAGCATACCATCAGGAAACTGAAAAGATAATTCACAGATGGGGAGAAAATATTTGCAAGTCATGTATCTGATAAGACTTGTATCTAGAATATATAAAGAATTCTTATAACTCAATAATAAAAAGACAACCAATTAAAAATGTACAAAGGATGTTGTAAACCAATGGTAGGGAAACTTTTTCTGTAAAAGGTCACATAGTAAATGTTTTAGGCTTGAGGGCCATACAGTCTTTAATACAACTACTCAGCTTTGCCATGGTAGCATTAAAACAACCATAGAAAATATGTAACAGATAAGCATGGCTGTGTTCCAATACAATTTTATTTACAAAACCAGGTGGCTGGCCTGAGAGTCAGTTTGCCCACTCATGCCCTAGAGCAACTCTTAAAAAATAGAACAATGAGATATAGCTAATAAGTCAATTCTGGAAATAAAATGGAATCTATGGGCATACCCAGACTGTGATAGGCGCTTATTGCCTGGTATAAAGATAGCAGTTAATGAATACTGTTTAACGAATGAACAAAGAAATGAATGGGGGCAGGCAGAGGCCACATACTGTGTATGCTTTCCCATGTACTCACTTTGATTTGAACAAGTCTCCTGACACCCTGTGTTTTTGGACACCTTGATCGGGAACTTCAGAAGGAAAACAGCCCAGCCAGAGCAGTCCTGGTATAGTATGTCAGCATTCCACATTGACTGCAGCTGGGCTGAAATGCAAGGAGAGGACAAGGAGGCTGCACTGGAAGGCAAGGCGAGGCTTTTTTTTTTTTTTCTTCTGTATCTCAGGGATAACAGTAAGAGTTCTTAGAAACATAATCACTTCCACAAAAGACAGACATAGAGATGCCAGACACAAGAGAATCACTATAAGCTGAGAGCCAGAAAGGACAACAGAAAGCTAGCTGAAAGTAAAGGAAAATTGATTTCAGTGATTCAATCAAATGATTTCTGATATAAGACACAAAGGGACCTAGGAGGTTGGAAAATCTAACCAAATGATAAATATGGGAAGGTAACATGCTCTCAGGTTGTATCTCCCAAGAGTCATTAATGTTAATGTGTATTTAAGGCTGTCTACAAGACAGAGGACCATGGTGTGTAAGACAGAACATTCAGGCTAATGGGTTAAGGAGGAGATGGGAATCAATCCTCTTGACTCCTGTAGCCAACTGATTCTGAATTTTAGCTAAAATTAAGTCCCAAATAAAAATCACTGAAGTGATTTATTTTTTTCCATTTATAATGACTTATTCTAGGCACATGGAGACTGACAAATCAATTTGGTTAAACCATTCTTTTTGCCCAGGCTTCTGTGCAAACTGCCTGCTTGTCCCTTGACTCAGCAGAGGTCAGGATATGAAATATGTATACCATTGCCACTGCAAGCAAGAACAGCAACAGGGACCGTGTAGGTCAGATGTGTATGATAACTAGGTCATAGCGATGGTGCTGGCAGATATGGGGTTCCCCAAAGCTCCTGCAGTCATTGTGATAGAAGCTCAGTCAATCTGTGAACTGGGAAAGATTCTCCCAAAAGGTTCCACAAAACAAATAGGATTGAGGGCCTACTAGGTACTGGGCACTTTGGGGACCCAGATATGAGTCAGATGTGTACTCCATCTTTAGAAGCTCCCAGGCCAGTAGAGAAAATAATATCCTCTCCCCTCCCCTCCCCTCCCCTCCCATCCCATGCCATCCCATCCCATGCCATCCCATCCCATCCCATCCCATCCCAGTATTTCAGCTGACCCTTGAAGAACAGGGCTTGAGGGAGTGTATCCTAGCACAGAAGAAACTTTGAGGAGAATGCCCCTGCCTTGCTACCACCTCAACCCCTGAAGCCTAGGTTACAGGTAGGCCTCTCTCTGATATCTATTTCTTAGATATCAGAAAAGATTATACTTTGGATGTTTTGTCCCCTCCAAATGTCATGTTCAAATGTGGCCTCCAATGTTGGAGGTGGTCGTAGGGGAAGGTGTTTGGGTCATGAGGGTGGATCCCTCTTGAATGGTTTTGTGCTGCCCTTGTGATAACAAGTGAGTTCTCACTTTATTAGTTCACATGAGATCTGGTTGTTTAAAAGAGCCTGGCACCATCCTCCCATTGCTCTCTCCCTTGCCATGTGATACGCTGGCTCCCCCACCCCTTCTGATATGACTGTAAGCTTCCTGAGGCCTCATCAGAAGCTGAACAGATGCTGGTTCCATGTTCATACAGCCTGCATACCCTTGAGCCAAATGAAGCCCTTTTCTTTATAAATTATCCAGTCTTACGTATTCCTTTATAGCAATGCAAATGGACAATCAACCTCAGATTTGTATAACAAGGTCATTTATTTAATGATTAAACTTGGTCAGTCTCTACATTGTCCCTGACTCATGCTATGGCACTAATTGTGGTACACACTGGCCATGTTCCTGTAATTCCATTTTCTCCCCTTGACAACTTGACTCTAAGCAATGGATAACCCAGGGGTAAACTAGCTGTAGCCTTTTCTTTCTTTCTTTCTTTTTTTTTTTAACCAGCGGATCCATTGTACATCAATTGATCTGGAGTGATTCATCCAAACATGTACTTCATCCCTTGTCTTCACTGCTCAGTGAAATGGAGGTGAGTAAGCACTAGGTAATACATTCAGAAATCTTAGTTCTAGCTCCAGCTCTCATGCTTACTAGCTATGAACCATTGATCATTTCCCTGCTCTAGGTTTCCTTATCTGTATCAGCAGGAAATAGGTAGTCAGTAAGATCCTTCCCAGCAGTACCATCTATGATTTCACACAATTAAAAAAGTCCTCTTTATAGGACCCTTAGAGATAATCCATTTATTTCCAAAGTGACCAGGCAATGTTTAACAACTATTAGAGGCTGTTATGACACTATTGAACCCATAGTAGGGACTTCAGGATGCCCCCTGTGAATACTCTTTGATTAGCCAAGTGATTGTTTCTCAGACCCTTTTAGTCTGCAGTAGTGCTTCTCAAACTTTAGCGTGTATAGGAGTGAACAGGAGACTTTTGTTAAAACGCAGATTCTGATTCAGTCAGTGTAGGATGGGGCTGGAGAGTCTGTATTTCCAACAAGCTCCCAGACAAGACGAATGTTGACCACACTTTAAGTGGCAAGTTTCTAGAGGGTTTTGAGGAGGAAACATGAGGCCAGTATTAGGAGGCTTGATACTATATCTGAGAGAATACCAAATTGTTCCCCCCAAGTGCTTAACTTGAGGCCTTGCTCAAGTGCCTCATAAGTGTTTGCTCACTGATTGATAAACTTTGCTCTTTTGCTAAAGGCTAGAAGAAAATGTATCTCTTTCCTTTTTAACCACTAAGGGCAATATAGCTCAAATAGCATGCCCTACTTGACTTTGCCATTGCAGCATGAAAATGACTGTAGAAAATATGTAATAAGTAAGCATGGCTGTGTTCCAATAAAATTTTATTTACAAAACCAGGTGGCTGACCTGGGAGTCATAGTTTGTCAACTTAAAAAAATACATAAAATGATGAGATACAGCTAATAAGTCAATTCTGGAAGGAAAATGGAATCTATGGGTATACCCAGACTATAATAGGTGCTTATTTCCTGGCATAAAAAGGCAATTAAAAGATACTGTTTAATGCATGAACAAATAAATGAACAAAAGAAATATCACATCCATCCTGTCTGCAATTAAGTCTTTCTGGATCTCTTAGGCCCAGCTTAATGGAATATCTACAAGATATTTTAAAACTCAGAGCTATTTTGCACCCAAACTCCCAAGAGTTGGAATCAGTCAATGTGCTTTGTAAAGTACTGAAAAGGCAAAGCATGGAGAAGGGGATGCTTGCTTGTGCCTGGAGTTTTATACAGGATGCTTTCCTTATCACTTCACCACTTGCACCTGTACAATAATACTTACGGTGTTGTCCCTGGTTGGAAAGGGAATGCATAAATTTTTTAACTGAATATTTTAAGAAACTAACTCCGAATCTCAATCTTATATATCTATATGATACACTCTAAGTAGGCACATTGTCCTTTGGATGGAAGAGCATAATGACCTAATACAAATGAGACAGGGGCTAGGGTACTATGTTGAGGATAGCTCATTCCTTTTCTAAAGCACGAGAAAGTAGAATTAGTCCCAGGACCCACTTCCACGCCTGCTTTGTCTCCTGGGAATATCAAATTCATATTGATTGTTCTCTGATGCATAATTTGCATGGCTAAAATGGACACACGTTCATCAATTTAAGCCCTGGCTTGCCATAATGTGTTCCTTTTTGAATATCATGTACATTACTTGGAAGCAACACTAGTTGCATCATAAATATTTCAGCTGCCAATGTCTGGGACTTGTTTCTTTGACCTGGCTGTAAGTCAGTCAATAAGTAATAACAACAGTTTGGTCTTTAGAGTTTGAGGAATGCTGACAATCTACATGATTAAAATTCATAAGGTAAGTTTTTATCAAAATAACACTTCATCCACAAAGGAAAGGCATTGATCAGCCCCCAACATGTATAATAACCACTTTCAATGGAGGCTCACCTTCCAATTCTAATGGACATTGCTGAGCTCAGGGTTGAATGATGAGGCAATTGTGCCTTTTTCCATTAGGTCCGTGGGGAATCCATTTGCAAGGGAACAGTCAATTTTGGATCACAGACCATTAGAACTGGAAGGAATAATAGAAATCTTCTAGCTCAAAGCTGTTATTTCATAGATAAGCAAACTGAAATTCAGAGAATTGAACTGATTTGCCCAAGGTTGCACAATGATTTAAAGCACTCAGATCTCCTGGTTGTTAGGTCAGGTCAGTTCATGAATGCAGCTGACTCATATCAAGCAAAGTCCTAGGGACCTCTTAGCTTAGCAGTCCATTACCCTTCCGACCAGTATATTTTTGGGTCTTTACCCAAAACACAGTGGAAATGAGCTAACCAAACGAAGGAAGCAAAGAGTCTCTACTACTTGTCATTCATTCATTAAACAAAATAGACAGTGAGCCTACTATGTGGCAGTTATTTAACTAATTAAATTCCCTAGGAACCATGAACCCTCCTACTAGAACTTCAAAACTCATTTCTCAACAGACTCCTAGGAGTCTTCAGCACCATCCAGGTGTTCTCTGCTGAGTCTACCTCAAGAGTAATGCCTATATGCCTCTGTCAGAGGCGGCCCTGCCAGATGCCACCAATGAGAGGATAAAACTGAGCACTTCATAAGATTAAAAAGAAAAGTTTGAACATGCAGGTGCAATGCCAGGTGCTTTCATATCCATGTTCTCATCTAGTTTTGGCAGGAACACAGTCAAATATTACCCCCTCTCCCAATCTGTGTCCTGAAAACATAAAAATACAGAAATCTGGAAAAGTTTTATGAAGTCAATTCAAGGTCACAGTGGTTAAAAAAAAAAAAAAGTGCTAGAGCTAATATTTGAATACAGGTACATTTAACACCAAAGGCAACATAAACTTCTCCCTTATGCCAATATGACTGAGGAATTGTGTCAAGAGCAGCCGGCTAGACAGAACTGGGTAACTCTAACCCTTAAAGAAGTAAAAGTGGAGTCCATTTGGCCACCTTAACTCCCACTTGTTAACTATGTAATTTTCCACCTTTGTCTTAAGGATTTTTATTTTTCTGTATAAGACACGGCTTTCATAATGCTAAGATTTGGTTTCGAGTATAACTTTGGTCCCAAGAAAGATAGAAAGAAGCAAAGAAGGCACCGTAAGCACAGTTGGAGAACTTTTCCTAGAAATGAAAGAAAAAGGCAAGATACATATATTATAAAACCATTGGGAAGACTGGAACTCCTTAGAAATTCCAGTATCAAGCAAAAGGTACTGGAATTTAAGTATCATTCCAGTATCATTTTAAGATTTGGGTCTTTACCCAAAACAAAGTGGAAATGAGCTAACCAATAAAGGAAACAAAGAGTCTCTACTACTTGGTATTCATTTGTTAAACAAAATAGATATTGAGCCTACCGTATGCCATGTATTTAAATACTTAAATTCTCCAGGAACCTTACTGATAAAATCCTTACTGATAAATGTCAGCTGATGTTGTCACACGCTCCTGTCTGAGAAAGGCACTGTGGATTGGCAGAGGGGAGGCAAGAACCCTTGAAAGCGGGAACCCCCTGCTTCCTAATCACTTCCCAGTTCTCTCTGCCTGTTCCCCAGGGGACTGGTTTTATAATGTCATCATCTTTAAGCCAATACCTTAGCATCAAATTATTACCTCCAAACTCTTCTCCTACATCATTTTCATTAGCCCCTTTAAATTAATCTGATTCAACTGAAGCTATTAACAGAGAGACGGCAGGTATCAAGAGTTCATCTTCTACTGGGTATCATGAGGCCTTTGAGAAAAGCCCCTTTCAACAGAGGCCAATTTTTTTGCTATCATATTCATGTTCATTCATCAGCTGATAACTCTCTCTTAGCCCATCAAGTTTGGCTTTTAATGGCCCAACCATACCTGTGACTGCAATTCAATTTCCACTCTGCACTTGTGGTTCCCTGATACCTTGGAATTCTTTAAACCTGCTTGATTAGCCACCTGAGGTAAATGGCTTAGTCATTTTAAGTTTTATGAAACCTCTGTGCACTGTGATCACAGACCGGCCCGAGGAGAAAATGGCTCTGGAATCCTTCCCCTCAAACCACTTAGGGAGCACAGACCCCAAGATCTGTATGACATGGGACTCAGCAGGAGTGAGACAGGTAGTGAGGGGTGCCAAAAAAGGTCAAATCTACAACCAGTCCCAGGATTTGATTCAAGCGGTGCCCCCTAAGGGAATCAAATGGTGTTGGTGCTTTCTCCGCCAACCATGTGATGTGATGGTGGCCTGTTAGGAAGGGGAAATCACTCGATCCATCTTAGTTCTTCCGGGGCTCTTGGGGAGCCTTGGTGGACATGCGAACACTCTACAGCCTCCTAACTTCATTCCCCCTTTATGTTTCTTCTTCCTTCCTCATTTTTCTCCCTCCCTTCCTTCTTCTCTCTCTTAGATATGCTGAGAACATCTATTTTTGGATCCCCATGCGGGCCCATGGTTCTCCAGAGAATCTGTTGGTTTAAACATGCATAATGTGAGAAATAAAAGAGCAGCTTCTGCCATTCAGAAGCTGGCCTGGCTCACAGGTAGGCCATGTGATTCTCCCGTTAGACACAGCATGCAGAATACCAAGTTCAGACAAGGCTACTCTGAGATCTTGATAAAACGAGACAAAGCAAGACCAATTCTAAGTACAAAGATATGATCACTGTGCTACCTCCAAAATACCAAACACCTTCTTCTCTTGACCAAAATGAGTTACTCCTGCTTCTTTACCAAATACAGCTTTATCCTCATTCTAGTCTTTCTTCTCAGTGGAGGTTTATTGAGATACCCAGTTATAGAATTGCTGCCACCTAATGACACCATCCAATATAGAGCAAAGCCCTGCTTCCCTAAGCCCCACCTCAAATTACCCAACAAAACCCCAATTCTGTAATAGGTTCTTCCTAATGTCCTCTTACTAAGACACTCAACATGTTTATTCTTCATGCTACAATTAGTAATAAACCAAACTTGTTTAACTATAGATTAGCTTTGGTGGTCTCTGGCTGAAGGCCATAGACAAGTGGTAAAAATAACTCAGATTCAAACAGTCATTTACATTTTGAAAAGCTTTTATAGCCATTATTTTATTCAATCTTCATAACACCACCAATGAGGAAGACCTGCAGGTATTATTATATTAATACCCATTTTCCAGATTAGGAAACTGAGGCTCAGTGTGCTTAAATGTAAGTTCAAAGTTCAAACATCTCATAAGTACTAGAAACACAGTTTGATCCAGGTCATCTTGTTCCATATACAGTGTTTTGTTCACATGAGCTGGTCATAGAAGAAAGATGTCTCATAGTTATTTGTTATTTAGTGCTGTACTAATTGGAGATTGCAGGTGAGAAGAGAATAAGACTGGTAGTAGGCACCATGACATAGGAAAAACCTGGAATATCTTTCAAAGGCATCAATTTTAATCAAATTATTTTGAGAAAACAAGTTTAATATTTTTTTAAAGCAAGAGATTCAAACATTTTAAAATTCAAACAAAACTGAAAGAAATGTTAAAATAGAAAGCAAAGAAATTTGCAGTAACTTGCTGCAAATGGTTGAAGGCTACTCTCACAGATCCCACCTGACCTTCAGAGGGCTGCCTTTAGGAATATGTAGATGGAGCTAAGAAGTTCCACTAGTGTCCCTGCATCCATTTCTGATCAAAGAACATGAAGTAAATACCTTAGACTGACATTCTGGCTTTCTCGTTGGGGTGCTGAGAGCAAATCTGTCCTCAGGGCCATGAGGGTCAATGGAGTAGGTTACAATGTCCCCTAGGGCTCCCATTGATTTGGGGAGGAGAGAACTGTGGTCTTGTTCTATTATAGATGCCAGTTCTTCCCTAGGTTTCCAGGGGCAACCCAGCTTTCTGGAGCTTGACTATCTCCAGACTAGCCCTGCCAGTGGGACTCCAAGCCAGAATCTGACCCCTCTCTGGCCCAGATATTGTTGCTGAGAGAACTGGTGTTGGCTCCAGGTTATTTCAAAACTCAACATTTACCTCGAGGACATTTGCAAGTCCTGAGAGTACACAGGTCCTTAGGAACTTGAAATCTGACCACCTATCAAGCTTAGAAAAGGCACAATCTCCTCTCACATGTGGAATTCATCTGGACTCCAGGGTTTCTAGTACTGAAACAACACGAAGCTGCTTTAAATAGAACAGGTGACAATTGTCAAGGACTGCCTTAGCTGATAGATTATGTATTCTAATATTATTTTAAAATGGAAAGCACATACGTGGGCATAAACTCCTTACGCTTATAGCTCTTACTTGACTATTAAAACCAAACAAAAATAATTCAATAATTACTTAATACGAAATAAATATAAATACATAAAACCATACTGTTTAAATTAACACATCAATTCAATGTGATGGAAGGTGCTATTTGCTGAAACAACATCACTGCTCACAGGACAGACAAATAGAGCATAGATGGCTCCCACTCAGGTTCTTATTATGTCCTCCAAAAAGATGTGTTGAAATCCTAACTCCTGGCACCTGTGAATGTGACCACACATAGGGTCTCTGCGGATGTAATCAAGTTAAGGTGAGATCATTAGGGCGGGCCCTGATCCAACATGACTGGTGTTCTTGTGAAAAAAAAAAAGGATGGGAGAGACGTGCAGAGAGAAGGCCACGTGAGGCCAGAGGCAGAAGTGGGAGGGATGTGGCTGCAAGGAATGCCAAAGACTGATGGCCACCACCAGAAGCTAGGAAGTGGTAAGGATTCTACCCAGAGTCTCCTAGAAAGCACAGCGTGGCTGACACCTTGATTTTGAACGCCTGGCCTCCCGAACTTTGAGTAAATAAGTCATCCATTCTAGCACCATGGAAAACTAATACACATCTTTGGCCAGGCATGGTGGTTCACACCGTAATCCCAGTACTTTGGGACGCCAAGGTGTGAGGATCATCTGAGGTCAGGAGTTCGAGACCAGCCTGGCCAACATGGTGAAACCCTGTCTCTACTAAAAAAAACAAAAACAGAAAACAAAAATTAGCTGGGTGTGGTGGTGGGTGCCTGTAATCCCAGCTACTCAGGAGGCTGAGGCAGGAGAATCACTTGAAACTGGGAGGCAGAGGTTGCAGTGAGCCAAGATCCTGCCATTGCACTCTAGCCTGGTGACAGATCAACACTCCATCTCAAAAAAACAAAAAAAAACCACGAATACACATATTTTCAGATGATTGATATGCCCATGTTACATAGGTTACGTGATGAATCAATTCCTTTTTTTTTTTTTTTTTTTGAGACGGAGTCTCTGTTGTCAAGTGGCTGGATGACTGAAGTGCAGTGGCGCGATCTCCTCTCACTGTAACCTCTGCCTCTCGGGTTCAAGCAATTCTCCTGCCTCAGCCTCCTGAGTAGCTGGGATTACAGGTGTCCACCACCACACCCAGCTAATTTTGGTATTTTTAGTAGAGATGGGGTTTCACCATGTTGACCAGGCTGGTCTCAAACACCTGACCTCAGGTGATCTGCCCACCTCGGCCTCCCAAAGTGCTGGGATTACAGCTGTAAGCCATAGTGCCTGGCTGATGAATCAATTCTTCTAAGAGTTTTCAGTATGCAACTGCTGTAAACCCTTCTCTCATCAGGGTCCCCTGCAATCATTTGGCCTTCGAGGGCATGAACACTCGACAAGTCTACCTTGCTTCTATCTTCAAGTCTGATAACTATTAAAGCACCACTTTTTGATGCCAAAGAGATCCAGAACACAAGCCCAAAGGTAGAGGCAAAAATGACTTTCTTTTAGATTATCATCAATATGAGAACATATCATTTAAATTATCATAGAGAATTCACAGATCCTTGTGTACAGACTCTGATTTGAGGGGCAAAAGCATCAGATTTTGTCCATTTCTCGCTCCCTCTTGCCTTTCCTGACTCCTGTGTGACTCCAGGCTCTGGCTGGTCAAGAGTCTCTGGCTTCAATAGCCAACTTGGACTTAGACTTCCCATCACACTCAACTCATTTTGGCCCTGCATGTAGGGTCTGGCCATCAGGCTCCAGCATTGCTCACCTGAACACTGTAAGAGGTAGTGTTGGCACGCCCTGCTCAAGGGCAGAACCTACTCTGGTTCTGTCAACTTCAGAGCCAACAAGAGTACAGCACATCTGCATGGGCCCCTGTGAAGAGCGTAGAGCAGGGGTCTCCTTGTGTACCTCACAAAGGAACTCAAAGGCAGTGTGCCATTAAAACCATTTGACAATCAATCACTTTAGGTGCCTCTGGGGAAATCACAGAGCGGGGATCAGCCTGCTGGGGCTCGGTGTCACTGTAGGGGATGCTATCTCCCTTAGCAGGGCAGGGCCTGGTTGAGGGACATGTAGGAATGGGGCAGGCATGCAGGGGCCATGGAGGCCTGACTGGCAGGTTGGTTGGTGTCTGGGTACCAGGGAAGCTCCTGATCAGTGCTCATCTGTGATCCCTGAGTCTGGGGAAGCTGAAGAGGTGATGGAGCACTTGTAGGGCTTGGAGAAATGGCTATTTTTCAATTGATCTGGAAATATGTCAATGTTTTAAAAACCAGCATGATTGTAGCTGTGTGTACCACCTTAACATCCACCCTGGGGTAACAACCATAAAAGGGCCAATTACGTGCTTCCAAGAAATGCTTTGGAAGGGGCTGGACATTTCTTAAGACTTTGATTTGGGCATTAAAGTTGTATTGAGACTAAGGAGCAACAATGTCTTTCAAATATTGACAGGAACAGGACTATTCATCGTTCCTCTGCAGCCCAGGAATGCCCCTCTGCTGCCTTCATCTGGCCCATTGTGAGAAGAGTAAAAAGTTATGATCATAGGAAAGAAAACAACTTTCAGTTATGTTGTCTTGTAGAAGCATAAATCATTTCCAAACAAGCTAAATTAATGCTAATTGAGAAGCAGATGTCCAACTCCTTCTCCAGAGCTCACCGGTTTCATCATTAAACTCTTCACAGGAAGCAGGCTCATAGGTGCACCGAAGTGCACCCAAGACCACTAATGACAAACCCATATCCCGCCTACCCTGTGGACTACTCTGGCAGCCATTCTCTTCCACTCCATTATAATCCTCATGATAACGCCACTTGACCAGTAAAAAGAGCATCTTTTGGGAGAATGCCCTGAATCCAAAAACCTTACAGTACTAGGAGCTTTGGGGTGTTAATTACACAAATTGCCCATCAACTCTATTGTTACTTTCTTTCCTCTGATAAATTGAAAAAAAAATGTTGAGACTTCTAAGCATGAATGTGGTTGGGCCAGAAGTTTGCCTATAAATATGGATGGGAATCCTTGCTCCTTCACAATATCCATTACTACAGAGCTCTGGACAGTCGGCTTTGAGGCAGTGTGGGATGGAGGGAAGTGCACTGTCTGAGAGTATTGGTCAGTGAGACTGGGTTGGATTCTAGCTCTGCCACAACAACCTGGTGATCTTCAATATTCTCCCTTGAGTCTTGGGTACTCCTCCTTAGCCTCTCTGAGCCTCTGCTTTTTCACTGGTAAAAATGGGGATATAGTACATGTTTTCCAGGCCTGGTTGGTGTCAGGATGCATAAAATAATGAGAGTAAAAGCACACCTAGATCCTAAGCATGTGGGAAGGGTACGCACCTAAAAGTCTGATGCATAACAGTGAGACTTTGGGCTGGGCACTAGAAGATCTGGGATTTTCGTCCTGATTTCTTTGTTGTGAGAACTTGGACAAGCCCATTAAGTTTCTGGGTTTCAATTTTTTAATTTGTAAAAAGATAGTGTTAGACAAATGATTCTCAATGTCCGTTCCAGGTCGAAGATCTCTGATTCTAACTTGAAACCTGGAAGGGACAAAGCATGACTCTACCACTGGCTAAGGTTAATTGCCACACGGTAGCTACAGTACGATGAGGATGCAGGGGGACTGGAAGCATGTCCTGTGTGTCCTGCTCAAAGGATGACTGTGGAACAGAGAATGAAGGCATCAGCTTTGGGTGACACTAGACATTTGAGGGCGTCTTTTCCCATCCCTGTGGCATTTTTAACTATCCTTTCGCTTCTTGCACTTCTCCTCTTTCTCCTTGTTTGCCTCTGTAGTGTGACAGGTTACTTAAGGGTGTACACCTGCTGCCTGAACCCTGAAGGCCAGGCTGTGAGCCAAGGCCATGGTGTCTGCCAGGGAGCAGGTGTCCCTGAGAATGCAAACCTCCCAGAGAGTATCTGAGAACCAACAAGGAAAACAGTCCCACCACATACATATAGTAGGCAAAGAGCCAGAAAATTAGCTTAAAAGCAGCTTGGAGATGGGAGGTGGGCTAGATCTCTAGAGCTGTCCTGCAGCCGCCCAGGAGTGTCCCGTATGTAAGGCCAAATAAACTCATCTACTTGCCACGGAGTGTTTCTTTGGTCTCTCGGCTCCCTTCCAGTTTGGGAGAAGGGTTGGTTTGTTAATTTAATTATAATTCTGGGCTTTTCTCCTTACAGCCTCTGCCCTCCTTTGCCTGCTGACTTTGCTTCTTGCTCCCAATTTCTCACCCCTTAGGGTGCAGGCCTCCTGGGAGACTGACTGAGGCCCTCGGGATGGTTGGAAAGGGGCTAGTCTCCTGAAATTAACCCATCACTGGCTCACTCACCCTTTTGCAGGCTGTGGGCATAAACTGAGAGTAATTGGAGCTCAGGGCCCATTTAGTAGTGGTGAAAGCAATTGATGGTGAATCAGGAAGGAAGAGGAGGCAGACATGTAGCCCTATAAATATAGGAAGTCCTTATGCCCCAGGCACTCTGAGAGGCTTGAGCTCACTGAGAGTCATGCTAATAATAACTAACACACCTAGGATGTTTCTTCTGAAGGGCATTCTGCATTCTCCCGGTTGTAATTTTATTTCTTTTCCTATTGCTTCTACCACGTTGCTTGTTATGCCCAATTTGCAAAAGGAGAAACTGAGGCACAGAAAGTCGTATCATGAATTGGCATTGGTTCTACTGGTTTCTCAAGCATTCACATAAAATAAACTACAGTAGAGAGCAACATGATTGCCATTGGCATGTGTATTTAGTCTGCCAGAACAGTCCTACGTGGGGAGGCTAGGACTGAGAGTGAATCGGACTCTCCCCTCCTCTCTTTTATTGCTTGGCTTGAGGTGGTTGAGGGTTATGGGCAGGAACATGAGGGAAACTGAAGAATGTGGAATGATACTACCTGGTGCAAGATGCAGGGCAGGCAGGTGGCCAAGTCTGGGCAAACCAAAGGTCACCTTGATGTAAAGGACCTGCCCCATGGGTGCTCCCTGGGCACCATGAAATGTTGGGAGCTAGGTCAGCCCAAGGCTGCCTGATTTGGAAGCTCTTTTGTAAATGAACAGATGAAGATTGAACAAAGGAGGAGTGGGTGCCCAAGAGACAACAGAGGACTGGGCAAGAACTCCCAGGGCTGTATTATGACTTTTGGAGGCCCCGGGTGCTTTTGCCATTATGGGATCCTTTATACAAAGAAAAAATTAAAAAGTCTGTTTTATAATTGCATTGAGATAAATATATTAATAGTATATATTAATGTATACAAATTATATTAATATCATATATTTAAACCCTTTTATTAAACTCAAAAGTTCATTTTTTTCCTCTGATTTTTCAAGAAATTAAAACGTTTCCTTGGGCTTCTAAAAGTATTGTGGCCCTAGGCACTGTGCATTCCTCTTTCTCATGAATAAGTCGGCCCTGGAAGTCTCCTCTGCATCCTAGGGCTGCCAGCTATAGTAGCTGACTCCTTGGTCCTGCTCAAGCCTGTCCACATACAGGCTTACCCAAATTTACAGGATTAGTCTTAGAGCATCAGTTTGGGCATCCAGGAGTTACAGGTGCATGACTGAAGACACTGAATATCAGAGAGGCCAAGGCCAAGTTATCAAAGATAAAAGAGCCAGGATTTGAACTCAGCTCTGTCTGGCTCCAAAGCCCATTTGGATTTGACTCATACTTCCCATTGTGTGTCTCCCCTGAGCCTCTGCTGAGAAGGTCCTTGGTCCTTGGTCCAAAATCTGGCCTGACCTGCACTAGAACCCTTTCTCTATACCTTAGCAAATACGGAAATTAATAATTAGGCAGAGGTGGGCCAGTGATAGTAGATCACAGGGAGAAAAGTCTAAAAATAAATTTTACACAATGCAGTGAAAAAGGTCCCATGGAGATGCATGAGGAGAAAAGAAATCATCCCCAGAGGATTAATGTCCTAGTAAACTATAAGCTGCTTATATTTTCACCCCATTACCATAACTTTCAAATAACTGTCTCAAACTATAAAAAGACAATTACTTAGGGCCAGATGCATCACAGGCTGGGTAATGCTCTTCCAGAGCCAATAGGGGTTCCCTCATATTGCTTCCCAGTGGCAGTGTGGTGACTAAAGAGGAGATGCTGGATTAATAGTAAATAAGGGCTGGGCTTGGTGGCTCATGCTTATAATCCTAGCGCTTTGGGAGGCCGAGGTGGGTGGATCACTTGAGGACCTGAGGTCAGGAGTTCGAGACCAGCCTGACCAACATGGTGAAACTCTCTCTGCTAAAAATACAAAAAATCAGCTGGGCGTGGTGGCAGATGCCTATAATCCCAGTTACCTGGGAGGCTGAGGCAGGAGAATTGCTTGAAACTGGGAGGCGGAAGTTGCAGTGAGCAGAGACTGCACCATTGCACTTTAGTCTGGGCAACAAGAGTGAAGCTCTTTCTCAGAAAAAAAATAATAATGAAAATAAGACAAAACAAACAAAAAAATGAAGAAAACACAACAACCAGTAAATAGGGATATTTTACCTCTTCTCAAGGATCAATTCTCAGAGCAACAAGGCTCTGAGGTCCATGAGGATTTGGAATTGTCTTAGGTTTGCACGTTGGCGTGACCATTTACCAGGGTATAACTATGCAATTCACTTGACCTCTCTGATCCCCTTGCAGAAAAGTTCTTAACAATCCTAGCCCTATCAAGTAACGGGGTTTTTGTAAGGCTTAAATGAAATAAGAGATATAACTGGGATTTGTCAACTACTAGCACTATCCAGACACTTGAAACTTGACCCTGCCCCAAAGAGTTCCCTGTTTTCAGACTTTACTGTGTCTGTTGACCCCTGGATATACTAAACCTGGGTTGTTGGAGCTTCTTAAAAGCTGGTTCTTGGCTCTTCCAGCCACCACTGCTAAGATCTCCAAGCTGAGCTGCTATACAATGGCAGTAGATTACACTAATTTGTTTTATTTTATTTGACGTACTTAGAATTAAGGCTTTATGAAAGCACTATGCAAATGTATGTAAATGACCACACTTCATGAAAAATAATGTGCAAATAGTGTCCTTGTGTTAGCTTAGAAAAATCTGGTGGCCAAAGGCTGTCTATATCTTCACAAGAATCAGGAAGAATAGTTTAAACTTTAGTTACCCTTCCAGCTGTTTTATAAAATACAGATGCTGGGGAAGCTAGAGTTCAGGGTGTGGTTTATAAGCTGTGTGCTTAATATTCTTTTTCAGTCTTCATCAGGGTATTTGACATCATTTAAGCAAAGTCTTTCAATCATTAATCACTTAAAAATGATGGTGCCAGGAACTTACTCACTGGAAGAGGAGTAAGGAACGAACCCTCCCCTAAGGACCTCCTTGGCAATGTGGCCACCAGAGTCAGCTGTAAACGCAGCTGGGGACTCGTCTCCTGGCAAACACGTGGGTGGAGCTGGATGCCATTTTGAATTACGTCCAGATACCTGATGGAGGCACTCAAGACCCTCCACAGTCTACCCCCAACTGACCTTCCGGCCAGAACCTCTTCCCCTACCCCTCTCCATTGTTCATTAGCACTGCCCATCATGACTTCTTGCAGAAATCTTTCTGGCAGGTACAGCAGCACCTGGGCAGGGAGCGTTGAGACTAAACCATCGCAGTATCTGGGTAAGACGGGGACAGAGTCCATGCAGAACAGGTCTACTGACATATGGTGCTTTTATCAGATGCAGAAATTATTTTGAGCAGCACAGCAAGGTGTGGCTTTGGGAAGGAAAAAAAATCTTGTGTTTATTACAACGCAGTCCAAGATGATTGCCCCAAATGTGCAAAATCGAATAGAATCGGTCCTGGACTTCTGAGCACGCATAAAAGATAAGAACATGGAGTCAGGACTCATCCTTCTCTCCACAGTCTGCTTCTATTAGGAGATGACATGATTCAATAGCACCTTTTGTAGAAAGAGAGTGGCTGGGGGAGAGGTGGAGGGGTTTCACCTTGAGCTCAGATGGCCACTTCACATCTCAGGTTCAATGGCACAGGCCCTCCAGGTGGCTGCTGGCTTTGTTTCCTAACCAGAAACCCACGCACACATCTTGTCTTTGGGATGGAGAGGGGTCCTTACTACTCTCAACTTTTCCCAATCTCTTTGCTGCTTAAATATGTGTGAGTTTTTTGGCAAAAGTTTATTGCTTAATGGGGGGATGGGGGGATGGGGAGAAAGGGATGTGGCTTTTGTTGCAATTTCACAATTGGTGAAGTAAAAGGGTGAACAAAAACTGATGAGGAGTCAAAACTATCTTTTTAAATGACAAAGGAGAGTAACATCTTTGGTTTTTTGCATTATTGTTTTCTTCATAAATTTAAGGCCAGATGCAGCAATTTATGGTCTATTATTCTTTCCTGTGGCGCTTGCTAAAAAATTTCAAAGCTATACCATACTGACTTTTTTCCTTTTGTATTGCACCGCTAACGGACACAGTTTGAATCAAATCTCTAACAAAGAGAGAAGTCTCAGAGCCTGTTTGTGTGCTGAAACTGCTGGAAACCTTTTTGATTTTCCAGGGAGCCACGGACGGTGCAGGAGTTTCTGTAGCCCACAGACTTAATATACGCAGTAATTTAGGAGGGAGGCTGGCTTGGTTTTGCCAGTAATGTGCGTTCATTTGCAATTCTCTTCTCTTCTTAATAGACTTGAATGTGAGTGTTGAAATTCAGAAAAGGGGGTGTGTGCCTCGTGGGCGTGTTAAACCAGAAGGTGTGTGCTCTCTCTCTACACTCTGGGGAAGGGAAGGCTGGCCATGTAACATTTTTTACAGCTGTATTTGCACAGGTGGGGGAATAACAGTGTCATCCTGGAAGAGCAGACACAATGATATATGTGTTCGGGGGCATCTATAGAGCACAGTGAATCAAGCAACATAGGAGTCAGCTCCACTATAAGTCAATCCACGGTTCCCACCAAAAGCTCCGTGGGTAAATGGAGAGGCTGCCTTCAGATTACTGTGAAGATGAAAAATATCCCCATGTATATTCAGACCAATAAAGCAGCCATGCAGGTGAATAAAAACAAATCCGGAAAGTAGAGAGTCTCAAGGTTGGAAGAAACCTTAAGAGCGTCCAGACCGGTCACCCCTCCAAATGTCTACACCTGAATCCTCTTAGAAAATCTTTATTTATTCTCCTCCAGTTTCTGGTTTAAACCCTGTCCACCAAGGGGATCTCGCTGCTTCCCCCAGGGCAGCTGACTCATCTCAACTTCTCAGTGACCAGGCTGCTAAAACAAAAACAAAACCCTTCTACTTTACGTTATTAAAATCATGACATCTACTGCTTGATTCTAATTTTATCCAGTATTACACAAAGGGCATAAACAATCTTTCTTTGCATGCCAATCTTCCAATAGCTGCAGGTAGCTGCCATGCCATGCCATATCACATGATTCATTTATTTGATCATTCATTAGGTGAACATATATTAAGCAGCTACTATGTGCCAGAAACCAGAGACTAGGGATATAAGGTGGATAAGATATGGAATGTGCTCTCACAATATACTATGGTACTGGACACAAGTCAACTAATCTGAATTTTCTACAGTGAGTAAAAGCCTAAACAATGTCCTCTGGGGGTCTACAGGAAAGCATATTCATTGCCTAGTGGGTGGGTAAGTGAGTGGAAGTAGAGAAGGCTTCCCAAGGTGGTGGCGTTGATCTTGGGCCTTGAGGGCTGCATATTTCCTAACTTTCTTCAAACTGCTTGGCAAATTCATCACTAGGAGACTTGCATGTTGGTGTCTACCCAGCCACTGTGTTGGGGCCTCCATTAATGTGGGCTCTGACAATCACAACACTTTGGTGCATTTCCATATACAGTTCAGATCCATCTGGCTTCACCTGGGCATGCGACTTGGAGCAGGAAAGCCCCTGGGAGGGGCCAGTACCCCCAAGGGTCTGGCTGTAGAAGCTGAGGGCTTACGAATGTTTGTTCCATCTCCCATCGCCTCCCTACAGGAACTGTCTGTGCAGAGGAGGCTGTTATCTCAAAACCCCCATCTGTTCTGTAAAGGCATGGATTGCCAAAGGAAATGTTGAGGCTCAAGCATTTTGTCTGAAATGTGACATAATTGAAGAAAGGCACTGTGTTAAATTGTAAAAGCTCCTTACTTGTGTGAAATTGGAGGAAAGGTCTGTAATTATCACTCTCTGGACTCCCCAGTTACCTGTGAATTGGGAACGCTGGTCTTGAAGACGGGCTAATGGAATGGCTGCTTGTTTGTGCGGATCACGTGTGGGCACATGGCATTGGAGGAATAGGAAGAGAAAGTGCCAAAGTTGGAAGTGGATAATAGCAAGCAAAACAAAGGGCAAAGGGGAAAATGCTGTCCCCTCCTGCTCCCTCCTTGACCGTACGGCTCCTGAGATCGCAGGGAAAGAACATCAGTATCACCAAACCTTCCTTCACCTTCTTTACCTACCTTCTCTGACCCCATGCAGTGAACAATAAAAACACATGGGATGCCAGGTTCAGAGACTGAGGTTCAAAACCACTCAGATGTTCACTGTTTGCTTCTGAGGATTCCACATAAACACTCTGAGACTTGGTCATCTCAACTGTCAAGTGGCTTGGGTAATGATGCCAATTCAGAGGGTTTTTAGAACATTTGTGGTCCCAATTGGGCCAGAGCTCTAATGGTACCAGGGCTAACTAGGACAATTCCAGGGCACAGGGCTGAGTCCTGTAGGGTTCAGGGAAGTGACTGCAACAAGGTCTTTGCCCTCAGAGTTTTTGGTTGTGCGGGGCAGACAGGGCAAAGAAAAATAAACAAAACCAATAGAAGGGATACATAGACAGAGGGTAGATAGATTAAGCTCTGGAAATCAGCACTTGGGGAAAAAGAAAAAAATGAACGGATAATTCTTTAAGCCTATTTTAAGTAGATAAAATAAAAAATGATAAATGGAAAAAATATGTTACAGTTCTCTGAAGTCTACTAATTCATGGAGGTGAGAGAAAAAGGCATAATGAGAGAGGAACAATTTTTATATTTGCAAGACTATGGCCTATAAATAATGAGAAAAGGAACCTGTTACCTTAAGGTTAGAAAGCTTAAAAGGAAAAGAGGGTGGGCAGTGTTTCTCAGGCGCCTTTTCTGAGATCACTGACTGCCCTAATCATAGTGCATTCCTGTTAAAAAACAGATTCCTAGGCCCCATCCCTGACATATGAAGTCGGAGTCCGTGGGGGAGGGGCTCAGGACTCCACATTTTAATAAGCTGCTCAAGGTGACTTTTATGAGCCCTAAAGTTCCTAAAACCCTGATTTGTGTAAATAAACACACACAAAGAGTGCCTGTTTTTCAGTGAGCTTAATTACATCCTGTGGGTCTGATGTTTGCTTGCTGTAAAGAGTAAGTGGTGTGTTTTCTAATCTCAGGTTTATTTCTGAATGTTATATTTCAAGCAGCCTGTCTTCTTGTGCTTGAGAACGCTTTTAGGCTTCAGAAAAATAGACACTGGAACAGGAATGACCTCACACCTGCTCTACTGCAAATAGATTTCCCACCCTCTCTCTGCAGTCCATCTCCCCAGCCATCGTCCACTTCATATGCTGCACACTGACCAATCTTTCCTAAGCACAACTTCAAAAATGTTACTCCTTTGGTAAGAGCCATCCACAGCTCCCCCACTGCCTATGGGATAAAGATAAAACTCTTTAGCTTGGCTCCAAGGCCCTTCACACTCTATCGCCCTCCTTCCTGCTAATCTCCCTTTCACATTCTCCTACACACACACAACCAAACTGCAGCCAACCTACACTACTTGCTATCCTCATCTTGTACTTGCTGTCTTCAAAACCTCAGCTCATATCGAACTTCCATTGGACATAACTTCCTCCTCTCAACCCAAAAGAATCTTACCATCCTCCTAGACATTTAAGCGCTGCTTCTCCAGGAAGCCTCTTTTGATCTCCTGTCAGTGCTGCCTCCAAATCCAACAGCAATTTTTCTGTGGCATGCCCATGATTCTTAATACGAACTGTCTGGTACTATGTTTATTTGCATATTTGTCTCCTAAACTTGAAGTTCCTGGAGAATAGGGGCTATAACTCATTCAACTTTGCGTATCCCCTAGAAACTAACATAATGAATGACCTCCAGAAAACATGCGCAGCCGCGCTGTCCAGTAGACGTTCCTGCCATGATGAATTTGTTCTATAGCTGTGTTGTCAAACAGGGCAGCCACTAGCCTCAGAGTGATTAGTGAACCCTCAAAATGTGGCTACTGTGACTGACGAACTGAATTTTAAAATGTTTATTTGATTTCAATCAATGACAATTTAAATATAAGTAGCTGATGTGGTTAGTGACTACCCTATTGGACAGCACAGATGAGAATATGTTTAACAAAGGAGGTTGCACTGTGCGTAGAAAACATTCCCACTCTCTATCCCACCTACAGAGGTCGCTTGATCTGGTTCTTCTACTTCCACCTCCTTGTCTTCTACACTTGGCCCCTTACTCCCTGCACTCCAGCCATGCCTGGCTGATTTCCTTTTCTCCAACAGGCCCTAGCTTGTTCTGGCTTCAAGGCTTTTGCTGTTGCACGCTTTGCCTAGAGTGTTTTTCTCTTAGATCTCATTCAAGTTTTTTTTTTTTTCATTCATTCAGGACTCAGCTTAAATGTCCCATCTTTAGAGAGGACTTCCCTGATGTGCTCTCTAAAGTAGACCTCTTTGCTTTCACTCTACCCTCTTACACTTTCTTTATAACATTTTCACTAAAGTCATCTCATTTATTTCATTACTTCTTCATTGTCTAACTCCTAATAAAAGGTAAGCTTCTTGAGTAAGGAAGTGCTCAAAAACAATGCATAATAAAATCAATGGAGGAAAGCATGATGAGAAACAGGATATGTATATAGTCTCAAAGTATCTCCCCATAAGATACTAATTAATTATAATGGGGAAAACAGAAACTTTAGTACAGAAGAGAAAACCATCAGGCGCCACCGCACCGCATGTTAACTTCAAGTGTAACCCAGGAGTAACATCACCAGTTACAAGACATTTTGACATGAGATGCCCACTTGATATGCACTGAGAAGGATCCATCACTTCTGGGGTCTCCCCTCTGTAATGTAGAACCCCAGTCTACTCAGAAGAAAACGTTAGACAAATCCAAATTGAGTGACGTCGTACCAAATACCTGGCGATTCTATTCAGAAGTGCCAAGGTCATGAAAGATGCATTGAGATTGAAGAACTGTCATATATGGGAGGAAACTAAGCAGATATGATAATTAAATGCAATGCAGGAAACTGGATTGGCTCCTGAACTGGAAAAATGAGTAGGAAAACTGGAAACAATCTAATAAGATCTGTAGGATAGCTAAGAGAATTGTATCAGTGTTGATTTTCTATATTCAGTAATTATGTTATAGTTAGGTAAGATGTTGGCATAAGGCCAAGTTAGGTGATGGGTTTATAGAAACTCTCTGTACTATTTTTGCAACTTTTATTTAAATATCAAACTATCTCAAAACAATTTATTTTCTCTGAGACACAGTCTCAGTCTGTTGCCCAGGCTAGAGTGCAATGGCATGATCATAGGTCACTGCAGCCTCAATCTCCCAGGCTCGAGCCATCCTCCCACCTCACCTGCTGAGTAGCTGGGACTACAAGTGTGCACCAACATGCCTGTTTTTTAAAATTTTATTTATTTATTTATTTTATAATTTTTGGTAGAGACAAGGTCTTGCTATGTCCCTCAGGTTGGTCTTGAACTCCTAAACTCAAGCAATCCTCCTGCCTTGGCCTCCTAAAGTGCTGGAATTTTAGGCGTGAGCCACTGGACCTGGCCTAAAATAAAAAGTTTCTTTAAAAAAAAATTACAAGTTTCTTGAGGGCAAGGGGTTATCTGTCTTGTTCTAGAACAGTACCTACTATATAGTAGGTATTAAATATTTATTTGTGAATGACAGGGAGACCGAGAATGAAGAAGGAAAGATGGAATAGGAGAAAAGAGGAGCTGATAAAGGAAAAGAGAAAAAGAGGAAGGGAAGAGAGGAAAGAAGATATGGAGGAAGTGTGAGGGGAAGGACTGCACAGTTTTGGGAAAATTCAAGGTGTCCCTTGAAGAAGATGTGAAACAGAACAGGCCTGTTAAGGACCTCAGAGAAAAGTCTCTCTCATAGCATCCAGCACACCCCAGGGACACACAAAAGCATGGAGATCTCACATTCTAGACGTTTCATTGAGTTCAATTTAATTCAAGTAGTTAATAACTTGGATTAAATGCAATAGTTGGATTAACACATGCAACGCTCTCCCAAAAGAGTTCTCCAGCTTTTGGTGGGCAGGTTAATAACTTTGGCTACTGGATGAAACTGTCATAGTCTAAGGCCTGGGTCCTGAGGGCTTGCATACATGAGTCTCTTAAGACTGCTAGAAATTGGAACAAGATTAATTCAGTAAAATAGGGCCCATTCTTGGATGACCTGTAGAACTGAATTTATTTTCAATTGTGGGATATAGAAAATTATACACTTCCCTCAGTATTTCTGGGGGATTGGTTCCAGGACCCCCCCCCCCTGTGAATATCAAAATTCAAGAATGCTCAAGTCTTTTATATGAAGTAGTATAATATTTGCACATAACCTACATGTATCTTTCCATATACTTTAAATCATCTCCAGATTACTTGGAATACCTAATACAATGTAAGTGCTATGTAAATAGCTGTGATCTTGTATTTTAATTTGTATTATTTTCTATGTTGTATTGTTACTTTTCATTTTTTTCCTAATAGTTTTGATCCTCAGTTGGTTGAATCCACAAATGCAGAACTACAGACACGAAGATCTGATTGTATATGCTGTGCTGTCTTCCAAATCTAAGGACACAAGAAGGGCTCAAAATTTGGGGTATCTTTCCAGTAGAAAGAATGAAATTGCATTGATGCCTATATAATAGGCACAAACCAAAACAAAAAACTCTAAAAACCTTAATTTTGAGATAGTTTTATATTTAAATAAAAGTTGAAAAAAAGTTGCAAAAATAGTACAGAGAGTTCCTATAAACCCATCACCTAGTACATAAGTGCCTATATACTAGGTACATAATTGGCAATTAATACACATAATTAAAATTATATACTATTAATGTTATATACTATTAAAATTAAAGTTCTATACTCCCTTAGTTGTTCACAATAAAAGTCCTATGTGGTTAGTTTAATGTACCTGCTTCACAGATGAGGAAACGGGCTCAGAGAAGAAAATCGCTGGCCCTAATTTACACAATAGGGCCACGAAGCCAGAAATTCAAACCTAGCTCTCTCTCATTCCGAGCTCTTGAAAAGGGTCCTAGACGTCATCTAACCCAACTCTTCACTTCTTTGCCCCATCTTTCATGTCTATTTCATAACAGACATTTGCAGATGAGAGAGACGAGCCTTTAAGAGGAAGGGGTCCTGGTCTCTTTCACAAGGTGTGGCAGCAGGAGGTGGCGGGAACAGTGTGAAGAGAGCCCAGAGGGACTGTCAGCAGACTGGAGGCCTGTCTTTGTTTCATATTATTTCAGTGGGATCAGTGAAGGCATTTGCCTTTTCTGAGCCTTAGCTATGTCATCTGTCAGATGATGAAGATGTGAAAACCCTCTTCTAGCCTGGGAGAACAGCAAGGTGGGGCCTCTGGTCTGGTCAGCTTGGAGACTTCTGCTGTCCTGTGTGTGGGGGGACGGAAATGGATGTTGTTTAACTGGCTGAAATGCTGTGCCATGCTATTTACATCAACCTCACAATCCTCTCTTTTTCCCCTCCGTCTTCTTTTCACTGCTTCTATTTCTGTCTCTTTTTCTCTCTCTCACTCTCAGTTTTCAAATAAGGACTGTTTTGTTAGCTCCACAATCAAAATGATCTAATTGGCTGCAGAAGGGAAAAAGCACAATATCCCCAGGGGGAGCCTTCGTCTGGATGCAAGAAAGAAAAGGTCAAAAACCACTTGATTGACTAAGAGAAGTAAGAGAAATGGGAATTCAAAAGCTTCTATTTATAACTGCAGAGACTGAAGTTCTGGGCGGTGCTCTTGACTGGGCAATTATGTTGCAGAGACTGCCTTTCCATCTTTGGGTGGCTCTTGGAAAAGAGAACTGACACAACCAGGCTCTTCTCTTACGCAGACTCTCTCCTCTGTGGTTTTCCCGAGGTCCCTGTACTCCTAGCATTGTGCTGGTGAAAGGAACACAGCCATAAGTTTGAGGCCAAAGAGCTCTAGATTAAAACTGAGCCTGGCAGGAATACCACTTTATATCCATTAGGATGCCTATTATCAATAAACAACAACAACAATGTCCAGAAAATAATGAGACTGGTGGGTGAGGTGGAGGAGAAATTGGAATCCCTGTGCATTGCTGGTGGGAATGTAAAATGGTGCAGGGGCTCTGGAAAACAGTTCGGTGATTCCTCAAAAAGTTAAACATAGAATTGTCATATGATCCAGCAATTCTACTCCTGGGCATATACCGGAGAGAACTGAAAGCAGGGACTCAAATAGATATTTGTACACCCATGCTCATGGCAGCCAAAGTAGCCAAAAGGTAGAAACAATCTGTGCCCATTGACAGATGAATGATTAAACAAAATGTGGCACGCATGTGCGCGTGCACACACACACACACACACACACACAATGTAATATTATTCAGCCTTAACGAGAAAAAAAAAATTGACACACACTCCAACATGGATAAACCTTGAAGACATGCTAAGTGAAATAAGCCAGTCACAAAAAGACAAATATTGTATGATACCACTTATATGAGGTATGTAGAGTAGTCAAATTCATAGACATAGAAAGTGGAATGCTGGTCGCCAGGGGCTACAGGGAGAATGAGGACTTATTGCTCAACTGGTACAGAGTTTTAGTTTTCCAGATGAAAAGCGTTCTGGAGATGGAAGGCAGTGATGGTTGCACAACAATATGAATATACTTATTGCTCCTGAGCTGTACCCCTTAAAATGATTACATGGTAAACTTCATGTTATATGTATTTTACCATAATAAAAAATGGGAATATTACCACCTAGCATGTGGGGTTATTTTGAGGATTAAATTAGATGTCACATGTAAAATATCTAGAATAATGCTCC
Source organism: Theropithecus gelada (assembly GCF_003255815.1). Classification (NCBI taxonomy): domain Eukaryota; kingdom Metazoa; phylum Chordata; class Mammalia; order Primates; family Cercopithecidae; genus Theropithecus; species Theropithecus gelada. Next base: position 49,815,576 of record NC_037681.1, read on the forward strand.
ATCTCCTAGCAGTTGTTCAACATGTACTGGTTTCTTTCTCTACAGAGAGTATACAATTTATACAGAGTGTGTCCTTGCCTTCTCAGTTAGGAGAGAATACCTGAAAAGTGGCCACGCACATAAAGACAAAATAGAATGACATTTCTACTGCAAGATGACCACACTCAAAGAAGAAAGAAAGTAATCACAAGCCAGTCTGGAGACCCTGATTTCTCCACTGTATGCCTTAAAAAAAAAAAAAAAAAGCTTCTTGCAACACACTGAAAGTGGAAAGGCACCATGGTAACTTCCTCTTGAGTCTAAAACAGAAGGGGAAACGTACCTCTCTGGGTCTGAAAAGTGGGTCTGAAAAGTGAAGGGAGTATCCTTCCTTACCTACTTAGTCCACTAGGCCAGCTAACACTTCATTTCAGCACTGGCTCGATTCAAATGTAGGAGCTGGAATCTTACTCGCCTGGCTGAATGGTGTTTCTGGGTGGTGAGTCACTGCATCTGCCCATCGATGCTCAGCTGAACTTCAGAAACAAGGTGAAGAGGTAAACTGGAAGGCATGAGCCTGGGTTAGGAGTAGGGAAAGTTTCAGCTGCTGCTGGGAAATGGGCTTTCAGGGGATAATTCCAAAGAGTACTTCTCTAAGGCTTCTTCCAGATCGTTTTCAGTGCATCTGTGGCCTCTATGTATGGACAGGTTTCCGCCTGCAGGTCTCAGGGGAGCTCTTCCTGCAGGAGCCCAGGCGAGGCCCTGAACCCTATTGCATACTTGTCTAGGTCTGGGCCTGACTCTTTGTCTTCTTATATTGCTCCTTCTCAGATGGTGCCTTCAAACAACACCAGGAATCAGGGAGCTTGGGCTCAGATTGTTTTCAAACCTGTCACATCTACATATAGAGATAAATAAGACCAGTAACAGTGGTTTATCAAGAGTCTACTGTTTGTCAGACTGTACTGGGTGCTTTATATACATTATTTCATTAACTCCCCACAAGAACCCTTTGGTGTTGGTATTATGATTTCCTTCTCATGGATGAGGAAACTGATGTTTAAAGAGATTAGGTGCCTGGTACAAGGATACTAAAAAACAACCCTTCACATACTTTTCTCCTGCTCAACCACAACTTTTCAGCATCTTGAAGGTACTATCATCAATACTTTAGGAAGTTTAGGAAGGTCTCAGATACTACTCTCACCAATAGCCTTTGTGAAAGCCTACCAGTGTGCTTAGCTTATAGGAGAAAAAGACTCTAAGGATGACAAATGGAGACATGTAATCTACTTTTTAAACCTATAATGTTTAACATGTGACTCCCACAGTGTTATACAATGTGTGTACATACGCATACATGCACACATACATGTACACACATATCTATGTAGATTTAAATGTATATGCGTGGGTATACATCTGTTTACATTTGACAATCATTTCAGGTCCAGTTATGTAACTTGGGACACACAGCCTGGAATAATCATCCATAACTTGATTAATTTGCTTCAAAATCAACCAGGAAAACATCTGCTCAGTCACACCCAGGGACTCAGCTTCAGAGACTCTATGTTGTAATATTACATAGAACTTCGAAGCATTCCGTTAAGCCTTTAGAGTAATTTATCATCTGCGCTTCCCAATGCTCTGGCCTAAGGAGATGTCGCTAATCATTACACCTTGATTTGGCTGTCTGTCATTTGAGGGACTCTATACCCTTTATAGATATTGCATCAATCTTGCAAATGCCTTCAACACCATCTTGAGGCTTAACATTTCTTATTGACCTACAGAATGCTTTGGGAATTTCCTGTTGTTCCCTGTGGATCAAATTAGGAGTTTCCATGGTGTCTACCGCAAGCAGACCTGGGTGATGGCGGCTTCATTTCACAGACAGTGACTGAACAACTGAACCATAGCTGAAGCCTCCATTAAGATTGAATTCTCCTGGTGCTGGAGAAAATTGTCAATAAGAATAAAAGTTGCCGCCATGATTGAGTACTTACACTGCGGAGGGGCTGTGCTAAACAGAAGGTACAGCTACCAGTCAGCAACCTGCTCTTTTGTTTGGTGTTCCCCTTTCTGATACTCCCAAATACCCATTGTAGGTGCACATCTATCCAGGAGTACCTGGTTTTGCCTCACTGGGTGGTCCCCAGTCATACAGGACCATGGTTTTCCGTTTTAATAGGCATATGAGTCACTTGGGAAATCTTTCAAAATATAAGTTCCTGGAACTCACCTAGAGGTCCACCTTCAGTAGGTCTGAATTTATATTTTAAACTATCAACCCTTCTGATGCCATCTAACATAGGCATTATGGGGTTATACTTTGATAATCGCTGACTTAGGACATTCAAGGTCATTCTTATTCTCCACTGAAATTTTCCCCTTTGTTCACTCCTTAAACATTTACTGAGACGTTAACATAATGAACAATCTCATTTCATTGGTGCTTTTATAGGTTGGAAGTCACTTTCTCCAACATCCACATTTGAAGCACATGGCAGCCATCTAAACTTCATGAGGCAGGAATAGGGACAGACATGGCAGACACCAATGGACACTCCTCTTCTGCTCCTTCTATTCTGTCAGCAGGACTCTGATGTGTTCAGGTGTTGGGCTAGAGATTCCTTCAAACTTGGGAACATAAGTCCCTATCTAATCTTCAGGGGAAAATCTTGGATTGGTGCAAACTCATTATTGTTGGCAACTGATTGGCTAAGGAGGTCATGTTCTAGCTAATTAATTTTTCTTCTTTTTTTTTAACTGTGCTGAGGGAGAATTTTTCTTCCTGAATTAAAAACAAATAACTTCCAGAGGTGGAGGCCTTTGCTCCTTCTTTCTTTCTGGAACTTATAAATGAATAGCCATCTTATGACATTGAAGTAACAAGCATACAAATAAAAGCCAAAATGCTAAGTATGATGGGACAGAAAGATAAAAACAGCCGAGGTCCCCAGCAATATCATCGAATGTCTAAAAAACACTTAGTAACTGCATACCTCTGAACCTACTTTTAAGTAAGAAAAGTGAATCTCTGTTTAGATCACCATAAACCGAATTTTATGTTACTTTCAGCTAAAAGCATTCCTGACTGATACAGAAGTATTATAATGATTAAAATCCATGTTTTGTATAAAGTAGTCTCAGAAAGGTTATGTGACTCGCTCAAAATCTCTAAGCAAGTACACAGTGGATCCTCAGCTGGAACTCAGCTTGACTGATTGCAAATCTTGACCCATCCACCCTGGAGCCTTGCTCCACAGTGAAGGGGCTTTAGTGATTACCTTGCAGTAGGAGTGGAAGGAACCCAGCAAGTTATGGGGCCTGGGCTCTTGATCTCACTTCAGCCAGAGGAATTCTTGTTAATATATTTTCTAAATTGGGCTTCCATGTAAGATACAATTTAAAGACAGAGTTTTGATGAATGAAAAAATAGTTTGAAATACAATAGCATTATGCCATGCTGCTTTCTTCTTAAATGTAAGGCATTGTAGGTACAAAGAATGTAATACTTGATCATTGTTCTCAGCACATTTGTTACCCAGTGGAGGACATCAGTCATATACACATGCAGGCACACCTTGTTTTATTGCACTTCACAGATATTACATTTTTTACAAACTGAAGATTTGTGGCAGCCCTGCATAGAGCAAGCCTATTGGCACCATTTTTTTTCCAACAGTATGTGCTCACTTGTCTCTGTGTCACATTTTGATACTTCTTACAATATTTCAATTTTTTTTGTTATTATTATATCTGTTCCAGTGATCTGGGATCAGTGATCTTTGATGTTAGTATTGTAATTGGCTTGGGATGCCACAAACCATGCCAAAATAAAATGGTGAACTTAATCAATAAATGCTGTCTGACTGCTCCACTGACATGCCATTCTCCATTTTTCTCCCTATCTTCAGGCCTTTCTATTCCTTGAGACACACAATATTTAAATGAGACCAATTAGTAGCCCTACAATGGTCTCTAAGTGTTCAAGTGAAAGGAAGCATCATATGGCTTTAAGTTTAAATCAAAAGCTGGAAATGATTAAGCTTAGTAAGGAAGGCATGTCGAAAGCTGAGACAGGCCAAAAGCTAGGCCTCTTGCACCGAACAGCCAAGTTGTGAATGCAAAGGAAAAGTTCTTGGAGGACTTTTAATAAAAAGTTATTCCAGGAAGCACACAAATGATAAGAAAAGTGAAAGAGACTTATTGCTCTATGGAGAAAAGTTTCAGTGTTCTTGATAGGAGATCAAATCAGCCAAAACATTCTCTTCAGCCAAAGCCTAACCAAGTACAAAGCTCTAACTCTCTTCAATTCCAGGAAGACTGAGAGAGGTGAGGAAGCTGCAGAAGAAAAGTTTGAAGCTAGCAGAGGCTGGTTTATGAGGTTTAAGGAAACAAACCATCTCTATAACATAAAAGTACAAGTGAAGCAGCAAGTGCTGATGGAGAAGCTGCAGCAAGTTATCTAGAAGATCTAGGTAAGATCATTAATGAAAGTGGCTACACTACACAACAGATTTTCAATATAGATAAAAACTGCCTTCTATTGAAAGATGCCATCTAGGACTTTCATAGCCACAGAAGAGAAGTCAATACCTGGCTTCAAAACTTAAAAGGACAGTCTGACTCTCTTGTTCAGGGCAAATGCAGCTGGTGACTTGTAAGTTACAACCAATGTTCATTTACCATTCTGAAAATTCTTGGGCCCTTAAGAATTAGGCTAAATCTACTCTGCCTGTGCCCTATAAATGTAACAACAAAGCCTGGATGACAACACATGGTTTACTGAGTATTTTAAGTCCACTGTTCAGACCTATTGCTCAGAGAAAAAGATGCCTTTAAAAATATGCTTGTTGACGATGTACCTGGTTACACAAGGGCTCTGATGAAGATGTATAAGGAAGTTAATGTTGTATTCATTCCTGCTAACACAACATCCATTTTTGCAGCCCATTGATCAAGAAGTAATTTCAACTTTCAGTCTTATTATTTAATAAATGCATTTTGTAAGGCCATAAGTGCCATAGATAGTGATTCCTCTGATGGATCTGGGCAAAGTAAATAGAAAATCTTCTGAAAAAAAAAGACCACTCTAGGTGTCATTAAGAATATTTTTGATTTGTAGAAGATGTCAAAATATCAACATGAACAAGAGTTTGGAAGAAGTTGATTCCATCCCTCATAGATGACTTTGAGGGGTTTAAGACTTCATTGGAGAAAGTAACTGCAGGTGTGGTAGAAATAGCAAGAGAACTAGAATTAGAAGGAGACCCTGAAGATGTGTCTGAATTGCTGCAATCTCATGATAAAATTTGAATGGAAGAGGGGTTGCTTCTTCTGGAAGAACGAAGAAAGTAGTATCTTGAAATCGAATCTACTCTTGGTGAAGACACTGTTAATACTGTTGAAATGACAAAAAGGATTTAAAGTATTTAATAAACTTAGTTGATAAAGCAGCAGCAGGGTTTGAGAGGATTAACTTTAAATTTGAAAGAAGGTCTACTGTGGGTAAAATGCTATTAAACAACAACACATCCTACAGAGAACTCTTTCATAAAAGGAAGAGTCAGTTGATGCAGCAAATTTCATTGTTGTCATTTTTAAAATTGCCGCAGCCACCCCACCCTTCAGCAACCACAACCCTGATTAGTCAATAGCCACCAACATTGAGGTCAGACCTGCCACCAGCTAAGAGATTCTGATTCACTGAAGGCTCAAATGATTGTTAGCGTATTTCAGCAATAAGGCATTTTCAAATTAAGGCATGTATATTTTTTACACATAGTGCTATTGCACACTTAATAGACTACAGTGTAGTGTAAACAAAACTCATATGCACTGGAAAAAACAAACAATTTGTGTTACTTGCTTTACTGAGATACTTGCTTTATTGTGGTGGTCTGGAATACCTTATTGAGGTATGCCTGTACCATACTGAGAAGAAATGCAAGAGTTAAACTAGAGTCCTTTTAAAGCAATGGCTCCTTTTTGCTACAATATGTTCTTCAAATCAGTGTTAAAAAGCAAATCATTATAAAATGATTCCTACTTTCCCCATAGGAATTATGTCATAAAAAGGGTTATGCTGTTAACCAAAGACTTAGGATCCAATTAATTATAAATATAGCCAATAACAAGGCACAAGAGCAAAATGTAACATCATTTGAAATAATAAAATGATGATCCAAATCCTATTAAATGCGAATAAATATATGGAATATATTACAGCACATTTGGGCTGATTGTATAATCAAAGTAGTCATATAACATATAATCGTGAAAACCTACACCACAAATCTCACCTAAGACTAACATGCTAATAATAATAAACCAAGAACATGTAATGAAGGATAATTTTATTTCCTTCCTTTAGACCTCAGATGGATTTTTACAGGATGGTTTAGATGCCCACTTCTCTTAACATGTGAAATACCAAAGGAAGTTAGTGCTTGTGCGCTCCCTTGTTTTGGATTGACTCTTGCAGCAAGAAGAAGGATTCCAGACATTCCATTCACTTGAAATACCACAGAAAATGATGACTGCTGCACAGAGTAGATATTGTATTTTTCATACTGAAAATATGTTTTAATATGAAAGTCTGCTCTTTGGTTTATTCAAAGCTCCTCAAAAACTTCAACTTTGGCTCATGAGGATTAACTGCTACAGGAATTGCTCTCATGTTATAAAGAAATAGAAAGCTGGAAATCTAGATAAAATGGTGGGTTTCAGTCACTGAACAACAGACACCACAAGACTTAAGAGAAGAGAAAGAAGTGATCCTTGAGAGAAAGGAAACAAATGAGGTGATACTTATAATTTTTCCAGATTATTGCCTGGAGGCAGTTTCCAGGTTGCCATGCAGAGAGAATAAAACCAAACACAGCTTGGTGACTAAGTCAAGTTTGGGATGGGAGATGTAGGGGAGAGAGAGAATGTGAGTGTTCTGGAAATCTGCAAAGGAGTCCCCTTGAGTCTTTGGCTGAGTACTAATTCATGCATGCATGAGGGAAAACTGTCCCCGGGCAAGGAAAGCAGTACCAGAAAGCAACAGGCAGAACAATTCCTAGATCCAAGGCTATGAATAATCTGTGTCCCAACCAGCCAAAGTAGGTAGATCTAGTAACCCATGGGTCATTCAGTGGAGTTCTCAGAAAAGTTATACTTTCACAGTATTAGAATTAAATTAGTCCCAGAATAAAGGCCACTCTGAGTCTGACACAGCAAAACTTAAAAGCAATCTTTGAAAGTATCAAACTGATTTACAAATTATTTAACTGCATGCCAGATCAAAATCCAACACTCTGTAAGGGAATAGTAGCAAAATTCGGCCTTGATAATATAAAATCACAAGGTCTAGTATCTAACCAAAAGTTACCAGGCATTCAAAAAAGAAGAAAATTGGACCCATAATCAAGAAGATAATCAGTCAGTGAATTTGATGATCTTAGAATGGCTTATTATAAACCTTATAAATATACTTATTAATATAAAGCAGAGGGCCAACAAACCTTTTCCATAAAGAACTGGAGTATAAACATGTAAATATTTTAGGCTTTGCAGGTCATCAACTATTAAACTCTCCCGTTGGGTCATGAAGACAGCCATCATAATACATTGGCAAATGGGCATTATGTGTTCAAATACAAATTTATTTATGAAAGCAAGTGGTAGAACAGAAGCCTGTGTGTGCCTTCTTATAAAGGAGACACGGGAAAATCAGGGGAAACATGAAAGACTGAAACAGGCCCAAAGGGAAATTTTTGAGATACAAAATATATTGGATAAGACTAAAAGCAGATTAGACAGTGTAGGGCAGTGGTTCTCAACAGCAGCCGGTTTTTTACTAGGGAACATTTGGTAATGTGAGGACATGATTTTTATCATCAGAAATGAGGGGAGGGTGCTATTGGTATCCAGTGGGTACAGACAAAGGATATTGCTAAGCATCCTATAATTCACAGGACAGCTCCCCCAACAAAGTATTAACTAGCCCCAAGTGTTAATAGTGACAAAGTTGAGAAACCTTGTTGTAGAGGAAAAGATCATTAGACTTGAAGACAAAGCAATAGAAACTGTCTAAATGAAGCTCAGAGAAAAAAAGATTGGAAAAAATTAACAGAACATCAGTGACAATGTCAGTCTAATATATGTATAACTGGAGTCTCAGAAGGGAGGATAAATATTTGAAGAAATAATAGCACAAAGATTTCCAAATTTGTTGAAAACTTTAAGTTCACAGATCCAAGATGCTTAACAAACCCCCACCTGAAGACACATAAAGAAAATTACATCAAGATCCATCATAATCTAAATGTTTAATATGAGTGATAAAAAGGAAATCTTTACGGCACCTAGACAAAAAGAGATACAATATATGCAGAGACCAAATATAAGAATGGCAGCAGACTCATTGTCAGAAGTCACATAGGCCAAAAGACAAGGGGTATCTTTAAAGATATTGTTAAAAGAAAAAAAATAGTCAACTTAGAATTCTATATTCAACAAAAACATCTTTTCAAATGAAGAAAAATCGTGTTTTAGACAAACAAAATTCTATAAGGACTTTCACTTTAAGAAATGTTAAAAGTAGGCCAGGTACGGTGGCTCATGCCTGTAATCCCAACACTTTGGGAGGCTGAGGCAGGCAGCTCACTTGAGGTCAGGAGTTCGAGACCAGCCTGGCCAACATGGTGAAACTCCATCTCTACTAAAAATACAAAAATTAGCTGGGCATGGTCATGCATGCCTGTAATCCCAGCTGCTTGGGAAGCTGAGATATCAAAATTACTTGAACCCAGGAGGTGGAGGTTGCAGTGAGCTGAGATTGCACCACTACACTCATGCCAGCCTGGGTGACAGAGTGAGACTTCATCTTAAAAAAAAAAAAAGAAATGTTAAAAAGTAGTTCTTCAGGCAGAAGGCAAATGATATCAGATGAAAAATTGGATCTACATAAAAAAATGAAGAATGTCAGAAATGGCAAATATTTAGGCAAATATAAAAAACATTTTGTCTCACTTTTAATCCCTTTAAAAGATTTGAATGTTTGAATGAAAAAATAATGGCAACGTATTATGAGTTTATAGTATATGTAGTATTAAAATGTATTACAATAATAGCACAAAGGCTGGGGATGGAGACTGGAAATACAAGAATATAAAGATCTTATACTATATGTACAGTCATATTATTTGAAGGCAGCTTGTGAGAAGTTTACAATGAACACTAAAAAGCCTAGAACACCCACCAAAAAATATATTTAAAAAGAAAGATATAGTTAATAAACTATAGGCAAACTAAAATGGAATCACAAACAAATACTTAAGTAAACTGAAGCTCTTCATGGTTCCAGGGCTTCTGGACATCATGTGGCCTGATTTCTTCCTTCTTCTTTAAAAAGCCGTGAAAACACTAGTACAGACATCAACGAAGAATCTCCCAAGCCTCTGTGCTGACCTCTTAGTTCCCATCATCTGTTGTTTCTATGTCCAGAGTCATGGAAACCACACACACATACTCACTCACATACACAGACACAGACACACACACACTCACACACTGACACTCACCAAGCTTTATCTGGAGAACACATTTCAAATATGCCTCACAAATATATGCACAATACTTTTCAAACGCACATGGGTGCTATCACACGCAAATCTATTCTAAAGTGTCATTATGTTTTTTAAATCAATCAATATTTATGACTAACAACTAGGTTCTATTCATGGGAGTCATTAAAAAGGGCTCCTCAATTTTAAGACGCTGGGAACCGTGGAACCATTGTGATGAATTAAAGGGCTGGGCCTTGAGGGTTTGAGACTGTTTCTTACAAGTAACAAGCAATTGCTGATGGCTTCTCAATGGTGTGTCATGAGAACAGAGTTCTCACAAGTTTTACATTTGATGAAAATGAGGTAGAAAAAGGCTGAAGAGTTTGTTTTGAGGCTGACTAAAACTAATAAAATAATCATAAATCAATCACTCAGTTGTTAACTTGTCTGGAAGACAGTTCTCTGGATCACTGAAGTGATTACAGCACATATTTTACATCTGATAATTTGCGTTTACACTTGATTGGATAAGCCATTTGTTGATGGGTTATTATGATATCTTTAGTGGACATCTGTAATTTTGTGTGATGTGTGATCAGTATTTCTTCTTTTTTAGGAACTGAAGCATCTCCAGTTGTTTCTGGTAAGGCTGTTAATAATTTTGCCCCTCCTCCCCTTCTAAGCTGGCAACACGCATTCACCTCACAACACAATAGTTGATAGAGCTTGGGCACATGACTCAAGAAGGGCTGATACTGGTATGCTGTGTGAAGGAAGGGATGACTTTTGTTTTGGGATCATGAGGACCAAGAGCCATGTTTGACTGGGGCTTCCAAGGAGCAATTTTAAGGAGACTCTTATTGATAACAGAAAAAACAAATGGCAAGCCGAGTTGAGGATAAAGAGTCTTGATGACAGTAACTAATTTACTGTTTAATTAATTAAAAGATACATATTGAATATTTACTATGCTTTTAGTACTGTTGTTGACTTCGGGAATGTGGCAGTGAACAAGCCCTCAGAGCCTGAAGCCTAGTTTCACTATTTTAGATTTTTCAGTTACATAAGCCAATTAGTCTTCCTTTTCCACTTAGTTTATCATTTTCTGCCATCTGATGGAGTCCAAGTACATTCTCTATTAATTCTGGTTTTAAAAGGTACAAGGATGCTTTTAAGAAATGATCCTATTTTAAGAAATGAGCCTGGTGTAAGACCAGAGCTTGGAATCTGCTCATTCTTTCTGGTATAAAAGCCTATGCACTAGACCAGTTCCTCTCAACGTGTGGCTCGGGGGACCTGTGATCTTTTCAGGGAACCCTCAAGGTTAAAGCTCTTTTCATAATAATACTAAAATATCATTTTTCTTTTCCAAACATACTCTCTCATGAGTGTATTATAGAGTTTTCCAGAGGCTACCTGACTTCTATTAAGTTAGACATTAGAGAGATTTGCAAAAATGTATAACAATGCCACTCTTCTCATGAAATTTATTTTAGTTTTGGTAAATATGGTTACTGTTTATTAAAATAGGTTATTTACACCCTTGTTATATAATATATTTATTATTTATAAATGAATAAATATTTTTAAAATTTCTTTGTTCAATATCCAACATAAGAATCTATATGTATATATATAACCCACATGAACAAAACTCTTTGGGGTCCTCAATAATTTTTTTTTTGAGATGGAGTCTTGCTCTGTTGCCCAGGCTGGAGTGCAGTGGTGTGATCTCAGCTCACTGCAACCTGCGCCTACCGGGTTCAAGTGATTCTCCTGCTTCAGCCTTCCAAGTAGCTAGGACTACAGGCTTGTGCCACCACACCCGGCTAATTTTTGTATTTTTAGTAGAAATGGGGTTTCACCATGTTGGTCAGGCTGGTCTTGAACTCCTGACATAGTGATCCACCCACATCGGCCTCCCAAAGTGCTGGGATTACAGGCGTGAGTCAATGCACCTGGCCAATAATTTTTCATAGTGTAAAGGAGTCCTGAGATAAAAATTATGAGAACTGCTGACCTAGACCAATGCTGAGCACTTGGGAGATCAATAAATATATTTTAGGGTGAAGTTGAGGAGCCATGGAGATACAGATTTGAAGAATATTGGCTTGCTAGCGATACGAGCCCATAATAAGTTCATGAACATACATTTCTCTTTTCAATCCTTCTAAATGAAAAGTTCATGGTTCAGAATGAATTGCCAGCTCGGCTCAGTGGCTCATGCCTGTAATCCCAGCACTTTGGGAGGCCAAGAATGGTGTATTGTTTGAGCCCAGGGGTTCAGGACCAGCCTGGACAAAATAGTGAGACCCTTCCTCTACAAAAAATTTGAAAAAAAAAATGTAGCTGGGTATGGTGGCATGTGCCTGTGGTCCCAGCCACTCAGGAGGCTGAGGTGGGAGGTTTGCTTGAGCCTGGGAAGTTGAGGCTGTAGTAAGCCATGATCACACCACTGCACTCCAGCCTGGGCAGTAGAGTGAGACCCTGTCTCAAAACAAACAAACAAACAAACAAACAAACAAACTAAGCACACAAAAGAACTATAGTAACTGCCTTACCAGTAACCCATTTACACCTGAGGTTGCAATTTTTTGAACTTTTGCAATCAGACCTTGGCAATGACCTTGAGCAGCAGGATATAAATAACTCTCACATGCTTGGCATTCCAATAATGGAACACTAAGCATAAATGGGCTAATGGTACAGGCTGAAGGCTGGTATGTCTTGGAAATAGCCAGCCCTAATGAGGTCTGAGAGGGTAAAGATCATGCTATGAAGCTTTCCTAAAGGAAGCTGCTCTCACTTGCAGTCTGAGGGGAGAGGCAGGCACCTGGTCAGTGAGATAATGAAAAGATGAGTTTCCAGATCCATTCCACATCTGTGGACACGTTGGGTCAATGTAAGGAATTAGCCAAATCAGTGATTACCAGCCACTATCTTGTGCCAAACTGCCTTCCCAATACCCAGAGCCCCTAATTTGACAATTGCTGAGAACCAGTGACATCAACAGTAATATCTAATAGGAAAGTGGCAGGTGGTCTTCAGATATTAGTTTTGATAAGGGCCCACTTGCATTTATTTTTAGGTTCATCTTTCAATGTGTTCTCTCTCTGAAAGATAAAAATCCCATTCAGTCCCAGCATCTTTTCACAGTCATGCTGCACCTCTGTGGTCATGAAATCTCTCCTTACTCTTTCCCAACTTTGGCCCTCTCTGCAGCTCTCTTAATGGCACCATCCCCCTCCCTGACAATGAAGTTCCCAGCCACAATGGGTTTGACTTCTTCTTTCTTGCAAATTCCACTCATCATTCCCCAGCCCATCAACGAGTTTTTAATAAGTTGTGGATTTCTGCCAATTCTATGCAGTCATTTAGTCATTCATTGAGACTTCACAGCCCTAAATCATCAAATCCTGATTGGATCAAGGTATCTGCCTGCCAAAAGAAAATGAAACTTCTCTGAAGAACAACATCATTTAGAGCTTCTGGAATTCAATAAAATATTACCAGAAAGGACAGGAGACAGAGCCAAATGACCCAAAGCCAATATAAAAAGCAATGGATAAAAATAAAAACACACCTTGAAGTCTGGTATTGGAGTTATCAAATACAGACTTTAGAATAATTATAATATGTTCAAGAAAACAGATGAGCAATAAAGAATTTCATTAGAAAACAGAAATTTATAACATAAGAATCAAATGGAAATTCTAGAAGTGAAAAATACAATAACGAATTAATAATTCAATAGATGATCTTAACTGTAGATTAGACACAACAGAACAGAAAATTAGGATACTGGAAGAAAGACTCATAGAAAATGCCCCAATTGAGTAATAGAAGAAAAAAAAGATGGAATACACAGAAATCAAGAGACATGTGAGTCACAATGAAAAGGTATAAAATACATATAATTTGAAGTCTCAGACAAGGGGAATCAGTGAAAGGACAGAGGCAATATTTGAAGAAATACTGGCTGATAATTTTTCAAAACTGACAAAAACTTCAAACTTCTCTGTGAGTCGCACATAGAATAAATGTGAAGAAAACTATGCCTAGTCACATCATAATAAAGCTGCTGAAAATCAAAGACAAAAAGTAAATCTTTAAAATAGCCAGAGGGGGAAAAACACATTACCTCCAAAGAAGCATCGATAAAGCTGACAACTGACTTCAACAGAGCCAACGAAGGCCGAAAGAGAACAGAGTGATGTCTTTTAAGCGCTAGAAGAAAATGACTTCCAGCCAAGAATTATTTACCCAGTGAAAATATTCTTCAAAAATCAAAGCGGAATAAGACATTTCAGACAAAACAGCTGAAATTTTTTTTGCCAGCAGACCCTTACTAAAAGAAATATTAAAGCAAGCTCTTGAAGCAAGAGGAAATTTTTCCGAAATGGAGGTACAGTCATGGAAGAAGGAATAAAGAGCAATGGCAAAGGAAAATATGTGGAAATATTTAAATGAATTTTGGCTAATTAACATAACATAATGTCTTCAGATATGTAAAATACGTGTAGCCGTAAAATACATGACAACAAAAGGATAAAAGAAAGGAAGGTGGTTAACGGAGTTTAAGTAATCAGGTTCTTGCCTTGGTATGGAGTGGCAAGCATACTAATTTAAGATATACTCTAATGGTCTCTAAGGTAACCACAAACAGTATAGTAAAATATAACTATATTTTAATGGAATACATAATTAAATAGGATACAGAGTTAATAGGATGCAAAATTAAATAATTTTAATTATGTTAATAGGATATATAATTAAATACTTTTCTTTTTTTTTTTTTTTTTTTTTGAGACAGAGTCTCGCTCTGTCGCCCAGGCTGGAGTGCAGTGGCCGGATTTCAGCTCACTGCAAGCTCTGCCTCCCGGGTTTACGCCATTCTCCTGCCTCAGCCTCCCGAGTAGCTGGGACTACAGGCGCCTGCCACCTCGCCCGGCTAGTTTTTTGTATTATTTTAGTAGAGACGGGGTTTCACCGTGTTAGCCAGGATGGTCTCGATCTTCTGACCTCGTGATCCGCCCGTCTCGGCCTCCCAAAGTGCTGGGATTACAGGCTTGAGCCACCGCGCCCGGCCAATTAAATACTTTTCTACAGAGAATATTCCAGGCCAAGTTGGCTTCACCAATGAGTTCTTCCAAATATCTAAAGATGCAGTAAAACCAATTTCACACAAACTCTTAGCAGAAGATAGAAAAAGAAAGATTTTCTGTCTTGTTTTATTAAGTTAGCATAACTCTGATATCAAAATATAAGAAGGCTACAAAAAGGAAAAATTACAGGTCAATCTCTCTCATTAGCATAGATGCAAAAGTTCTAAACAAAGTATTAACAGATCAGTATGAATGATATATAAAATAGATAATACATCAGAAAAAGTTGAGCTTATTCCAGTATATAAGGTTGGTTTAACTTTCAAAATTCAATCTGTATAACCCACCATATTAATAGAAAAAAGAATAAGCAGTATACCATTGTCTTGATAAATACAGAAAAACCATTTGATATAATTCATTATCTATTCATGATTAAAAACCTCAGCACACTAGGAATAGCAGTTGTGGTAGACTGTATTTTCCAAATATGGTCACGGCAATATTTCTGTTCCCACATGCTCTTACATAACTTGCAGAGTAGACGGCAGTGGCAATGATGCTGAATAACTTTCTTTTCTTTTCTTTTCTTTTTTCTTTTTGAGACAGAATTTTACTCTTGTTGCCCAGACCGAAGTGGAATGGTGCAATCTTGGCTCACTGCAACCTCCACCTCCCGAGTTTAAGTGATTCTCCTGCCTCAGTCTCCTGAGTAGCTGGGATTAACAGGTGGTCGCCACCACAACCAGGTAATTGTTTGTATTTTTAGTAGAGATGGGGTTTCACCATGTTGGCCAGGCTGGTCTTGAACTCCTGACCTCAGGTGATCCACCCATCTTGGCCTCCCAAATTGCTGGGATTACAGGCATGAGCCACTGCACCCAGCTGATGTTGATGACTTTCAAGGCTAGATCACAGATGGCACCTGGCTGTCTTGCAGGATGGTCACCCTGGGAACCCACTCACCATGGTATGAGAAAGCCTGAATTAGCTCTATGGATAGACTATATGAGAGACCCAAGTAGTGATGCCACCAGTCCACTGCTGGCATCAACCACCAGAAGTGTGAGTAAACAAGCTTTCAAATGATTCCATCTCCTCAACTTCAAGTCTTCCAGCTGAGGCCCCAGTCATTGTGAAGCAGGGACAAGCCTTTCTTACTGTTCCCTGTCTAAATTCCCAATCCACAAAATCTGTGAGTGTACTAAATGGTTGTTCTTTGCCACTGAGTTTTGGGATAATTTTTTATGCCACTGTAGGAACTGGAACGGAAGGAAACTTCCTCAATCTGATAAACGGTATCTCTGAAAATCCTATAGCTAACTTCATACTTAATGATGAAAGTTTTCTCTTTGAGTTAAGGAGGAAGACAATGAGGTTCCCTGTTACCACTTCTAATATACATTTTACTAGTTCTCTTAGCCAATACAGTAAGGCAAGAAAAGGAAATAAAAGGCATATTTGGAAAAAAAAATCAACTAGAATCAATAGGTGAATTTAACATGGTTTTTGAATACACAGTCAATACTGTATACACTAAAAATTATATTTTTTAATACTAATCACAAAAAAAATCAGTTTTTAAAAATAACTTTTATAAAAACACTTAAAAGTCACATACGAGTAAGTTTAAAGAAATATTGGCAAGAACACAAAGAAAACTTCAAAACATTACCTGGAGAAATTAAAAAGGATCTGAATAAATGAAAGGTTATAATGTGTTAAGGACTGGAAGACTTACTATAGTGAGAATGTCAGGTCTCCTCAAATCTGTAGATTAAACTTAATCCCAATCAAAATCTCAGCAGAATTGTGTATATTTGTATATGTGTGACAATTTATGAGATGATTCTAAAATACACATAGAAATGCAAAAGGCAAAGCATGGCAAAGATGATCTTGAAGAACAAAGTTGGAGCACTTACAGTACCAGATATCAAGACATATTATAAAGCTCCTGTATTTAAAACAGTGTGGTACTTGTGCAAATATAAACAAACAGATGCAGTGAATGAAGTCCAGGAACAAACCTATTCTTAAAACCACCTGATTCACAGCAAAGATGCCATTGCAATGCAATGGAGAAAGGAGAATCTTTTCAACATAAATGAACCTATACTTCTACTTAATGCTAAATGAATTATAGACCTAAATCTGAAAGGAAAAACAACAAAGTTTCTAGAAGATGACATAGAAGAATACAGTTATGATATCAAGGTAAGTAAAGATTTCTTGAATAGGATATAAAAAGCACTAATGATAAAAACAAAAAATTGGTAAGTTGGAGAAATTTCTCATCAAAAGCCAAAAAATTAAAAAATGGAAAGGCAAGCCACAGACTGGGAGAAAATATCTGCAATATTTACAATGTATACATCTTAAGGACTATTGTCCATAATATATAAAGAAGTCCTAAAATCTTTAAGAAAAATACAAACAATACAACAACAAAAAAAGGTAAAAAGACTTGCACAAGACCTTCACAAAAGAAATATTCAGTAAGCATATGAAAGGTGTTCAAAATCATTACTCATCAGGGAAATGCAGGAGTTGGAGACCAGCCTGGCCAACATGGCAAAACCCCATCTCTACTGAAAAAGATACAAAAATTAGCCTGTAATCCCAGCTACTCAGGAGGCTGAGGCAGGAGAATGGCTTGAACCTGGGAGGCAGAAGATGCAGTGAGCTGAAATTGAACCATTGCACTCCAGCCTGGGGACAGAGTGAGACTTTGTCAAAACCAAAACAAAAACAAAAACAACACTTCCCATCCACCAGAATGGCTAAAAATAAACAAACAAACAAACAAACAAAAAATGGACCCTACCAAGTTGTTGAGACTATGGAACACATTCTCAATACATTGCTGGGAGGAGTTAAGTTGGTACAATCACTTTGGCAAACTGTTCCAGAATATCTTCTAAAGCTGACTAGACATACATTTTTACCCTCCTAAGTAAACATCCAAAAGAAATGTATATATATGCTCCAAAAGACATGTATAAGAATAACCTAATTCACTGGATATATTGCGGCATATTTATACAGTGAAATAGTAGACAACAACAACAAAATTGAATTACTGCTACATACAACTAAACAGGAATATCTCACAGACACAAAATAGTTAATACTATTCAAATAAAGTTACAAAAAATTTAAAAACAGGAAAATCTAATCTATAGTGAAAGAAGTCAAATAGCAATGATCTTCAAGGGATTGTAATGACTTGGGAGGGGGCATAAGGTGGCTTCTTATCTGCTGGTAATTGTTTCACATCTTGGTCCGAGTGGTAATTCCATGAATGATTTCCTTTTGTAAAAATGCATCCACTGATGTGTGGTTTTAGTGTATGTATGCTCTATTACATAAAGCTAGCTTAAGAAAAGGAAAAAATAGCAATGACGGCTGGTTATGCTGATGGTGATAAGGATGACTTCCTAATTCTGAGGTTTGATTTTTTTTCCAAATGCCCAAGTTGTGTGCTCTATTTAAAATCAAGTGTAGATTTTCAGTTACCTTGTGTAACTAACTCTACAGAAATAATATCTGAATTTTTTGCCTCTGGGAAAAAATTGTGGATTCAGGAATATGCTGTCTTTCACAAGACAGAACCGCAACACAGAAACTTATTTGTGAATTCATTTTTTATTCTGTTGGATTTGGGGAGGTTTAGTTCAGGCTGATTTTCTAGTGCAATATAAGTGGGGGAGAGGTGGAACAAGGGGTGATTCATCAGATCAAGTTGAAAAGCCAAGATAGACGCACAAAAGCCTGAATAAATTATCTACTGCGAGGCCTTTGCTGGTCGGGGCCTGGCTGCCACACCTGCTGCTGGTCAGCACCCAGGCTCTGGTGTTCACTTTGAAGAGAGGCGTTAGGGAACCCCTTGAAGTTTCTGCAGAAGAAACCGCCTGGGTCCTCTGTCCCCCTGCTCCTGCGTTCCCTCCTCTTATCTCCTCCACTCATTCATCTTCCCTCTGAGTCTCTGAGCCCTTCTGCTGACTTCCTGCAGAAGCATCAGACAAGCCGAGAGGGCGGAAAATGGAGAAGACAGGCCAGGCAAGACAGGGGGCGAGGTCAGAGGCCCTGCAGCCCGTCCTGGAGAAACCCCTTTCTTGCTGAACCAGAGCCACATCTCTGGAAGGCCTCAGGCCTCAGGGAGCTCAAGCGGGCAGCAAAAGAGGAAGACTGCCCTTTATTCAATGTCTCCTCCCAACTCCACATCCCCTCAGGTAACATAGTTACCATCTGACTGTGGAAAAAATAGGCCCCAAGAGGTGAACTCTCCTGCCCAAGGCCACACAGCGCAGGTGGCAGAATCTGCCTCTCCCCCCATCTTTTCCCAGAGTCCCTCCCTCCACTAAAGGAATCCTTCAATCTCCAGGTCCACACACTGGAGAACATTCCCGAACAGTCGTGGGCTGGCCAGACGAGCTGCATTTCCAGGCCCTCCCAGACCGCACTAGAGGGAGGCAGCTGTTACCATCCTCATTGTTCCCCTGAAGTGAGTGGCTAAGCCCCTGCTAGCTCTATGTAGAGATCTGCGACCCTCCGGGGCCAATCTCCCTTTGGTCCTGGCCTCTCAGTCAAAGGTTTGGAAAATGTGGCTGGAAATTTAAGACAGCCTAGAGCACAGCTGGCTTCCACTGAGTGAAGAGCGCTGAGGCCCCGATAAAGGCTCATTCATCTCTAGGAGCTTCATGCTTGGAAGACTCTGAGTGCCTGAAGAGGAACTGTGCAAACTGCCATTACAATAAACAGAGAGACAGAGAGCATGTCTATAAAATCCCAGACAGGCGGCAAATGCGAACGGTGACATCGAGTCTCACAACTGCAATGAAGTGAAAGTCTCTTGGTCTTCCCATGTAGGGCTGCTTCTGACAGATGGGGCAGGGACAGCGGCGCAGAGACTCAGACCAGGGAGCAGCGAGCCCCCCTCCAGCGCTGACTACGGGTGGGAGTGGTCAGGAGACTCTAGAACAACTTAGGATGCTGGGACCACCAGGTTTGTTGCTCACTTTACATATGAGGAGACACAAGCTGAGGCTCAGACCCAGCCTTTAGCTGCCAACCCAAATGCTGCCCTCTCCTCCCCATGCCTGCAGGCATGCATCTAGTCCTTCAGGCATCTGACATACAATGAGCGCATTCCAGGTTCTAGGCACCACACTGAGCTCTGAAGACCACACCAAGGCCTAGTTTCCGGCCTGGATGATCCTACAGTACAGTAGGGACATAAAATTACTGTAATCATTTTAAACACCAACATCCTTTTCCATTTGTAAAGATCATTGTAGGAAAGATACATTATAGAAAAATATAGAAAATGAATGAAAGTATCAAGAAGGAAATAAAATCCTACTCTCCAGAGACAATCATGGTATGTGTTTAGGTATATGGAAAAAAACTCTGCATACCCACACAGGCCCCATGCCTGGAAGAGACAGGGTGTAGGTGGTAGAAGCACAGAAGAGGGAGGGAGTGGCCCTGAGACGCGGGGGAGTTTCCCGGTGGAGATGGAGGGCTGTACTTCCCCGAGAAGACACAGGAGGATGCAGGGAAGTGTGCTGCATGGACCGAGACTCAGAGCTTGTGAGGCTGCCCAGGGAAGAAAGGGAGAAGTGACCAGGGAGACAGATGAGGTGTGTAAAAGAGCCCTGGGCTTTGCGAAGAGCTCGATTCCATCCTGGAGCATTTTTTTTTTTTTTTTTTTTTTTTTTTTTTTTGCTGTGATGTCACACTGCAGAAATTAGTTGTGAGATGTATAGCTAGTAATTTGTTACTAATGACTCTCTGGGTATTGATCACCTTGCCTTTTTATCGTTGGTCGACACTGGAGCAGATTCAAGGAGATCACCATGCACCTTGCCTCATCCTCATTCACATATGTTCTGATAGGCTACACAGAGTTGATGGGAAGGGGTGGAGCAGCAGGGTCTAGATGGAGATGTTGACTAGGGACACCCAGGCTAGAAAGGCTGTGGTGTGCACAGGAAGAGGTGACCCACGAGGGAGAGTTGAGCTGAGCAGTGCAGGTTGGGTAAGACTTGGGTACATGAATAGGAGCCAAGAGATGCTTCCTGGGGTGGAAGGTCTGAGTGGGTCCTAGAGCCTGGAAAGGACATCATCGTCACTAACATGGCCAGTACCCCCTCATCCCACTACCCTCATGCTAAGGAGAAAGGGGCTGTGCTATGTACCAGCTGCATGGTCTGGGGCACATTTACTTAAACTTTCTGAGATTCCACATTACAAAATAAATGGCAACACTTGGCCCTCTAGTTTGGTGAGGATTTACTGAGATTGAAACCATGAAATTGCTTAGTGGAGTTCTTAGCACACATGTGTTTTCAAGTGATGCTGATTTTCTTTGCTTCCCAGCTAAGCAAGTCAGGAAGTCCCCACCCTCAGGTTCAGACTGTTTTTTAAGAGGTGCTATATGATTCTTTATAACCCAGAGTTGGTCCCAGATTTTAAAGGGCACGGACTAAACAGATGGCTTCTCAGTGGTCCCAGATCTTCTTGTCCTGGGACACAGTGGTTTCCAAGCTGATAGATCCTAACCGGCTGCTGGTTTCAGAGGTACAGTGATAGCAGGCAGAGGGATGGTGAGGGATGCGAGGGAACTGGAGGCTCTGTGTGGGCAGGGGCAACAAGAAATGTGGGGACTTTAGATATGGCTGAAAGACTTAGGGGAAATTGCTTCCCTGGCCAGCACCAGGTGGCAGTCAGGAAATCAGAGCTGAATGTGAATGTGATTTAGAATCTGAAATCTTGGGTTCTAGCTGGAGGTGCTATGTGGGAGCATATAGGCGAAGTAAGGAAGGCGCTTCTGCCAGCAGATAACACAGTGATTTTAAGGAAAAAAGAAAATGACTATTTTCCTGAGTCTGAGTTCAGTATTGACAAGCTGTGCAAAGCACTGTCCTTCTTGATGTAGGCTCCTCCATCTACAAAAAATGAAGAGACTGTCTCACTCTAAGCTTCTCAAAGCTCCCCAGGTTTGCTGCTTATGGCTCCAGACCCAACAGATAGAAATATGAGAATTGATATAATCACACATATGAACAGGAATACAAACACACATGAGGATTGATATAATCACACATATGAACAGGAATACAAACACACAAGTGAATGGAAACACACATATGAATATGGCCAATGTTGCCCCCCTATCATCTCTAGGGGGAGGACAATATTCCAGTTACGGTAAATTAGCAAACCATGTTTTACCATACACAGGACTGTAATGATCCTGCTTTCGTATACAGGGCTTTGCAGCCTCAGAACAGCCTTCACATCTATTGTCTGCCATGAGCCACACAAGCCCCTCCCAGGTAAGGTAGGGTGGGTGCTCCCATCGCTGGGTGTATATGGAAACAGAGCCTTGGACAGGCGGAGGACTCGCCTCCCTGGTGGCCACTGCCTTCTTTCCATGACTCCCTTACCCTGTGCTGAACTGAAGAAGAGCTTTGAAGTAACGAGCTCGTTCTGTGCTCTCAAGGCTCCTATGGACTGAGTCATATGCATATGCAAGTCAGTTTACACCGCCAGGTGATTGAGGATTGATGTCCAATCTGTATCAATGATGAACATGGACATATGCAAAGAAAGGGGTCACTCAAAGGCCGGGTGGTGTGAGAAGAGGCTTCAAGGAGGACCTCAGTGTTTAAGCTGGGTTTTGAAGGACAGGCAGGATTTGGAAAGGTCAGGGAGAATGAGTGTGTCCCAGCGTGTGGGAATGGTAGGGGCAGGTGCAGCGGGTGGGAGGATACCTGGTTTGTGAATTCAGTTACTGTTAAGGCATGCCCCCAGAGACTTACTGGCATCAGGAACACCAAAATAAATCTAGTTTCTGGCCCTGCAAAGAATAGGACTCTAGACCAAGGTGAATGCCATCTAATGAAGCCTTGCCATGACATCCTGCATCCTCATAAAAGGGTCCTAGACTGGTAGGAAAGAAAGGATGCCTTGGCTATTGTAAGACTGGGCAGGATGATCATCTTGGAGAGAAAGGGGGTGTGTTAGAGAGACCTCTGGAGCCTGGGACCACCCAGGGGTCCCTGAACATCTGTGATGTCCCCAAAATGATGGCTCACTCTGAAGCAGGCAGATCTACACTGTCCTGGGAAAAGGCCCCATCCTGAGCTTTCTGGGATGGCAGCAGGAGACAGTAGTAGGTTCTGAGCCCTCAACCACAGCCTCAGTCTTTTTTCATACACAGATCCGTAGCCAAGACCTAGGAGGGAGCTAACAAGCAGGCCCAGGGGACGCTTGAACACAAAGGCCTGAAACTCATTCTTCACCCGCTTGGTGATTTTGGAATTAATTAAATATCCCATCTTACCAAAGCTTTAGGGTGTTTTTGCTCTAGAAAGCTTCTTTTCTCTTAACTAAATTGAAGCCCATAAATGAGAAATACAGTGTATGAAATCTCTGGATGTCACACCATAAATCTCAGGCATGCGGCTTTGCAAATCTCCTTTAGGATAAATTGTAGCAATAAAGTGTTTGCATTTTCTCCATGTATTGCTGGGTGCAGGGAGTTGAGCCTTCTCTAGTCATAGGCAATTTGATTGAAGACCACAGGGTCACACAGGGGGACGTGGGGCAGCTTGGCTGTGGGTCTGGGGATGGCTGGTCCTTTGCTCTCCTACCACTCCCCCTAGATGAGTGGGTGCCTTCTGCTCTGGCAATGAGTTTGGGAAGAGTTAGGAAGATCTGGAAAAGAACATTCATCTCAGGGGTGGAAAGGATAGGTTTAGACCGGGAAAAGGACATGAGAGTCTGGAAATCTGGTACAAGAAAACTTTGACCTAAAATACACCAGACACATAACTCAAAGTTGTTTGTTATTCCTAAACAGCCCTTCTCACTCCCCTCAACTAACCGGCCCTTGTCCCTCGGGCTTTTGTTCTTTCAGCTAAACACTAAACAGCAGCTTTAAAAATACACGTGACTTTGTATATTTCAGCACAGAAAAATCCCCAAAACATAATGTGGAGTGAAAAACACACATTGCAAAAGAGATTTACAGTGTGATAAAAACAGGAATATGCACTGACTATGGTACGGACACATAGTATACAGGAAAAGTAGAAAGTCTCATGTGGAGTAACACCAGCAACCTCAGTAGAGTGACGGGAGGCTGAAGGAGAATGGGGCGAGGCTTTAGATTTATTTATTTAAAAAAAGGAAAGAAAAAAACAAAGCAAATAGGGTGAAATATTAATGTTTGCTAATTCTAAGTGGTGGGGATGGAGCTGTTTGTAATAATTGTGATATTATTTTCTATATGTCTGAAATATTTCACAACTGAAAGTAAAATATTATTTTAAAAACAATGAAAATTATAGTTTCTTCTGGCATTTGGAGAGGTGTGCATCTTTTCGGAGTTTGCTGAGTTAAATGGGACTGTTTATCTCTAAACTGCACGGTCCTAGGTGATTGTCTGTTATATTTCTTGTCTCTGCTTTTTATTGCCCCGTTGCCCCAGGGATAAGTTGACATTTCTTGCTTTTGTCAGTCAACCTACCTACTCACTTCACACAGCAGTCAAGAGGAGAGGCCAGTCAGACACAGGGAGGAAAGAGAAGTGGGGCTGGCTGGCTCAGGCCGGGGGCTACAGGCACTCTCCAGCCACACGCAGGCACATGAAAAAGTGGGAACTCAGAAAGCTCAGGGAACAGACATCTTAAAAAAAAAAAAAAATCCATCATTTAAACCAGCACTTCTCAATGCTTAAATGTGCACAGGAATCTCCTAGAGACCTTGCAGAGTCTGATTCAGCAGGTCTGGGCAAGGCCAGAGATTCTGCATTTCCAGTGAGCTCCCAGGCAATGCCAAGGTTGCTGGTCCAGGGACCACGCTTTCAGGAGCAAAGTCCCTAGGAAGGAAAAGAGATCTGGCCTGATCCTTTGAACCATCTCATATATCACATGGGTGTATTCCTGTAATAGGGGCCCATGCTCCTGCGTTTGAGGACCAGCTTCAGACTTAATGAACAGGAGACCTGAGTGATCATTCTCAAATAGCAAGGGAAGAAGCAGATGCCCATGGAGTTTCAGTCATTCACCCAAGCCATGCAGCTGGTAGTGGCAGATTTGGACTAGCATTTGGATTCCTGGTTTGTAGTTCAGTGCTTTAACTATCTTACCATTTCATCATTTTCCTCTTAGTAAGAAAACAAACGTGACGGTAAAGAATTCATTAAATGGACAATATATTTGGCTCTAAGCAACTCCCCTGCAACTCCCCTGAAGACAAATTTAGGTTTAAAATAGAAGAGCAATGTGGAAGGTAAGACAATTATTTTTTTAGTCTTTATCATAGGATTCCTAGAAACGACAAGCTCGCATAATAGACTTCACATTTGATTTTACCAAAACTCAATTTATACATATTATCAGCACACATTGCATAAATAAAGTCCTACCTTAACTGATTAATGTGCTTCTGTCAGACTCTACATCTCTGTCTGTCTTGAGGTTTCTGGAATCTCTGACTTTGGCAAAGCTTCTTCTCTAGGCCTCAAGTCTTTCATCTACAAACTGGTGTTGAACACATCATCACTAAGGTCTTTTCAGTTTTAACGGTTTTTGAGTTTAAAGTTTTCCTCTTTGTATACCTTAAATATGGGTTTCAGGGCTTCTCTCTTCAGCTGTCATTTTTCTCTTTGCATGGTTCACAGCTTTCCTGCTCAGAAAAGTGATAAGTGACAGGAAGGACTATTGATACAGTGGTTACTTTATATTCAGGAAAGAGGGTCAAGGTACTATTTAAAACTCAGCAATGGAATGACTTTCTGTTTGATTTTCAAAGGCTCTTAAGCCTCAATTCTTCCCAAAAAGAAGGTGATTAATTGGCCTTCCTTAAAAGAAAGAATATGGTCAGTGCAGTGGACCTAGGAGGAAACCTAATCAAACCAATTGTGGCTGTCCCTTCTTGCCTTGTGACCACAGACCTCAAACAGGAAAAATGCAAACCTGCAGTAAGTATATCCCTCTGGATAAATTCGGCCTCTTCCCTGAAGAAAGGCCTGGTTTGAGACCAATGCCAGGAATGAAAACCCTAGTAGCATTGGAACCATCAAGGCTCTCTCTGGGCTTGCAGAGATATTGCTAGGGGTAGGATCTAGCTGGTCAGGATGGGATACACCAGTGGACAGTGTGCCATGAGCAAAGGAGTTATTTTACTGTTTAGAGCCATAATTTTATAAAATAGAGGGTTGGCCTGCGAGAATTTCTGATGTCTAGTTCTAGGATTCTGTGTATGAAAGTGGACTTGGAGTGAGGGCATAAATCCCACTTCTTCAAGGTGAAGGAGAACTAAGGGGGAAAGATGCCTATGCCTACATCTGAGGGAGGAGGTATCAAATTAGGCGGCTTAGTATGCAAGAACAGAGGTCGAGGCTAGCAGAGAAGCATGACAGCTGGTACTACCTGGGAAAAGTGACCTTACGCTTTAAATAGGCACCAAGCTAATGGTGTGAGGTAGGTCAGGTAGGTAGACCTTCCTCAGTTATTTACGGCATGCATCCTATGGGTCCTCTGCACAGAAGTGAGTATTGTTGGTACAATGGAATGAACCACAAGTGTCTTGTATTTTAGCTGATGACAGCAGGAGAGTGCTGTAGGAGAGCAAAAACAACAACAACAACAACAACAACAACAACTTAGAAACTCTGAGACCTGGTCTTTGGATAAGGAAGTTATTTAGTCTTCCATGATGACTACATGGATTATTAAAATCCACAGTGGGAAGCTCCCCAAGAGTGTGCATGAAGGGGAGATGGGAGGAAA
Organism: Theropithecus gelada; assembly: GCF_003255815.1. Lineage (NCBI taxonomy): Eukaryota > Metazoa > Chordata > Mammalia > Primates > Cercopithecidae > Theropithecus > Theropithecus gelada. Next base: position 49,842,030 of record NC_037681.1, read on the forward strand.
GGAGGTAATGGAGAATGCCAATGGCAGCATGCTTTAATTTACAGCTCTGCCTTGGATCTGCCTGCTTTTCTTCTACTAGGCTATGCCTGCACGGTTATTAGGCTGAGAAGAGTGAATGAGCAATATGTGTTCTAGAATAGGAAACCCAAAGGGCAGGAACTTGGAAAAGACTGTGGTAAATATCTGTGCTTGAAAAGACAGCAGGAATAGGAGTTACAAGATTAGGTTCTGGTCCCCAGCAAGCTGTATGACCTGGGTAAGCATCTCCCTCTCCCAGAGACTTAATTCTCTTAGGTACAAAATGAGAGACTATATTATCTCAATGGTGTTAAACCCTGTCTGTATACTGGTATTGCTTGAGGAGCTTTCAAAAAATCCCCGTGTCTAGGCATCGCCTCAGGTCAATTGAACCAGAATCTCTGGAGGCAGGACACAGGCATCAGGGCCTTTTTAAAGCCCTCCCAGCTAATTCCAGTGTATGTCCAAGTTTGAGAACCACTCTTGCTTTTCAAAGTGTAGTCTGTGCACCAGTAGGCGGTATCTCCCGGGAGCTTTTTAGAAATGCAGAATCTCTGGCTTCAGCTTAGAGAATCCACATTTTAACAGGATTCTCAAATGATTCATGTGCACATCCAAGTTTGAAAAGCCCCAAGACAGTTCATCTCTAAATAACATTTTACTTTTAATTGTGAAATATTTTTAACACACAGAAATGCATGGAGAATAATTTAATTAGTACCCACATACCCAACCTGGCTTAGCAAGTCATTAGTTTTTAAAAACTATTTTTCATTTAGGTTTTGTTCAATGTAATGACATATATTTTAAGTTGAAGCCTCCCTGTGTATTCCTCTTGGATCTTATGCCTATTGCTTTCTTCAAAGATAGAGTCACTATCCTGACTTTGGTGTTTCTCCATCTCATTAATGTTTTCATATTGTATTAGTCCATTCTCAAACTGCTAATAAACACATACCCAAGACTGGGTAATTTATAAAGAAAAACAGGTTTAATGGATTCACAGTTCCACATGGCTGGGGAGGCCTCACAATCATGGCGGAAGGTGAAGGAGGAGCAAAGCGATGTCTTATATGGTGGCAGGCAAGAGAGCATGTGCAGGGCAACTGCACTTTACAAAACCATCTGATCTCGTGAGACTTATTCACTGTCATGAGAACAGCATGAAAACACCCACTCCCATGATTCAGTTACCTCCCACTGCATCCCTCCCACAGGATTATGGGAGCTACAATTCAAGATGAGATTTAGGTGGGGACACAGCCAAACCATATCACATACTATTATTATATAAGTAGGTAATTAGATTAATTGATTGAATGATAGAATGACTTTGCCTTCTTAACATGTTTTCTGTTGATCCAATCTTGCATTCCTGAGACAAATCCTAATGGGTCATTACACACACACACACACACACACAAGTTTTTATATGTATGTGTATATCTATATATACAACACACACAAATATATAAACACTGGATCTGGGTCCTAGCAATTTAGGACTTACGGTATTAAGTCAGATCAGTTAAAAGTGTTCCTCTATTGTCAGGTTTTTGGTATAAAGATTCTACTGGCATATTAAATAAGTTAGGTGGTTTTACCCTTTTTTTTTTTTTTTTTTTTTTTGAGATGGAGTCTCATTTTGTTTCCCAGACTGGAGTGCAGTGGCACAATCTTGGCTAACTGTAACCTCCACCTCCCGGGTTCAAGTGATTCTCCTGCCTCAGCCTCCCAAATAGCTGGAATTACAGGCACGCGCCACCACACCTGGCTAATTTTTGTATTTTTAGTAGAGACAAGGTTTCACCATGTTGGCCAGGCTGGTCTCAAACTCCTGACACCAGGTGATTCACCTGCCTAGGCCTCCCAAAGTGCTGAGATTACAGGCATGAGCCACCGCCCCTAGCTGTTTCCCTTCACCTTTTTTTTTTTTTCCCCCTATCCTTTGAATTAGTTTGCAAAAGATAGGATTGGTATGTTTCTTGGAGGGATGGAAAAAGTTGCTTATAAAAGCATCTGTGTCTTGTCTCTTGCGGATTATTGTAGGGGGCTCAATATTGATTCCTTTTCATTAATGGTTATCAGTTTATTCTGAGTTGTTATTTCTTTTAGAGTCAATGTCGGCAACTTACCTCCCTTTTTTTTTTTTTTTTTTTGAGGCAGAGTTTTGCTCTTGTTGCCCAAGTTGGAGTGCAATGGCCCGATCTCGGCTCACTGCAACTTCCACCTCCCAGGTTCAAGCGATGTGCCTCAACCTCCCGAGTAGCTGGGATTACAGGCACCTGCCACCACTCCTGGCTAATTTTTTATTTTCAGTAGAGACGGGTTTCTCCATGTTGGTCAAGCTGGCCTCAAACTCCCAACCTCAGGTGATCCACGTGCCTCTGCCTCCTAAAGTGCTGGAATTACAGGTGTGAGCCACTGCGCCCAGCCTCTTTCTAGAAATTTATGCATTTCATCTAAGTTTTCGAATTTATTGACCTAAAAATTCTTTATTTAACTTATTAACTTAAAAATGTTCTACTGTATCTGTAGTTATTGTCTGATTTTCCTTTTGTCTCATTTATTGTTTTGTTTTCAAAGAACCAGTTTTGTAAACCACTCTTTATTTCCTTCTAGTTAGATTTTACATTTGTAGCTTGCTGAATTGAATCTTATAATTTTTTTTAAATTAATATACATAAAGCTTATAAACTTTACCTCAAAATTCACTATAGCTGCATATTGTAAATTTTGATTAGTGCCTTTATTGTCTCTCGGTTCTAAATATCTGGTAATTTCCACTGTGATTGTCTCTTTAATTCATTAGTTATTCAGAAGGACATTTTTATGTTTCCAAACATATGTTGTTATTGTTTGTAACTCTCTTTTGTTACTCCTATTACTTTTAATTTAATGGCACTGTGGACAGAAAACATGATTTCTGTGGCATCAACTCTGTGAAGTATGACTTCCTTTGGATGTAGAATGTGACCCACTTTTAGAATTTTTTCATGTGTCTATGGACTTAGGGGGTTTATAATGAGATGTTGCATGTTAATTTTGTTGTTCAAATCTTCTACATGTTTACTAATTATTTTTCTGTTTGATCTTCAAATTTTGAGAGAGTAGCTTTGTCAGCAACTCTTTATTCTCTGTCAGCTTTTAGTTTACATATAACAAGTCCATATCATTAAGCACATGAAAGTTTGCTATTGCTAGATCTTCTTGCTAGAGTCTTTTCTTATTATTTTGTTAGTCTTTTCATGAGTTTTTCCTGCTAAGTTGTATTTTGATAACAATCATTTTTTAGTCAAATGCTAAATCTTTTTCCATCTCCTTATTTTCAACCTTGCTGAATGGTTTCATTTTAGATATGCTTCTTTTTAATTCAGTGTGAAAATTTATCTTTTTCATGGGTGAATTTAGTCAGTTTACCTTTTTGTGTTATTACTAATCTATTTGACTGATTTCTATCAACAGCCATAATAATTTATTTTTTACATTTTTCCTTCTTTTACTTTTCCCCCTTGCCTTCTGTTAGATTGACATGTTTTTTATATCCCCTGTTTCCTCAACTGGTTTGAAAGTCATAGATTATCTTTCTATTCTCTGAAACAATCTAAAATTTTACATATATACTTAACTATAATTAGTTTCTAAGAAAAACTAAATTTACTTAAAAGTATTTCTATTCTTCTTCCCCTCAAAACATGGAACTTAGCAAGATTTAAGTACACACTGAACACCACCTCCAATTTTTTCTAGTGTTTTAGTTTCATAATTTTTAGATACCCTAAATCATTTCTTGTAATCAATGATTAATTGTAATGTTTAAAAATTTACCAACCAAATTTATTCATTTTAGTGCTACCTATTGTACCTTGTTTTATATACCTTCCCTTAAACTTTGTTTTCTTTCTTCAGGAAATACATCCTTAAAGAGTCTTTTCATGAGATCTATAAATTTTAAACTCTCTTAATCCTGATAAGTCTGAAAACATCTTTATTTGTATGTTATTCCTTAACACTACTTTAAATGACTGCAAAATTCTGTTGACAACTCCTCTTTGTCAGCACTTTGAAAGTATTGACCTACTATTTTCTGTTGTTTTTGTTGTTGCCAATGACAGATTGGATGTCATTCTGATTATATGTAATCCCTTTAAAAATATTCTACTAGCTTTTAGTGTTTTTTTTCCTTTACTTTTGATAATCTAAAATTTCACTATAATTTATCTAGGAGTAGATGTATCTTAATCCTGCTGCCTACTTGAAGTGAACCTTTTATCTAAATAATTCTGTCTTTCTTCAGTTCTAGAAAATACTCAAATTGTTTTCCCAAGTATTGATTCTTCTCCATCTCCTCCACTGTCCTCTCCTGATGCACCTCTCTATCTTCCATGTCTCTAAATCACTTTTTCAAATATTTAGACAATCTCTGCTACATTCTGAGTAACCACCAAATGGATATTCTAATCCTCTAATTTTCCATTTGAACAAGACCATCCCAGAGTTCATCTTAGCGGCTGAGCTGACACTTTAAGACTTATTTTTAATTCATTTCAATTTTATTTTTAGTGACCATCTTTTGCATTTCTAATACGTATAATTGGCTCTTTTCCATATCTACCTATTCTCATTTCATTTCAGCCTGATTCTGTTTCATAACTTCTAGCTCTTTTTAAATAAAAGATTTCCTTCCTGTATCTATTCAAGTATATCTTAAATGTATTCGTTTCAAAGTTTATTCAGACTGGTATAAAAATTTCTATTAATCTGAAGAGCATTCATATGCGAATGATTGGTTTTTGGCTTTCTTTCTTGGCAGAGTTCTACATTTTAGAATTTTGTACTTGAAGGCTAGGCTCCTTTTGCTTGATGGGTGTTTGTTTACAGGTCCTCCCCTCCCCCAGCCAGGCTCACGCATTCCTGTCTGGCTGTTTCTGTTGCCTCTGTTTGTTCCTCCCTCAAGGTCAGAACCAGATTCAATCTCTGGGCAGTTTGGTTCACGTCCGAGTCATAAGATATTGTTCCTAGGACCGCAGCTTGCAAAAAAACAGTGGCCTCAGTGGCAATTTTTAGGCTCCTTTTTATGGTTGTGGGAGCTTAGCTCATGTGAACCCCGGCTGCAAGCACTGATCCTGGCCCTGGCCTTTCAGCTTGGCTGGTCATCCTTAGAAGTATTTACCACACAGAGGCCAAATTCCTGGCTGTATGGACTGCTTCCCACCCCAGAGCTCAGCTGGCCTGCAGCTTGATCTGCTTACTACTTTCCATTTCTGTTCTGGGTTTGAGAGATGGAAACATGGTGTCTGTATTGTTCAGGACAGTTATGTCATCCCCATGTTATCTCTCCTTGTGCTGTATTTAGAGCAGAGTAGTGCAAAATACACCATCTTGCTCAAAGTCTAGATTTGCAAAATAATGGCCAAGGCACAGTCGCCAAGTTAATAATGGAGAATCTTGTTTTCTTGGTGGATGAGGATCAGTATATAGTATATTATCTCTTACCCTTTAGAATACAAGTACTAGAAGGATGGAGACTGTGGTTCTCTATCATTCCTGCATTGGAAAGACCCCAGAGACTGTTTGGTATAAAATGAGTGCTTCATAAACGCTAAAGAGAAAACGAAATAAGCTTCTCTGGGCATTTTTCTGAACCTTTCTGATAATGTTCTTAGACTTAAATTCAAACACCTACCCCCTGGACCATAACTTCAGTGTTGCACATAAAGTCAGCACATTTTTAAGATCAATGACATCTTGAAGTCAGCCATTAACTGCAAAAGTCAGAGCTGCTTAAGAGAGATATGGGCATGCCCTGTTTTATAACAAAGGAGCAACATGGAAAAATATTCACTGATAAATATCCTACCAGTAAATTAAAAGCAAGAAGCAAATACCTTCAAATTGCTTTCACAGTGTTTTGCTTGTCTTTCTCTTTGAATATTATTTATGAGGGATAATTTACTGATATCGTGGTTACCCCAAATTATATACCAAAGAAAATTAAAAGCACTACAGAGGAGGAAATAATGAATAGTAACGTTTAATTAAAACCAAAGTGGGCACAATCAATGCTTGTCTAATACAATAATGAGCTTAATTTAATTTTCATTTAATGGAAAAAAATAAAGCTTAAGTCAACTGCCTATGTAATTAAATGACAGCAATTTTAAAAAATGTAAGCTTTTCTAAAGTGGAGTCCTAAAAGGGTAACAATGGCGAATACAATGCCAACCAACTGACCTATATCAATGTTTCCAGTAGAGTTAGAGGGGATCCTTTTCTTCAGGAAGCAGGACTATGCATTTTGAGCTTCTGGAAAGTAGAATTAATTAAAAAGCAATACTCTAACTTTCTGCACTTTAGAGTCATCAAAAAAGTAGACAAAATTGGATTTCTAAGAATTGCCAATTTGGGATCATGGTCCAAAAGGGACTGAAATAAACAGATGAGCATGTAGGGGAGTTTGAATGGATGCTTCCTACCAGAGCTGGGCTGCAGAGAGGACAGCGATTGAGCCTGAGGTGGGAGAGCAGTGTGAAGGGGATCCCCATGCCCCCAGATAGCTGTCTGTGGCCCCAAAGCTGAGGGAATAGGATTTACTTTAGACAATGAGGAGGGACTGTTTTTCCAAGTACTAGCTTAGAGTTTGTGGAAAGGTGGTCCAACTTTGATATCAAAAAAGGATTCTCTTTGAGTTTGTTAATCTGTCAAAATGTGAAATGAGAAGCAACCCGGCGTAGTACACAGAGCCTCAGATTCAAGGTTGAAGTCCTATCTCTGCAGCTTAACAACTCTATGACTTTGAGCAACTCGGCTGCTTTGAGGCTCAGTTTCCTAATATGAAATATAGGCTTACTGGTATCCATCTTGCCCTAGCTCACATGATTTTTAGATGATAAGGAGAAGACATTTATTCAATGCCTGCTATGTATCAGTCACCTTACCAGGTATTAAACATTAGTTCATTTAATTTACCACCCATTTACTGAGCTAGTTGTCATTTTACTGAGACAGAACCAAGGCCATAGATGGCACCAGATCGAGAACTCACAGCTTATGCATCTCCCTCTCTCCAAAAGCTGCCTGCTATCCCATGCTTGTTCCTGGAGCTGAGCTCAAATTCAAAGACAGAGGGGCCCAGTGTGGTTGGAGTTACTTTGGGCTTCTCTGCTCAGTTTACTTTCTTGGGTTGTCATTTTTTTTTTCTGTTGGACTCTTTTATACTAGTTATACACATGTGCATGTGCACACAGAAAAGCACTAACATCCCTTTACATTCTGTCTGCCTTATTTGACTTAACTTTGTAGCAGCTAGGTTCATCTCATATGCAGTTCTAGGTAACCCCAGAACAGTTCTCCGGACAAAGCATGTGCTATTTATATATTCCTATGTGAATGACTAAATTATTGGCATTCTTTTAGTTTCACAGCCTGCTTTTCAGGCAACTGACAAGTTCTTGCTATTTACTTCTTAATAATCTGTCACCATGTTCCACCAGGTGCTTACTTCTTATTACATAAGCAGTGTTTCATCACACTATTGTATGCAGCAGAATGGTGGGGTCATTCCCTAACCCCCAAATGGGGACTCAAACACCGGTGACTCACCAGCTCTCCTAAACATCTAATTAATCACAGCAGCACTGGAGCAGAACAGCGCTAGTTCAGGGTATGTCAAGCAGTTTCCCTGGCATGACTGATGGTATTGGAGTGGTAGGATTGACTTGGACCAGATAATATTGGTAAGAATCCAGATAGCTTTCATGGTCATATTTCATAAATTTCGCTGAGGTTGGTTGAAAAAAATCAAAGAATGGAAAAAAATGATGCGTAGCATTCTTTTTTTTCACCATGTACTCATGATCTTCAATTCTTATTTAGTATGGGGAGAACTTCAAATTGCTCAGTCCCAGTGGAACTCCATAACCACAGTATATGTTCAAAGGGAGATGAGGGGATGGGAAGTGGGAACACCAGGTAGGCTTAGCAGAAAATGAAGTTTGTCAAACACTTGTAATCACAGCCTGGTCTTCCTCCACCTAGGAAGGCCATTGTCTTTGTGTAAGTTTGTTACTTTGGTTTCATGGAGCAAATAAGTGGTTTATCACTTTATTAGCCAACTCAGACCAGTAATCACTGAGGGAGTGAATGGGGCCAAAAGCTCTGAAAAGAAAGCAAAAGAACTAAAATATTCTGCCAAAGGAGAAGCCCAAACTGATCATTGTCAGGATCTAAAAATAGTCCACTTAAAGCAGAATTAGCGATGAACGACTAACTAGAGCAGAACTATGCAAATGAATACACAAAGGAGATGAAAAGAGCCCTCAATCACTTACTTATATGTTTACATCTCATATTAGCCTGTGCATTTCTTAAAACAAGGTCTGTATCTTAGGTTTTTGATTTTCTATCCCTAAGGCTTGGCATGATGCCTAGTACTTAATAGATGCTCAATAAATGATTAATTGAATTCAATATTCTACAAGTATAAGCTCTTCCTAAGATGTTATATTACTATTATTATTATTACCATTATTTTATAGACAAGGTCTTGCTCTGTTGTCCAGGCTGGAGTGCAGTGTTGCGGTAACAGTGAGCCTTGACCTCCTGGGCTCAAGTGATCTGCCCACCTCAAACTTCTGAGTAGCTGGGACTACAGGTGCACACCACTTTGCCCAACTAAGTTTTAATTTTTTTGTAGAGCCAGCATCTCCCCATGTTGCCCAGGCTGGTCTCAAACTCCTGGGCTCAAGTGATCCTCCCACCTTGGCCTCCCAAAGTATTGGGATTACAGGTGTGAACCACTGTGCCTGGCCCTCCAAAGATGTTACATTAATCTGATACTCAATACTGCCCCAAATAGAAAATCATGAACAATGTGTTATTTAAGGCATGAAGCAGTGTTTCACAGTGAACTCCACCAGGATGAGACATCCTGGAGCTTGGACCTAAGAAGCCTATTCTAGGGATGAGGAGCTGTCTCAGGTGCTGAGCTCTGGAAAGGCCTAGGATCTGGTATCTGAAGGACATGGCATTAGACAGCTGGTTATGCAGGTGTTATGAAGGGAAAGTGGCCCTGCAAAAGAAAGAAGCATGTCAACAAGAGAGCCAATAGCAGGCAATGCTTATAAATGCAGGAAGGTAGAAAATCTATAGGTAGCAGAAACGTGGTTGTTGTACCACATGCTGGCCAGGACTCCAAACCTGGAACATGGGGACAGGCTCTTATCTTATAGGAACTAGCGCATGGGCCAGGGATTCATGTACCACATAATAAAGCAGAAGCTAGGTATCATCCCTGGGTACAAGGGACAAAAGATTAGAGCTGGCTAGGCAGTGAGTATGCCTTGATGCTAAATCCCAGAATATTCAGTGCTTCTGAAATTGTCTGTGCCAAGTCAGAGCTGGAGCTAGAGATAGGGAAGAGCTGAGGCTGCAAGCAGCCCAGCAGGGTCATATGACCTTGGCCTTGGGTGAAGGAGGGGCTAACACTCAGCGTGACCTGGCCAGCAGAGTCAGATGGTGTGTTAATATGCTGTTCTGGATCATTTGGTAGCATTCCAATAATCTGAAAGTATTCATGTGCCAGGTCAATGTTGGGGAGAAAGGGGTTTAAATATACTTGCTATATACTTAGACCACTAGTTCTCAAAGTGTGGTCCCTAGATCAGCAGCATCAGCATCATTTGGGGACTTGTTAGAAATGCAAATTATTTGGCCTCGTTCCAGCCTACTGAGTCAGAAACTTGGGAGGTGATGGTCGGTTTGGGGAGAAGGGAACTGCAATTTATGTTTTAACAGATCCCTCAGGGGATTCCAACACATACTCAAATTTGAGAACCACTGTGTTTGACAACATCTAAATCAGGCCCTTGGATTTTATGGATGTCACGGGCCTCTTTGACAGACTGGTGAAGCACATAGATTCCCCAGAGTAATGTTTTCAAATATGTAGAACTACAAAGGAAACCAGATATACTGAAATACAGTTTTTAAGAAGTTATGCTGCAATCATGTATGTGTTTGTTTATAAACACATGAAATAACCATCGCATGGCAGATCTAATAACATCTGTAATTTTGATGTAGTGATGAGCTTCAGCAGTATTTCAAGATGTCAACAACAGCTGTCATGTGATTTCTATTACTGACAAAATCACATAGACTAGACTCCTATTACTGTAGTAGTAGCGATTTTTTACCTGCATTTACAATGGAAGAAATGCTACATTTCAGTTAGAAGTAATCAAAATAAAAATGTCTTTCTTTCCGTCCATGTCCATAGGCCCCTCGATTCTCTCCAGGGTCCTCTAAGGATCCATGATCCCCAAATTCAGAACTATGCTATAAGTCCTTAATAAACATTATCTTATTTTATTCTTTTAAAAGTTTTACTCCTAATATTCCCATTTTATGGATCAGGAAACTGAGGCTCAGAGAACCAAAGAAACATGTCTAATGTCTTATATGGTTAGTCAGATATGGAGTGTGGGCTCAAAGTCCCTGTAGAATCAGGTTTTCACGGCTGATCCGTTAGTGTCTCTCAGAGTGCCTAGAACAGGGCCAAGTTCATAATACGTACTCAGTAAGTATGTGCTGATTGCTCGAATGAATGAATTGAATTGAATGAAAGTCAAGCCTGCGTACCTCAAAATTCCATGCTCTCTCTACTCTCCATCTATCCTGTGCAACTACGTGTGAAAAAGACTTTTCTCCTTATTCATCCAGCAGGCAGGGAAGGGTAAGTTCAGTTCCCCGATCTACTAGACCTGACAACTGAGCTTTGATTCTAAAATTGATGTTGAATACACATACCACGAGCAACATTATTCCAACAAAATTGGAAAACAATTCAACAAATCGAGGAGAGGAGTGTCTCAGCAAGGAACGCCAGTCCCTCTGGTTTCTCTTGGAAGCAGCTGAGCTTGTTAATGAAACAGGTTGTTACTTTCACTCAATGTGTGTCCTCCTTTAACTGACAAATTAGTGCCAGCAGGAGAGGCAAGAAGGCAGTGACTAAAGGGGCAGGGAGTGCTGAGAACCCAGGCTCAGAGAGAAGCACAAAATGAGAGAAGAGAAACATACCAGGCCTTCTCCTCTTCTAAGCAAAACAAATTTTTCTCAGGCACTTTTCATAGATGTCTAACGTTCTTAACTAACCACACTTAATTTAATTACCTTAAAGGTGAATTGGATGCTGAAAATTCATTTACATAACAGCGATTCTCATACTTATAAATTGCACAATCAATGAAATCCTTAAGAACAAATGTATAGACTGTAAATGAAATATCTATCTAGTAGGATTAATCAAAAGCTAATCATGAAAAATATCACCCTGGGTCTGGCTCAAAGAATATGCCCTGGCTACCATTCCCAATTACAGTAGTGTAGGGCTAGCTTTAATACGTAATCATATTACTTGACAATGCTATATTTAATGTGTTTCTATAACCCTTTTTTTCTGAATCAGAGATTCATTTATCTTTAGGCTGTGTCTTGCTGCAACCCATCATCAACATTGTCATCATTGTTACAAGTGTGTATTTGAGTGTGTTTTCCATGGAAGACATGGAGCTAGCACTGAGAAATGAAATACAGTGCCTGACCTTATAAGAAGCGAGAAAATGATGAAGGCCCTTGATGGCTTGGGTGAGGATTGCTTAAAAAGAGTGAGAGGAAGTCATTAGAAGTGGGAAGAGAGAATCAGGGCCTAAGGGGTAGACTCCACGTCATCCCCCAACTGGACCCTATTCAGTGCTGGATCTCTCCAGGGCCCAGCTGTTTCTGCACACAGTCAGTAAGTGCTTAGCCCAAGTTTGATGACTTCAGTTTGGTCCAGTAGTTCTGCCTGATAAGTAAAAAGCCGAGAATATGGATGAGGAACTTCCTCTGCTCTTCGTAAAGATTCTTAAAGATTATTTTTGAGAGCAGATGTAAATAACATCAAGGGTTTGGTTGTCTAAACTAGGGATGGAACCCATGGCTTTCCAGCTATGCAGATGTCGGTTGCAGATTAGATGTAGGTAACTGTTTTGATTCAAAAAATCAACTTCATAGTGGTAATATTGGCATAGATCCTTGAACAAATTTAAAAACAGATTTCTAACCAGATGGTTTGGGAGTATTTAGAAAAGAATGCAGGAATCATTGAAAAGCCACTGTGGGTAAACTCAGAATCAAGCATGCAAACCAATCTCGTTTTCTCTTCTGATTGGCTTGGCACTTGGCAGGTCGAGGAATGCAGTAGAGAGCATGCATCTCATTTCAGCTTTTGATGAAATCTCTCCTGCTATCCTTTTGAGTAATATGATAGATGTGGATTAGTCGATAACAGCATTAAGTGGATTTACAGTTACTTGAGCATCAATAGCAAGGAGTGTGGATTGGTGTCTCTCTGTCCTCTGCCCTGTCCTGTCTAACATTTTTATCTGACACTGGGATGAAGACTGGATGGCTAGCCCATCAGATTTTCAAATAGCTCCACCTGGGTAACTCATTCCTGAGATTTTGGCATCTCCAGTTGCCTTAACTACTCCGCTGTTTCGGGTCCTAATTTCGCCTCATCCCCAAACTCTGCCCTACAACTCAAATGAGGGCAAAGGCGTATATATCAGAGAGTGATGCATTGTGTTTTCTCCAGGTGTCCCATAACAGAATGAGTTGTCTGTTCCATAACAAAATGAGTCCTTGTTAGGATGTTTCTAGGAGGTCCCTGCATCACTGAGAGGTTGACTAGCATGCTCTGTCTAGCCTTCCTGTTTCCTCTTTTATTCTCTGAGGGAGTGGCATGCAGTGAAAAGAACATTGGCTTTCAAAACAAAACTGACTTCACTCTTTAGTCTTTGGGTAGGTCTCAGTTTCCTCATCTGTGTAATGGGGATAATAATTCCTACTTCACAAGGTTGTGGGAGCATTAAGTGATGAGGTCTGTCTAGTGCAGCAAGCACATAGGTGTGCCCTTGATCAGTGTTAGCTCCTTTCTGTCTTCTAGAGAGCACTTTGGAAGCAGGTGAACAAGGCTCCCTAGGAGGTACCATGCAAAGCCCTTAGGACTTGGTTGGTTATGTAGTCCAATGAGGCTCTCGTCACAAGGCCAGCACTGTCAGGATGAAACGGCCTGACAGTTCAACACAATGAAGGAGAAGGCTCTTTGATCCTTCCATGTCTAATTCTGACAGAGGGGAGGGGACATAGTGGGGTGGATGCAGAAAGATATATTGGCTCTCCGCTAACTTGTGATGGGCCCTCAGGCAGGTTGCTCCGTGCCCGAGGACCTGTCTAAGGGTCCTCCTATAGGCAATAAGAGGCAGAATCCACCAATGCAATGAGTGGCTTAGATGGGTTGCTTAGATCCACCGATGTGATGGGAGGCTTAGATGAGATTAGGTATTTGGATTTCCTGGCGGAGAGCCTGGCACCCAGAAGGTGCAGAATAAAAGGCAGTTTTGTTTCTATTATGATTTGTGATAATAATAGTATCAAGAGAACAGCCTCAAGCTTTGAGGCCTCCAGACCTGGTATTGGTCTGCTCTGGGTCTCTGTTCATGGTGAGGGAGAGCAGAATTTTAAACACTGAGACAGGAGCTGCCAGAGAAATCTGGGATGACAGACAGATGCTAACACTACAGAGAGTGTGCTGAATGAGGGTCTTTAGAAGGCCCACTCAGTTTGGGGCTCGGAGATCTTTAAAACAGCAAACTTTCCCACCCTCATGAGGGTCATGATCCTAGGAGTGAGACAGTGAGTCTTAAGGGGTGGGTGGGGGAGTGACAGCTGTAGATGACTTCAACACAGGTGCTGCCCCCTCGGCGTGGGTGCCCGGCATGTCCAGCCCCTCTGCAGTTTGAGGTAACCCAGCCTGGAACATAAAGGGGTGGGTTTTGCTAGCTGCTCCCTGAATCGTTCCCTGGCCTAAAATCCTTGGGTTCCTGGTCCGCCTGGTCTTTGAGGTGCCATTGCAATAGGACCCTTTGGATGCTTTGATGGGTTTTGTCTCAAGGCTTGAGTCGCAGGATTGACTTCCTGCCTAGTAAATTCCATGCTATTGTGAGAAGCTCAAAGCTCTTTAGAGACTCATGTGTCTGTGTGTGTATGCATGCATTTGTATGTTGCACATAGAGTCTCTTAGTTCCTCACTATTGGACGTCAGCAGGGACTATTTTGTTGCATGTATTCATTCATTCAAAACATAGATGTCGCTCACCTGCGATAGCAGACTGTGCCTTATAATGTTTTAATCCAAGATGCTAGCATCTTCTCTACTCAAAAAAAATAATATTAATTCTTCTAAGACATCTAACATTTGGCATCTTGAAGAGAAAGGGATGTTTAATACGCATGAAGTAGGTTCACAGTGCCAGGGCAGACTTAGGAAGTGTGCCAGCTCCCTCCTGCCTACCCCAGCTCTGCTCCCTGCTCCTTCCTGTCTGCTTTGTGCTGCAGGAGGCTGAAGGGGATGAAGTGCATCCTGCCTCCCTGGCTTTCTGGCTTCTGGCTGTGTTTGGTCAATGGGGAACACCACAGGAGATCAGAGCAAGGGAGGATGGTGGCATAGGAGTGTTTATTTCTCTAATTCCTTTCCTGTGGCACCACACAGTGTGTTCCCAAGTCAAGGTCCATTCCTCTCTCAAGACAACCTTCTCTACAAAACTCTTCTCCCTTTGGATTCTAGCAATCATGCCTTCCCCGCTCAGGGCTGGTCTAGTGATGGTTACTAGCCCTGGCATACTAGTGCTAGTTACTAGTCCTGGTGGTTTTCTTATCCTGCCTACACCTTTGTAAAGAATCTCCCTGATCAGACTCACCTCAAATTATCCAATCTGAATGTGCCCTCTCTTTCTTCCTCGGACCTTGAGTGATAAAGATCATCTATTCCTTATTTTGACAGAGGAGGAAACACAGGAAGTGACTTACCCAAAGTTACTCAATCAGAGAGAAACCAGGACTCAAGCTGACGAAGCCTATCATGAATATGTAACACATTGACCCAGATTTTTCTGTTTTCTTGTGTTTCGTCTTTTCTTCTTGGTCCCTGGAAGATGCTGTCAGGAGGTTTCACGGTGTAATTAATTATGCTGGCACATCCAATGAATGGAGCTATGATTTAGCAAGTCTACTCGAGATGCTGATAAATTAAATAATGAAATGCATATTTCAGTTTCAGTTAAGAGAATCCTAACCTAGTTGAGGAAAAGAGAACAACCTCACATTTCCTTTCTAAAAGAGGAACATTTTATAGAACTCCTATGCCGAGATCCCCCTCCCTTCGCGGCCCCCTTT
Source organism: Theropithecus gelada (assembly GCF_003255815.1). Lineage (NCBI taxonomy): Eukaryota > Metazoa > Chordata > Mammalia > Primates > Cercopithecidae > Theropithecus > Theropithecus gelada. The sequence continues at coordinate 49,857,324 of NC_037681.1, forward strand.
TTCCCATGTCAGTTCTTTGCTCAGGAATAGACCGTAGCCATGTAGGGATCAAATGAAATAACTTATCTGAAGTATTTTTAAACACTGTAATGTTCTTTATAAAATGCAAAAGATTATAGCTATTCAATCTATAAATATCTAAATGTAGGATAGCATATGCTTATAAACAGCCTTTTTGCTCGTTGCTTATTACATCAGATCCAAACTTATTTGCCAAAATGTTAAGGTCTTATAAAAATGTACTGCCTTTCCTCCACAACTCACTCACTTTTTCTTCAGGCAGTGTGGGCTCGTGGAACTAATACAGGCAAATTACATTCACACTTGGTTCAGGGTCACCGCATATGGTGGTGCAGGCTTTGTCCTGCACAGGATGCCACATCTAAGGTATTTGCATCATCGATGCTATAGATCTTTATGTTTTTTAATGACAGTTTTCCAGAAGATAGTAGTAGAGTGGCTGGCTTTGTTAAACTTCGTATATTATGACAATTTTACAACAAATAAAAAAATGCCTTGAGGAAGAGATAACTTTTTCTAATATGACCTTCTCCTAGCTTCATAATAAAGCAATTATATATAAGTTTATGAAAATAACTTTCTTCAGGTTTTATAATCTAATCAAGGGAAATCTCTTAGAATAGAGATGACAAATATTTGCCATGTATACCACCACACTTTGCCCATGGAAGACCCCAGTAGCCATCATGGCTCCCTTCCTCATCAAATCTGGATGCAACCTACACCATGTGCCAAGTAACCACTGCCAACCAAATGGGGTTGGCATACTGGCTCATACCCATTTGCTGTCACTGCTCAAGAAGGTTGTTGTAAGGATTTCAGGATAGTGAATCCACAGCACTTGGAACAATGACCACAATCGTCATCACATTCTAGGCACTATAGATTCACCATCTCAAAATCCTGATGAGGCTGGGCGCGATGGCTCACGCCTGTAATCCCAGCACTTTGGGTGGCTGAGGTGGGTGGATCACCTGAGGTCAGGAGTTAGAGACCAGCCTGGACAACATGGTGAAACCCCGTCTCTACTAAAAAATATGAAAATTAGCTGGGCATGGTGGTGGGTGCCTGTAATCCCAGTTACTAGGGAGGATGAGGCAGGAGAATCGCTTGAACCTGGGAGATGGTGGTTGCAGTGAGCCGAAATGGCGCCATTGCACTCCTGCCTGGGCAACAAGAGTGAAACTCCATCTCAAAAAAAAAAAAAAGATTCTGATGATTGTGGTCATCACAGGTTCTTCCACCAGAGCCCTGTGAATGTTCTCCAGGTCTGTGTACCACTCCCTTGGTTGGCAATACCTGGCTCCCACTCTACCACTGGCCTATGTTCTGCCTCAATTCATTGCTCAAATATGAACAGAACCTTGGTCTAGGTCAGCATGGTGCTTGCTACTGAGTGTACCAGGGCTCGCAGCAGCACACACATCCCCACTGACCTCAGCCCGCTCTCCTTCCTCCTCTCCTCTCTAAACTCCACACAGACCCATGCTCTGTTGCTCTCTGCTAATCAGCACTCAATGAAAATTTGTAAATCTTTGCAAAACTCATTATAATTCTTTTGTGTGTCCAGGCGCTGCATTCCTATCAAGAGGGCAAATCCCTTGAAGACAGAATCTTTTTCTTCCTTTTAGGTTCAATATTCTGCTCACATGGGAACTCAACAAATCATATTGTTTCAGTCATGTAGGGTGCCTTGAAAAATAAGGCATGATCATTTGTTATAACTAGTCCCTGGTCACCTTTTTCATATGAGGCTAAGAAAATGAATATAGTCATAAAATGATTACTGCTCTCCTGGTCCAAAAAGTAAATTTAAATTCTTTTCTATCTTCTTAAGACCAAAAAATACAAAACTAATTGAGAACTCCTGATATTGTTATAATACTATTACTTACAATAAGTAACAATAGTATAAGCCAAAATACAATTTCTAATGCCATTACTACTAATTTTGTTAGGATTCATTTCTTCCTCTCCACATCCCCCCGCTGCCAATCTGGCCAAATGCATTTCAGTAAGTGCATATGGGAGCTGAGAGGATGATAAAGAATTATGAGTCTCAGTATTTATTCTATGCTCTCCCAATATTGCAGCTCTATTCCTGCCAGATGAGATGGCATTTTGACTATGAGTGATATGATTAATGACCAAATATGACCTAAAAAATGAAAAGGGAGGCACAGTGACTGGGTTGGGGGGAGCAGGTTGGGAGATATCCTTCATTATTTGTCAGGCTACTTAGGCAAGGAAATACACTTATTGATGATAAATATGCAAAAATGAAACAGAATAAAATTTTGAAATGTGACTTTTTTCAAAATCTAAAGCCTGTAGGGTCTTGGTATGTGGGTGGAGGGCCTGTGAGATGTGGAGGAAATTACTGATGCTTTCTCTGTTTCGACTTCATCCATAAAATGGGAGTACTGGAGCCACCACCAGTGCCACGTCTATTGTGTTGAGGGTTGAAATCAGGGTCTTGGGGTGCAGTTGTGCAGGTTGGGCCTGCTCTGGAACACTCTGCTGAGGGGAACAGAGGGGCCCCAATGGAGCCAGGCTCCACTTGCCAAGCCATGGCCTTTTGCTCGTGCATCTTTGCTAATTTTCTCATTGTCGGCCAAGAGCAGAGGGGCTTTTTCTAATTTGCAAAAAGGAGCTGTTTGTGCTCACAGCCACCCTGATTGAGATAAGTATGTAATGACATTATTATTCAACCAAGGGCTTTCACTTTTTCCTAATGAGTGTCTATTTGTACCACCAGTGGGGAGAGTGTGGAGTTGGATCATCACTATAATTGAGCACAGTCAGAGATGGTGGCATGAAAAAGCCAAGGACACAGATTCACATGAGTATAGCATTTGGAAGCTAGAGGATCACCTACTCCAAACACTCCCATTTTGAAGAAAAGGAGTTCAAGACTCAGAGTCAACTTCTCCTCCCCATCAAAAAATAAAGGCTTGTTAGTTAAGTTCATGAAGCTGGCTGGTAGCAGTTGGAATGAGACCCGTGGTGGCCTGCCTGGCAGTCCTACCAATTAGAAGCAGGAGTTCTCCATTCCCAAGATATATGTTCCTCACCCCGGTTTTGTGGCATTTGAGAATCCAACATCTGAGTATTTCTTGAGTGTCCTTCTCCAGGGTCTCCATTTTTTTTTTTTTTTCTTTTTCTTTTTTGACAGGGTCTTTTTTTGAGACAGCCCAGGCTGGAGTGCAGTGGTGTGGTCTTGGCTCACTGCAACCTCTGCCTCCCACATTCAAGTGATTCTCCTGCCTCAGGCTCCCAGGTAGCTGGAATTACAGGTGTGCACCACCATGCCCAGTTAATTTTTTGTATTTTTAATAAACAAGGTTTTGCCATGTTGGCCAGGTTGGTTTTGAACTCCTGGCCTCAAGTGATCCACCTGCTTTGGCCTCCCAAAGTGTTGGGATTACAGGCATGAGCCACTGCACCTGGCTCCTAGGGTCTTCTACGTTCAGGTTGAGGGCTGACTAGTTTTACAAATACTCGAAGTTCAGATACTTTTTTCCCACACATCTCCCTGGTTCCACTCTCTAGACCTGCTCACCTCCCTCCAGCCAACCTCTTTATCAGATTGTTCACCACTATTCCTCAGACTGAAAATCCAAACCCCAGCTCTCCTCTTCCAATCCTCATATATCCCCAGGTGGACTCATTTTCCCCCACCATGAACCATCTTGCATAGAGTTCCCTCCCCTACCAGCCCACGACTTCCTGACTGAGTCTTGCGATGCCTCCAGGTGACTTCCTAGCCATAGATGTGCCTCCAACTTCAGCAGGCCCCTTCTCTTGTTGCCCTTGCCAGCCAAGTGTACCTTCCCCTCTCCTTCTCCAGCTCTTTCCTACCCGGTGGTTGCTTTTCTTACTCTTGGAACACTTGTCCCCATCTCATCACCCAGTCACCAACACTGAGGACATTTTGACACCCCCATACACTTGGGTCTCACCGTTCCTTGACTTAAGCTTGGATGGTGCCCACTCCTCCTCAACACGGCTCTTCTTGGGTCCTTCCCCACCACCCACAGTGGTTCCATGGCCATGATTTCAGACCCCAGAGTTCCTCAATGGCCAATATGGTTTGGATCTGTGTTCCACAGCCAAATCTCATGTGGAATTGTAATCCCCAGTGTTGGAGGTGGGGCCTGCTGGGAGGCAACTGGATCATGGGGGTGGAATCCTCATGAAAGGTTTGGCACCATCCCCTCGGTACTGTTCTTGTGATAGTGAGTGAGTGAGTTATCACGAGGTTTGGTTGTTTAAAAGTGTGTGGCACCTCCTGGCTCCCTCTCTTGCTCTTACTCCACCATGTAAGATGCCTGATCCCCCTTTGCCTTCCGCCATGATTCTAAGTTTCATCAGGCCTCCTGAGAAGCCAAGTGGAAGCTACTATACTTCCTGTGCAGTCTGCAGAACCATGACCTAATTAAACCTCTTTCCTTTATAAATTACCCAATCTCAGAACTAAGACAATGGCCACCTATTCCTTTTCTTCTACCTGGTCTAGCCTCTCCTCCTCCCTGCTCCCTGCTTTCCTTGTCATCCAGGAACTTCATGGACATCAGTGCCATCCACGGTCTTGCCTACCCTGGAGAAGCATGTACCTCTGGCCTGCGCTGACCCTGTCTCATTCATCCCCAGCTGGGCAAATCTTCCCTTCGCTCTTCTCCTTCAGACTATCAGGAGCCCAGTGCTGCCATGTCTCCAGGCCTGCTGAGATCCTTGCATACACAGGGGCTCTGATCTTATGCATCTAATGCTTTGCTCATCTCTGATTCGCTCCCTACCACATCCACACAATCCCAGTCCCAAACTCCCCACCTCCTTTCTGGCATATTCTTGTCTTCCCACTGTCAGTACTTGGTCTTGCTTCCTGCATTGCTGAGAAGGGAGACTGGGCTGTCCCCCAGGAGCCCTTCAATACCCCCTCTTTCCCCTTGCTTTTTCCTGACACCTCTCTTCTCTCATCTTCTTATACTGACCTCTGATTCATGGGTAGAAGAACTCCCCCAGATCATCCTTTCAAGCTCTTCTGGATCCTTCTAGAACATCTCTTCTTTCAGTCCCTCTGTCCCTTACTAAGTCTTCCTTCTCTCCTCTCCACTGATTCTTTCAAGTCCCCACCATCATTCCCCTTCCTTCACTACTGAATCTCAATGTCTTATTCCCCATTTACTTGCATTCATCCTGTGAGCCTCACTTCCACGCCGACAATTCCCTGAAGATGCTCTACCAGGGGTCATCTGTTACCTCTTACTTGTCAAAGCCAAAGGCCTTTGCACACTGCTGTCATCCTTGAAACAACCATCCTTGAAACTCTCTGACGCTTCATTTCCATGTCCTTACTGGTTTGCTGCTCCTGCAAATTCTCACCACTCTTCCTGTGGCCTCCATTCCTTGGAGGATGCCCAGGGGGTGTCCTTAGCACTGCTCCATGCCCTCTTCTTCTTCCTTCCCAGGGAAAGTACAGGTTCCCCTCAATGGCCTCATCTCTGTGGAAAGCTCCATTTCATCCCTTGCCTCAAACTCTCTCTGGATTTCTTGCTAGCCCTTTTGAAAACATTTTTTTTTATTGTGGTAAAATATCCGTAACATAAAATGTACCATCTCAATCATTTAAAGCGTATAGTTTAGCGGCACAAAGTTCATTTGCGTTGTGGGGCAATGATCACTGCCATCCATCTCTAGAACATTGTTCATTTTGCAAAATTGAAACTTCTTACCAGTTAAGCAGTCACTCCTCATTCCCTCCTACCCCCAGCCCTGGGTAGTTACCATTCTACTTTCTGTCCATATGGTGTATTTGTCTTTACGTGTCTGGTTATTTCACTTAGCATGTCTTCAAGCTTTACGCACATTGTAGCAGGTGTCAGAATTTCCTTCCTTTCCAAGGCTGGATAATATTCCATTCTACCACATTTTGTTTATCCATTTATCTCTTGATGGACACTTATCATTTAACACATTTTTAATGAGTTCTTCTTTGCCAGGTCCTGTAATAGGCACAGGTACATGCTGGAGAATAAAACAGGCATCATCCCTGCCTTTGCGAAGCATACAGTCCATGCAGCACCCTTTGTACTGAATTTGAGTCACAACTTCCCTAATGCGAGTGCCTTGAGTGTACAGACCATTGCCGGCTTCTTTGGTGGTCCCCAAATCCCTAACAGAGCTTTGTACAGAGTTAATGCCTAGTTAAGATTTGCTGAATGAATGAATGAATGAACCCAATAAGCACTTGTAAAAGATCAGTTTTGTAAATGTATAACTTCTCTTCAAGTTTCATCCCCAGAGAGTATTTGCAGGAGAAGTGACTTCCAAACAGAGCATGGATCACTCAAGGTTTTATTACTCAGAGGTTCTTGTTACTTCATAAATCTTGCGCTCCCCCAATGTAAATTGCCATCAAACAAGCAGAACAATGACACAGGCATTCTTTTTATCAAGGGCTTGGTATTAAGACAGATTAACTTGGAGGAACAGCACCGGCCTGGGTATCTGCCCCATCCCTCATTCTTATTGTGATTAATGAGATGGGGCACATATTTTTTTTTTACTCTGCCTGAAAGCATATTGAGTTTATGCCTCATCCTACAATGTTAAATATTGTCTTAGAACTACATTATCTGTTACACAGATGGATGGGCTTGGTGCTGTGTGTACTGCTGACAGTTTTCTTGAAGTGGAACCAGGATTGGTGAGGGAATCATTCAGCCGTGATTACAGCTGGAATGCACGCAGAGACCTCCAGTAAAACTAGAGTAAACAGGTATGCAGTGAATCCAAAAGCAAAGGATTAATGCAAACATGCTGCAGACCAAGAACCAAGACAGTTCAGAGTAGATTGTCTTTATGCGGGGGTGGGCAACTAACTAGTAATTACATATTAATATGAAGACATGGAACTCTTCAAGGGATGATGTCTTCACAGTTGTAACTCAAGTGCCACAGCACTGAGTAAGGACTTAATAAATATTGTTTAAATGAATGAACTTATATTTTCAACTATTTTGGTATTTACTATTTTATTTTAGTCTTACACTGACTTAAGAGATAGATAGGTGATGAATTATGATTCCCATTTTACAGGTGAAGAAACTGAGACACAAGTGGCATTGTGGGTCACTCAGGTTACCAGGGAGCTGGGATTAGGGATCTGGTCTGTTGGATTTATATCCAGGGACTGCTCTTCCACTTAATTCATTCATCTTTTCAACAAATGTTTGTTGAACAACTAACATGCTCCAGGTTCTGTATTTGATTGTGAGTGAAGGTTGGTGGAGATGATATCTTTCATCAGGGAAATCAAATCTCACAGAGGATACAGATATGAAAAAGCATCATTACAACCAAGTTTCCAAGAGAAAGAACAATGCATGGGCAACGTACCAGGGCACATAGAGATCTGGGAGATTGACTTTGCTTGGGGAAGCTAGAAACGCTTTACAGAGGAGGTAACATTTCCACCAGAGGAGTTCTCTGGCTTAAGAATCCCAGCCCGGGGACATGAGCAAAGGCAGAGACCTAAAACAGCTGCATCTTCAGGAATCCCAGTCAACATGGCTGGGATGTGGGCATGGGGTGAGGCGTGGCAGAAGGAATACTGGTGAAGCAGCAGGGGCTGGATTTATTTGGCATTCAATTCACAAAATTTATAGAGCTTCTACTAAGTGCCATGAATGGTGTTTAGTGCTGTCGTTGCTGTGGATATAACGAGATACATAAAGTTCTTGCCCTCATGGAGCTTTCTTTCTATAGGTCAATGCAAAAGTAATTGTGGTTTTTACCATTACTTTCAGTGGCAAAAACTGCAACTACTTTTGCACCAACCTAATAGTGAGGTGATTTGGACAATAAACAAGGAACCAATATATTAATTAATTACCAGTTGCTAGTGGTGCTAAAAGGAGCTAAACACAACACTGAGACAGAGGAAAACACAGCTCACAGTGGGAATTCCTGAGGTGGTGGTATTCCAGCTGAGCTCCACAGGATGAGCGGGAGGAGGTGACAGTATAGAGCCAAGGGAAGGTGTCCCATGCTAGGGAGCAGTGAGTACAAAGGGCCGGTGGCCAGGAGAAACAGATGGACAGCCAGTGTGTGAGAGAAGGGGACAGTGTGTGAGAGAAGGTCAGAGAGGTGGGCAGAACCAGGTCACACAGAGCTTTACGCCGAGATTTTACTCTGAGGCCAATGGGAAGCCATGCAAAGGTTTTATAGTGAGGTGGCTTGCTGGCATAATTTGATCTATATTTTTGATGTTTATTATGCTGGCTGCTGTGCAGAGAAAGAAGGGAACAAAAGTGGAGGCAGGAAGGCCGGTCAGGAGGTACTGCTGTATCAGGTGACCAGGTGAGAGATTATGGTGGCTTGGACTAGGATGGTGGGAGGGAGGGGCAAGTGGGTAAGTGTATACTTTGGAGATGGAATTGACAGGGTTTGCTCTCATGGGGGATATGGGGTGAAGAGGAGATGAGGAAGAATCACAGCCTTGGGTAATGCTTGAACAATGGGAGAGGCAGTGAGGGGTGGAGTAAAAGGGAGAAATGAGAGAGACCTCAAGGCTCATCAGCAAGGCTAGACTCGATCCCATAGCAGATAGGGAGCCAGTGACTGATGCTAAGCAGAAGAATAACACAGTCAAGCTGGCATTTTATTAGGTTGGTGCAAACATTATTGCGGTTTTTGCCATTACTTCCAATGAGAAAACCACAATTACCTTTGCACCATCCTAATAGAAGGCCACTTTGACAGCTGGGTAGAGTGGGGAGGCAAGGAGCCTGGAGGCATGGGGTGAGTCCAGGGTGACTGTGACAGTCAGCAAGCAGGGATGAGGGCTAGAGGTGGGGCAGAGACCCCTGGCTACTTATGGCCTGTGGCCACCCCAGGGTCCAGCATGGTTAGGATCATGAAGGAAAATGCAGCTCCTGTCTGGGAGGCATTAGTAATTGGACCAGGGTGAGGGAGGCAAGATGGCCTGAGAGTAACTTGATAGCCTTTAGGCCTCTCAGTGGAGAAGTTGGCTTGCTCTGGGTTCTCAGATGGGAGGGCTGTGAATTCTCTACTGGGTGGGACACTCTGATGGGTGGCCTGGGAGCCACACAGCCCCCAGCATGCCTCTGGGGGAGGGGAAGGGAGTCCAGGGACCTGCTGCTGTGTAGACTCTTGGGTCATCAATGGCGCCTGAGTGAATGTGCTATCTCAAAATGATCGAACTACCTTTGGGGGCAGTGAGCTTCCTGTCACAAGAGCAGTTCAAGTGGACTGATAAGTACTTGGCAGGGGCTTCAAATGCCAGGTGGAAGCCATACTAGATGTCCTGAATGTCTCCTTCTGCTAGCACTCCTGGTTCCGCCAGGTTCTGGTGAGCTTCCGGGAAGCTCTATGTTAGGTCAGGCACTCCTGAGATGACTGAAACCTCATTGTGGGTGGAAGAGGTTGAAAGGACACTGGAACTGGGCTCCTGGTTGTCCCAGGCCCTGTTTATGCTGCCTGTAGGCTTCAGGCAGTTGCTTCATACCAATAAATGGGTGCAGGGCAGCCCAGGAACTGTAGTGGCCACCTCACACATCGGAGAATTCATGGAATGGCAGAGAAATCATCATTCTAAGAGGCCAACACCAGCACCATTCAGCTCTTTCCATAATCTAAGGCAGCTAGACTACTTGAAAAAAAAAAGTAAGTTTAGTTTGGTTCAGCAGCCAGCAACACCCATTCATGGGGTGAATGAATAGAGAAGAAAACTCAGGCCTGACATAATGTAAGTGGCTGCATATACTGTAATAAAACCCACATGGACTCCTACAGCAAAATCCCCTCAACTAATGAGTTCAGGTTTGCTGCAGATTTGCGGCCAGCGCTTCCAGAGCCAGTTTTTTTCTGAGAGGCATCTCGCCTCACCCGATGGACTTTAGGACTTTAGGTAACTGTGGCCAGGGAAGGAATGGCTGACTAGGTGGGTACAGAGGCTCTACGTAAGTCTCTGCCAGAGATAGTTTTCTGGGGGCAGGAGGACTCGATTTCCTTTGTCCATGTACAGAGTTCTCAGATCAGGGATCAAACTTTGGGCATTTAATCCCTTTTTCCAATTCTGCATGGTTCTTGTTTTTCTTTATATTATTCTATCAAACAAGCTACAACAAATACCAATTGCTTTTACTGCTAGATCAAGCCAAGGAGCATAGAATATGACCTCTAGTGGGGTAATAGAAGGTGATTAGAGAATGAGACACTCATGATCATGTATAGACAAGGTGAGCTCATCAGGGGATAATGCTTTGGACTTTTTAAAAAATATGGGACTTAGCTTTAGAAGTTGAGCAGGATTTGGAGGGGGCAAGAAGACTGAAACAGTGTTTTGGGTGGGACACTGGGGAATGACCCAGCTTATAGCTGAGAAAGATGCTTAAAGTAAGAGGTGAAAATATCGGTGAGGATGTAGAGACATTGGAATCCTTGTGCACTGCTGGTGGGAATGGAAAATGATGCAGCCACTATGAAACATCATGGTAACTCCTTAGAAAATTAAAAGTCAAATTACCATAGGATCCAGCAATTCCACTTCTAGGTATATATTCAAGAAAAGGGAAAACAGGGTCTTGAAGAGTTATTTGCACAAGCATGATTGTAGCAGCATTATTCACAATAGTTAAATGTTGAAAGCAACTCAAGTCTCCATTGACAGATGAATGAATAAACCAAACATGGTACATACATATAATAGAATATTATTCAACATTAAAAAAGGAAGAAAATTCTGACACCTGTTACAGTATGAATGAACCTTGAGCACATTATGCTAAATGAAATGTCAGTCACAAAAGGACAAACACCATTGAATTCCACTTTTATGAGGTACCTAGAGTAGTCAAATCCATATAGACGGAAAGTGTAATGGTGGGTGCCTCGGGTTGGAGGTAGGGGGAAGTGGGGAACTATTTTTATCGGGGACACAGTTTCAGTTTGGGATGATGAAAAGGTTCTAGAGATAGATGGTGGTGATAGTTGTAAAGCAATGTGAATGTACTTTAACACTATTGAACTGTACATTTAAAAATGATTAAGATGGTAAATTTTATGTGTATTTTACCACTGTTAAATAATTAAAAATGGAAAAAAACTAAGAGGCAGAAACGACTTCCAGGCCCAAATCAGGAGGAGCAGGGCTTGACTAAAATTAACATTTCTGTGGCCTCTGTGCTCAGGATAGCACCTGAGGCTTAGGATGCAGCAATGAGTTGAACACAAACACATCTAGAGAAGCAAGAACTTCCTAGAATAGGAGCAGGAAAGGCAGGACAAGCTGACTGAGTCCTGACTTAAGATGTCCCTCATGGTACAGAGTGAGGCCATGAAGTCAATCAGCTGATGCATCTGAAGGCCTGTTCACCAAACCACCTGCTGATTACAATCAGTTAACTTGGCCCCCCAGGTGGCTCTGCCTGCAGTCAGATAATGCACTGATTGGTCAAGGAGTGAATTCACACCAATCGCTGTATGTTTTATTGGACATTTCAAAATCCTACTCATGACTTACATGTCTTGTGTGAGTGTGGTTAGCTTGAGCCCTGAGCATGTTTGGTCCCACCAAATTGAGGGTCTGATCTAGAACTTGGGGAGTGCACTGAGAAACTGCCACCCTACAGGGTCTGGCTGGCTTTCTCGAGAAGTTTTTCTGCTGTCACTGATCTGATGTTCAAGGAAAACAGAAAGTTCACGTGGTCCCTGTGAAACTGTTCTGGCCTCCAGCTTCAGTTAACATCTGCATATGGACACCCAATGCATTTCCTTTCCAACTCCTGCTACTGAAAGTGGTCTATTCAGAGCAGCATAGGCATCAGCTTGTTAGAAATGCAGACTTCCAGCCCATCCCTGACCTACTGAATCAGAATCTGCATTTTATTAGATCCCCAGGTGATTCACAGGCACAACAAATGCTGAGAAGCTCTGCTTAAGCCATCTCATTCAGTGTCTCCCAAGCGTGCCCAGTCGTGGACATCGTCTGGGTGTGCATTATTAAAGAGATGCCCAGGCTCTTTTCTTGGTGATTCTAATTCAGTGTGTATTTTTATTTTAATAGAAAGGGGAAAAGAAACGGATGTGAGTAGTGTGTGCAGGTATTCCCATCCGTGGACAGAGGGGAACAGGGATATGTACGCCCTGCTATGAGAAGACCAGGTGCCCATGGTCATGTGTGGAAGCTTTTTGTCATGGATATTTCTAGAGGGAAAAGAAAGTCAATTTTGTAAATGTTTATAAGCAACTTGTAGTAAATTTGTGGACACTCAACATTTAAATAACAATTCTGGCTTTGACCTTTCCCAGCATTACTGATTTTGGCTTCATCTCTCATGGAAGCATCTTTAACACATCCCTGGTTTCCCCTGACAGATTAAAAGAAGCTTATTTTTCAAAAATGTAGCTGAGATAGAAAGGCTTAAGGAGAACAGGGGTTCCTTCAACCATGGAGAAGGCTGTTTTAAGAGTAAATTAGATCAGCGAAAGCTTTCTGTACTGGCTTGTACAATCCCTTTCAGTCCCTCCTTCTCTCATGCTTTTCAGTGAATATTAAGTCTGAAATCTGGAAGAAAAGAGCCTTTCTACCTTCCAGGCAACTATCTCACTCTGAGTCCTCATGAATCCTAGGAACTTTTATACTTTTATTCATGAATGAATCCTTACCTCCTCCCCCAACTGATTCATCAAAGAACCATGACTCATCCTAAATTATGCAAAAATCAAGGACACATAAATTGGAATCTACATTTCTTAACATGTCTCTCTTCCTTTGTTCCAATTTATTTCTAATAGAATGCCTTTTACAACAACCAAAATAACCTTTTAGATATGCAATTATAGTGCAGACTTTGGGGACATTGGAGAGCCAGAAAGAATAAAGGTAGGCTTAGGGAGAGGCATTTAAAAAGAGAAAGAGAGCCAGAGAGGGGGCTTTATTTACAAGGCAATTTGAAAGGTAGTTTTTAGGTTTAGCAGTTGTGATCTGTTTGTGGTTCAGGTTTGGGACTCGGCACTTTGTAACCAGAAGAATGACCACCCAGTGGCTTTAGTCCCCACTCCCTAGTCCAGGATTGCCTATGGGGTCATGGGTGTAAAGGAAGCTTCAACACTGGTTTTGGGCCAAGGTGGCCAGTGGAGGTGGCCACAATCCCTGACACTCTTGTGGCTTCTCTCACAGGGAAGGAGAAGAAATCCTAGAAGTAGAAAGGCTGCTGGGTAAGCAGAGAGGAGGAAGCTTACTCCTTTTCTCTCCTCCCACCCAGGCAGTGACACAAAACCTGTGGCTTCTTTAATTCCTTCATCTGCTCTGGCAAGTATGAAATGTCCCTAGCAATTGGCATTCTTAAGGCCCCTTAAGAGTCCCTAGTGGCAGATGGTTGCTATTTTAAATCATAAAAATATTAGTTGAAGGAATTAATCAATGAATAAGCCAATATTTGTTTAGCATCTTGCAATGGTGGGCAAACTAAGCATAAAACGTGGCCCAGAAATAGAAGAAGCTTGTTTCTACAATGGTTATGAATAGGCTCAGTTCTTTTTTGGGAAGTTGCTTAATTTTCTTGAGCCTTAGTTTTGTTTGCTGTAAATGGAAGTTAATAATATTTACTTCATATGCTGCTATAAGTATTTATTGTGTACAATAATTGTAATATATTTGCAGCAAAAAAAGAAATCAATAACTAATAGTGAAACAACAGTCTCTTTGGGGAAACCAAACCTAAACAAAACAATTTGCAAACAAAGAGAGTATTGGATGTTTATAGACTGAGGAAACAGAGTACGGTTTAACAACTTCCAGGCATTACCTGATGGGACACTGGAGTTTTATTTTGTGGTCTAGTCAGTTTTACAGAGTTGAGAGAAGAAGAGAACAGAGTGGGCTGATGTTTTCTGAGAAGCCTTCATGAGGGAGGTGATTCATGTATCAGGTGCCCAGGAATACCACTCATTTTGTCTAGCTGTGTCTGCACTGTGCAAGGCAGACTGAAGGGTAGATAAGGTCAAATAAGTGGGCTCTGATCCTCTGCCTCTCTACTCTGCCACCATCGCTCTCACTAGCCCTTCACCCTTACACTCAATGTACTTGTCTGTACATGCATATATCACTTTCTCATCTCCTTTTCACTAATTTTACTCTCAGCTCTTTTATCTAGGTATTTTTACAAAATGTCAGCTTTATTGAGGTATAACTTATGTGCAATAAATGGTATCCATTTAAAGTGTACAAGTTGATGAGTTTTAATAGTTGTTACACCAAGAAACCACAACCACATTCCAAATATAGAACATTTCCATCATCTCCAACCCTGTCTCTCCCTTATGAAAAGTTACCTTGTCCCTTTGCAGTCAATCCTGCCCTGCTTCCTGGGCAACCACTGCCCTGCTCTCTGTCACTAGAGATTAGTGGATTAGTTTGCATTTTCTGGAATTATATATAAATGGAAGCACAAACTATGTGGTTTTTGTGCTTGGCTTCTTTCTCTCAGCATAATGATTTTGAGATTCATCCATGTTATCATATATATCAGTATTTTATTTATTTTTATTGTTGGATAGTGTTCCATAGTATAGATAAACCACAATTTATCTATTCACCTGTTGATACACATTTGGGTCCAGTTTTAGACTATTTAAATAATGCTGCTATTAATTTTGATGCATAAGGTTTTGTGAGGACATGTGTTTTCATTCTCTTGAGTAAATACCCAGACAGGGAGTAGAATGGCTGGGTTGTATGGTAGACATATGTCTAGTTTTTAAAGAAATGTTCCAATTGTTTTCCAAAGTGATTATACCATGTTACATTCTCACCAGTAGTATATGAAAGTTCTAGTTCCTTTATATCCTTGACAACACTTGGTATGGTTAGTCTTTCTAATTTTAGCAATTGTAATTTTACTAATGACTAGTGATGTTGAGCATCTTTTCATGTTTCATGGCCATTGTATATCTTCTCTAGTGTAATGTCTGTTAAAATATTTTGCCCTTAATTGGGTGGGTACAAGTTCCTTTCAGATATATGTATAGCTAATATTTTCTCCCACACTGTGGCTTGCATTTTGATTTTTCAAATGGACTCTTTTGAAGAGAAAAAGTTTAGAATTTTGATAAATTCCTATTGATCAATATTTTGTTTTATAGTTTATGCTTTTTGTATGCTGAGAAGTCTTTTCTTACCCAAATTTGCAATGATTTTCTCTTATGTTTTATTCCAGAAATGTTATAATAACTTTAGATTTTGTTTAGGTCTACAGTTTATTATCAGTTTATTTCCTAGACTTTTTAATACACTCCCAGGGCTTGAAGGCCACTCCAACATGCCAACAACTCCTGTTTTTTTTTCCTCCAGTCCACATCTTTCCTCCAAATTCCAGACCCTTGTGTCTACATGCATTTCCCCTTGGATGTTTATAAGTTTCAAAGAACTCAACATCTCAAAACTGAAGTTTGTACTTTTCTCTCCACACATGTGCCTCTATCATTTTTGCCTGTTTTGGTGAATGGCTCTGTCTACCCAATTGGTCAAGCTAAAAATATCTTCTTCAGTCTCCCACCTGTCCAACCCATCACTAATCCTGCCCATTGTCTCTTGTATATATCTGCAAGTCATTCACTACTCTCTATGCCCCACTCTATTCAGGACTATCCTCCCTTTCCTTGTGGTGCTGCAAAGGTCTGGGGTTCCCATACCCATCCCTACCCCACTTCCAACTGACTTGCAGTCCCATCCTTAAACTCTACATCAGCTTTCCTTGGCTTTGAAGACAAGGATTATGATCCTAAATGTTCCTGATCAGTCCTCTGACTGTCCTTTCCCCTGGCCTTCTCTCCAGCCAGTCTCCTCTTTTCTTTCAGGCTCAGATGCATGTTTTCCCTGATTTCCTAAAAAATGTCCTACCTCTTTCCCTTCAGGTCCTTCATATGCTGCTCCCACTCCCAGAAAGGGTCTTGCTACTTGTCATTTCTACTCCTCTTTCACACTTGAGTTCAAATGCCATCTCCTGGGGAAAGGCTCTCCTGAGCCCCTGGCCTGGCTCAGGTCCCTGCTTGTAAGAGCTTCTGGAAGCCTGTACTTCTCTGTCATGTATCATTATGGCAATGATATAATTATACATATAAGTGTCATGTAGTATATATTTCACTCTCTAGCGTGTGAGCTTCCTGAGGATAGTAACTGTTTCTGCTTGTCCCCAGTTCTATTTTCACCATCTAGCTAATTTCCCTGCACATAATAGAATTCGTATTGAAATAAGCATTTAATGAATGAATGGATGAATGAGTGAATGAAAGCAAAGAGATGGGCAATCCTGGATGGGATGGAAGGGTAGGGGTGATCCATGGGGTAAGACCTCACCAAGATGGTGGGGATGGGGGGAGGCATAATGCGATCATGTGGTTGTGGGAAACACTTGTATAGATTTCCTTTTGGAACTGGGAATCAATAAAAAAATTTTCTTTCCCTATCAATTATAGCAAAACTGGTGGGACTTACATTACTCTCATCAAAATCAACCTGTAACCAACCTTAGAAGCATATGGTAAAATAGTTTCAGCACGGAAGATGCAGATGTAACTAAATTCTTACCACACTAGCTTCCTGTTTAGAAACAATTAAGTACAGGCATCAAAAGGCACAGGCAAGAGGGGAAAGTTCAATTAGAGGAAGATGTTTTCATAAGCCAGTTAGAAAACAGGGAGATATTTTCACTCTTCCTCTGGAGGTTTTGGAAATCCTATTTACACAGCTGTGGAAGGCCAGCTCAAGCTTGGCTGAGTGGGCTAAGGTGAGTTCTGGGTCCAGTGACCCGGGTGAGGGCTCTGACAGTGACAGTGCTGGAGTCGGGTCTGTGCTCAGAGCGAGCTCCTGCACGGCAGTAGAATGCATGCAGACTTAGTCAACTTCATCTTGCCTCAGTTTACCTAAGAATACATTATGTACATGTCCCTCCTCTTATGAGTTCATTACCCAATTTTGCCTATGAATAGAATGAAACAACTCCTCTGCTAAGTGCACTGCTGGGGTTTGGTGGGAGTATAGATCAGACACTGCCTCCTAGTCCCCACACCTGTCCTGAAACAGGGCACGGCAGGAAACATCTTTCTGGCTTGCAATGGTTCTGCTCTCAGTTTTCCCATACAGATACCATATGTGGTGAGGCTTTGCCTAGGATCCTCCCTCCCAGGTCCTAGCGGTAGCTGGACGAAGGGGGTCCAAGGGGTAGATGGTGGAGATGCTGTTTCATGTGGTACATGTCAGGGCGACAGTCTCTTCTCACTGCTACTTGTCCCTGTGCACCTGGCATGTCACCTGCCAGGGCCACTGTGAAGTCCCCTGCTGCGGAGAGGAAAAGTGGGGAGCCACCTCTCTACATCTCTTCTGGAGGGGTCACATCGTATAGTGCAGTGCTCTCTGTGGGATCAGATCCCAACTCTGTTGATTACTAGCTGTGTGACAGAGCAAGTTCAGTCTCCTCATTTGTGAAATGAGGGTAATAATACGTTACCTCACAAGCCTATTGTGAAAATGAAATGGGTAAAGATAGGTAAAGGCATTTAGAACAATGTCCAGCATATAGTAAGTGCTATACACGTGGTAGCTGCTGTTATTTGACAGCAATGAGCTGGGTTATCAGTGAGTATGTCTTGTTTTCTATCTCTGGTCAGGGATGCTACTGTTTCAGGCCTGCCTAGCACAAAATACATCAGATATCCTTATCATCATCTACTGTCACTCACACGTCAGCATGACATTAGTTTTGAGTTTTTAATTTGGAAATATTGCCCAGTCAACAAAAATTTATTGAATACTTCTTCTGTGTCAGGTACTGTTTTGTACTTTGAGGACCCCACAATGAAAGTTCAGTGTATGTTTTGATGAAGTTGAGGCTGTAGTGGAAAAAATGGATAGAAATACACACAGTCAGTCAGTTTCCATGGGACTGGGGCTGTTACATACAGAGAGGTTTAGGGGTAGCACAAAGAGAAGTGACCCTCAGGAACGGGGGTTCCAGGTTAATCTCTCCCAGAAGGTACCACTTTTACATTGCTGATAATCGTACATCTCAGAGCTTCAAGATCTTCATTATACCACTGTCATTTTATTTCTCTTGTGTATCTAGTGGGTCATTATATCTCTGAACATATATTAAAATAGACTGAATAGATTCAAGCAGCTTTTACTGAGGCACTGTGCTAAGAGCTTTCATCCACATTAAATCATTTAACCAGTCCTCTATGAGGACGTCCAGATTTCTTCAGAAACCAGGATGCCAGATAGAATAATTTTTTGATGGATGGAGTCCATTACCAGTTTAGGCCATGAGCCCAGGTGATTGAAAAAGCATTAATCAGGCTATTGTCCTGGTGTTGCCACTCTCTCCAATTTTTAAACCTCCTGCTACTAATGGAGATATTATCTGACTCTCCTGATAATAAAAGAATTATCTCATCAAATCACCACATGATTATCAGGATTGCAGCCTTGCTTTTTCACCAGTTCCAGAACATCACTTAATTTTTAAACTAGAGTGTTGGCTGGTGTCCTTTGTGCTTTTGTGTATGCTTTGTTTTACCTCCAAAGACTTCTGGCTGTATGATTTGTATTTAAAGCTAGATGTCATGTGTGTGCATGGTGTGTGATAGACAGAGAAGGAGAACCTTGCCTCCCCTTTGTCTCCTCCTTCACCTGTCTTTATTTCACTCTAAGATCACCAAGTCAAACTCCGTTTGTAAATTTACTTTCCAAATCTGAGCTCTTAGAAGTTCTCACCTAGTTCAAGCCCTCCCTAGAGATATGGAGAATAAAACAAGGTTGGTGGTGGGCTGTAGGGCTCCCCAGGTCCCTTCTGTGCAGTCCAATAGCAGAGAATGAGTCAGAATAGGCATGAGGTGGTCTCTCTGGCACGAACTCCAGGCCCATTTTAAATAACGCATCTAAATGTTAATGCACACTTAAGACAACAGCGCAGCTCATACTCTTCCCAAATTGATTCATTTTGCAGTGGGCCTGATGCAATTTACTCAGTATAAAAATGTCTCTGGCAATTAGGGGAACAAAGGGGCAAAGCTGGCAGGCTACAGGGATGACAAACAAAGCAAGATGATGTGAAAGCTGGGGCCAGAATTAAATTTCTTTCCGAATCAGACATTTTTGGGAATGTCAATAGCGAACAAGAAAGGCCTTCTTTGCCTGCAAGAAAAACTTGAGGATTCTCCATTTGGAAAAAAAAAAAAAAAAAAATCAAATAGTCTAAGAAATGGTTTTAGTGAAATGCTGCAGCAGCTTTCATGGTTCCTAAGAGTGTCAACTTAGGTGGCTGGGGTTCAAATGCAGAATAAAGCTAGTGAAATGGTTAGCCAGGCTTAAGCCGCATCAGCAGGTGGAGGTTCCAGATAGCTGAAGAACAAGTCCCCTGGACCCCTTTGCTGTAAGAATCCCTCTGAACAATATGGCTCTGGCAAATATGCTGTAGAAGAGACTAAAATCACAGCCTGGGAAAACAAGTGAAGAAGAGATATAAAAACTATCCTCAAAGGGAAAACAGACTGCCTTGCTAGGAGAATGTAAGCTTGCTCTGTATGACTCTAGAGGACAAATAGAGGATCAGCCAGATCATGGTGAATTAGGAGAAGGAACGATCATGTGTTGGGTACTCATATGATTCTAGGTCCTTTGTATGCATTATCATAGTACTACTTCTTAGGGAAATTGTAGTATTAAATGAAATCATATGTCTTTGTATTAAGAACATGGTAAGTACTCTATACACATTGGCTCTCATTGTTAAAAGCATTATTTTCACAAAGATCCTACAAGGTAAGCAGGTATTACTATTGCCATTTTGTGTATAAAACACAAGAGGTTTGGAGATACTGAATAACTTTTTAGAGACAGTCATTACCTTTCCAAGGTTACAAAGCCAAGGGGCCACCAGCAAGTTCTACCTGGGAGCTACAGCTGCTCTATGATGGGGTGATCTGTTTTGCAAGGTGGTGAGCATTCTCCTGCTGGAGCCAGGCAAGTCAAAGCCAGGTGGGCTTTGGAAGAGCCTCTTGCATTGGTTTGGGGTAGGGGATAAACAATTTGAATTCAATTACTTTGAAGGTTCATTTCTGGTTCATGATTCTATGATTGAAATATTTTTCAAGCTCTGCTAGCTAGATTATGCCTTTAACCCATAAACAGTCATGTAGGAATGTGAAATTGGAGAGGCAGTCATGGATGAAGGCCAAGGACTAAGGACCTTGGACATATGATGAAATACAGGAGTTTTTATTTCCATCTGATTTCTGGCTTTGCCAACAACCACATTTTCTGGCTCATATCCCACACACAATGTAACTTGCTGCCACCAGCTCCCAGAACCCTGGAGATTGTCCGTAAGTTAGACAAGGTGGCAGAAGTTAAACAAGAAAGTTGTTAGACAAGTGAGGTTTTTTTAGAAATGAAAGTCATCTGGGTCTACTGAGAGGATGAGCCAATGGTCACTAGGAAGCTCCCAGGGCAGGTGACCAGGCCACTGCGAGAATGGCTGGAAGACTCCAGACAGGGAAATCACTCTGAGGCCTACAGGTGAACATCCAAAAGGGTGCCGATTAGAATTTCATGCAGTCACAGAGAAATTTTAGTTCTAAGACAGAGAAACAAAATCATGGAGGGAATCTTTAGGGAACAGTTGGACAGAATGTAATTGGAATTCATCTTAGATTATCTGAAAAGATAAAACACTCAACAGAAGTCAGTGTGGTTAAGTGATGATGTAAAGGCTAGTAAACTAAGGAGAAAGAGGAATTGGGGGAAAATTACTAAGTAGAAGTCCTGACTGGAAGAACAGGAAATATGCAGGAAATAGCTCAGGAAATTGGAGGAACTAAAAGGCACACACAGACAGAGCAATCACCAAGCACGGGAACCATCTCATTTCCTAGACTAACATAGGCCAGCATTTGATCGGCAGTGTAGGATGGTTAGGGCCACAAATGGAGATAGCCCAGGCTGAAGACAGTCATTCTATTGGAGGTTGGGCAGAAGGAAGTGGGTTGTTATGAAGAACAGAGATGGAATTTTGGTCAAGAGCATTCTAGATGCATTCTTAAAACCATGTCTCAAGTTTTCAAAGAGTTTCTGCTCCAATTAATTTGGGAATTTGTTCATTTCATAAGCATTTATTGACTGTGAGTCAACTACTGTGCTAGGCACTGCAGCTACAGTGATAAATAATGCCCATCCCTATTTTGGGGGTACCAGATTGGTGAGGAAGACATGTAAAAGAACAAACGTGGCCCAGTGCTGTGAGAACACTAATAGAGATGTGCAACAGGCAGCAAATGGTGGTGCAATCAGCTCTGTTCACAGAGGGTCTGGAGTCTCAAGAAAGGCTTTGTGGAAAAGGCGGTAGGAGATTCCTTCTTGGAGGAAAAGATGGATTGTTCTTGATGGTCGGGAAGGTGAGGGAAGGCAAGAGGGCTTGAACTGGTTTGCTTCACTGGGGGGCAACTGTGGGTAGTTTGATACAAATGAATCATGGGTCCAGAGAAATGGGGTGAGCCAGGCTCAAGAGGGGTGAGGCTTGATCGGTGGCTTTGAGTGCCATGCTAATAAACAGCTCACTTGATCCTGGGTTTCACAGGGACCCCCTAAAGGATTTGAGGCTGAAGATTAACAGCCCGTGATATTCACTTGTCAGTTCTCTCATCCGGATCTTCATTTGCTCCAATGTGGGACTTTCTAATGCCCAGAAGTCACTGAGATGATCATTCTAGGACTGCAAGGAACGTTCCACAGAATGAACAGCACAATGCAAAACACCAATCTGACTGTGGGTTCTCCTTCACACTACTTTTGGTGAACTGAAAGCCTGGATCACATAGCGGGGCTAAGAAAAAAGCAGCATGGCCCACAGCTCTTTCCTTAGACTCCCATTATGTGTATGTCATTTGAGCTAAGTTGCCCTGTAGGGTGGAGCAAGGTCCCAGATCCTCAGGTAACCTGGTGCCCTTGGGTGAGTGATCTGAAGAAACATCTTTAGCCGCTGGCAATGGTAGGTCTCATGCCCTGGGCTCAGCCTGCTGTCTCAGTGGCCTCTCCTAGGGACCCTCCCTTTTCTTACCACCACAAGACTTCCCCACTGGCAGGGGGAACACGATCAGTCATTGGAAAGGAGTGGGAACACTCATTCACTGAGTTTACTGATGTAAGATTCTCCCAGGAATAGACAGTGCACCAAATCCGTATGTAGACTTTGTGAGCCCCTTTAAATTCAAAATCCCCAGGCTGCTATGGCTCTTAACTAAGGCTCTGAACCATAAGAGAATGCATTTCTGTAAAAGCCAGGAGTTTAGCCAGGCATATGTGTGTGGTTCTCTAAATAAAACAAAGAGGAAAAGGCAAACTTAGAAGCAGGCCAAGTAATGAGAAAGAAGGAGGTTTGCTTTGAGGCTGGGCATGAATGCAGAGGGGAACTGGGCTACTAAGCGGGTCATGGTGTTTCCTCACACTTGGGCCATCAGTTCCAGTTGCCTGGACAGTTTCCTTACAGCTCAAAGAGCTGGCAATTCCATCACCCAATTCCATCTCCTCACCACAGACTTGGTTTTTGAAGGTAAAGGCAATCGGGTTGGAATGGAGCTTCAGGAGACAGGAGAACTGAGGCCAGACTTTCTGGATAGACTCTCTATGACCTTTGGCAGTGCCAGACGTAAGTCTCAGGACTGCCTGCTCTCTAAAACAGGCTTCTTCTGTGCATCAAAGCCTTACAACTTTGCCCTTTATTGTGGACGGGAAGGATTGTATACACACCATAGAAAAATGCAGCTGGGTATTTATAAAGAATAAATAATGGTTAACAATGATAAATAAATAAGAATGCATCCTTGATTATCAGCTGGTAATAGGGTAGTTACCATCCATGGAGTGATGATTGGGAGCAGGGACAGTGGAGCTGGATTAGCTGGGCTCAGATCCAGTCTACTCCTTATAAGCTGTGCAACTCTAGGCAGGTTACTTAACCTCACTGAGCCTCAGCTTCCCCACTGTAAAAGAGGTAGTGCTAGTGCCTCCCTCACCAAGTGATGGTACATATAATATTAGATCAGCTGACACTTGCAAAGCACTTAGAACAATGCTGCCACCAGAGCGTAAGTATCAAGTGACTCTTCCTCTTTCTCTTCCTCATTATCATACAAATTACAGGAGATGAAGGAAGGGAGGTGAATTCCTACCTGGGATGCCAGGTCCTGTCCGGTCCCCCAGCCAGCAGCCTCATTCTCTCCCTATCTTTCATGTGTTGGCACTTAGGAGCCAATAGGGAGAGGACCCTGGGTCCCTGCTGACTGTGGGGAGAGACAAGCTGGTAACTGAATGGTCACAAGGCTGCATGGTCAATGCTATTTGAGAAACCCTAAAAGGGCTTTTCAGAGGAGGGGACATTGCATGTGTAGGGATTTCTGTAGTGGAAAAGGGGTTAAGGGCAATCCATGAAGAACCCCCGCCCCCTATGGCTACTCTTCTTGCAAAATGAGGAGTGAAGGGGCAACAGGCCAATCCTGGAGTCCTGGCTCATCCACTGAAACCCACCCATGCTGGGGTGAGAAATAGTTGCATGCACGGATTGTCCACACAGGTACTTGGAGTTTTCGGTGGAGAAGAAGATACTGCCAGAGAGAAAGTGAAAGCAAGGGGAGTGCCTGCATTCAGAGGGAGGTCTTCCGGGCATTTGCAGCAGGACATTTGCTACAAGAAGAGGTAGTGGTGATTGTGGGACCCAGGAATGAAGCTCTGCTGTTTGAGGACTGCTTTTGTAGAGAGGGATGGGTTTTCTTGCCACATAAGCCGGTGGCCACAAACACATGAAAGTGAGGACTCCGAGAGCCAGGATAAGGAACCCCGGGCAGGACGGGGAGGAAGAAACCAAGAGAATCACATGGCCACAGTCCATGATCTGTGTCCTCAGGCTGTCCTTCGCACACGTGCGCTTGTGGAATGTCTTCCTCTCATCATCCACCTGACACCCCTCACCCCTGCAGAGCCAGCTCAAGTGTTCTTCTCAGGGCCAGCTTGCCTGACAGCCACCAGCATTTCCATAGCACCCAGCACACAGCACCCATTACACCCCTTTCCTTATGGCCTCATAACTGTGTCTTGTCGTCCAATTCCAAACCTCGTTCTGAGCTCCTTGGAGCCTGAATGAGCTTCCAGAGTCCAGCCAGTGCCTGGGACTGAGCATGACTCATAGACATTTGTTGACAGAATGCATACATGAACTATGAGTGAATTTCTTGACACCAGTGTTCTATCACTAAAATTCCTGCACCTATTTTTACCATCTCCCTCCCCACTGGGAAACGGTGAGGCTCAGTAAACAGTTCTGAGATGAGAAGCATCTGTTTCTACGCATTTTGACTTCTCTTTGTATGCAATATATATTTATCATTATGGGATTGGCCAAGATGCCATTCTGACAAGCCACGGGGTTACAGGTATTCACAGTTCTCTCATCGTCCTGGTGTTCAATCCATCAAATATCCAGGGCAGAGTGAGAAAGCAAAAGCAGCGGCTCAAAAGAGCCTCACTACAAGCCTTCAGCTGTCAAATCTCGAAGGTCAGAACTGGCAGAAGCTGATGGTCTTTTTTTTTTTTTTTTTTTTTTTTTTTTGATGCCCATCAATGAAAGCAATCGTGAGTAAAAGTTGTACCTGCCAGGAAAGGAATTGTCCTTTGTACTTCATGGCAACCTTCACAGTTGAGGTGCATTTTGACAGCTGCTTCCTGAGCCCCAGGGAGGGTTACACATTTATCCCTGGGTGTGGGTGGAGGGCAGGGAGAAAATACTTTTCATCTTTCCATCGATTGGAGACTCTTCTGTGATCTTGAACGGGGCTTTAATTTTTAGACCCAGAGCTTAGGCTTTAAAAGAGTTGTATCCTAGAACTAGCTTCAATTGATATGGTATCCATCCATCTAACACAGAACCCCTACTATCTGCTAGGCAGTGTGCCAGACATTGCTAGCATAAAAAGGTGTGCAACCCAAAGTCTCCATCTTCAAGACTTGTGGGCCAGAATTAGATGACCAAATATCAGAGGGGTCCTCTTGAGAAGAGCTTTTCCTGATTGGATAAGACAGCTCTTAGTTTTCTCAGAGCCAGGCATGATGCCAGGGTTCAACTGCAAGGCTGTCTTGGGAAAACAACATAAGAAAAGAAATGGACCCAGAAGATTTGTGTTCCCCTGTGTTACCCATAACTATAGGCAAATTATGGAAGCTCTCTGAGATTCGGTTTACTCATCTATAAAGGAGGTGAATAATACTTATGGTACAGATCATAGTAAAGGTGAAATGAGTTGATAGATGTTGACTCACTTGGCAAACTGAATATGCAGTGTACAGATAATTTACCATGAATATTTAACAACATAGTCTCTGCTTCTTGAAAACAAAAAGGAGGGCTGTGGTTCTGTTGTTTACCTGGGACCTAGATGAGAGTCAATACATGAAGTACAAAGAGAATGGATGGATGAGTGGATGGATGGATCAATGGATGATTGATGGATGGATGGATGGATGGATGGATGGATGGATGGACGGATGGATCAATGGATGGATGGATGGATGGATGGGAGGATGGGATGGATGATGGAGGATGGACAGATGGATGGTAGATGGATGAATGGATGGATGGATGGATAGGTGGGTGGATAAGAGGATGAGATGGATGGATGGATGATGGGTAAATGGATGGTAGATGAACGGATAGATGGATGAATGGATGGATGGTATGGTAGATGGATGGATGGATAGGTAGGTGGATGGGAGGATGGGATGGATGGATGGATGATGGATAGATGGATGGCAGATGAATGGATGGATGGATAGATAAATGGAAGAATGGGATGGAGCTTCCTTCTGGCTTTAAAAGGTTTTGCTTCTCTAGTCCATCTGTATTCTCATTCCCCTGTGGCTTTGGAAGCCATAGTCCTTCTAGAGAGAGAATAATAGATGTGTTGAGAGTATATCCACCTGTGGAGACCAGAGACATTTATGACCTTGGATTCCCTCCAGCTACCCCAGCTCATGGGCTGCACAGGCAGGATTAGGCCACGGGTGGAAACCTTATCACTAGCCTGTCCAATCATGAGTGGGAGAAAAATGGCTCTCCACCTTAAACACAAGTCCTCCCACATCTTTAAGCTTTTATTTTGCTTTTCTTCTTAGTGTTTAGTAAATGCTAATATAAAGCTACCCGTTTATGTGATCAACCAATTCAAGCTGAGATGTTAGAGCCATGATTCTTAACTTTTGGTGCACACCCAGAATCCCTGCGGGGCTTCCTAAAAATACATATGCTCATGGCCCACTCCAACAAAAGTAAAATCAGAATGGCTCAAGATGAGACTCAATTATATGAATTTTGTAAAATGTGTGGCTCCGATTTGTATTACTAAAGCTTGTGACCTACCATGTTAATGGCCGAAGGTCCAGTTCATCTAAAGACTAGCATTTTAGTAGTTGCTTCAATATTACTACTCAAAGTGGGGAGAAATATGGTAAATCCAGGCATACTCAATGGGACTGGTACTTTGGGATCCATTTTGAAGAACACAAGTGGTTACTCTGAGAAGCAGGGGTGTGAAATCTGTAACCCTGGCTCTCTTCCTGCCCACTCTCCCATGACCCTGAGCAGCCTGAGAGAAGGGTGTCCCTTAGACACACAGCCTGGGCCTGGGAGGCAGGGGGTAGGCACTATTAGCACCTCCTCTGCATCTTAATCTAATTTAAACCCACGACACCCCCGTGAGTGGCACAATTACTACCATTTTACAAAGATGAGGCTTATAGAGATTCTGAGACTTGTCCAAACTCATATTGTGTGTGAAGAATTTCCTCCAGGGACACTTAGACCTCACGTCTCCTGCCCACTGTGTGCTCAGAGAACTCTGAGCTACACGATTGTTCCTGTAACAAGGTGTCTGGGAAATATGCCCCTGACAAGCCTGGGTGTGAGTTTTAAGGCTTTTAAAAATTATCTTTGGAGCCTTTGAATGGCTCTCTCTTTTTAGTGTAAATCACCTAGACATTAAAGGCCTTATTATATATTTATTAGTGTGTTATTCAGACCATGGGGGAAAAGAGAGAAGCTGACTCTATGAATGACTTTGAAAGTGAGAAAAAGCTGGGCCTGAAATTAAATCATTGTGACACTGCCACTTGAGGGCATCAATTTCAATAAATGATCACCTTTTTTATTTCTGATCTCGTTTATCATGCAGGCAAGATTCGAGGAGAACTTTTGACCGTGGAGGCTAAATGCCACAGGCTCTGATTTCCCCAGCTGTCAAGACTTCCCACTTTGCCCTGGGCTGACTGAAGTTCAACCCAGAGCAGCCTGGGAAAAGCAATCAGGTTCCTTTTCAGAAGCAAATGCCTGGTGGCATCTTTCCATAGGTGCCCTGCCCTGAGACCATCTCTCGCTCAGCCTGTCTACTGACAGGAATGTTTGAGGTTCTGTGACTTAGTGGTGAAGGTATCAGTGGGCCAGAAGGGAGGTCTCTCTTTGTCCAGGGAGCAGGAGTCTGGGGTGGGGAGAATTACTTCCTGCTGCCCTAGTCCTGGATGGCATCTGAGGATCGGTCGCTGGCATTGCTGGGACAGAAGAGGGGAGCAGAGGGCAGTCAGAACCTCCACTTTAGAAGGTAAGAAGCTACAGCAGGGCAATGCTGTGGTTGTCCATAACCATGCCGCAAATTAGCGGCGGAATCAGGACTGAAACCGCACCTCCTGATGGCCACAAATCAATATCTCTTTGAGTTAAATTACTTTGGCACATTTCCTATTAGGATTGTTACTAGTTTTAAAGCTGGGATCTTTGGTCAGAACTGATTGCCTTAAGTAAGTGCTGCAGCTGTATGGGTACCCAGTGTGAATGCAAATTTTTCTTCACTTGGGGAGGGTGGCTGCAGATTTTAATCTAAGGGCAGTGAGTTTGAGGGTTTACTGATGCAGCTGGGCAGCTGGGAAACAGACCCTTCCAGGGTGCCACTGTGGAGATGAGTCCTGGCTTTGCCACGAGCCTGCAGTTTTGTGTGTTTGTTAGTTTGTTTTTTTGAGACAGGGTCTTGCTCTGTCACCCAGGCTGGAGTACAGTGGCATGATCATAGTTTACTGCAGCCTCAACCTCTTGGGCTAAAGCAAGCCTCCTGCCTCAGCCTCATGAGTAGCTGGGATTACAGGCATGTCGCATCATGCCTGGCTAACTAAAAATATATTTTTTTTGTAGAGGTTGGTGATCTCACTATGTTGCCCAGGCTGGTCTTGAACTCTGGCCCCAAGTGATCCTCCCACCTTGGCCTCCCAAAGTGCTGGGATTAGGGGTGTGAGCCATTGTGCTGGGTCTGAGCCTGCAGTTTGACCTTCATCACATCACACCACATCATCACCCCCCTGGGCTTCACGTTCCCCATCAGGAAACCAACATGGAAAGGGGAGGAGATTAGACTCAAGTATCTTCCGGGTCTAGGGGTTGAGGTCCTGCAGAAAGGCAAGGCTTTGTGCTGAGAATTTCAGTTCACCACCACACTCTGGACTGAGTCTTATTTGTGCTTTAAAATGCCCTGACAGCTTATCTTGGCTCAAGCCTGAGTTTCCCCAATGACTTTCGGTTTAAAATATCTTTTCAAGTATTAGTAATTCAAATGATTGGCAACTTCTATTCCCTCGGGGCCCAGTTCTTCCCTCCACACACTGTGTAGTTCTGGTCACACATAATAAAGTCCCCAGATACCCGCGGCTGTAGGAGAAAGCCATGTGCTTGGAGAGGAAACAAGACTGGAGGTGGCCTTCTGGGCAGGAGGCCTGGAGAGTGTCTCCTATAGCCTGACATGCCACCCACCCTCAAGCTTGCATTCCTGCATCCAGGAGAACACCAATTTTACATAGACAATTGCTGCTGGATCGATCTTTCTAAGACACATCAGAACGGCAGTGTGGTGCAGTGGATGGCTCCCTAGCCGGCTGCTTCTGCTGGATTTGCCATTAGCGATCTTAGCTCAGCCTCTTAATAATATGAGCCTCAATTTTAAAACATTCACACAAGCACGTGCTGTTGCTATTCTGCTTGTGTCTTCCTTACTGGACTGGATGTTCCTTGAAAGCTATGACCTTGTCGTCTTCGGCTGTGTCGTCTTTGGCACCTACTACACAAGAGGCACTGAATCCATGATGGTGAGATGAATGTTTGAACCAAAAAGGACCTAGCATTTATTAGTGCCAACTATAGCCAGGCACCGTGTGAGCCATTTTCCATATGCCATTTCACAACTCACCATTTTACATAGGTATTATCATATTCATTCAGTTCATGGGGACTTTGTGGCCACTAATTTCTAGCTAAGATGTCCTATGCCTACGTGACTGTGACCAGCTGGGCCTAGGCTGTTTGACAGCCCCTATTTCTCTGCTTCCTTGATTCTCTGGTCATTCTGGCTGGGCACATGAGCAGGCTGGGCACTCACCTGTCTGTCCCCTGCGAGACTCTGGGCAAAGCCAAGCAGCCTTGGCCAACGTGGCCACTCATGCTCTGTGATTCATTAGACCTCATATACTCCGCTGCTCTCCAGGCGACTAGGAAGGGAGCAGCTGCTGTGCTTCTCCAACTGCCTTTCCCCTACCTCCTGCCTCCGGGTGCTTCCAACCAGCCTGCTGCTCCCGCCCCTCTGATGCACGACAGCCGGCACTGCCTGCTCACGACTCAGTGGTTTCCGGGGAACTTGGTGGCGTCTGACTTGTCATTCCTCAGCCCACTCCTCTGAGTCAGGCTCTCCCCAGCCGACTTTATTATTACAACTTCCTCCCTCATTACTACAAACACGGAATGTTGTTTTCCAAATAGTGGTCCCCAAACCACCATCTCCTGTTATGAGAGGAAGCCAGCCCCGTTCGTAATCATCACATTCGACATCACCAGGATATCACTGTGTCCCCCTCACTGCTCTGAGCGCTATGCTAGTGAGGTCATCTCTGACATTAAACGGAGTGAGCTTTCAGCATGGCAAACTGCTGAGTATTGCAAATCCAAAGATTCTTGAGACTAGCAGTGACCCCATAATCAGAGAGCAAGCAAATCTCCATTCTTTGTGATCCCAAACTCTCAACAGTGCAAAGCTGGGCAAGTTTTGATTTGCTAGGCAAATGCCCTGTTCCTTGCAGCTGGCCAAGGCACCCACAAGAGTAGCTCTGCGCTGCAGTGGATGGTCTATTGATTGTCCTTTCTGCTGCCACCTTCTACCCTCACCACACTGATCTCAGGGGAGGTGAGGAGGCTGGCCCAGGCATCTGTAATTTAAATCTGGAATCACTCCTGCTCTTCACTAAACTCCATAAATTCCATGGCTCTGCCAGGGCCAGGGGAAAACATCGCTGTACCTGAGATGCATGAAGCTTGGGTCTAAGATTAAGTCCCTGTATATGTAGGCAGCCCCAGACAAAGCCATCAAGTCACTGAATTTGCCTCAGCTCAGTCCCAATTCCTCTGTCCTGCTCAACTCACACCCTCCAGATGACAGAGCAGCTCCTCTGGTGATAGAGGCATTGCCTTGGGAAGAGGGTAAGTTGGGTGGCCAGGTGGACCTTGAGGTAGGTGGCCATGGCACCATATGGAGGGAAGGCTGCCTTTGAAGGCACTGACATCGCATGCCCCAGGGCTCACTTGTCTTGAAAGGTCAAATAATCAAAATAATCACTCTCTCTTTTTGATTTTTTTGCAAGATTCTTTCATATTTCCCTTTCTCTTTCCCAACTCCACCCTTTCTCCCTAAGAGGCTTTAGGTTTCCTGGAAAGAGTCCAGTTTGGACCACGTCACTTCCTATTTCCTCTCTCTGCCTCATTTTCTCCTCCTTTAAATGAGAATTTACTTGGTAATTATGAGCATAAAAAGGTAAAGAGGGAAAAACTTTGCAAGGCCCTATGGCCAGTCACACCCGAGGAGTTATGTTCCTGACTATGCTACACAGGGAAACAGGCCAGGCCACACAAGAAGGGCTGAAACCCCTCTGGCACCTTTTCTCACACTCGTGGGTATTCTCAGACTCCAACTCCACCTCTCCCAGCCACATCTGTGAATCCCCCCACCCTCCACCAGCACCACAAGGGACTGATGCCTGAGGGCTCAGCAGCCTCAAGCAACAATCCCTGGTGTCTGCCAGGCCTGGTGGGGAAGGAAGGAATGTTGAGAGTGGTAAGTCAGAACATGCAACTCTCAGAATATGAGGCTGGGCAAATACCTACAGGATGGCACATAGCCCTGCTCTCAGATAAGAGGCCTTCCCATCCAGGCTCCTTACTGGAAAGAGAAGCCGTGCTGGAGGGAGGCTTGGCGCCAGAGGACAGCTGGTCCCAAACGGGGCAGTCCAGACACCTGCTATCCCACACTGATATCTGGTGAATAGAGCAAGAGTCCTTGGTAGCTGGGACCTTCTCAGCCAGCCCAAAGAGGTATTTCAGAGGCAGGAAGATGGATATGAGTTTAGGAATGTGGAGAGCATTCTTTTTGATGCCAAGATTTCATTCCTGATGAGACTGCAGCAGCTTGTAGTCCTTCTAAGTGCAACTAAATACAGATGGGTTAATGGCGGGGAGTGGGGAGAAGACTTTCAATAAATTACAAAGGAGGCCATTCAGCCTTACTGCCAAAGCAACAGACAGGATCTCTCCCCTGCACACCATGGGGATGGAGGATGGGTAGCAGTCATCGTCCAGGTGGGACCCTTCTGAAAAGATATTCTCTTAGAAGGAAGCCAAGTCTAAGCACAGCTAGACATTTGGGAATTTTCTCCTGTAAACAAGTCACAAAGAAGGATCCTTGTTGCTAAAGTAATCAGATCTGGGGTCCCTCAGTGCTGAGATCATAGGATGGTATTTATACTTATGGAATGAAAAAACAAAAGCCAGGCACAGAGGTGCCCTAGTTTAACTTTGCTTTCCAATGTCATGACTTGTAGAGCCCTGATGAATCACTGAGTAAGCAAGTAAGTATCTCCAGAAAGCTTAAAGGTTTCCACTGGCATATGCCTTGGTGGTTGTAGCACAAAGCTCTGTTCCAATCTCTACTGAATTACACTGGTGTAGTATCTATGACTAATCCTGCTCTGGGGTACCAAATTCCCGTAGAACCTGCTTGGATGGCCAAAATATTTTGTCCTTTCCCTTCCTGCCCAACTTCTGCTGGTAAAACCCAGTTTCTACCATATTAAATTACTTTCATTCTGGCCTTTTAACATTTCTTTGGCTGTTTTCTTCTTGGCTCCATCTGAACTTTGGGAAATGAACATCTTTAATACCCACTCATGAAATGCCCACTCTGGCAGCTGGTCCTCTGGCTTCTGGAAGGGCCACTAGCCGGGGCAGTCAGAGGGACCCACAGGTCAGTACCCAAGACACCACCTAAGGGATATTAGTACCAATTGCTCAACCTGGACCTACCGATTCAATGACAATCATGAGTTTGTAAGTAGATGTCACAGACTTTGGAAATGTGTAGCCAAAAGCCAAATCACCTTGTATAAAATCAATTTTGGACGTGGAGAAGTACTTACCCATGCTTCCCTGGGGTGGGCATCAGAAGGATCTCTCTTGCAGCCTCGTTGTGGGGCAGCAGCTGGGCAATGTACCTTCCAGAGGGCTGCAGGTGCCTGTGCACTGAGACGGCCAGCGTACAGTGCTCACTGCTGCTCCTCATCCACGGACTCAGGATGGTGTGCTTGGAGTCAGCTGAGGTGTTGAGGAGGAGAAAGGAGCCTGGAAAGAGACAGGGAAAATGAATCTGTAGATGTGTTCAGGTAAGACCAGCAGTAGCTCTGTGGCAAGACTTAGAGACAAATAGCATCAAAATCAGAGATACTGGAGGCCATTATCTCCTTCTCTGCATGCACCCAGCCTTCTTCCTCCGCTCTTAGATTTTCTTTGTAAATAGTATAGCCTGATGCAGGTGGACAGTGACTGGGCACATGGGCCTTATAGTCAGGCAGACCAAGGTTCTAACCTTAGCTCCCCTACTTCCTACTTCTGTGTCCTAGAGCCTTAGATTTCTCATCTGCAAAACAGGAACAAAAACATCCATTTCAAAAGACTCTTGTTCCTTCCCTTACTAGTTGAATGATCTTGGGAAAAGCATTAACTTTCCTAGGTTTCAGTTCCCTCCCTTGTAAAATGGGGTGGGACGGTTGGCTGAACTCAATAATCTCTTAAGGTTCATTTCAGCTCTTGAGCCTATGAGTCATGTGAACTTGCAACTCTCCCCAGAAAAAGCCCTACAAATCCCCCCTGGTGTTATGCCTGTGGCAGAGTTTCCCTCTGGAGCAAGCCAATCCTGATGCCAGTAGCACAGGCCAAATGACCTGCAAGAAACCTACACTCAACGGGATTACTGTCAGTGTAAAAGCACACCACCATTGTATTGTTCCAGGCATTCCCTCTGATACATTAATTTTACTTGCTGCACTTCTGCAATGAAGTTTTGGGCCATTAGATGCTGCTGCTTTTGCAGTAGAAATCTATTTCAACAAGATCCCTGACTTCCACAGTGGGAAGCAGCTAAGGAGTACTCAGTCTTCTTAAACTACTCCTGGCACTTCCAAGGTCTCCTTCTGCAGATAACCCAATTTCCCAAATAGGCAAATAAACTAGCAGCCTGCAATAAGCAATGGTGCAGATAAAAGAGGGGGATCCCTACCAAGGCAAAGCATTATTCCAAAGGAAGGTGTTCTTCCAGGAATTGGAGATTTCCAACTTTCTTAAAGTAAGTAAAAGCGACTTCTGGTTTAAATCAGGATGAAGCACAAGACTGTGTCTGAGCTGGATCGAGAACGTGAACCCTCTGTACCTGCTGGGAAGTTTCAGCATGGCGTATGGTCATGAGAAGTGCTCTACAACCATCAGTAAATAATCTACATTATTACAGTATTTTGAGTGGAGGAAATGTTCTTGTCTGGGCACAGAGGAAAAGAAAAGGGATTAGAACCAAAGACAAAGAATTGGGAAGATCATCTAATTCAGTCGCCTTGCTTTCCTAGAGAAGCAGACTGGAGATCCAGATAGGGAAATGACTTGTCCAAAGTCTTAGTTTGAAGATTAAGACCAGACTCCAGATTTCTGGACTCCTAAGCAGTACTCTTCTATCTTTTTCACTGGCCCACCGTGTACTTCAGCCTGAAACATGGCCAAGGTACCTTGTGGCCAGAATGTACAACTTTGGAAGTCAGAGGGGCAGGAAGGTGAATGAGGGGTGCATGGGCCAGACCCAATCCATTTATTCGGTCCCTTCCTTACTCCTTTCTGCCCTCAGATTCCATTTAACGGATGCCTATTTTGAGCAAACATCCAAGCACTGACTGGCTTTGCACTGAGGAGACGATGTGACAGACACAGTTGTGGCCTTCAAGGAACTCCAGGTCTGGCAGGGTGAAGAGATGTCTGCAAGAACTATCAGCACTAACAGAGGTCATAAAGTCAGACACGCATCCAGGCAAAACATGTTGGGAGGCTTCAGGAGGGAGGAGACAGGAGGTCCAGGTGGGAAGATCCATAAAGAGGAAGACCCTTGAGCCAGGTCTTACAGGGAGAGAAAAACAAAGATACTGGCAGAATGGACTGTGCAGAAGTTGAAGGGAAGAGGAATAAGGACAAAGGTAGAAGATGTTTGGCTGCAGAGTAGGACACTGAAGAGAAAACTGAGAAATAAGGAAGGCTAGGGTGATAGGTGGTATAACCAGACCATAGAGAGCATTGCTTCCTGGCTGAAGATTTCCAGCTTTATTTTGTGGATAATAGAGAGCCAGATATTTCGAGCAGGAGAATGGCACCATCAGGGTGGTGCTGCAGGAGAAATGATCTGTTATGGTGGGGGCAAGAGGGAATTAATATTGACCCAGCCTCATCTTGCACCACAAGTCCACACAAGGGCAAGAATGTGACTAAATACAAATTTGAAGTGTTTGCTATGTTACTGTTGTAAGCAAAGGCAATATATGGAAGGTGGATGACTGGGGTTTCCAGTACTAGGGTAGTGTGTATCTGTGCAGAGCACATGAGGACCCTGGAAGTATCTTTGGGGACAGAGTCTTGCTCCAGACTCTTTGGGGGTATGGCCTGGGGTTAGGATGAAGCCAGTCCCATGTCCGATAATAATTTACACATAAGGGAGCAGCAGCAACTGTGCCCTGGTCTGAGACCATTCTCTGATGTTCTCAAGTTGGCAGAATGTTGAGTAGAAACCAGGAGATTTTTAAGTTACTGAAGGGAAGAATGGGGGCAAAATAAAGAAGGTATCCCCCTTCTTCTCAGGAAGATTATACTTATGCACATGTGCACACGCACGAGAAGCTAAAAAAATCCAGCTGAAGGTGTTGGGGTATT
Source organism: Theropithecus gelada (assembly GCF_003255815.1). Taxonomy (NCBI): domain Eukaryota; kingdom Metazoa; phylum Chordata; class Mammalia; order Primates; family Cercopithecidae; genus Theropithecus; species Theropithecus gelada. The sequence continues at coordinate 49,892,780 of NC_037681.1, forward strand.
GGGACCAGGGACACTTCATGTGTCACTGATCCTCTCCACCCTTGGGTGTGGCCATGCATGTGAATTCTGTCCCCGTAATTTGGCACCTCAATAATGGAACTCTTTCAAAGCTGACTGAAAGATAGATTATTTTTCCAGTTCTAATATGTGAGATGATGTTTATATGAACCTTATTTTCTGCAACCTATCAATAAGCAACTGAGCTTAAAGTATTTTCACTGTCAGTGAAACTCTATAGTTGAGAGCTATCTCTTCATCGGCAGCTTTCCTCTACCAAAAATAAGGGAAAAAATACATTTCATAAGCTCCTTGGGATATTGTCAGTATAAATCTTTTAAAGTCAGTAAGAATTTATCTCTCCTCTCTCTCTTTTCTGTTTCCTATTTATTTTGCCCAGGATAGCTTGGGGCTAGGCGAAGTCTCCTGGGGTCCTTTCTAATTAAGAAGGATGGTCTAGCAGCACACAGACCTTCACCCAGTGTGGCCACAGGAGAGTGGAGAGGCAGATCAAAGAGCTCTGCTTATACAGTGCCATGACCATGTTTCTTTTATTATGCATCATGTCAATATGTTTAATGATTAAATATGAAATGGTTATTTTTACCTCTGTTCACCAGTGTAGGAATGCGCTGCTCTCATCTCAACCAGCAGGGCTCAAATTATGGGCAAAACCCAAGGGTCATGAACTTAGAGGTCAAACTCTTTTATATCTGTTCAGTTATTGACCTTAGACAAATTATTTAAACACTTAAATATTAGTTTGTTCAAATTTAATATGGGCATAGCCTACCTCATATGGCTGCTGTGAAGATTAGATTAAATAACATGTATCAAGTAGGCAGTACCATGCTGCTCAAGGTAGGTATGTAATAAATATCAGTTCCCTGTGTTGACAGGTGTCTTAGTCTGGAATTCCTTTGAACTAGGACTAAACCTGGAATCAGGACTAAATTGGAGTAGCTCTGCTACTACCAACCTTCCTTTGTAAAATGAAAGGGTTGGATGGAGTCTCTCTAAGGATTCTTACAGCCCCAAACTGTCAGTAATTCTATCTGCCTGCCTAGAATGTTATTAATCTAAAGAAATTGAGTCAAGTCTCCAAGCCCCCAAGTCCTAAACTCTTCTTCTCATAATTCACCTCTCTGAGGTTTATATACCAACAGTTTTAATCAACTGGCCAAATACTCCGTGAACTTTCCTGCTGAGAAGTAAGGAAGTAAGCTGTGGTTCCCTGCCCTGCCTTCCTCTCTCCCAATTTACACACAAACATCCCTAGGAAGGGCTCCTGTGCTAGCATCATTTGTTTCTTAGATGCTTCTGCTATAAGGCTGCTAACACCTCTAAATATCTGGTATGCAACACAATGCTTGCCACATAGTAGGTACTCAGTGATCCTAAAAATCAAAGTGATATGGTGGTAACATGGTGATGTCATTTGGATGTATTTGTTCCTCCAAATCTCATGTTGAAATGTGATTCCCAATGTTGGAGGTGGGGCCTGGTGGGAGGTGATTGGATCATGGGGGCAGATCTATCATGAATGGTTTAGCTCCATCCCCTTGGTGTAAGTGACTTCTTACTCAGTTATGTGAGATTTGGTTATTTAAGAGTCTGGAACCTCCCCTCCTTTCTCTCTTGCTCTCACTCTCACCATGTGGCATGCTCGCTGCTTGTTGCCTTCTGCCATGATTGTAAGCTTCCCGAGGCCCTCACTAGAAACAGATGCCATTGCCATGCTTCTAGTACAGCCTGCAGAATCATGAGCCAATTAAACCTCTTTTCTTTATAAATTACCCAGCCTTAGGTATTCCTTTACAGTGACACAAGCATGGACTAATACAGAAAATTGGCACCAAGGAGTGGGGTTTTGTTATAAAAATACCTGAAAATATAGAAGTAACTTTGGAACTGATTAATGGGCAGGGGTTGGAGGAATTTGGGCAGAGGGAGCTCAGAACACAGGAAGATGAGGGAAAGTTTGGAACTTCTTAGAGACTAATTAAATGGTTTTGACCAAAATGCTGATAGAAATACGGACAGTGAAGACTAGGCTAAGGAAGTATCAAATTGAAATTAAAAAGTTGTTGAAAACTGGAGTAAAGGTAACCTGTGCACACCACAGCAAATAATTTGGCTGCATTCATGTTCATGCCTTAGAGATCTGTGGAAGGTTGAACTTAAGAGTGATAACTTAGGGTATGTGGCAGAAGAAATTTCTAAGTAGCAGAGTTCCTGAGTGGTCTAGCTGCTTCTAACAGTCTATGATCAGATATGGGAGCAAAGACATGACAAACTTGAAACTTATATTTAAAAGGAAAGCAGAGCATAAGGGTTTGGAAAATTTGCAGACTACTCATGTGGTAGAAAGGAAAAGAACATTTTCAGAGAAGGAATTCAAGTGGCCTGTGGAGCAATTTGCTAAAGTGAATAGCATGACTAAAAGGGAACCAAGTGCTAATATCCAAGACAATAAGAAAAAGACCTCAACGGCCTTTCAAAAGTCTTTGGGACAGCCCCTCTGATCACAGGCTCAGAGGCCTAAGAGGAAAGAATGGTTTCAGGGGCCAGGCCCAGGGTGCTGTTGCCCTGCTCAGCCTCATGACACTGCTCCTTACATTCTGGCTGTTCCAGCTCTAGCCAAGGCTCAAAAGGGCCCAAGTACAGCTCCAGACACAACTTTGGATAGCATAAGCTATGCTTCCATGTGGTGTTAAGCCTACAGGCACACAGAATGCAAGAGTGAAGAAGGCTTGGCAGCTCCCATCTAAATTCCATAGGAGGTATGGGAAAGCCTGGGTGCCCAGGCAGAAGTCTACCACTGGGGCAGAGCCCCCACAAAGAAACTCTACTAGGTTAATATCAAGGGAAAATGTGGGGTTGGAGCCTCTACACAGAGTCCCCACTGGGGCACTTCCTAGTGGAGCTGTGGGAAAGGGGCTGCTGACTTCCATATCCAAGAATGGTAGAGACACTGGCAGCTTGAAACCTCAGCATGGAAAAGCTGCAGACACTTAACTCCAATCTGTGGGAGCAGCCATGGAGGATGCACACTGCAAAGCCATAGGGGTAGAGCTGCCTAAGGCTCTGGGAGCCTATCCCTTGCACCAGTGTGCCCTGGATGTGGGACATGGTGTCAAAGAAGACTATTTTGAAGCTTTAAGATTTAATGACAGCCCTGCTGTGTTCCACACTTGTGTGATACCTCTTTGTTTTGGTCAATTTCTCCACTTTGGAACAAGAATATTTACCCAATGCCTGTACCACCACTATCTTAGAAGTAAATTACTTGTTCTGATTTTACAGGCACATAGGTGAAAGGAACTTGGCCTTGAGCCCCACATGAGGCTGTGGACTGTGGACATGGAACATTTGTGTTAATACTGGAATGAGTTAATACTTTTGAGGGACTATTGTGAAGGCATAACCATATTTTGAAATGTAAGGAGATGATATTTGGAGTGGGGGCAGGGGTGAAATAATATGGTTTGGATGTGTTTGTCCCACCAAATCTCATGTTGAAATGTGATTCCCAATGTTGGAGGTGGAGCCTGGTGGAAGGTGATTGGATCATGGGGGTAAATCCCTCACGAATGGGTTTAATACCACCTCCTTGGTGATAAGTGAGTTCTTGCTCAGTTAGTTATGTGAGATCTGGTTGTTTAAAAGAGTCTGGGACCTCCTCATTCTCTTTCATTTGCTCTTGTTGTCACCATGTGACATGCTGGCTCCTTGTTGCCTTCTGCCATGATTGTAAGTTTCTTGAGGCCCTCACTAGAAACAGATGCCATTGCCATGCTTCCAGTACAGCCTGCAGAACCATAAGCCAATTATACCTCTTTTCTTTATAAGTTACCCAAACTCAGGTATTCCTTTACAGTGACACAAGCATGAACTAATACACATGACAAGGAATAGTACAGAATTGCTTATAATGTTTTTTCAAAAAACAGTCTCTAACCTCTGCTCTACCTGACCACATTCCACACACTGGAAAAAATTTTTTTAAGGATTCCTAATTTATTTAGGTGGCTGCCTTCATAATTCTAAATATTATAGTCATAGTTTTACTTGCAGGTATGACAACTTTAGACATGGACAGGACAATAAGAAAAATAACAATATCCAATTCTTGATTTTTAAATGTTCTTGATTTAAAAAATTATCTTCTATTGCTTATGTTTTTAACTTTATGTGATATATTTATGACTTCTTCCATCAGCTCCAGACAGTATCACTTGACTCTCCTCACTATAAAGATGAGGCTATTTAGTCTTCCTGCCTTTCCCTGTACTTTTTCTCTTCCACACCCACCTCCCAAATCAGCTGTACTTTTCCTTTACCTTGTCAAGATTGTGTAAGAAAGATTAAGTGTTTCGCGTTTTGTTTATAGGTTGATGCTAAGTGTTGAAAAATCAATAAACAGACCTTTTATACTGATGGCTATATATTTCTTACTGCAGTGAATAAGGGTTATATTTATAATCTTCTCTATAGATCCAAGAATGCATTCTACTCCAAGCAGGATATATTTCCAGCATCAGGATCAAATGAATTCTCCCTCTTGCATTGTTACTTGTCAAAATTGTGGCACATTTGTCTCATATTTGAAATAAGTCTTAGTATATGTTATCAGCAATAATTGATTATTATGTTAAATTGTTGTGTGCCACAAAAATAACCAAATTTCATTGCCAGTTGTGTCTTTATAGCTATTTCTGTCTTTTTATTGTTTTACTTTGATTATTCTCAAAAAAAGGTTTGTAATCAGCTACTGTCCAAAATTTGCTTCATCTTCAAGGTAATTCATTGAAAGGACTCTGACAGGTTCTCTTGAACATAGGTGCTATAACTTTGGAGATCATATCATTGAACTAGATAAAAAACATTCAAGACTCTAATTTTAATAATCTGACATGTTCATGAAAATTGCCAACACAACATCAAGTGGGACAAGAATTAATTACATTGGACTGAACTAACAGAGGACCAAAATAATTTTTAATGACTTCTTTTTGTTTGAAACATTGTTGATTCTTTTTATGCTTTATTGTCTAAAGTTAAGAAAACTTTTTCTTTTGAGCTACTTATAGCTTACAACAACAACTGGGTAAAGCATAGTTTTGTGAGCAAAATTAAACCATTCAGTTTTTTCTTTACCTGATTTCTCCAGAATTTTGAAAAGTTGTGAGTATTCTTAATTTATAGCAATGTAGTTATTTACATAAGTTCAATTAGAATCTGTTTTCTTTTGTAGGACAAAATAGTGGCTATAGTGGATATAGTAGTTAATAGTGGATATAGTGGTTATTGGATATAGTGGTTATTTTACCAAGGCCTTGACTGAAATGGTATATTTTCAAATATGATCAGACTGCTTTGAGGAATTTAGATTGACTTTATCGAGCTGATAAGAAGACCTTTAAAAAGTCTGACCTGATACCTTTTCTACACAGTTTCTTTATAGGGTTCCTGACCTGTGGTAAGTAAAATATGTCACTTTCTGATAGGCCCAGAAACCTCAAGATATTTTAAGACCTCGAGAAGGGAAACATTCGCCCAATTTGTACAGGTATTACAGATATAGATAAGTGGCACATCCTTGGCTTGGCTTTCTAGGCTCGAGGTTTTAAAAAGTCTAATCTTAGATTCCTTGTAAAAAAGTTCCAACAAAGCTAACTTATAAGAGCCTCTATGGCCAATCACTGTTCTTGCTACGCTTTATATGAATATGAATAAGCAGGCCCAAACATTATCAAACTAATACTTATTTTGCAAATAAGTTTGTCCTACCATTATTTGTCTTTGGTAGAAATAAAGGACTAAAGAGAAAAATTGTTGTTTTTTTTTTTTTTTAAAAAAAACCCTATAGTTTTTTTTTTTTTCCTCGTAACCCTGTTATGAGATTCTAGCCTTGTCCATTATTTTTGAGTTTTTATTATTTTCTCACAATTTAGACTGAATCCTGAATTCTTTCTTGGCTACAAGTCTCCAAAATAACATTTCCAATTTTTCTTCCATTTTTCTAACTTGAAATTATTGGAAATTAAAACTGTGCTTTTCTTAAAGCCCTGCAAACTAAAGATAGGCCACTTAAACAAACTTCAAGAAAAATTACCACAGCAAATTATATATAAACAGCCAGTAATATATGAACTCACAAAGTTCATTTAAACACCCAATTCAAACTACAATCCAGAAATATGTGTCAGATTGTCACTGAAATCTGAAGATGCTTCAGAGACTCTTAAAAAAAGTAATTTATAGACTATTCCAGACATTAGCCTTTTTTTTTTCCTGTTTCCACAGAAATACCTTTTATTTATGATCTGTTTGCCTGCATCATATATAGAGCCTAGCCTACCTGCAATGCCACCTCCTGGAAGGGGACACAACTGTTTAACCAAACTGATCTATTCTCAGGACTAAAAGACTGATTTAAAGAGAGACGGACTGGTATATTTAAATTTACTCTTTTCTGTATATCCCAATTTGTTTTCCATTCTTCTATCTCTAACAATCTCTAAACCAAATCTCTCCAAAGCTATCAACTTGGCTTTTAATATGTGAAACATTTTTTGTTGTTTGTTTGAGACAAGAGTCTTGCTCTGGAGTGCAATGGCACCATCTCAGTTCACTGTAACCTCTGCCACCCAGGTTCAAGCAATTCTCTGGTCTCAGTCTCCTGAGTAGCTGGGATTACAGACTCACCACCACACCCAGCTAATTTTTGTATTTTTACTAGAGATGGGGTTTCACCATGTTGATCAGGCTGGTCTCGAACTCCTGACCTCAAGTGATCAGCCTGCCTCAGCCTCCCAAAGTGCTGGGATTACAGGTGTGAGCCACCACACATGGCCAAATATGTGAAACTTGTTAAGGCTTCAAAGTGGGGACTGAAGGAAATAAAAATACTTTACCCCGAAGTATATTTCTTTGATATATTTTCAAATGGCTGCTTGGAGAGTCAGAAAACAAAAGTATTCCTACAAAGCTGTCTTTTGTGTGGCAGATTTGCATCTGTAGAAAATCTGCACTTATGCAACCAGTGCTTCCCTTGTCCAGAGCTAGGAAAAACTAACTGAGAGGTTGACACCCTTAAAAGTCTGAAAAATACATTTATTATTCTATTTGAAAGCTGCTACCTGTGAGACTTCATCTACATAACAAGACCACCTTTGCTAGCCAAGCCTCCTCTTCTCTTCCTCCCATAACCTGTCTTGCAACCATAACCTGTTTTTGGCCATACTCCAAGTCCCCATTCTTTTTGTAACTTCAAGATGGTAAATAAGCTTCTGCATCCCACTGTGGGGTAGGTTAACCACTCTGTGACTTTCCCTTGTGTACACATTAATAAATTGGTGTGCTTTTTCTCCAATTAATCTGCCCTTTGTGGGTTAATTTTTCAGTGAACCTTCAGAGGGAGGGCAAAGAGAAAGTTTTCCCTTGGTCCCTACAGAATCAGTTTTTGTTTGTTTGTTTGTTTTTGCAGTTTGTCTTTCCAGGAATTTCTAGCTGATTTTTTTTTCTATTTATTTTATATCTGCCTTCTTTACCATATCACTAACACATCCATATACCTCTTGAAAAAATTACTCCCTTCTTCTTGAAGACACTGATTTCCTCTTTTGATTTGTATCAATTGCTTTCTGGGCCTATGGTTCAGCTATTATTCTGAAATTTCTTTTCACTGGGACTTTTATGTTAGTCCCACCATCCTCAGAAAACGTCCTCAGGCGGAAATTTCTTAGTGAATCTTTGAATATTTGAAATGTTTATTTCATCTTTACATTTGGTTGATAGATTTTCTGGTTATGGTTTATAGATTAGAAACTCTTTGCCTCAGAAATTTGAAGACCTGGCTTCAGTGTTTTCTAGTGTCAGTGTTATTGAGAAGTCTGATGCTGGTTTTGTTCGCAATTTCTTTGTAATTGATCTGTTTTTCCTCTTTGGAAGCTTTTGGGATCTTTCTTTAACTTTAAAGTTCTAAAATTTCAATACACTGTATCTAGGTAAGGATCTATATAAAAATTTATCTGTGGCATTTTGCAAAGTATCTAGCTATAGATCTGTACAAAAATTTATCCATAGCATTTGCTAGCCTCTGTCAATAAGAAAACACATGCCTCTTTCATCTCTAGCAAATCTTGTTTTATTATTTCTCTGATAATTTAATTACCCCATACTTAATCTTGAATCTTTCTTAAGAGATTTATCTTTCAAGTTAGCTTCTGTTAGTTATCTGATTTATCTTTGTTTTCTCTGGGGTCAGCTTTTTTTTATATTGATCTTTCTTTTTCTCTTTTATTTTTCCTTTTCTTTTTAACAGAAGAAAAAGCATACAAATTTATTTATGTGCAAATGCATGAGAGCCACACAAAATATGAGACTTGAAGGACTAGAAGACTGAAGTTTTTATACTGTGCAGAAATGAACAGAGGCTTGGAGCCCTGGGGAGAGGTGGCAGCAGATTATGGAAGGGTGAGGGGAGGAAACACATGACAAGAAAAGGCTTTATTGCTATGCATGATCTTTCTTTTTCATGCTGCTGGGTTATTCACTTGTTGAGTGATCACTGATCAGCCCCTCACATTTAAACAGGAGAGACTAAGGAGGCTAACAGGAACTATATGTGTACAGATGGTGTTTGTCCTTTATGCAGAATTTGCCTGATGGACAGTGTCAGGAGCAAGCCATTTTGCAGGTGACTGTTTCCCAATGCCAGCCCAAAGGGTGCATCACCCTGGGTATGAACACTCCCACTAGCAGCCATAAAGTGTATCACTCTATTTGAAGTTTTACAGGCTTTCTCCTCTCTCTGTGGTTAAGTATCCTGCTACTTTTCACTTTGGGAAAATGATATTGGAAAAGGAATTAAGGCCATCTGGGTTAACCATAGAGAAATTTCCATTCTTTTTCTTTACCCTCGTCCTTTCTTTCAGGTGATCTTTTACCTGTACTCTCAGCAGATAGGACCCCCAAACCTCTTGGGCACATTCTGGGCTCTGGCCACTTTATTTTCTCCATGGACAGCTTCTGTCTCCTCTATGTGCTCTAGAAATTGCTCATGTCTCCCCTCCTGCTCTGTTTGCTATTCAGAATTTGTTCCTGCATTGATATTTCTCTATTTCATATAACTTTTGTGGGATCTCAAAAGAGGAGACAAATGTTCAATCCACCTTTCTGAACCAGACGCCTCTTAATCATATTCTCTGAGTGAGACCATAAATACACACATGCATGGATGGATGGATTTCCATCTCAATCAATCAAACAGGACCCAGGCATCATTGGCTAATTGTCCATAGTACAATAAACTATTAAATCATTATTATAAGCTATTACTCATTCAGTTGATCACAATGCCACTCATGTTAGGTGGCAACTAAGGAACAGCAGAGGTTTAATGGCTTGGAATCTGGACAAAAGGAGTGCAGTATAATGCATGCAGGCCTCATCCAGATGCATGCCCCTGAGATGCCGTATTGGAGAATAATGCTGTGCCAGCTCCAGAGTATCTTCCACAGAACACCAGCCCCATGGATGTCAACAGGTATTATGAGAAGGCTCTGTGGGCAAATGAGTCTGAGGACTCCTGGGTACAACAAGAAGTAAACAGGCTCTTTCACTGAAGACTTCTCAGAGCCTTGATATGCCAATAAGAGTGTGGCTCTTCAAGAGTGGAATATAAAATGAAACATTTCCCAAACTCCTTTCGGCACAGAACCCTTTTGTTACTGTGTATAATGTTCTATGGAACACACTTTGGATACCCTCCTCTAATCTATTTCTGCTACAAAGACCATTTGCAGAAACTAATAAAGAAAAAAATCATGGAAAAAAAGGAGAAACAATATATCCTCATCCATATCTATCTATATCAATATCTATGTGTATGTCTATCCTATATCTACATCTGTATCATCTCTTAAGTCTTTTCTGCTTGTCTGACTTTCAAACTGTCCTTTCATAAGACAGCTCCGGCCGGGCGCGGTGGCTCAAGCCTGTAATCCCAGCACTTTGGGAGGCCGAGACAGGCGGATCACGAGGTCAGGAGATCGAGACCATCCTGGCTAACACGGTGAAACCCCGTCTCTACTAAAAAAAAATACAAAAAACTAGCCGGGCGAGGTGGCAGGCGCCTGTAGTCCCAGCTACTCGGGAGGCTGAGGCAGGAGAATGGCGTAAAAACCCGGGAGGCGGAGCTTGCAATGAGCTGAGATCCGGCCACTGCACTCCAGCCTGGGCGACACAGCGAGACTCCGTCTCAAAAAAAAAAAAAAAAAAAAAAGACCTCAGCTCCTTCTGGCAGAATCATGCTCCTGGAAAGCCTCCTCTGAGTTACTGCACTGGACTCGCTACCTGAGGAGACTTAAAAATGCTACATTCCATATCTGACTTTGAGAATGTCATAGCTAGACATAAACATGATTGTCACGTAGCTTAATCACTTGTTGTACTGAGGAGAAAACCAAGAAGCAAAGAAGTTCAGGACTTGCCCAATGTCACACAGCATATTAGTGGTGGATCTGCAATTAGAAGGCAAGGTTTCCAGACTTCTGTCCAGTAGAACACTCACTGGATATATGCCTGTCCGTGACAGAAGTCTACGAAGGTGCTTCAGTCAAATGCCCTGTGGTTTGGTCCCCAGCTGCCTGCAGATGTTCCTTTCACTTTTCAGCACTCTCACCACTCTGTGGATCAGGCCCAGCAGCTGGTCTCAAGCTCTTTCTGACTGTCCCCAGAGGTCACAGACTAACGCATGGGCAGGTGGGACCCAGACAGTGGGTCCTCCTTTTGAAATCACTCACAGGGCTTAGATGGCCCTACCGTGGCTGAGCAGTATTTGAGGGTTTCCTTTGTTCATGTGGTCTTACGAATTGTTCAGAGCAAACTGGGGCCACTGCAAGAGGCTCCTTATTGTTTATTTTTCAAACTTGAATTCTACTATCCTACATAGCCTCAACTCATGTTACAGGTTTTAGAGCAGAAGTCTGACATTTAGAATAAGGAGTAGGTGGGACTGTGCTCATTGGCATGCTTTGCCTAATATTGAGATAATGGAAAGACAGAACTTCAAAACTCTAGAGACTCGTGGAAATCATTTGGTCCAACCTGTTCACCTTGCAGCTGAGGAAACAGTCCAGTGGGTGAAGGGCTATGACTGGCTTCCATAGCAGAACTGAGCTATTTAGGTACTCAGTCCTTGTGCACTTTTACTGTCTCCCTCTGTCTTGATGTCAAATATTTGGAATTAGCTCTGTTACCCTCCACCACCAGGACTTACATGTATTGCTGTTCTGCACCTTCATTTGGAAGCACTTTGAAGAGAATTGGTATTAGTCTTTGAGACTGAATCATTAGAAAAACCAAGTGTGTTCATTAAGAGAGAGAAGGGGAGTAGAGGGAGTTGATTTTTCTTGATAGTATTATTAATCTTAAGATAATGAGTTAGTTGTAGCCTAGAAGTGGTGGTACAATTTGCACAATTAGTGAGCCTCTGCAAACTGAAAAGGCAAAACAACGTTTCAGGTTCAACTTAACTGAGGCAGAAGTTCTCTAGAAATAATACATATTTATGCTCATGTGTGTGTAGTAAAGCATGCATATGTGTGTGTGCATTTATACGTGTATACCAATAGATGAATACACATAAACATACACATATGTATGGATGTATATGTATGTCTATGTGTGGGGCAGTATGTTTTTATATATTCCCTTTTTAGATCTCTGATCCTGTTAAAAAATAAACCATTTTTAGGTGAGACACAAAGGTGGTTTTTTTTTTTAACATCAATGGATTTCATTTAGAAAAAAGGGGCAGAGCCAATAATCTCTACATACTGCATATATGTCCTGGGGTGTCAGCAAAAAAAAAGATAATAAAAGGCAAACCAAATAAATAGAAAGAAACAGAAGACAAAGTGCTGAGAAATCCTTTTTCCCTAAGAGCTCATTTCGGTAATCCTCAAGGAAAATAGAAAAGCACTTGATCTGATGAGAGGGAGAAAGGGGAACCAAATGAAAACTAAAGAATTGATTTAATTCAATGAGAAACAGGAGGAAGGAAAGATAAAAGCACTTGCTGGAGGAGGGGGACGGAAGGGAGGGAGCTGGACGACCAGGGTGCCTTCAGTGGAACAAAACCCACTAGAGAGAGAGAAGCACAAAGTCAGGTTTTCCTTTTTCCATGTGGGTTTTTTAGCTCTGGAATTGGATTGCTCAATTTTTGCCTTAAGTCCCAGATGTCAAAGGATAAACATCTTCTATGTTACTTTTAAAATTTTTGCTAAAAGGTAGCAGGTTTTATTGCTTTTTCTGGGCATTCCATTGATTTTTTAATTAAATATTTTAAAAAGCAATTTTTTGCCCATTTCCTCGCAAGAGTATCATAAAATCTCAACCTTATTATAATAAGTTCTGATGTTCCATCTACTGTGGCTTTCAGACACCCCCTGCTGAAGAAGGAGCATGGAACGTGGGTGAACGTTAATAAACAAGCCACACAGCTGAGAAGCAAAGGGAAGCTGGGAATGCACTACTGGTTGTCACCTGCTGCCACTCTGGGAGAGCTGCATGGGGCACCCAGGGGCCTCTTACCCATTCCTTTTCATTTTTCAGAAGAGTCAGTGTACATGCAGGAAGGTGAGGTATCTGCGTGGCAAGCTGGCCAGGCTGAGTTCTCAAAGGTTCTAGAAGGTTCCAGGCTTCTTCTAACAGATCTTTTCACTTCTGGCCTAAACTTCCTCCCTATACATTCTACACACAGAAGCCAGAACTGTCTTCTTACATTTAATTTAGGTTATCCTTCCCTTCTTTTAAACTCTTCAATTCCTTCTCACTGAGCATAGATTAAAATATAAATTCCATAATACGGGGCCTGGCGCAGTGGCTCATGCCTGTAATCCCAGCACTTTGGGAGGCCAAGGTGGGCGGATTGCCTCAGCTCAGGAGTTCGAGACCAGCCTGGGCAACATGGTGTAACCCCGTCTCTACTAAAATACAAAAAATTAGGTGGGCGTGAGGTGGTGTGCGCCTGTAGTCCCAGGTACTCGGGAGGTTGAGGCAGGAGAATTGCTTGAACCTGGGAGGCGGAGGTTGTAGTGATCAGAGATCGCGCCACTGCACTCCAGGCTGGGTGACGGAGTGAGACTCCATCTCAAACAAAAACAGAAACAAAAACAAATTCCATAATATGATCTATAAGAAAGGCCAGAGGGGAACTGAACTGCCATGGATTTCATAGGCTGGCTCACTCAGGTCCCCAACCAACTTCCTTCTCTCTTGCCTTCTTCTTTTATTGAGACTGGAAGTTTAAAAAAAATGACTTGATTTAACTAACCTTCCTTGCACATAGGAACAGCCATGTGACACAGTTCTGGTGGTGAAATGTAAGCAGAATTACGCTCATATGGTTGCCAGATTCAGCAAATAAAAATACAGGACACCCAGTTCAATGTGCATTTCAGATTAATAATGAACAATTTTAGTAGTGAAAATACATCTCAAATATTGCATGAGACATGCTTATGCTAAAAAACAATTTTGTTGTTCATCTGAAACTCAATTTAACTGGGCATCCTGTGTTTTATCTGGCAGCCCTCTGGCGCTGGGAATTGTGGGGGAAGTTTCCCCTTTCTGCTTCTTCTTTTTCTTGCCTAGAACATGAACATAATGCCTGGAGGTGTGTCAGCTGTCTTGTAATCAGGGATTGACAACATGGGATGTGGACTAGTAAAGTAATAAGAGTTAAGTCATGGCCGGCCGGGCGCGGTCGCTCACTCCTGTAATCCCAGCACTTTGGGAGGCCAAGGCAGATGGATCACGAGCTCAGGAGATTGAGACCATTCTGGCTAACATGGTAAAACCCTGTCTCTACTAAAAATACAAAAAATTAGCTGGGCGTGGTTGCGCATGCCTGTAATCCCAGCTACTCAGGAGACTGAGGCAGGAGAATCACTTGAACCCGGAAGGCGGAGGTTGCAGTGAGCCGAGATGGTGCCACTGCATTCCAGCCTGGGCGACAGAGCAAGACTCCATCTCAAAAAAAAAAAAAAAAAAAAAAAAAAAGAGTTAAGTCAAGTCACTAATGGTGTCATTGGATATCTATGCCAGCACTGAACTGCCTGTCTCTGCTCTTTTTGTTGTGGGAAACACAAAGCAAAACACCCAAGATCCTCCTGTGGCTAAGTCATTGCAGCGAAGACTTCTGTTGTTTTGGAGCTGAACTTCTGTGAGCTCAGGGATCCTGTCTGTCTTGGGCCGGGGCTCACTAGTACCTAGTGCAATGCCAAGTACAGTGTTTCTTCAGTAAACATTTGCTGAATGAATACATTAATAATATTTAACAAAAAAGTGGGCAACTCACTTGTTTTCTTATATCTTACCTAAAGCAGTGTCATATTTCTTATTTACCTTGCGGGGGATGTTTTTCCTTTTGGAACATTATGACTAGTGGCTACAGAGGGTTATTCTTTGCAACACAAAACAAATTAATTTTTAAAATGCCTTGAAGTTTGGACTCTTAAGATCAGTGTTTCTCAAATTGTGGTTTGTAACCCACTAATGGGCCATGAAATCAATTTAGTGGGTCATGACCAGCATCAAATAAAGAGGAGGAGAAGGAGGAGGAGGAGAAGACCAGCAGGAGGAAGAAGCAGAATGAATTTATAAAATATCCTCATTGCAACTCTCCTTTGGGAAATAATGGCTGCTGATCTACAGGTACACACACACACACGCATGCACACACACACGCACAGGTGTATGTGTCTTGCATTGTGATGTGAAATATATTTCTTACTGTGAATCACAGTTTAAAAAAAATTAAAAGCCAGGCTCAAGATGAGTAGTGTTCAAATTTCAAATGTCCATATGTGAAAATCACACTGGCCTGGTTCTTGTTCCTGAGCCACCTCTCATTAGTTGGGTGACCTTGGAGAAGAAGTAATCTATTTGGACAGCATTTTATGATTTGTAAAACTCTCTCATGCAATCTTACAACAACCGAGTGAAATAGATGCTATCCCCAGTTGTAGCTATGTGTCTAATAATGGCAGCCAATAGCCACATGTGGTTTTTGAGTATTTGACATATGGCTGACGTGACCGAAGAATTGAATTTATTTTATTTAATTTTAATTAATTTAAGTACTGAAACTTAATTCAGTTATTGGAAAAATATGTTTGGAACAACTTGGGTATGTGAATATCATCTTCTAACAATAAATTTTATAAAATACATATCAAGTATTTCAGATGAAAATTTAGTCTCTAAATTGAAATGACTATTAGTATAAAATGCACACTGGATTTCAAAGATTTAGTACAGAAATCATACAATGTTTTATTAATAATTTTTATATTGAGTACAAGTCAAAATGAAAATATTGTATCTATTGGGTTAAATAAGATGTTTATTAAAATGAAATTCTTTTTACTTCTTATGATGTGGTTTCTAGAAAATCCAAAAGGACATTTTTGGCTCATATTGTATTTCTATTAGCACTACTTTAAGGATTAAGTATCTTGCCCTAAGCCCCTGGATAAGTAAGTGCTTCAATTACTATTACAATTCAGGTCCCTTTACAAATCTATGGCTCTTCCCACTAAACTAGGACAAGTCACATCGCCCTAGGCCTTGCTGAATAAACTAGTGTATGATGATAACAATAACAATGGCTAATGCTTATCCAGTGCCTACTAGTACTGAGCAATATGTTAACATTTTACAACGTTTACTGCATTTTAATTTGCAACAACCCTGTAAGCTAGTTATATGATTATTATACCTACTGTTTAGTTGAGAAAACTGAGACTCAGAGATATCAATTAACTTGCCTATCAGCTCAAGATGGTGTAGACTGAGGGGCCCAGAGCCCAGGAGCTCCATGAAGATGACTGGACAGCTAGAGCCTTTCCCTGGACCTTGGCCCTTATGAAAGCAGCTGGACTCTGAGAGATAGTATATTGCTGTTATTTCTAGAGTCTTGTTAGATTCATTTCCTTTGAGAAATAATGGCTGTCTGATCTAGTTGCTGATTCCAACACTATATGGCAGAAATCTCCAATCTCTACGGTTTTTGAATATATAGATAAGGCTGAAGAAGGTGACTTTGTGTCTGAAAATTTTCAACCACAAAATTGAAATTTGGGCTTTGTTATCACCGGTGCTTATTTAAAGATCTACTTGCAATGTCAGACTACATCTCAATAACAGCCTTCAAATATAGGGACAAATCATACTTTCCCAGGAAAATTATTTTTCCTTTGTTATAAATCTTGTTTATGTGCATTAAATATAATTTAGAAAAGAAATGGTAAGAAAAAATTTATCTACAGTCCTACTACTTAACCATTCTATTTTGGTTTTCTATTTCACTATCTGCGTGGGATTTTAAAAATTTAACATACATTTTTTATCTTGTTCTTTCACTTAACATTGTCATAAGCATTCTCTATGTTTTTATGTAGGATTTGCAAACATTTTATAAATACTTGTGTAATGTTCCAATAAGTGGACATCACATTTAATCTATTGCTTTAGTTTAAACAATTGGGTTGTTTCCAGTTTCTTGCTATTGGTGATCAAGTTGTTCTCCTGCTTCTGTGAATATCATACTCTTTCTGGAGGATAGTCCGCCAAAATATGCACAGTTTAAGGTTTTTAAACTGTGCACATTTTTTTACCAAATAATTTCCTTTCTAGGAATTGCTTTAAAGAAATGGAGTTATTTCTAAAGACTTGTTTGCAAAGTTTTCCAGCATTATTTATGGGAGTAAATATTTAGAAATGGTACATGTTCAATGCAGAAGATTAGTTATGTAAAGTATGGTGTATCCACATAATAAAGTACTTCACGGAGTCATTAAAATTATTCTCTGGAAAAATAGGTGAGGATTTAAAAATATGAATAACAATAGTTTTCTTTTACTGAGTACCAGATACTGTGCTTATGCATATTTAGGATATAATTTAATCCTTAACAATCCATGTGCTTGTTCTTATTATTATTGTCTTTTTCACACAGATGAAGAAACAAATTCAGAGGGTTAGGTGACCTCCTATAGCCACATAGCTGATAACTGAGTAAGCAATAGAACTAAGACACAAAAACCCTGGTGGTTTGTCTCCAGGACTTACATCCTTAACCACCATGCTGTATAAACAACTAGGAAGTTCACAATCTCTCATTAGAAGAGAGAGGCAGTTATAAAACAGCATGGAGAGTGTGACCTCAGTCTAACAAAATCTAATAAATATATGACTATACACACAGAACAACTTGAGAAAAAAATTCACCAAAATGTTAAATGGGTAACTCTGGAGGTTAGAATATTTTTCTTTATACTTTCTTGAATTTTCCAAAACACTTGCTACTTTTAAAAAACACACTTTTTACAATGATAAGATATACACAGCATAAAATGTACCATTTTAATCATTTTAAGTATACCATTCAGTGGCATTATGTACATTCCCAGTGTTGTCCAACAATCATTACAATTCAATTCTAGATATTTTCACCATCCCAGACAAAACCTCTGTACTCATTAAACAATAACTCCTATTAATCCCTCCCCTCAGCACCTGGTAACCTCTATTCTACTTTCTGTCTCTATGAATTGGCCTATTCTAGATACCTCGTAAAATTGGAATCAAACGATATTTGCCCTTTCAGGTCTGGTTTATTTCATTTAACACAATGTTTCCAAGTTCATCTATTTTATAGCATGTATCAGAATTTCATTCCTTTTTAAGGTCATGGTAAGTGTACACCACATTTTGTTTATTCATTCATCTGTTGATGGACATTTGGGTTGTTTCTACCTTTTGACTAATGTAAATGATATTGCCATGAATGTTGTTGTACAAGTACATTTGAGTCTCTGTTTTCAGTTTTTGGGGGTATATATGAAGGAATGGAATTGCTGGGTCATGTGATACTTCCATGTCTAACCCTGTGAGGAGCCACCAGACTGTTTTCTGCCGCAACTACACCACTTTACATTCCCACTAGCAATACACAAAGATTCTAATTTCTCTCCATACATCCTCACCAATATATATTACTTTAAAAAAATAGTAGACAAACTAATGGATGTGAAGTGGTATCTCATTGTGGTTTTGATATGCATTTCCCTAATGACTAATGATGTTGAGCATATTTTTATGTGCTTATTGGTCATTTGCATATCTTCCCTGGAGAAATGTCTACTCAAGTCCTTTGCCCATTTTTTAATTGGGTTGTTTGCTTTTATCTGTTACTTCTTGAATTAGAAAAACAAACCACAGTGACTTTTGTGCAGAATTTTAAAAAGTACACGTCAGAATGTATCCATTCCTTGCTTCCATATCTCATCTGCCTCTGAGATAAAAAGTTCACACTATCAGAGCATGGGCTGCCTGGGTTCCCTCTCCAGCCTCCCATCCTGCCTCTCCACTTCATACTTGATGCTACGGCAGCTCTCAATGCTCCCACACTTCTTGTAGACACCATGCCTTCATCCACGCTGTACCATATGCTGAGAAAGCCTCCTCATCTTCTCTTCCTCTTATTTCCTTTCTTTATTCAACTACATTCTAATCATCCTTCCAGATGCAGCTCAGGATCATTTCAAATAAAACTCCTGCTATGGTGTGAATATGTCTCTTCCAAAACTCATGTTGAAACTTAATTCCCATTGTGGTGGTATTAAGAGGGGCCATTTTGGGAAGTGATTTAGTCACAAGGGCTCCACCCTTATGAATGAATTAGTGCCTTGTAAAAAGGCTGGAGGGAACTAGCTTAGGCTCCTTTTTTTCCTTAGCCTCTCCATCTTGAAGCAGAGAGCAGCCCTCCCCAGACACGAACGGTCCCAGAGCCTTGATGTTAAACTTTGCAACCTCCAGAACTGTGAGACATAAATTTCAATTGTTTATAAACCATTCAGTCTCAGGTATTTTGTTGTAGCAGCACAAATCGACTAAGACACCTTCCAAACTCTTTGCTTTACTCCTGCATTTGCCATATGTGTGGATGCTTCTGACAGTTACCTCCTAATAATGGAGTTACCTGTGTCTCTGATGAAACATGCTCTCTACCTGACAGCAGGGGTGGGCTTTTGTCATTTGCGTACACTCAATGCCTAGCACATAGAAAAAGCTCAATATTGCCTAATAGAACTGAACTCTTGATTTATATTAGCCAATTGCTTACCAGTGAGGCTTTATATTTTGTCCATCAGTAATGCATGGCAGTACCTGTTTCATTGCACCCTTGTCTGAACTGGGAATTACATTTGTTGTTTCCATTTGCATGTCTTTAATTACTAGAGAGGTTGAGTCATTTCCCCATATGTTCTTTAATTAGTTGTTTCTCATCTTTTGTGAATTGTCAGTTCATTTTTTTTTTGTTCAGTTATCTATTGGAGGCTTAGTGTTTTCCTTGTTGATCTGTAAGAACTTCTTCAAACTAGGTTCTTAACCCTTTATCTATTATATTTGCTAAAAGAAATTATCCCATTTGTCCTTTGCCATTTAATTTTGTTTTTAATGTCAACAATTTGGACAATTTTATGCTATCAAATCTCATATATAAAGTTTACTAATTTGCCTTTTTATATTTATGAACTTGAGTGTCTGTAATGGCTTTCCATAGTATTACTTTCATTAATATGTGACAAAAATAATCACTGTAAAGGTATACCTTGCTTTATGGATCTTTGGCTGGAAATTTTAAGCATAATTATATTCATAGAAATCATTAAGTGGGGGGGAAAAAGGGAAAGCCTATGTAAAGAGTCACTAAATTTGTGTTGTAAATTGAGCTTTCTTTAGGACTTCCTTAGCTATTAGAGCTAGAGAGAGAAAAAAGCCCTAAATTTTAAGTGAGCTCTAAATTGCAAAACAATAGCAAGGCTGGGAGAAGAAGGTTTAGAAAAGAGCTTGCAAACTGTCAGCCTTTCAGAGCACATTGATTGTTCTTGGATGGGTTTTCATTTGGCCCAAGGCATGGCCTGCACTGACTTTTAGATTTGGATTGGTCTTCAATGCTTAAAAGTCAGAAACAGTAATCACTTGAATGTCTGGAGCTGTTCTGGATTTGGAAAAGGGAAGGAAGATCTGACAATGTTGGGCCTATTTTTTTTTTTCTTGGTGGCAATAAGTGGCTGGATTTGAATATCTGCTTTGGTCAGAGGCGTTTGAACCAGCGCAACTCCATCTTGAATAGGGTCTGGGTAAAATGAGGCTGAGACCTACTGGGCTGCACTCCCAGACACTTCAGGCATTCTGTGCCACAGGATGAGATAGGAGGTCAGCACAAGATACAGGTCCTAAAGACCTTGCTGATAAAACAGGTTTCATTTCAGTAAAGAAGCCAGCTAAAACCCACCAAAACCAAGACGGCAACAAGACTGACCTGCGGTCGTCCTCACTGCTATGCTCCCACCAGCACCATGACAGTTTACAAATGCCAGGGCAACATCAGGAAGTTACCCTATATTGTCTAAAAAGGAGGCCTGAATAATCCACCCCTTGTGTAGCATATCAAGAAATAACCATAAAAAAGGGCAACCAGCAGCCTTCGGGGCTGCTCTGTCTTTGGAGTAGCCATTCTTTTATTCTTCTACTTTCTTAATAAACTTGCTTTCACTTTACTCTATGGACTTGCCCTGAATTCTTCTTGTATGAGATCCGAGAACCATCTCTTGGGTTCTGGATGGGGACCCCTTTCCGGTAACACTACTCCCTCGGATGGCCATGTCTCTCGAGTTCCCCACAGTCCCCACCATTTCCTAATGTCTCCATCACTGAGGCTGAGGGTCAGTGGCCATTTATCATCTTACCATTGGCCCACTTCACTCATTTACTTTACCTGCTAGGCTGCTGTGGGCATTTGAGTTTTGTTTAAGGACATCAGACTGGGCTACTGAAATTTGCTAGGTAATCTCCCTAGTCACGGAAACATGGGGATTAAATTTAAATCCAGTTCTGACTGTTTAATTGGGAACAGTCAATCTGCAAGTATTTGCTCTGTCCATTTCTGTAAGCAGAAACTGATGTCTGTTCTCCACCCCTACCCTCCACCTCTCTTTCCTTCCTCTTCCCTTGGTTTGGATTTAATGAATATGATTTATATTGACTTCAATTCAAAAATTCTGTAACAAAAGCCCAATTGAAGAAGCGGATAGTGAAATGACCTCAATTGAATGAGCCTGAAGATACAGCTGGTATCTTGCATCTTACATCCTAATGGCTGCAGGTAGTGATGGTAAATAAATAGGGGCAAATTCCCAATTTCTTTAGAAAAGAGAAATTGCTTGAACTTTGAAAATCAGAAGAGAAAACAGAGGGGAAAAAAGGTCAGTTAGTTGTTTAGGACTAAAGAAAAGGAAAAAGATAACTGTTAAATATTTATAAATATGACTTAGACAAAAATGTTGGTTGTGGTAGAAAAAGTGGCTTTCAGGCTGTTAAAAGTATAATCTTGTGCAGAAAGAAACAATCTAAAATGCCAGGCTCAAGGGTCCCAACATACAAGAGGCTGGATTTGAAATCCTGAGCAGCTGTATCCCGCCTCAGTGAGGAGATGGTCAAAGTGGACCCCAAGCAAAACCTGGCATCAGGGATTTGTGCCTGTGATGGCCCAACTAGTACCTGCAGAGCCTATCTGGGAGATGCTGCAGGCTAGGGGGTTACTGCCCCACTGCTCAGAGCTCTGACCACCTGTGCCAAGTCCTGGCTCTGCCATTACTTGCTGTGTGATCTTACTGTAGGACAAGGCATGTATCATTTCTAAAGTGTATATGAAATAGGGACAGTGACAGGACCCTCTTGTAGAACTGTGGAGAAGTCTCACGGAGGAAACCCACGTAAAATGCTCAGCACACTGCATGGCATTCAGCAAGGGTTCAAAAACTGTTCACTCCTGTTATTATTGTCATCACAGTCCTTACTATTGCACACAAGACTGTCCTGAGGATTTGTGTTACTGTCAAGACAACTTTCAATGATGAGGGATACAAGAAAGGTAGCAGGAATCAATTCTCAAGGTTGTAGTCTCTATATAAGGACTTGAATGGTGGCAGTTAAGGCAGGGCAAATAGAAAGGTGGCCACTGTGATTTCATGAATTCAGTCTCATTTAAATACAGAAGTTATTATCAAGAAGTCTTAAGGTTTTGCTATTGATTTTAGTGGGGCCTATGAGAACCATCCAGGTTTCATTAAAACGTGGAAGTGACATTTAGCTTAGGATTTTCTGATCAATATTCTACCTGCACAGGTATATACTGATGACATTTTCTAGGTTTCTCAAGGCTTATTACTACCCCTCAAGGGCCACGAGGTAGCCTCCATTTAGTGGTTATAAACTTACAGTATTCAGTCTATGTCATAAGCTGTAAATATTTCTCCTCCAGGCAATTTGTAGTAAATTACATTTCCAAATTTGGATTTTTCTCCTTTTATTAATAATACTAACTTGTGAAATCAAAAATATATCTATAAATACTTCAATTTCATTATCAAACTCTTTCTACAGTGTTTCTTAAAGCATGTGGTCTATCCATGCATAGAAACATTTGTCACACAAATGTGTAATAAAGTTGCATATATTTTGTTCTCTAGTACTGTGTAGGTCCTGAGCAGGTAGATGTTTACTGGCTGACTGATGGATGAAAAAGCAAATGAACAGTTTTTAATGGAAAAAAACAAAAGAATAAGGGAACTAAGCATCACCTTGAAATTGAGACCTATGCTCTAAATTCTGTTCTTAAGTAGCCTGGAGCAGATCATCAGGTAGCACATTTGGAAACAACAAAGCATATTGAAAGTGCTTGATTCTCAGGAACCAAATGGTCATGAGAAACGTATTTCCAACCTAACCAAGAATGTTGATACTCTCTTAGAGAATGATTTTTGAAATAATTCCAGCCAGATTCTCAGAATTCAGTGCTCAGAGCTCACTGATCTCAGATCCTGGGTCTTTTGGCAAGAGATATGAAGGTTGCTACACTGGGCATAAATAGCAGAGGTAGGTCAGTATCCTTTACTTTGACCTTTTAACTAACAAATGGGCATGAGACAAAACTTCATACCAATGGCCCCACATGAATGCATTCTTTCACTGGAAACACCCATCGTTAGGTCAAGAAATAGATTGCAAGTATCTCCAAGATATAGCATTATATTAGTGGGGTGGAGGATGTATAAAGGGGTATATATACCCTCCTAGTCCTCAGGGAATATATAATACAGTGTGAAGACAAGCAACAACAAAACAAAAGGTACAGATAGGTCCTAAGTGCCACATAATAGTAATAATGGAGACTGAGATTTTAGGGTGTGGGTTAGGGTGGATATTTGCATGTATCTAATCACCTGTCCTCTCCCTCCAAGTTGACTCCAGAGAGTCTAAGCTTATACTCATGTGCTCTTTCGAAGTCCTGGCAAAGGAGTCCTCTAAACTAAGAGCCCTTAAATCCTCTATTGAGATGAAAGGCTGCCTCTTCCCTCCTCCTGGTCTGGCCAGTGATGTCTACACCGCATTACTTGTTTGATTCCTTTTGCTTTAAAAACTCTTCTGGTTTCTGGAAGACTGACACCAACTAAATCTTCTGTAAAAAGTCCTCCCTTCTTTCTGGCATCTCGATATACTACAGGATTGTCCTCAATCAAGAGCCGATCTTTTCTACATTTGCAAACATACTTGTTTGTTTATGGCATGTGCTATAACACTTGAGATTACTCACAGAGGCCAGATAACTTTAGACCCGGGCAGAACTGTTAGAATTGGATTAGGCTTTCTGGTTTCATGCTGATGTATTCCTGCTTATCTCAGTGTTAGGCCTTGGCCCAGTGACTTCATTGCCTCTCCTCGGAGCTTTGTGGCTTTTTGTTTTGCCTCTAGAACCAAGTCCAAACTCTTTAGCCTGGCCCAACATCATCTTTACAGTTCCCTGCTTTCAGACCCTTTGGTTTACTCTGTGGCCCACCTCCCAAGCCACAAGACTGATCACTGCTAGCTGAGGACGACATTCTTCTTAAGGCCACCAAGCCTTTGCACACACCCCTCCCTACCCTCTCTGCCCTTCTTCCCCTTCTCTACCTCGCAATCTGCTCACCCTTCAAGGTCCATTTAAGGGTCACCTCCTCTGGGATGACTTTTCCAACTTCCTCAAGCAGAGTTGGCCTTATTCTCCTTTCCTATAGCCAAATCTTTGGGTATAATATTTTCTAAAACTTAGTGCGTTATTATGACAGTATGCCTGTGTTTCCAGTTATCCATGTTCTCCCCAAGGCATGAACTACCATTTATTCATTCAGCATTCATTCATTCTCTGCAGCATTTATTCCAGTCCTGGCACATAGTGGACACCCATAAAAGACTCCTGAATTGAACTGAAAGGGACACTAGGGGTTTAGAAATGTGAAATAATCTATCAATCGTTTTAATAACTCTAATATGAAATTTTAAGAGGGTGGTCTATAATTTTCTGTCCATATACACTCCTATAAACATGCACAGGTGGGCAAGCTATCTTCCTAGTCAATATGCATCCACTACCTAACATACCTTGAAGGGCTCAGACAAGTCTATCCAGAATTGAGGGCAAAAGGAGTTTCTTGAAGAGTTGGATGGATTTTTGCTTATCTGCCTGAAATGGTACAGATAGTCCCCAACTGAGCTTTAACGGATTTTCCAGGAATCTGTATATTGAAGGGAATCCATCTCATGGCCTTGGGACCCTCACTCTGCAGGTGGTTTTGGGAACTCAGAATTACATCCAAGCCTGTTTATTAGAAATTTAGAGAGCCAAGAGACCAAGCATCTTGGGATCTGAGTAGGACCGATAAAGTAGGTAGGAGAAGCAGCTCCAAATGTCTGCCCAGCAGAGGTGTATGGGCTGAATTCTGCATCACTGACAAATAATAGAGAACTCCAGAATTATGACACAGTTTTTAATATGTTCAGCTTTCTAATCTTCCTTGTCTCTCCACATTCTTAATATTTGCCATCAACTCTTAATGAAGTTCTATATCTTCATTTTGGGGGGTATATTTCTGTTAATTTATCACCTTCAATCCCTTGAGAAATGTGTTTCAGGAAGACATGGATGAATTATTGTAAAGCATATTTATTTAGCACAATCCAATTATTGCAACATTCCGTAAAGGCAAATGAATAAATCATAAATGAAGAGTAATGAGGGTGGAGCTGCTGTGCCTGTGTTCATGATGTGTGTGGGTCAGAGGGGAGCATGTACGTGTGTGTGTGTGTGTGTGTGTGTGTGTGTGTGTGTGTATTAGTTCACACATTATCCTGACCTGGCTTGGGATTCTAGATAAGATATCTGGGCAGAAACATTTTCACTTACTCTATGCAATACAGTGTCCTCAGCCCCACGTGGCTATTGAACATTTAAAATGTGGCTAGTCTCAATATGAATGTATTAGAAGTATAATATACACACCAGATTTTGAAGCTTTGGGTTTTTTAAAAAATATAAAATATTTCATTATTTGGAAAGCAGTTTTGAAGTTTCCTAAAATATTCAGCATGTGGTTAACATATACCTAGCAATTCCATTCTTAGACAGCTACCCAAGTGCAATGAAGACATATGTCTACATAAAGATTTGTACATGAATGTCCATAGCAGCTTTATTAGTATGTAATAGCCAAAGAGTGGAAATAACTCAAATGTTTGTTAACTGGTGAATGGATAAACAATGGTGGTATATCCATGCAATGGAATATTATTCAACAGTCTAAAGGAACCAAGGACTGATACATGCTACAATATGTATGAAGGCCAAAAACACTAGGCTAAATGAAAGAAGCAAGACACAAAAGACCACATATTTTATTACTGTCTTTACCACTGTAGAGACAAGAAATAGATTAAGCATTGCCTGGGGCTTAGGATGGGAATTGAGAATGACTGCAAATGAACTGAAGGCCTTTTTTTGGGGTGATAAAAAATGTTTTAAAATTAGATTGTGGTGATAGTTGCACAACTCTAATTTTCTTTCTTTCTTTCCTTCCTTCCTTCCTTCTTTCCCTCCCTCCCTCCCTCCCTCTTTCTCTCTTTCTCTCTTTTTCTTTTTTTTCTTTTTGGATCTTGCTTTGTTGCCCAGGCTGGAGTGCAGTGGCATAATTTCGGCTCACTGCAGCCTTGACCTTCCAGGTTCAATCCTCCCACTTCAGCCCGTTGAGTAGCTGGGACTACAGGTGTGCACTACCATGCCTGGCTAATTTTTGTATTTTTTGTAGAGACTGGGTTTTTGCATGTTGTCCAGGCTGGTCTCGAACTTCTGGACTCAAGTGATCCACCTACCTTGGCCTCCCAAAATGCTGGGATTACAGGCACGAGCCATGGCACCTGCCCCAACTCTGTAAATTTACTAAAAATTACTGATTTTTTTTTAACCTAAAACAAGTAAGTTTTATAGTATACAAATTGTACCCAATATGTCATTAATATGCAATAAATTTAAATGTGATTTTAGCCTAATATTATTCTCATTAATATGTAATAATTCTTAATGTAATTTTAATGTAGTAAGTTTTAAATTGCTTACATGTTGAAATAATATTTTGTCTATATTGAGTTAAATAAAACGTATTATTAAAATTAATTTTACTTATTTACTTTTAATTTTTTATGTGGCTAGTAGAAAATTTTGAATTACGTATGTAGCTCGCATTTAATTTCTATTGGGCAGCACAGCTTTAGAAGATCCCACGATAGCTGTTAAACAATCCCCACACCTCCATTCCATTTCAGAGATCGTGCTTCCTCTCTTCTTGGCTCACAATCAGCCCCATATGGAAACTGAGTGCTTGCATCATCCAAAAGATGCTAAAAAAGGGGGAAATTGCCCAGATCGTAGCTGTTCAGGCCCCTGGCTATACAACAGCATCCCGGTGATTGGAGGAGGGGTGTTGGGCTGGGCGTGGAGGAAGCTGCTGGCCTTTTGCAAGTTGAGGCACAGCAGCATAAGAGATTACCAAGTTCAATGTCAATGGCACATCCATCACGTCTGTAAATGGAGCATGTTCACTGTTCACCCAAATGTTCATACACCCTTCATAAGTGTTCATAAATGTTCACATACCCTTCAATGCCAGTGATCTGTGCTAAAATAACATAAGCATAGAAGCCACTAAAACCATCTAGGAGGATCTAAGCTTAAATGCTACTAATTTGAGACAAAATTATTTTATTTTAAAACATATACGCATGTCTGTAATCTCAGCACTTTGGGAGGCTGAGGCAGGCGGATCACGAGGTCAGGAGATCAAGACCATCCTGGCTAACATGGTGAAACCCCGTCTCTACTAAAAAAATACAAAAAAATTAGCTGGGTGAGGTGACGGGCGCCTGTAGTCCCAGCCACTCGGGAGGCTGAGGCAGGAGAATGGTGTGAACCTGGGAGGCGGAACTTGCAGTGAGCCGAGATCGCGCCACTGCACTCCAGCCTGGGTGACAGAGCGAGACTCCGTCTTAAGAAAAAAAAATTAAAAAAAAAAAACATATCATACGATGTGTTTAGGGGAGCAAGGTTATTATCACATTCTCTTTTTGTCTGAAGCAGTTGGTCCCAACCCTGGTTCCTCATGAAAATGACCGGGGCCGGGGATGGGTGTTGGTGGTGGTGGTTAAAGCATGTGGATGCCTGGGTCCCACCCCCAGATATATTAACTATTCTGGGGTGGGGTCTAAGTAGTGATGTTTCAAAAGATTTTCAACAGACACTACTGAGAATCACTGACCTAGGGCCTTGCTCAGTAAGGACTTCTAATGGACTTTAGATTAATAGAGAGAGGAGGATGGACAAGATGAGCCACCAAATCCAGCAGGCCAAGCAAAGTTTATAATCAATCCCCTTCCCAACCAGGGCCAGCATCCCCTTTGCTCTTCTAGGCGGTCAGCCAGTTTCTGCTGGACAACCGTCGGTGGGTGCCGTCTGTGGCTTATGAGATAGCTTCTCTCTCTTGGATGAGCTTTAGTTGTTAGACGTGTCTTTCCCAGTTTAAACTCAACCCTGCTGCTCTCTAATGTCCACTTATGGGTCCTAGTCCTGCTGTCTGGACAAAGACTGATTCAGTCTAGCCCCTTTTCACATGAGAGTCTTTCCACTATTTGAGTGCAATTACCAGGACCTCTCTACTCTTTTCTACACTAGACATCCCATTTCCTTGATCTGTTCACTGCATGGCCTCCTTTCCAGGCCTGTAACCATCTCTTAGCTCTAGTTTGTCAATTTTCCCTCTAAGCTGGGAAACCTCCAAATGCTCACCCTCCAGATGGTGTCTGCCCAGGGCCAGTACAGCAGGACAATTACATTCCTTGATAAGGCCATTACACTCCTAGTAATGAACAACCATACTGCATTGGCTCAATAGCAGAATTGGAAAGAAGAGAGGGAAGAAGGGGGGAAAAAGGGAAAGCTAGATTTCTGAAATTTCTTATCCATAAACTTTTTATGGTTGAGTATGACACTTCACAAAATACTTATGCAGAGAACGTGGACCCAATTTACTGGAATGGAAAGACTGTCTACAGAGAAGGAATTCTCATTATTCCAACTTATTTCTTAACTATTAGCCTTCTATCAAGTGCTCCAGTGGCCAAAGTTTGGGGATGCTGGCAAAATGATAATACTCAACAAAGGGCTTAACAGATTCGAAAGGATTGGGTCTATCTTGAGTAGGGTACCTTCTATTTGGGGAAATGACTTGTTTCCCACAGGTAAGCTAAGATCAAATGCAAATCACATCCCCTGCCTGGAGAGGCCATTTAAACTCCAGGCTGTGAATTGAAGCTACTCCTTATGTGCCTTTACTCACAAAAACACGGTCTCCCAAAGAGGAGGGGCTGTGCTGGCCTCCTTCTGCTGGCGCAGAGCCCAGACTGTGGTAGGATATATTTGCTTCTTAGCCAGCCTAACTATCCACATCTCTGTCCAAAGATAATTCATTTCAAATTCAATGTACATATATTGAATACTCATAATCTGTGCTAGATACCTGGGGAGGGTGCCTTTACATATGGTTTTGTTTTAAATTGGTTGCAACAGGGTTTACTTGGATTGCAGAATGGGAACACCTACTGCTATTCAGAAAGGATCGCTGGATTCCAGGGGTGGAGAGTCTACATAGGAATCGGGAGAGGATCAGGGAAGTACCAGAAAAACTCAGGTGTATCTTACTGCCTGATTTTGAGAATATTAATAAAAAAGAAGCATTTTCAAAACCTAGCGCATGCCCTTCCACAGTGACCTTGCTCTTGTGGGTCATGGTCTTCACCTGAAATCAGCCAAATTCTATAGACAGACAAGGCAGAGGCTGAAAGAGATATCAAAGGGATGGAGAGAAATTTATAGTTTTGTAATATACAAACCAAGAGCCTCTTTCTGATGTGGGTATAACAGTGAAAAGGAGGCCTAACACGGCTAACTCCATGTTGCTCCTGATCCCCAACTCTCACCATCTGTGATGATATCTTTTAGGTTAACTCTTCTTGCTTATCTCTGCACATAGGCCAAATGAACTACGGGGGGAGTTAAGTTTATAGTTTAACTCTAAAACAAGGATGAGAACAGTCCCGTCCTAAAACTAGCCCATCAAAGAGATAAGGAGTATACACACAAGTAATAATGTTTTTCTAATGATTTACAGAAGCATTGTGGTCTGACCAAGGGCAAAGAAGTTATGCGACCCTTTTGGACTCCAGCTGACGCCCGAACATCTGTGATCACTTGCCACCTCCTAACCTCAGCTGCCTCCTTTCTCCTCCTTCCCAGTGTAAAAAGAAGCATGAGATTTATGCCCTTTAAGGTGGTTCTTTAGGACATTAGTCCACCATCTTCTCAGATTGCCGGGTCCCTGAAATATTATGGGTACATCTTCCATAATGGGGCATCTTCCTTGACCCAACACCATGTCTCTTGACTTACTGGCTGTCGTGTGGTGAGTGGTGCAAGCTTTGGACTCAGCTACATGGGAAGCTACTTCTCCCAGCTCCCTGGGATAATACTTTGCACCCCATGAACAAACAATTCCAACGTAGACTCTCGAAGGCCAATCGCGAGGGGTGACAGGTGCTTTTTCTCACCCAACTATCCTAACTATCAAAATCAAAACAAAATCAAATAATCAGAAAAACAGACACTGTCAAATGGGTCTTCCAATAAAAATGAGTGAACATAGAATATTCCACCCTGTGCCTGGCATAGAGGATCTCTAGCACCACCTCCCCACCCTCGTGAGAGAACAGACTCTCTTCCTAGCTATTTTGAGACCTTGTGGCAAAACGCCATCTCCTAGAAGATTTCCTGTCGCTACTATGCTCATTCTGAGGAGCTGCCTCATGCTGGGCTGGTCAACCTGTCCTCTCATCTACTCCTCTTATTTCTCCGTTTCCCTCTTAAAAATTGGAAATGATAAAAGGCACTCATATTTGCAGAGTCTTGGAATAGCATAACTCAGAGAAGCCACTGAGGTCATTATGCGTGAGGAGTTGCAGGCCTCAGGAAGGGAGGAGGTATCTCAGGCTCCACTCAGAGGCAGAGGCAGGCCGAGCCACTCTTGTCATCTTTCCGTTGTTGCTTTATTTTTAGTGTGTGTGTGTGGCCACAAGTTGGTTCCTGCATGGTTATTTTCCAGGGTTCAATCTGAGAGGACCCCTGTGTTCTCTTGCTTTATTACAGAGAGACTGGGAACCCAGGCTTGCTGGCCAGTTATAACCAGGGCATTCACTCGAATACCCTTAGGGGTAATGGCACAGCCCAGTGACTTGAGGCAGCTTTCAGTAAAAAGCAGAAAAAAAATAACATCGACAATAACCACAGCTTCCATTTGCCAATCGCCTACTCTGAACAGACACAGAGCTGGAGAAGGGACTAATGCACAACTCTAGGTGATAACGTGATATGGTGCCCTCTGGGGTCATGAAGTGACATTGCCCTGCGTGGCAGGAAGATTTACTATATTCTCACTTAATCCTTCCATAAATGCTAGGAAAGATTACTATCCCAATTTTTGCAAATGACAAAACTGAAGCAAAGAAGATCCAAGAGCAAGGACATAAAGACCTTAACTGGTGGAACTGAGATTTGAACATGGGTCTTCTAGCATTAACTTCCTACTGGTGAGCATGGAAGGGCAGGAAGATGGATAAATATACATCCCAAGACCCTGCTTAGTGTTTAGCAAGCCTAACAGAAGCTCACAGGTAGCCAGGGGAGGCTGGTGGAAAGGAAAGGGGAACAGAGGAGTGCTAGAAACCAGGCATCAAGCAGGTGGATTATGGAAAAGCAATCTCGGATAGCCACTGAATAATAACAGCAGAGCCTAAACAAACAAGAAGAGCCCTTGGGATCCACTTCTTCATGAGGTTCTCCAGTGGAGCACTCCCGAGGTAGTGGCCAAGCTCTCCTAATTGCCAGCCACCACATTGCCCTGGGCATGGCTTGTCACAAAGAAAGGCAGGGCCACAGGCAAAGGCAGCCAGCCTCACCTCACCTCAGCACACTGCACAGCAGCCATTTAATAGCACCCTGCAAAACTGAGAGATTGTTCCTCTCAACATCAACTCTGCTTTACTCCTAAAAGGATTTTATTACCTCTTGCATAGGAGTTTGATATTGGCAAGATTAAATTAACACAGCTAAAAAAAGGGAGGAAGGAAAAAGAAGAGTAAAGAAAGAGAAACCCTATGGACAGGTGAGGGGACCACTATTCACACTCAGAGCTTTGTGGGACTGCACCTGTCAGCTCTTATTGCTTCGAGTGACTCTCACAGTGTATAAGCTGTGGAAGGTCTCCTGGAGATGCTTTGTATGACAGGTTAAGCCTGGTTGAGTGACAAGCTTGCAGGGAGAAAAGTTGGACGAGGAAACCATGTGAAGTTTGCAGCCAGGGCCACCCACCCAGGGTCACCCTATCTGGATCACTTTATGAGAAGTCCAATTTATTTCTGCATGTTGATGAGGGCCACTCACCATGGCCAAATCCGAGTTAGTCATTAAAGAGGTCCACATGATTTGATTGGCCACATCAGACTTGGTCTGGGCATCTTGGGTTTATACGGAGTTTGCCAGAACTTCAAGGAAGGGCTGCTAGCCTGCCTCATTTTATTTAAGATGCCAACAATAGTAGCAACATCAACTTACTGCACCCCAAAACAAGAAATCAGAGACTCTGCATGTACTGATTCAGGACTGCACTGAACTTTGATGATAGTTGGGAGTAGGGTATCCCAAGTACACTCATGTGTTGTTAAGAAGTGAACTCTTGACAGTCAAAGGAACCAAGGCAAGAATGTGGGAAAACAAGGCTGGTAGGAACATACATTGGTTGGAGATTTCTGGAGGAAAATTTTATAAAAACCTTAAGATTTGGCAAAAATCCTAGCCTCAGCAATTTAAAACCCAAATTTGTCTAATGGAAATGATTATGGAAGTGAATAAAAATGTAGTTTCCAAAATATTATAAGAAATATTGATTATAATGGCAAAAGATAATTGGAAACAGCTTAAAAAGGGGAATAGTTCAATGAACTAATTCATGCATATAATGAGAATGGGAGATAAGGTTGAAGGAAAGTAATTAATGACCTGGGAGATGATCATGATATATTTCTACATAATAAGTAAAGCCACAAAACAGAATGCAATATGATATATAAATCATGTATGTAAAAATATACAAAGAAAAAAACTGAAAGGATAAGCATCAAAACATTAAATGTAGAAATCTTTAAGTCATAAGCTATGAGTAATTTTCTGCTTATCTTTATTTTCTTAATTTTCTACAATGAATATGTTAGTTTTGTCAACTTAAATTTTTTATATATATATATATTTTAAGATTCAAGGAACTCTGGGGTAGTGCTCTATGTAAGTGAAGAAGTCACAGTGCAGGGGGGATCTTTAAGAAAAGCCAGCTGTTCTCGATGACCAAAGGCAACACAGACCACCTTTTGGTTGTCTTACTGGGCGTCGGCATTCTTGCAGCATTCAGGATTTGATAGATAGTCCATCCTTCTTGACAGATTATTAATGTCTGTAAGATCACATGACTAGGCCCCAGAAATACTGGCCTTTCCAAGAGCCAAGAAGCAGCTTCTGCCAATGTTTTCCATCTCATTCCAGTCACTCATAAATGGTCAGGGGTCAAGTCCACGTTCTCCACATCCCCAGACCTGTCCTGTGCTTGGCACTTAGTATGTAGTCAAGTATTCTCTTGAATCGACCAGCGTTTGTCTACTCTCTATTTCTAGCAGGAGTGATATCTGGGAGACTCTTACCTTCAGACAGGAGGTTCATAATCATGCAATATCATTCACTTATTGCTTCACCTGAAAAAGTTTTATAAACTTTGCATGCTTGTTCCTTTTGGGGTATCATTGCACATTCTCCCCGAAACCATTCCCAAGGTGCGTCTAGCCACATTTCCACTTTCCAAGAGAAGAAAAAAAATAAAGCGATTATCTGGACAGTTCAGGTAAAATGTAAGCCTTCTTCTGAATCCTCTTTCTAGTCTAAATCCCATTCCATTTCTAAGAAAGTGTTTTCCTGATTCATTCTGCTACATTTTCTCAATTCCAAGTTTAGTTCAGAGAAAGTTCAGCCTATTAGGGTTAAATACTAGGCTTGGGGATGTGTGTACCTTGTGCCATCTCTTGGAGGAATATTTTACCATGAAAAATGGGCTTTAATAACAGAGCGTTGAGAAAAATGACACAGAGATGATTTACCAATGTATATACTGAGATATATTAAATTGCAGACAGTTTGGGTGAGACTCTGAGCCTTAAATGAAACATCCAATATCTGTACCAGCACACAGCAAAAGTGACTGCAGAAAAGCAAAAACACAGAGACATCCATATGTCACTGGGAGCAGCAGGGCCCCCGCCCTCTTCAGAAATGGCTCTGCAGTGGGTTTCTGCCTGGCTGCGGAGCACTGAACTGAAAAAGTGGTTAATTAATGAAAAACTTAAAATTCAGCAATGAAATTACCTTTCGCAGTGACTGACAAAGGCAGTATAAATAATTCAATCTCTCTCACAGTTGATTGAACAGAGTGCCTTTCCTCTTTTGACAACGGCATAGTGACATTTTTTCTTTCCATTGCCACATTCTGTAGTGGCTACAACAAGTGTCACTGCCGAAATCTAGCTAGGGAACTAACAAGGGGCAGTGAAAACCTAATTGAGAGCTGGTTGCAGTCAGGAATTCAAAGGTCTAGTGTACTTTCAGGTGGGTGACTCAAAGTGTAGGGAGGACAGGCTTTTTAAGTCGAGAGATCTTCAGGGGTCCCTGGAACCCCACACCCACTCCAGGAGGGGAAAACCTGGGTGCCAGGTTGTCTCCCTTCCCTCCCCTGCTCTGTAAGCTCACTAATCGCAGAACCTCCGAAGTGCAGGAAGGAAGATAAAGTGTGGGTGTGGCTTCTGGTTAGCAGAGGTGGTCAAAGAAGGGGAAAGAACTAACGAATCTGAGAGAGGTTTTTCTTCCCTTTGGGCTCCTGTTTGATCATCTGTAAAACTGGTGGGTGTTGTCAGTGTTTTCTCAGTGGGGCCAGGTGGAAAAACAATCACTTGGCAGTGGTGTCGCCATGGGCAATGACAGCTCTTGGAGCTGACCCTTGTGTGTGGTCTGTAGGAGGGACTGACAGTGCACTCGCTAAAGATATGCTGGGTCCCTCCACTTCTTACCTTAGGTGGGGCAGGGTGGGGAATGAGTCTTTCTTTTCAGACCTTAGCCTTGGCTCTCTGTGGTACCCCTGTTTCCATCCACAGAGGAAGGCCAGAGACTGAGCACCCAGAGGGCTTCCAACCACACGGCCCCACCAACAAGCCCTTTGGGCACTGACTGTTAATTTGAACCTGCCTGTGGCTTAAACTGCTTGAATTTATCCAACCAGTGAGGCTCATCATCCTGCCTGTCTTGAGGAATTTCGCAAGCTTCCTTTCATTCACCCTTAGAGCATGGGGTTGGAAATCAAATAGCCTGACTTTCTATAATTATAGCAGCAGCAGCAGCAGCAATGATTAACACCTAGTGAGCCCTTCCAGTGCCATTCTGCATCCTTCCATAAAGTCATGCAATCCCATCTCTATCCCTAATAACTGCATTTACTTGGGTAAATCACTTAATCTCAGTTTCCTTGTCTATAGAATGGGTTGGATACTTACATGTACCTTGTAGGTGGGTAATAATGAATGGGAAAGTACCTGACACAGGATATGACTCATAGTACCTGCCCAATAAATGTGACTTTCCTTCCCTTTTCTTCCCCCAAAGTGAGGTCCAGAGACAGTGTCTCCTTTCACAGACGAGGACGCGGCAGCACATGAAAGCTGACAGGGTTTCTTGGCCATCACTCAATCAAAGGGCACCAGAGGGCTCTGTTGGGGTGGTGCTGATTCCACCACCAACTGACTAACATGATTATTCTACTAGGGTATTCCCTTCAGTCCCTAGCACAGATCCTGGGTAAGCAGGGATCCGTGCTTTCCAGTTGAAAATTCTTCAGGGGTCCCTGGAACCCCACATCCCCTCCAGGAGGGGAAGAACCTGGGTTCCAGGGGGTCCCCCTTCCCTCCTCTGCGCTATGAGCTTGCTGACCGCAGAGCCTCCAGCTCAGGTCTACTTGCCCAGGTTCCAAGCTCCAGAGGAAAGGGAATACCCTAGTAGGATAAGAAATGATAAGAAATGACCCCAGGCCTGAAGGAACCACCTGCTTAATTGGGGAGCAGCCTAACACTGTGGAAACAATTAGCGAAGTCTCCTTAACAACAGAGCCTCTGGGCAGAGTTTATCCTTCCTTCCTAAGGGAGGCTGCTTAGGATTATTTATTTCTCATTAGATTCTCTAGGGCATGCTAAGAGCTGTACAATTAAACTCCTTATATCAAGGAAACAACTATTAAAACCTAGGATTCTAATGGATTTCTAAAAAGAAAGAGAAGATAAACAAATAGGAGTGATCAATGCTCTGGGTGTCACAAAGACACTGGACTTGGAAGATGATGTTTTAGGAAAAGAGTTGATAAGTGCATATGTAGTCATCTGTGCCTATGAAATTGGCTTAATTTTTAGGGCCTGTTTTCCTAGGAAGCTTGGCAGGTGTGCCCAGGTAGGACTGACAGTGCCCAAGAATGTGAAAATTCTGGGAGTGTTGCATGGGAAGAGGGAAACATTAGGACAGAAAGTGTTCATAGATTCTGGATTGTGAGGGATTGTAAGGGTCAACCAGCCCGAGAAACAGGGTCTCACGCTAAGAAAGAAACAGGGTCTGCAGGAGCAGGCTCTGAGGCTAAGTCCTTGGAGACATTTCTCTCGCTTAGAACTTGGTAAATGCCAGCTCTAGGGCAAGGATCCTCAAAGCCTCTGACGGGCATAGCTTATCTCTTTTAGACATTTCGCTCTCTCAACAGTAAAGCTGGCTGGTCAGGAGTGATTTTGATGAGAGCAGGGCTCCCTGGCAGAGGGCTTCCTTGTGCAGAGTGCAGATGGTGAACATTTTATCCAACCAGGGCTCATCAGCAAAGCAAAACTTTTATTTACCTGTTTCCGAGAGAGGAATTAAACACTGTTCTCTCAGCAGCCTTTTAAACTAGAAGCAGGAAACACAAAATCTTTTCAAATACTTATAACAAATAAAATCTGTTTATATTATGGATAATTACAGAGCAGAGACTCAGGGAGAAAGGAAGGAGAAAAAGGAGGGGGAAGAAAGAGTTGCAGAAGAGAAAAAGACATAAAGAAACATAGGAAGAGCTCACAGTCCTGGAGAGAGATAGTGGAGGGGGCACCTTACCATGTGTTCCCTGTCCCTGTTTGTGAAAGATGAAAATGAACGACTTTGCAGAGAGAGCTAAGGAGACCTAAGGGGCCACACAGAAGTTGGAGATAAACTCTCAGGGGAACCGAGAGACCCACAGAGAGGGGCTCAGCCACACACAGAGGTGGTTTATAGACTAGTGATATGGTTTGGTTCTGTGTCCCCACCCAAATCTCATCTCCAATTGTAATCCCCACGTGTCGAGGGAGGGACCTGCAATCCCCACGTGTCAAGGGAGGGAGGTGACTGGATCATGGGGGAAGTTTCTCCCATGCCGTTCTTGTGACAGTGAGTTCTCATGAGATCTGATGGTTTTATAAGCATCTGGCACTTCCCCTGCTTGCACTTCTCTCTCCTACCGCCACATGAAGAACATCCGTGTTTCCTCTTTGCTTTCTGCCATGATTGTAAGTTTCCTGAAGTCTCCCCAGCCATGTGGAACTGTGAGTCAATTAAACCTCTTTCCTTTATAAATTACCTAGTCTTCGCTAGTACCTTTTTTTTTTTT
Source organism: Theropithecus gelada (assembly GCF_003255815.1). Classification (NCBI taxonomy): domain Eukaryota; kingdom Metazoa; phylum Chordata; class Mammalia; order Primates; family Cercopithecidae; genus Theropithecus; species Theropithecus gelada. The sequence continues at coordinate 49,930,132 of NC_037681.1, forward strand.
TTGAGATGGAGTCTCATTTTGTCATCCAGGCTAGAGTGCAGTGGCATGATCTCAGCTCACTGCAACCTCCGTCTCCCGGGTTCAAGCAATTCTTCTGCCTCAGCCTCCCGAGTAGCTGGGACTACAGCTGTGCACCACCATGCTTGGGTAATTTTTGTATTTTTAGTAGAGATGGGTTTCACCATATTGGCCAGGCTGGTCTCAAACTCCTGACCTCGTGATCTGCCCGCCTCGGCCTCCCAAACTGCTGGGATTACAGGTGTGAGCCACAGCACCCAGCTGGCGAGTACCTTTATAGTGTGAGAACAGACTAATACAATGAGAATATCTGCAAACACAAAGAAAGCCCAACTGAAGAATGGGCTGAGCCTTACTAGACTGAGGGATTCAAAGACTAAGAACCAATGTTAGGGAAAGCAGCTCAGCTCCCTGGAGGCAATGCTTAACTTTGTATCCTGCAAGGTGGGAAGTCAAGTCACATCTTCAAGAATCTAAGGCCTGTGTTGAGTATCATTTCCAAATTGTGGCACTTAAGGATATCTCTGCTGATGTCACTTAAAGCTGTTTTGGATTTGTTTAGCCTGAAGTAGTTATGAAGATTTCTTTTCTTGGAAATTGCCAAGTGAGGCAGATTTGTGGAGAGGTATTGAGCCATGGAGGGAGAACTCAGGGTTGTGGGCCATTCAGAAAGGTGGTCGGCTACTGTTTAAATGAAAAGTTTTAGACTTCAGGATTGAACTCAAACTCCTCAGCATAGCATGCAAGGTCCTAGGGAAGCAGCACATTTCTTGCAGTCTGGTCATACCGATGGCTCAGTTCCTGAGCATCCCTGGCTCTCTTGTGCCATGGTGACTTGTCATATGCCCTGCATGGCTGGCACACTGCCCCCCGACCTTGTGTGCCAGGCAAATCCATTCCCTTTGTGGTGCCTATCTGGGTGGTTATTATATTCTCATAGCACCCTCTATTTCTTCACCAGAACACCTCCCACAAATTTAACGCAATAATGTTTAGTGTCTCTGATCCCCTTTCTACTGTCATCTCTTAAAGGTGAGGACTATGCCTGCCTGATCTTCAGCTCCAATCCCAGTGCCTCTCAAAACATGGGAGTTGAACAGATGAATGAAGACTTATCTCAAATATTTTGTCTTGAGAAAATGCCTCTCATCCACCCATTCCTTCAGTCTGTAGGAGGGGCCTCTTCCTCCCCTCCCCACTATGCCCAGTGCATTCCTTCACACAGCCCTAGACAGCGGGATTGTGGTGGTCCACGCATCTCTGTGGCAAGCATCACGTGGTCTCTGGAGCACCAGGCCCCCCAAGACAACACTGTCCTCCTCAGGCCCTGGCTTCTGAGCTCACCATCCTGTCTCTAGTTCCAAAGCAGTTTTTACCAAGGGAACGCAATTTCTGGGTAAGCTGCAGGGAAACTGGGACATCTGCCTGGCTTCTCTTTTCCTGATGAATTTCTACAGCTCCCTCCTTGCTCTCCCTCCCCTTACATGTAAAACAAGACTGTGGCTCCCTGAGGACCGGGCTGGGTCTGACTTCTAGAGCATCCCTCAGAGCACCCAGCTGCTTCATAAATGCCTGATGGCTGCTTATCTGTTGCTTGATGCAGTTTCATGATGTAGTTATGCATTGGTTTGGTCACTCCTTCAACAATTATTTATTGGGTGCCTGCTCTGTGCCAGCCACTGATTTGGATCAGAGGTCCGTCTGCAAAGTATGGCCTCAAGGCCAAATCCAGTCTAACACCCATTTTTGTATAGCCCATGGGTAAGAATGTTTTATGCTTATCTTTTACATTTGTAAATGGTTTTTAAAGCAAACAAAAGAAGACTATTTTATAACATGTAAAAAATTTTTTTTGAGACTGGATCTCACTCTATTGCCTAAGCGACATGTAAAAATTATATGAAATTCAAATTTCAGTGTCCATCAAAATTTTAGTGGAACACAGGCCCATTCATACACGTATTATCCAGTGCTGCTTTCACACTACTATGACAGAATTGAACAGCTGCAAAAGAGAGCGTGCAGCCCACAAAACCTAAAATATTTACTATCAGGCCTTTTACAAAAATAGCCAACTCCTAACCTCAACACTGGGAATAGAATAATGAACATGACAAACTCTCAGTGCTCATGACTGCTCTCACAGGAAGGAAACAGACAGTATACAAATAAAGACTGATTCATGCAATGAGGGAAAATGGAATGGGATGGGCATGGGTGGGTGATAAGAAAAGATCTCACTGAGGAAATGGATGAGCTGACATTTGAGCAGAGACCTGCACAATATAAAGGAGAGAGAGATGGATATATAGGGGGTAGAATTTCAGGTAGTGGGAACGCCAACTGCAAAGACCTTGAGGGAGGAGAGTCCTTGGCCAGAACCCCCATCTGAAAAAAAAAGTCCTTGCAGCACTGACTGATGCCGGAGCAGAGCAAGTAAGCCTCACTGCATGCAAGCTTGTATAGTGAGGGGGTGAGGGAGTGTGGTGCAGTGGTTAGAGCATGGTTCTGGTGTCAGAAGATCTGTGTTTGGATCCCGGCTGTGCAAAAAAGACTTGCTCTTGCCACTGCATCTCCCTGAGCCTCGGCGTCTTGCCGGTTGAGCAGGGCCATGACACCAGTTCTCAATCCACCTTCCAGGATGGTGAGCGAGATCCTGAGTAAGAAGGCTCTTTCTAAACTGAAATGTACATCAGGGGGTTAAGTATCACCAACAGGGACCTCTTCCCACCTGTCTGTGCTGGTGTTCTCTGCTTCTGATTTTAAGCCCCCATGGGTTGGCTACCATTTAGCTTGAATTTTCTGGGACAGCCTTGATTTTATATGTTTGGTCCTGCTGGCCCTATAAACCATTGAAATATCTCAGACAGACTCATATTTCAGCTTCCAAACTGCATCTCTCTGACTACTTCTAGTATGGAGCGCCTCTTGGCAGGACCTTGTTAGTAAAGATTTGGTGAGAAAAGCTTGACCTCTGGGCATGTGGGCAGGAATGGGTAAAAGTTCCCTAGAATTGCTTTGAGGCAGGGCCTCCCGCAGGTTGGTGTGACTACCTTTTGCTGATGAGGAGGGGAAGCTCTGCTGAACTCTTCTCTCAGCTGCTGCTTAGGACTTGGGGAGGTTCTCTAAGCCTGCATTTTCTGCTCTGGAAAATGGGACGCAGCACAGTCCCACACACACCCTTTCCGAAAAGGATGAACGTGAACCTGCTGAAGTGCCCTTTGATGCCGGGGAGATGCCTGCCAGAAAAACACATGTGAAACCAGGTGTTACATTATTAATACCTGCGCGGCAACTTCAGAGAATTCAGGCAGGCACAACCAGCGGCACTCCAGCTGCAAACGAAGCCCCGTTTCCTCCTGCAAGCCCCTGTGAGAGCCTCTCTAAATCAGACTCTGTTTCTGATTGCCTGAACTTTGTGTGCTGATGAACTTTGATTCATGAAGTGGCCACCATAGGTGAAAATTTTCATAGAACTCAATTAGACCAAATTGATTGTGGTTGGTTATAAGGGCGAACGGTGTTGCGGATGGGGGAGGTGGAAATCCAAGAGAGGACACCAGCAATGTAAAAATTACCCTGAAGAAAACTGCCAAAATCATACGTTTTGCTTCTTGCAAGATTCCATCGGCAAGGCCTTCTACAGACTTATTTTACAGTAAGCTGCGAATGTTTTCACCAGGTTTCATCAGTTTTTATTCTCTTCAGTTATCTAAGTTGCAGCTGAGGCAGGAGAGCAATTGATAGGCTTCCCACCCCCACTGCAACCTCCCTCATCCCCATCTGACCCGGTCTCCTAAAGGATGGCTATAGCTCTGTGACATTTTAATTTGCTAGAATGAGACAGAATGTAAGCAGGAAGGCTTGGGTCTGTGCATTTATCTTGCTTGGGGGAAATTAGTGCTGGCTCTAGCACACACCCACTATATACACCAATGAAAAAATACAATTCAATTTGTGTTGGCAGCTTTAGGAGAGCAGGGCAACCATTTGTTAAGTGCAGGGTAATTCAGCGCCTGATTTTGCAGAGAAGCAGTGCTGAATTCCCAAGCTGGCAATTTTGCTGGCAGATAAGTGAGTTCCCAGTCCTTTGGAAAGTTTCTGGGCAGAAGATTGCTCTTCTGCAGTGCTGTGACCCCAGAATGGTGTTTCTTTTGGTCAAGTCTGCTGGGGTTGCCAAATGCTCCAACAGAGTGGAGTCCAGGGGGCTTTGCAGCAGGGGTGTGGCTGATGTGCTCATGAAAGGCATACTCTGAACACCAGAGGTTGATGCAGAGGAAATGTGTTTATTTGAGAGCATATTATGCACCTCCTGAGCCTTCCAGTTAAGATGTGACTATGTGCTCCTGAAGTTGGAATGGGGAAGAACCTGCAAGAACCTGCAGTTATCTGATTTCATGATTAGCCAGTGGGTGCACGGGGTGCAGAGTCAGGAACTGGGGCTGACCAGTTGACTGCTCTAGATCATTTGAAGTGAAACAGAGGCACATTTTAGAGACTAAGAAATGAATGAAACAGAGAGCTACGATGTGCTGAAAAGCATATCCCTAAATAATCACAAGACATTAAGAAATAGCCTGGCTTACAAGTGTGCTTGTCACCAACTCCACTGCCCACTATGCTCCCAGAGACCAGGAGCAGAGCCAGGAGCGGAACCACGAGCCTCTCTCTCCTGCCTCCTCTAGGGCCATGCTGCCGGCCTGTCTGGGTGTTGCTCTACTTTTTCCTTCCTAACACCATGCACACTGCCTTCCAACTGCAGGCTAACTTGGCAAATGCCCTCAATTGTCAATGCCAACTTGGTAAGGGCAGGGCCCGTGTCCTCAGCAGGTGCTCTGTTGACATTTGTACTCCACCCCCGCCCCATTCAGCTCGGTTCTCTGCCTGCTGACTGCTCTCAGTGAAGCTCCCTGCTGATTGCAGATGCCTCTGACAGCCATGCTAGCGGGTCCTCTGGAGCACAGGTCCCCAGCCCCTGGGCCACAGACCACCAGGAGGAGGTGAGTGGTGGGTGAGTAAGCGAAGCTTCATCTGTATTTACAGCCACTCCCCATTGCCGCCTGAGCTCCACCTCCTGCCAGATCAGCGGCCGCATTAGATTCTAACAGGAGCACAAACCCTATGGTAAACTGCACATTAGAGGGATCTGGGTTGCGTGCTCCTTATAAGAATCCAATGCCTGATGATCTGTCACTGTCTCCCATCACCCCCAGATGGGATCGTCTAGTTGCAGGAAAACAAGCTCAGGGTTTCCACCGATTCCACATTATGGTGAATTGTATAATTATTTCATTACACATTATGATATAATAATAATAGAAATAAAGTGCACAATAATTGGAATGTGCACGAATCATCCTGAAACCATTCTGCACCCCGAGTCTGTGGAAAAATTGTCTTCCACGAAACCAGTCCCCATTGCCAGAAAGGTTGGAGACTGCTGCTCTAGAGAACTTCATAGATGCCTGTCAGCTCACGCATGGCACCCTCCTTGGGAGCCCAAGCCTTCACCCACATGCTTACAGGAAGTGGCACTGGATGTTTGTAAAATAAACTCTGGGTGTTTGGGTTCAGATCTTGGGCCTGCCCTTTGCTCTCTTTGAGTCATTTTACCCCTCTGAGCCTCAGTTTCTTCATTTGGAAGTAAATAAAGATGCCTACTTCAGATACGCTTAAAGCAGATGACATTTGTCATGGTCCTTGTATGCTCTGCTCTGGCACCCAGCAGTCACTTCCTTCCCTTCCTCAGGTATGACAAAAGGCAAAAATAAATTTAATGAGCAGTCTGAATGGTAGGAAGGTGGTAGGAATGTGTCTACCTGCTTTAAATAACAGATAATAATAGATGCATGGGAAGGGGTGGGACTGGGAAGTCTACACGGAGGAGATCTGGGCCATGATGATAAACGATTAGTAAAGGTAGAAGAAGGAGATGAGATGAGGGCCCTGTCACAGGGGATGCTACAGCTCTATGCATTACTGCCCATCACGGGACCATGCTTCTAGCAAGTGCAGCCTCCCACAGCTCTGCAAACACAGGAGTGACTGACTCCTCACAACATCTTTGTTTCCCAGATGGCCTAAAACACTGATCTGAGAGAAAAGCATGTGCTTGGTGAATCTCTGCTCTAGTTCTCACATGAGCTGACAGTTGATGAATCTTTTCCGGCAACCTAAATGGACAGTATAAGCCAACTCTTAAGACACCCAAGACCTGTCTTTTTGCAGGATATGGTCTTCAATCCTCGAAGCCAGACTGTTTCTTAGATCAGGGGAAAGTTGAGGGGTGGCAGCACTGGCAGGCCCAGGGTGGCACCCCCTGGTTGCATTGGTCTCTTTCCTCTAGGTAAAGAGGAAGAAGAGTGAATCTTGATCTACACTAACTGATACGGTTTGGCTGTGTCCCCATCCAAATCTATTTTATTTTACTTTTATTTTATTTTATTTTATCTTATCTTATTTTATTTTACTTTTGAGGCGGAGTCTCGCTCTGTCACCCAGGCTGGAATGCAGTGGCGAGATCTCAGCTCACTGCAAGCTCTGCCTCCCAGGTTCACACCATTCTCCTGCCTCAGCCTCCTGAGTAGGTGAGACTACAGGTGCCTGCCACCATGCCTGGCTAATTTTTTGTATTTGTTTAGTAGAGATGGGGTTTCACCGTGTTAGCCAGGATGGTCTCGATCTCCTGACCTCATGATCCGCCTGCCTTGGCCTCCCAAAGTTCTGGGATTACAGGCGTGAGCCACCGCGACAGGCCCCAGATCTCATCTTGAATTCCCATGTGTTATGGGAGAGACCCAGTGGGAAATAATTGAATCATGAGGGCGGGACTTTCCTGTGCTGTTCTCATGATAGTGAACATGTCTCATGAGATCTGATGGTTTTAAAAATGAGAGTTTCCCTACACAAGCTCTCCTTTTGCCTGCTGCCATTCATGTAAGACTGACTTGCCCCTCCTTGCCTTCTACCATAATTGTGAGGCCTCCCCAGCCATCTGGAGCTGTAAGTCCATTAAATCTTTCTATTGTAAATTGCCCAGTCCCAGGTATGCCTTTACCAGCAGCATGAGAACAGACTAATACTGTAACTCAGGGAGGGTTTGCAGGGTATGGTGCCCTAACTTACATAGTCTCTGTTTGGACACCTGACTCCAGGCTGTTAATAGAATCAGGAAGTGCTGATGCCGAAAGGGTCTTTGAGGATGCTTATTCCAGTGTTTTCCTAACTCTGTGGAGTACTAAGCTTGAGGAGGGGCCTCAGGGCCTGTTTGGGGGTAGCAGACCCACATGTGAAGGCATTCTCTGGCTTTGTTCCTTGTCTTCAACTAGAACCACCTTACCCTGTCTCTTTCTTTCTTGCAGGGGTATGTGATGATGAAGGTATCACCTGGAATAAACGGTTCCACTGCAGCAAAACATAAACTGCCTCAAAAGCCACAGGGATGGTTGATTTCATGTCCATGTTTCAGAGTCAAAGGAGTCTAAGGGTCAGAGCAGTGAAGAGACTTGCCCAAGGTCACCCACTGGTTAGTGCAGATCCCAGTCTGGGACTGTATCTACCCTGGAGTCCAGCTCTTCTCCCCACCCCTGGCCCTGCCCTTCAGACAATCTGAGCACTGTCTCTGTGCTTTCCTAGCTGGTGATGCCAGGAAGCCTAGGCATGGACTGCTGAATGGGGAGGGAGAAAGTCTAACAAGCAATGTCAGCAGGAGAGTGCACACTCTTGAAGAAGTACTAGCTACCTGAACTTTGATGCTCTGGAGAGCACCCGGTTCGCCAGGCCCTTCCTTCAGCATCTCTAGGTAGCCCTGCTGAATGGGTCTGGAAATCCACAGGGCACCAAGTAGCATCACACAAAATGCCCAAAGCCCAGGGCTGTAGCCTTGACACTGCAGCCAATTTGCCATGTGACCTTGTGTTAGCAATTTTGTCTTTGACTTGCCTCACCTGTGGATGGATTAGGCCTAAGTTCCATTCCAGCTTTTGTGTTCTAGGCTCTTCCTGATCTTTAAAGATGACCTTATTCCTGCACCAATAGCTGTCTTTTTATCAACTTGCCATGAAAAATAGTATCTGCTCTTCCTTTGTATCCCACAAGCTTCAGAGCCCTTAAAGATCCCCATGGCTTATTTAATTTGAACTTCAACAAGATGAAATTCTTATCCACATGGGAATGACGTGATAGCAAATGTTCAGCTAGACTTTTTTACGTGCATTGTTATATGCAAAGAAATCCCTGACAGCCTTCCAGAAGATGTCCTCAGCAATGTCCTCTGTACACTTTGGTGTTATTTTGCTCTTTTCCTCTATGCTCTGGGAACTAACTCAGCATATATGAGCCATCCTGAGGCTTCTCTAAGAGCACCCACTACATGCCAGGTTTGAAAAACTGTCAACTCGTCAGATTGAGAGCTGTTTCATTTGCTTCAGATGTTGGATATGTAGAGGGAAGGTTGAAAGACCCCTCAGCAAAAGACTTCAGTCTTGACGAGGCTAGGCACACCGATATACAGCTCCCAAAGAAGGCATAATTCTAGGAGTCAACAGCTTAAAGTTCTGCACCCCCCAGAACCCAGACTCACTGTACGAAAAAGCAATGATTCACTCTGAGGCTTCAGAACAGTATTAAATTACTTGTCCATTATTATGTGATTTATGCTAGGGTCGGGCTGAGAGGTCCCTGCATTGCTTTCTCTTCCTCAACCCACTCAGCCCAGTTTCAACCACTGCCCAAACAGCCACAGAATTTATAACGCAGAAATTGGCTCTGAGACCCTGGGCAGTGGCATTTTCTTTCTGCCAGGGATTTTTGCTACTGTGTCTGTGTTATGCATATGTCCACATGATTCTTATATTAAGCCACAGGAAAAAAAATCCAATTTGTTTTTTATTAAAGTCCAACCGCTGCCCTGCCAGTCAAACCCATTTATCTCACCGAGCATGGATTGCTCATGTCAACCCGTGATTACCGTCCGCTACCTTGATAACAGCCTGCTGATTATCTCAACATCTGAAAAGCTGCCTTTTGTAAATTACATTGCCACTAATGAAGCCCAGATGTACTCGCTTCAGTGTCCTCTCCCGCTCCCCCTTTCTCTATAATGCACAGGAGCCAAACCGCAAGGCCAGCGCTGGCATCTGAGCATCCTTATAACCAAAGCCTAGGATTTCAGGCCCAGCCACAGCACACGTCTCAGGTTGACATAACCCCCATTTGATTCAATCTGCTTTTTCCCAGTTTGACTGGGTGTCAGATTAGAGCCCCGTTATTACAGTCCCTGCAGAAAACCCAGATACCAGGCAACACTTTAATTTGGGATAATAAGGAAGATGAGCAACATGTGGCACCGATCGTGTAGGTGCGAGGGCTGTGATTTCTAAATTACGCTAAACAGATGTGGAGGGGAAAGTTGCCATCCAGATGACAGTTTGGTTCAGCTTGAACAAAAACAGGCCCTGACATGGTTTGCGGCTATTTACGCCATCCTGCTGCCCAGTGGCGGGGAGTCAGAGAGACTGACGCTCATGCCACAGGTTCAGCAGTGGTCAGTTCTATGGGGTTTTGCTGAGGGATGGCTCCTATGCCCTTCCTGTCATAGTTTCCTTATGTCTCAGGCAAGGAAAAAGAAGCGGTGAGGGCCAGGAAGCAAGGATGAGTCAGTGTGAGTGGACATAGGTGCCTCTTCTCACAAGGTCTGGATCTTCTGCCCATCTCTATGGCCATACCATGTGGTTCTGCCAAAGCCTGGCATCAAGATTCCTTTCCAAGAAGTGGTCACACATGTTTCATAGATAGAAATAGAGACAAAGTGGCTGGGCATGGTGGCTCATTCCGCTAATCCCAGCACTTTGGGAGGCCGAGGTGGGCAGATCATGAGATCAAGAGATCGAGACCATCCTGGCCAACATGGTGAAACCCTGTCTCTACCAAAAATACAAAAATTAACTTGGTGTGGTGATGTGTGCCTATAGTCCCAGCTGCTTGGGAGGCTAAGGCAGGAGAGTCACTTGAACCCGGGAGGCGGAGGTTGCAGTAAGCTGAGATTGCACCACTGTACTCCAGCCTGGCAACAGAGTGAGTCTCCGTCTTAAATAAAACAAAACAAAATAAAATAAAATAGAGACAAAGCGTGAGCAGAGCCTGTGCAGAGCAGCTGCTCAAAGGGAGGGCCACACCTGGTGGAATCCGCCCCTAGCCCCAGAGCCAGGGGAACACCTCCTAGGACCACTTCATCATATCCGCTTCCCACCAGCTCTGCTCACCACTCCCTGCTGTCAGTGCACTGGAGGGAGGAGGCTGGGAAGGTGAAGCGTTGCCCGGGTGCCTTGAGGCGTGTATTGCAGGTCTTGGGTAAAGAAGTGGGAGTTGCTTGCACCAAGACCCAGAGCTCCAGGAGATGGTGACCATCCTAGATGACCAGGACAAAGAGGGACCTCAGCCCTCTGGATCCCCAAAATAAAAAGGAGTCCCTTTCTTCTCTCTTCTTACTTCTTTCTTTCAAAACTGGAAAGACTGGGCATTTGGCTCTGCTGAGTTTTTGTTCAGTGATGGCTTAAATGTCCATCCTGCCTTGTTTCCTTACCTCTTAGGCAGAGAGAAACGTGTGGAAAGGATGACACTAAGGGAAGAGTGGGCGTGGGTGGTGCCTCTGCAGAGTAGGCTGCAGGAGGTGGCCATGGCAAAATTCTGCCTCCACCCCATCCTTGCATGCAGACTCAGGTTGACCATTCATTCAACAAGCATTTATTGGGCCTTCACTGTACAAAGCATGGGGCCAGTGTATGAAGACATAGATATATCTCCCACTTAAGCCCTGACCTTGAGTTGCTGGGTCTTCACGAGAGGGGAGAAGATCTGCCTAGATAGAGCCACTTCTGGAGGGGAGAAGAGGATGAGTGCCTACGAGTGACAGAAACAGAGCGCCATGCAGGTGCAGCAGAGGGAAACGGCCTTCTTACTCAGGCAGTCACAGAGGAGGGAGATATTTGAGTAGTACTCAGAAACTGCACCCAGAATCCTACAAGAATGGGCATCTCACTTCCTTCTAACTGCTTCTAAAGGCACAATCTCATTTTGTTCAGTATCTCAGTAACAGGGCCTAGGAGGGAGTTTGAGCCAGGAGCTCATAGGACCAGTCTGATCATTAGAACCTAAAATTGGGGTCTCTGGATTGGGTGAGTGCCATGGATGTGACAGATTGTTCAGATACCCTGTCCTGGACATTCTTACCTGTCTTATGCCTGGCAGGCTTCTGTGGGGCATTTGCAGATTAAAGGGACACTGTGATGTGACTCCATTTTGTTAGTTTCTGTGTTGATGTTCTAAAGAACATTTACCTGCACAGTAATTCTGAGGAACAGGATTTTCCAAAGCCTGGCATTGAGATTCCTTTCCAAGAAGTTGTCACACGTGTTTCATAGACAGAGACCAAGTGTGAGAGAGACAGAGAGTGTATAAAATATAGATGCAGAGAAAGAGACAGAGACCGAACCAGAGAGAACTAGAATTTTTTTTCCAATGTCATCTTCATACAAGGAAAACAGCAAAGGTCAGAATTCAAACCCAGCACTCGGTTTTGTTGTTGTTGTTGTTTTGGTTTTTTTGACATAGAGTCTTGCTTTTTTACCGACTCTGGAGTGTGGTGGTACGATCGCAGCTCACTGCAACCTCCACCTTCTGGGTTCAAGCAATTAGCCTGCCTCAGCCTCCCAAGTAGCCGGGGCTATAGGCATGCACCACCATGTCTGGCTAACTTTTGTATTTTTTATTTTTATTTTTATTTTTTTAGTAAAGCTGGGATTTTGCCATGTTGGCCAGGCTGGTCTCAAACTCCTAACCTCAGGTGATCCAACTGCATCAGCCTCCCAGAGTGCTGGGACTACAGGCGTGAGTCACCATGCCCAGCCCAAACCCAGCCTCTTAATCCAGAGAAACTGTTCCTTCCACTACACTTTGCTTCTGCTGTTATTTACATAACATTACTATAAAACTAAACATTGCATCATGCTTTATAATTTGCAAGGCATTTCAAGCCTCATAACTGTTTGACAATCCTTGCATCATTAGTAGTCTCTGTTAGTCATACAGATACCAGACGATTTGCACAAGACCACACCACTGGTCAATGGGGAATTTTGCAGCCTGTCTCTGTTAATTCAAGAGAGCTTCCCCAATGCAACCAAACTCCTGGCTAGACCCCTAAGTCAAAGCAAAACCCTTCACAAAGAACACAATAGATGCATCTTGATTCTAATTCCAACCTCTCTTGATCTCAGTTTCCGGATAATATCAAGATAAACATGCTCCATCTGTTTCCTTCCTTTTCTTGTTATAGTTATTATGAGATCCCTGCTTCTGCCCTCCCTAAGAGAACTATCTAGAAGGACAGTCCCCTGTACCAGCGACCTCTCTTCCTTGCTGTTTGTCATTTGTCCCATCTCTTGCAGTCACACTCACCTGATGAATCAGATAAGCTATTCTATAGAAAACCTGGGATGTTAACAGGGTAAGTAGCTGGCATATGCCTCTGGGGCAATGACCAGTCTTCAGTGGAAATCTCATTATCTACCTAAATTTGTTTACTAAATAAATGAGACAACCTATTTATGTATCATGTAAATTTAATTAGAGGCCTGATTTATTTACTCTGTGTCTATCAACAGTCACCACTTTCTCTAGCTCTGCATCCTGAACTCTCTTGCCCTGGCATAAAACAAAAACAATTAACTTCTGTCTTTCTTGGATCTTGGCCCTGGAGCATAAGGGAGCAGAAGGCTAAAGGCAAAAGTCAAATGGGGTAAGGTAAGTCAGGGGGTGTTCAAGACAGCCCACCACAAAACCCAGGCTGCTAAAAAAAATTACCAGAACTGAGTGGGGCCTTTATGAGAAGGAGTCTCTAGGAAACATCTTTGAGTCAAATCTAGCAAGATTTACTGAAGGGCAAGGAGGCAGGGAGTCTGTGAACATTCCATGATAGGAGCCTTCCTCATTTATTACTTGTTACACAATGTTCCCCTAATTTTAAAGGCAATGAGTGTACCTTGGGCATTTTTCCCAAATAAAATCTGAGAAAAGTTAGTGGTTGGTTCATCTGTATCTTAACAGGAATTTTGCAATGAAATTAGTCAAATAAATTGGAGCAGGCCTGTATTGAACACTGTCTGATTTGGTAACACACCCTCTGACTCTCAGACAGGCACACAGAGTATGCAGGCATCCTCACATCCATGTGACCGTGGAAATATTTGCTTGAATACCCAACAGGATATTTGAAAAATAGGACTATTCAAGGCCCTGCCCTTCACTTTTTCCTCCCTCATCATCTGCAGTCTCACACTCATAGGAACACCTTTTCTTTGCAGAGAAACTCCAGGACCTGCAGAACTCCTTCTATAGAATGGCTGGTTTGGTGTTCTGGAGTCTAGCCCTGGATTTTGCCAAGTGATCAGAATGCTTTTCTGGTTTGCACCTGTGCATGGTGACATCAGTTGTATTTCAAAAGTCATTGTAAGCAATGCCACATATACTCAATGTTATGACTGCTCAGATGCTGTTGAGTATTGGCATCGCTTTAAAGATCCATATAAAAGATTTCTCTCTGGTCATAGTTTCAGACCACATACATTTTTGTTAAGCAACTGGTTTGTTTTACTTTAGCTAAGCTGTGAATTTTATAACGGAAAAGCACTTTGTATGCTTTGCTTTATGTGTGCTGCTTGGGAGACCCACAGCCAAATGTGTGGCTTCCTCTATCAGGTAAACTGCATGGCATGGTTTTTTGTATTAAGGACATTCTGAGGTCCATAGTAACTTCCTTATTTATGTTTTCTCCTCTATCTTTCTTAATTATTTTAAATTTATTTTATGTTGCTCAATTATTCATAGTTTTAAACCCTACATTCTTTTTTAGAATAAGGCAAAATATAAATGTATATATTTTTTAAAATTCTCAACGTTTACTTTAGGTGATGATGCAAAGAAGAAAGTAAAAGTCAAATGTAATTAAAACACCAGAGAAAGTTATGCAGTTAATATTTTGATGTATTTTCTGTCAATTATTATTTTTTGAGACAGAGTCTTTCTTTGTCACCTAGGCTGGAGTGCAATGGTACAATTTCGGCTCACCACAACCTCCACCTCCTGGGTTCAAGTGATTCTCATGCCTCGGTCTTCCAAGTAGCTGGGAATACAGGTGCGTGCCACCACATCTGGCTAATTTTTTATATTTTTAGTAGAGATGGGGTTTTGCCATGTTGGCCAGGCTTGTCTTGAACTCCTGACCTCAGGTGATCCATCCGCATCGGCCTCCCAAAGTGCTGAGATTACCAGTGTGAGCCACTGTGCCCGCCCTGTCAATTATTTTTACAAAATTAAAATAATATACCATACACAAATTTGTATCTTGATTTTTCCCACAAAATATCCTGAGCATTTTTCTATAATATTATTAAATATTCTCTATATTTACCACTTTCTTGTTTGGGGGCTTTTGGCATGTTCTCATGGTTTTGCTTTGGTATTTTTTTCTATTATAAATAATGTCGTATTAAAAAATCTTTCTAGAATATTTTTTGTTCAAGTTTCTAATTATTATCCTAAGATACATACCTACTAAGAGAATTAGTAGTTTAAAATACATAACATTTTTAATGCTTTTGATGAATATTGTACAACTGCTTTACAGTTGTACAATATATTTATGTTCTTGCTAGCAGCATAAAAAGCGTGCCTATTTCATCACAACCTCATTGGCATTATTGTGCTATAACAGTTAAAACCTTTGCCATTTTGTAGTAGTGAATGGTTTGTTTTTTAATTTGCATCTTTGAATACTAGCAATTGCAATCATTTTTCATCCTTTTATTAATCTTTTTAATGTATTTTTCTTTGAGTTGTTGCTTCATATCAGTTGCCCATTTTTCTTTTTGGGGATATTAACACTTCTTTTTTTTAAATGTGAGGCTTTCATACATATATTAAATACAACGACTATTTTCTTATGTATTTATGGAAAATATGCTTGTGTTTCCATTTTGTTAAATTTTTTAATTACAGGATTTTAATTCTTATGCAATCATCTCAACAGATTTGTTCAATTTAATTCTTATCTACATTTGAGAATGAAATAACTATCCACATATATTTTCTTTTAGGTCTCAAAAAATGCTTTGATCTTTTAAATTTAACTACATTTGGTTAAAATCTAGAATTAATCTTAGTGTATTTTGGGCTTCTGTTGCAGGCTGGGATAGTGGTCCTGTTATCTACATGGGAAATAGGGACACTTTCAACACTCATATTTAGGCTGGACTCTTCAAAGAAGGTAAAGTAGGTGACAACTTGTGCAGTGTGATTGGAAGTGAATCAGAAAGACCCATCTCCCCATTGCTGCCTACCAAAATATATAAAACACTTTCAGCATCCAGGAACAGGACCCAAATTTCACCTTTATAGATATATCCCTTTTCTTTCTACCTGATTCCAACAAATAAAAAACTAAAGCCTGAGCAGTTAAGTTTTCTAGTCAGTTCCCAAGGTTAACGGTGATTATTTTTGAAGACATTCAGCCGAGATTCTCAGACTCCTGGGACCAGTTCCAGGATGGAGGAGCACTGAGATGGGGGAATCTAGGAGGATGAGGTGGGTGTACCCTTACCTGCTCCTCAATGCAAATGAAGTCTGAATCACTGATTTCCATCAACACCTCCCTACTCTTGCCCCTCCTTGCCTGAAAGTTAGCCTAGAGCCTTTCTCTTGGGTGACCAGTTAGACTATTCCCCAGGGCAACTGGAGGGATGCTAATACATTTCCCCTGTGCTTGGAGGAGGGGTAGGATATTCTCATGTTTTAGACTTGGGCACAGACACCAAGTCCCTGGTCTTCTGGTGCAGCAGATCCGAGATTCCTGGCTATGGCCTGATGTCTTTCAAGCAGCTTCACTTCTTCCTCTGACTTCTTTCAGCCCTGATCTCCCATACAAATAACATCTGTCTTTCATGACTGGCATAGGCTGTGAGCTTATTTTTAAGCACAACTGAAAGCATTGATTTCACTAAGAAGTATAAAGCTCAAGGTGAAACAGCCTTTGCTTTTCTGAGAGATGACTTCTTCTGCCCCTACAAGAGTAAATCAGAATTTTTGTTTTCCCCCCTCAGGTGAACTAGTTGGAGGATCCAAAGGTCCAGGCCCCTAAAAATCACTTCTCTTTTTAGTTCAAGTCACATGCTAATGTGTCAACTCATTGGCCTGGAGCTAATACTTAGCATTTTGCATTTGGTTTTATAGAAAATGCGTAACTGTCAGTAGCTTCACTTCTTCCTTTGACTTCTTTCGATCCTGATCTCTTATACAAATAACAAGAGCCCAGGTGAGGGCAGAGTTTTAGTGAATTTCCAAAAACAAATACAGATGAGAGATTGTGTTTATGTTGTATGCAATATTTTATGTGCTAAAAATAAAAATAAAAAATGTAGCTTATCCCTCTAAAAGCAACAACATATAGAAATATCAAAATATTGATTTAACAGTGAAGGCCTGGTTCAGGGGAAAGAGGTGGGCAGAGTAGAGCTCTGTAGCACATGGAAGATCAACTTTCCCTGCATCTAACCCTCCTCTTGGTTCATGGGCCAAGACATGCCTCTTCTAGTTCAGGAAGCCAGAGAATACATCTGTCAGAGTTTGGGCCAACAGGATTTCTGTCCCCACCCTGGACAGATTTACTTTGCTTTGCTATCACTAAGGATTTTAAGTAGAGTGATCATGCATCCCAGCTTTTCTGGGACTGTGTCAGTTTATGCAGTGACCCCTTTCAACTCTCAAGAACGTCTCCATTGAGACCATAAATTATACAGTTATCCTAGCTATTCATGGAAAAAGAGATGAGAAAATTTTTTTATTTTTATTTTTGAGATAGAGTCTCACTCTGTCGCCTAGCCTGGAGTGAAGTGGCACATCTCAGCTCATTGCAACCCCCACCCACTAGGTTCAAGCGATTCTTGTGTCTCAGCCTTCTGAGTAGCTGGGATTATAGGCACCCACCACCATGCCTGGCTAATTTTTGTATTTTTAGTAGAGATGGGGTTTTGCCATGTTGGCCAGGCTGGTTTCGAACTCCTGACCTCAAGTGATCCGCCCACCTTGGCCTCCCAAAGCGTTGACATTACAGATGTGAGCCACCGCACCTGGCCGAGAAAGACATTAAGCTCTCTTTTTGTCTCTAGATTTGGGGATTGTGGTAAGGTGAGTCACATGCTATCCCAGAAATTAGCAAACTTTTTCTATAAAGGACCAGATAGCAAATATTTTATGCTTTGTGGGACAGACAGGCTTTGTTGCAACTACTTCACTTTGCTATTGTAGAGGTGGCCACAGACAATATGTAAGCAAATAAGCTTGGCTATTTCCCAAGTAAACTTCATTTGTGGTCACAGACATTTGAATTTCATATAATGTTCACGTGTCACAAAATAGTTTTCTTCTTTTGATTGTTTTTCCACCATTTAAAATATAAAAACCATTCTTAACTTGTGGGCTAGACAAGGCCTGCAGGTTGTAGCTGCCCTGTGCTGTTTTAGCACCTTTCTGAATGCATTGGATGCTGGTGAACAAGCCCCTTGCTCCCCTCTGGGGGCTGGTTCTCTGCATACATTGGGTATCATCATCATCAACAACATTTACATTTATATAGCCTGAATACACACATGAGGTCTGAGAGCTTTAGAGCTGGGAGAAACTTATCATCTCTGCAGTGTTCAACCACCGAGCAAGTGATGATAGGTGAGATGTATCATAAGTAATTTGCTACTGATAATAAACTACCAAAGCTTGCAGGTGATTTATGCCTATTTATAAGTTAGAGCAGATTTGACGCTGTTGCTATAATAATGCTGTTCTCCCTCACTTGCATTTGCCTTCTCCAGGTAGGAGATGGGATCTGCTGCAAGATGACTAACAGGTGAGGGTCACAGGCAGGACAAACTGTCATGAATATACCAGAGCTGTGTGACCCGTAACAGGAGAAGTTGGAGGACCTCTGACCTAGTCCTACCTCATGGGGAAAGATCTTCACAACAACACTGCAAGGACAGGTTCAGGAAAAGTGTGGTGGTCCTGAGTTTGGACAGTGATGAAATCGAGGACAGAGAGACCAACAAGCTTCCTGATGGTTGCACAGCTTACGAACAGTAGAGCTAGAACCATAAGGCAGGTCTTTTGGGTCCTGAAATTTGTGGGGTTTGCTATGACACACTTAGAGAAACCTCAAACACTCACAGCCTGCTGTCTTTAGGCTGTGACTAGACAACAATATCCAAAATCATTGGCTAACTCCACTGCTATTGTATAGAGTTGGGGCCTTCTCGTTCATGGTTACAGCTCGGGAAGTTACACTACCCCATTTTATGGATGAGTAACTATTTTCAGAATACTATTACCTAGATCAAAAGAGTCTAATGGATATTCAGAGACCTGGCATAAAGTACTTTCATAAGTCAGAACCAGCTGCCAAGGGAGTGGGTATCCCTGTGCCAAGTGGAAGCACTTTGGCAGAACGGAAAGTAAACAGTGAAGTCCCCTCTAGCACGCTTGTCAAATTGCCATTCTAAAAGGGCTTTGGAGGTCATTGTGTCAAGCTCTCTGTGTGCCAGGGAATAGGATACTATTGAGCATATTACGGGAAAGTCACCCCTGGGACACTGTCCATCCATAGCCAAAGCTAGTTTGTCTGGCTTGTCATCAAATGAACTTCTCCACCAGCCAACACTTGAAAACATCTCCAGGGCCATGGGAACGGATGTGCCTAATTCTTCCAGAGGCAGACTAAGAAGAACAAATATATTCTTAATCACGAAACTATTTAATTCTTCTGAACATTATTCTGAACATAGTGTTATTGGTAGATTTATTACATTTTAATTGATTGAAACCGGGTCACTACTTTGTATTGCATTAATTACTCTACAACGGTCTACCCAAATCATGCATGGTTCTGTGGCTTATTTTCAGTTGACCATTTTTAAAGGTTAAAAAAATTTGTGTTTTACCCTCAAACTCATGTTCACGTTCAGTTGACCAAGATTTTTTGCTGGACTAAACTTTAGTGAGGCTCCTAAACCTTCTCCTAGGCACAACTGTGCCCTTCCTTATAAAACCCAGTGTTATTAAGAACCTTGCTAAGTCAATTTAGCAAAAACCCTCTACCCCAGATATCTGATAAGGTTTCTCATCCTCCACCAGGCCCCAGGTAATATCTGATCATCTCGGCTATCTTCAGCAAGAATCCTATGAGGTCACTTTAGCCAGAATCCTCCCCTTACCCGTGATATTTCCTCCTCGGAATTTTCCATCTTCTTACCCCCATCCTGCTTCTTGGTTATGCATTCCCACTTGCTCATGCTATATTGGGAGTGGAGCCCCATCTCTCTCCCTCCCTGCAAAAATCCCACTGCGGTGGTCCCTTTCCCTATCATGATGGTCCTGAACAAAGTCTGTCTTACCATGCTTTAGCAAGAATCATGGAATAATTTTTTTTTTCTTCAACACACCACCCCCCTATTAAAACAAAACACCAGTGCTGTCTAAACCAATTTCATTTATCAGGTCCTTCAGACTTCCTCATTCTGATGAGCTAAATTCTCCACTCTTTCCTTTTCATCACTAGAAAGAAGTTCAGATTTAAAGCTGCTCTTGAGTTTTGGATCTTAAAGACGACTTGGCTTTTGGAAGCACCCGGGCAGTCACAGCCAGGATGGTAAACAAGGGAAGTACCAAAGCAAGACAGGGCTGGACAGTAAGACAGAGGGCTGGACGTATGCAAGTGGGAATGGTTGCCTCCCCAGTCACACCCCAGGGCCATGAAACATTAAGGCTGATGACTAAAAAGAGGGAAGAATATAAAACCTCAGAGGAGCCCAGGTGAAAGCTGCCAGAATTTCAAGAGATGGAAATAAACATAGAGCTCTAAGGCAGCACCTTGGAGATGGCGTTTTGAATTTTTCTTACTAAAGGTCAGAGAAAAGAGGGAGGCAAGGAGTGACAGCAGGGCTAACAACGAGAGAAATGAAAGGAGAGAGGGGGCCTGGTAAGAGAAGGAAGAAAAAAGAAAGTTTTACAAAAAGAATCAACGTATGAAGCCCTGGTCATGTAGATTACATCATCATTCCTCAGTGACAGAAGCGCCCTCTCATTCTCGGTGTCGTGAGAGCTGAGACAGAGCTTCTGGGTCGTTGCTGGCATCTTTCAGCACCTGAGTTCATTCTGGGTTTTGCCCTTTCTGTCATCTTTCTCATGGCTCCATCTTTATCCTTTTCAGCTTGAGATCCCTTGTTGCCAATCTTAAGATTACTCTCTATCTCAGGTACAAAGTCAAGGCTACCCACATTGAAGCCTGGGGGTATTGTCACTGGAGAACCAGCTCCCCCAAATCCAGATGACAATGCTTCCGGAGGAGCCTGGGGGATGGAGTGAGAGTTGGGCAGAGGCAGGACCCTGAGTCACCAGCAGCTGATGGCTTCCAGGGGTACTCAGCGGGTCCCAGAGCACCTTTCTGCTCCCTGTGGGTCTCCTTCTGACTCTCATATTCCTTTTAATACCCATCCTTTGTTCCTGGAATAGCACCAGGCTCACCCTAGCCAGAGATCTAGCCACATCACCTGACTCACTGCCACTCCGAGGAGCTGGTCACGAAGCCCTATGTGCTCTGGGGTCCAGCTCTCTGCTTCTCTCAGATCAGGCCTGAGCTGACCACACCAGGCCTCTCTGTTCCTTACTCCATCCTGGCTCAAACAGGCTGCTTGGAGTTGCAAAGTATTCCTCTCGCCTGAGCTCTCAGAGCACAAAGTTTGTGGGAGAAGGAAGTGAAAGAGTTGCTTATTCCCTCCCTATACCTGGGAAGAGGGATGCTGGAGGCCACAAAGCCTCCTTCTCCTCACTTCCTGGCTAGTTTTCATGTTGGGAGGTCAGACAAGTTGAATCATTTATGAAGCAGGAGAAATAACCCTTCTTCTAATATCCCTATAGTGCATTAAACAGTGTCCATCAGAAAGCTATGTACTAGTCCTAACCACTGGCACCTGCAAGGGTGACCTTATTTGGTAACAGCATCTTTGCAGATGGAATTAAGCTCAGATGGACTCTAAATCCAAAGAGAGGCAGGAGAAGAGATTTGAGACCCAGGGAAGACAGACATATGAAGAAGGAGCCTGGAGTCCTGCTGCAAGCCAAGGAGCTCCAGGAACCACCAGAACTGGAAGAGGCAAGAATGAATTCTGCCCTGGAGTCTTGGGAGGGAGCATGGCCCCGCTGCAACTTGACGCTGGCCTCCAGAACTGTGAGATAAAAATACATTTCTGCTGGTGTAAGCCACCCAGTTTGCGGTCATTTGTTGTGACAGCCCTAAGAAACTAGCACATGGCCCGAGGCAAACACCACCAATAACAGAATATTTTCTGTTGACACATATTGGACAAAGGGGTATGGACTGGGCCTCACGGGTTCAGACAAATGAGTCCATAGGTTATGTTATACCTGTGCCTGGCTGGCA